>NW_011494861.1:6466025-6487991 GCF_000754665.1 Bison bison bison
CCCCACCTGGCTGATCTCTTCACCCACAATACATGCCTGGACCTAGAAGACAGGCATCTTTGGGGCTCCATCTTTGGAACTTTGATGTTCCTGGCATTGGAACTGAATAGCTTGTAGGACCATGAACAATATAAATTATCCAGAAAGAAATACATTTAGATCAACAGATTTTAGAAGAAAGGTATGTTAACCAGAATATTCATTGCTTCTAGGACAATGACATTTGCTGATTTGACTGGACCAAGATTACCCCAATTTCTATTTCAACATTGTGCTGGTTGTCCATTTATTATCTCTCAGCTCCAATTGCACCCTTATTTGTCCTGCACTGTGACACTGAAGGTGGGCCCTATAAACATTTCTCCTTTGCTGGCTTGGCAGAATGTTAGGCTTCTTTAATAGAGCGATGAAGTGTCCCTGCAAGATGATGGTGGCAAAACATCCCTTCTGGTGTCTGTCCTGTGTCACTGTTATTATGATAATCATTATTATTCAGAGCAGGAGCCCAGTGGCCATGCAGATGAGTGCCAGCCATGTCCCCATGGCATGCCTCCCCTCTAGTGGCAGGCTGCAGCTCTGGTCTACCTGATGCCCTCAAGCAACAGTGAGCCACTTCTGTAGACCACCTGCAGCCCATGACCTTTGGCAGCCAGCATGCTCCCTGTGGTGGCCCTGTGCTCTGAAGAGGTTTGAACTACAGCCTATACAGTGGGGGGAGGGCACTCTTCCAGTCCTTAGTTTATTTACTGTCTACTCTTTCTCAGCCTACAGGTAGTTGCTGCTCTAAGAAGTACTAGAGACTTTCAGAACCCTTAGAATTTTCTTGTATCCCTCTGAGCAATCACCTTTTACTAGTTAACAATTCTCTACATTAAATTTTCTCTGTTCAAATAACCAACATGGTTTCTGTGTCCTGATTGCACCCTGACTGGTGTAAGAATTGTCCACAACCCTGAAGATAAAATATTTACAACCTCACTGTTCTGCCATCTTAGAAGACACTCTAAAAAGTATAGGGGGAATTAAAAAAAAATCACCTGAAGGAAAAAAACAGACGCTTTGAGGGAAAATATGTACATTGCCCTAGTGATCACTCTATAGCAAGTTTGCTAGACACCAACCGCATAGTAGCTTGAAAGGCACTGGAACAATGTGTGTCTCTACTTAAATTTGTAAGAAGATCAAATCTGCCTGTATAGAGAGATAAAAAGCATTTCTTGCAGAATAGAATAAAGGTACTCCTGTCTCCCTTTGGCTGTGTGATCTGGGGGGGTAGGTCATTTGACATGTCCTCACCTGAAACGTGGGATAAAGAACCCGCCTGCCAATGCAGGAGATGTAAGAGACGTGGGTTTGATTCCTGGGTTGGGAAGATCCCCTGGAACAGAGTATGGCAATCCACTCAAGTATTCATGCCTGGAGAATCCCATGCACAGAGGAGCCTGGAAGGCTACGGTGCATAGAGACTCACAGAGTCAGACATGACTGAAATGATTTAGCACATACGCATAACATGGGGTAATATACGCAGATTCTGGGCACACAGGGTTAAAACTTTCAAAAATCAGCTCCATTGAGGTATAATTCACATACTGTAAAATGCAACTCATTTTAAATGCATAGTTCAATGAATGCTAACAAATACATTACATTAGCTATCATCACATTCAAGATATAAAACATTTCAGCACCAAGGAAAGTTCCCCCGTACTCCTTTTCTGTTAATCTCCCTCATACCTCCAGCCTCAAGCAAGCATTGATCTGCTTTCTGTCACTGTAGATTAGTTTTGCCAGCTCTCCAATTTTATATAAATGAAACCATACAGTAAATACTCTCTTTGTTTCTGGTTTCTTTCATTCAAGATAATGTTTTTGAGATTAATCCATATTGTTGTGTGTATCAGTAAGTAATCCATTTTTTTTTAAATTGTAGAGTGTTATTCCATTGTATGGATATATCATAATTTGTTTAGCCATTCAAATGCTGATGAACATTTATGTTGTTCTCAGTTTGGGGCCGTCATAAATAAACTATTATTAACGTTTATTTACAAGTTTGGGGGCAGACATATGTTTTCATTTCTCTTTGGTAAAAACCTAGGCATGAAATGTCTTGGTCATACAATAAATAAGTGTTTAATTTTATATGAAACTACCAAAGTGCAATCAGTAGAAGCTGTGCTATTTTATATTTCTATTATGTATATGAATTAAAGTCGCTCCTCATCTTTGCCGATACTTGGAACTATCTCTCCAATTTTAGCCATTGTCATAGATATGCAGTCATCTCACTGCAGCTTCACTTTGCTTTTCTCTAGTGACTAATAATATGTAAATTTATTCATGCATTTGTTGACTATTTATATATTTTCTTTTCTAAAGTCTGTTTTAATGTTTGCCCAATTTTTAATTGGGTTGTCTTTCTTTCTATTGTTGAATTTTAATAGTTCTTTTTGTATTTTGGATTTGAGTCCATCAGGTTTATGCATTATAAATGTTTTCTTCCAGTCTCCAGCTTACTTTTTCATTTTCTTAAAGGTCTGTTTTGAAGAGAAGAAGTTTTTAAATTTGGTTAAAGTCTACTTTATCATTTTTTCTTCTTCTGCCCAATTTAAGAAATATTTCTACTCCAAGTTCTCTGGTTTTTATTTGAAATGTTGATATGGTTTGTGTTGGGTGTCATTGTTGATGGGGTTGAGTTTACATTTACCAGCATGATATTTTTTCTGTTAATTCCATTTGTTCTTTGTTCCCTTTTCCTGCTTTTCTTGCCTTCTCTTGGATTAACTGATTTTTTTTTTATTCCATTTATCTCCACCACTGACTTATTAGGTTTGTTCCTGTTTTATTTGTGGTCACTCTAGGACTTACTTATGTGTCCTTAACTTAACAGAATCTACCTTCAAGTAATATTATCACACTTGGGTGTCTCATAAGGACTTAAACAGGATGCTTCCAGGTTGTCCCTTCTTTCATTCATGGTATTGTTTGTTGTCATATATTTTATATCATCTCTCTGTGTTCTAGAACCCCAATGCAGTGATTTAAGCAATTCATTATCTTTTAAAGAAATTTAAAATGAATAAAATTCTCTGGTATTTACATATATATGCATTTGCCATTTCAGCACTAAGTCCTCACTCTTTTTTTATAGCTCCAAATTTTCATCTGGTGTCATTCTTCTTCACCCAAACTTCCTTTAACAGTTCTTATAGTAAGGGTCTCCAGGCAAGGAGTTCTCTGAAGTGCATGGAGGAGTCTGTCTGTCTATTGGAAAACATCTTCACTTCACTTTCATTTTTTAAGGATAACTCCACTGAATGTAAAATTCTAGGCTAACAGGATTTTCCCCTCCCAGTGCATGAGATATCGTTCTATCGTTTTCTGGCTTGCATGGTTTCTGATGAGAAATCTGCAGAAATTCTTGGTCCCACCACCACCTTCTCACTCAGGCTGATTTTAGGATGTTCTCTTTATCCCTTATTTGAAGCTGTTTATGGTGCTCTTTGCTTTGGTTTTCTTTGTATTTAACTTGCTTGGGGTGTGTTGAGCTTCTTGTACCATTGAGTTTATAGTTTTCATCAAATCCGGAAAGCTGTCAGGCATTGCATCTTTAAACACAGACAATTAGACTTTGTTCTGGCAGGCATTTGATTTGAG
Organism: Bison bison bison; assembly: GCF_000754665.1. Classification (NCBI taxonomy): domain Eukaryota; kingdom Metazoa; phylum Chordata; class Mammalia; order Artiodactyla; family Bovidae; genus Bison; species Bison bison. Next base: position 6,469,686 of record NW_011494861.1, read on the forward strand.
GATCCGGTTGTGGATCAACCGGATCCTCTCCAGACTTATTTATAATCTTTGTAAAGGTGGGTCTGCAGTACCTCTTACTCTAAAATGTTTTAGCCATACTTTTATTTTTCCTTCTGTACTAAATGTCTCCTTTATTCAAGGAGACTCTCCAATCTGACTGGTCAGAATTTGAACACTTCCAAGTCCTGTATGAGCTCTGGGAATTTATCACCTCATAGCCTCTAGATGCTTTTAACCCAGATTTTCAGATTTTATCCTTACACTTCAACAGTTTAGAAATCAATAGAACTTTACAGAGGACCCTGGAAAGATATGCAGATATCTGGAACACTTTTTCTTTGCAAGGCTCTCTCCTCCCTGAGAGTCTACCTTCTGAATTTTGGCCATCTCAACCTCCCCAAACTCTGATATCTGTCTCCTCAACTCAGCAAGATGACTGTATTCTATGTGGGCTGCTTCCCTGAAGCCAGTCTTGAAATGCCTTGAAACAGAAATACAGAGTGACTGTCAGACTCACAATCTTCTCTTGGGAGCCACGGTCCTATCCTGAGTATTGTATAATATCTGAAAATATTTATCTCATGTATTTTGTCCAGTTTTATCATTATTTATGCTAAGAGGGCAAATCTGGTCCCAGTCACCCCATCATGTGAAAGTCAGTCAGTCATGTCTGACTCTTTGTGACCCCAAGGACTAAACAGTCCGTGGGATTCTCTAGGCCAGAATACTGGAATGGGTAGCCTTTCCCTTCCCCAAGGGATTTTCCCAATCCAGCGATCAAACCCAGGCCTCCCGCATTGCAGGCAGATTCTTTACCAGCTGAGACACAAGGGAAGCCCAATCATTCCCATCATGAACAGCAGCAAAAGCCTTATCATGGTTTCTTAGATTTTTGTTTTAGTCTTTAAGAAGTCAGCAATCTTTGGACAAAAGACAAAGCCAGCCTAAGGCAAAAGGGTTAAAACTTTGAGGGTGTCATTGTGGTCTCAGAGAGAGACTTCCATGAAGCCTAGGCAGATCCAGGCTTTCTCAAATACCAAAAAGCAGATGGGGAAGATAGCATCCAGGGACAAATGAATCCTGACTCTGCTTTAACAACACCCAGCCTTCACCTCTACCCCTGGATGAAGATGTAGACTTGCTGCTCTGAAAGATTCAGTTCAAGAATCAGAAGAGCCTAAAAGAGCACAGATTGTTGTTATAAGTCCTTCCAGAACAGCAATATAAGCCTGAATATAAAACAGAAGTAGTGTTGCAAGAATTTGGCTTCTTTTTCAACCCTGGCAGGATTCTATCTGCACAGAGAATGTCGCTGACAGCCACACACTGCCAACTCCCATTAAGAACCAGGGACAAGGGACAAGCTATGTAAAAATATCCTGTATCCATTTGGTCTTTGTGTATATACCTCCCTTTGAGATAAATCCTGAATCCCTGGTTAAATAAATCAGGGATTTATATCAGGGTTTGTGTGTTCTCTTCCTACCAATAGATAACCCCACCCACAATACCAAAGCTTCTACCTCTAATCTAACATATTAACCAATAAAGCCTTTTGGAAATGGGTTTTAAATCACTCAAAGAGATTAGAAAAAGGCTTTGAAGGTAGCAGATGATGGCTCTGGTACCTATAGAGAGAGTAGAGGTGAGTATCTTGCTTGGCACCCGTCCTTTCCTGCCTCCAAGCAAAGCACAGTCACCTAACTCTGGGAAACTAAATTTCCTTGCAGAACAAACTCCAACACTTACCCTAACCCCTCCCCATCCCCAGACCCAATAAAACTAATAAAAACAGAAGCAAGCAATCTTAAAATTAACACATCCAAGATACAAGCAGAAACCATTGATCAAAACCTGCTATCTTCCTTCACAGCCGACAGTTCCAGAACAGCCTAACACCCCATAATGGAATCCCATTATCTACAAAGGAAACTCGTTCCAGAGGACAGCCACAGACAAAGACAGAATCAAAGGCAGCAGGCAAAGGGGGGGACTCCGGAGCTCGCCTCTGCTTCCACAGAAGGGGTGCGACACTCAAGCTGAGAGAGCCATTAGAACAGCAGCAAGGAGAAGACACTCCCCACAAGTTATGAAACTGAGAACAAAATTAAGGAAGAGTCCAGTGGGGAAGGAAGACTGGGGAGCCTAGTTCTTCCCATCTGTGCAAAAAGCAAAACAAGCTGATTTCAAGAAGGAAGAAAATAGAGTCAACAAATACCTCTCCTTAAGTTCCAGAACTGTCTAAATTTGGAAAATACAGGGATTCCAGCTAAAGTAGGGAGGAAGATTCATTAGCAAATGCCTCAAATCCTTAATTCACACTTCAAACAAACAAGTTAATTGTGTAGCTAACAGAGTGTGACTTGATTATAAGCCACTGGTGGCCATTAATAGATGAAAGGTGTTTGGATTTCAATAGTGTTTGGATTTCATAACCCGCCTTCACAGAAGAAGTTGAGCTTAGTCACCACCTCCATTTGCAACACCTGTGATCATGAGTCCCACATGGCAAGCAAGCACCCCAGCTTTGAGCTTTCAGAATTGAAGAGTAAACAGGAGGAGAATTCATGAATTTTCTAGAGCTAATTGTTCTACCCTGCTTTGAAGCACAGTAGAATTTGGTCTCAGAAGGCCTTAACATATGCATGAACATAGCCTTTCTAGCTGACCCACAACTCAAAAGGCCCACTGCTATGCTGCTTCAGCAGGAATTCCATTGAGAAAGCTGAATAGGACCAGGCTCCAATCCTCAGATATTATTGATCAATCATGCAGATGCCCTATTCCCAAAGACATAAGCCTAAGTTATATGAGGCCTTAATTAAAACTACAGAAATAGATGCATCCAAAAACTGACCAATGAAAAAATCTAAGTCAGTCTTTACATTGACAAGTGGGCCCTATCCTCAGAATTTCTGATCCTATTAAAAGGGAAAAAAAAGAGATCTTCCTCTTTCTTGCTTCTTGATAATGTCAGGCAGTAATATGAAAGATAAGGAACCCAAAAGCACCATATTGTATTCATCTAAAGAGCAGCAGTGGCTGCAGTCAATCAAATATACCTTCCTGAGAACCTCGGGATGTGATGATGCACGTAATGTCAAAACTTTCATATTTTGTAAAAGGCGACTTTGCTTTTCAAAAAGTCCCTATAGGGCAACATCAATAGTAGGAGAACAAAATTGTTCCTTTTCTTCTGGTCATGTAAAAAAAAAACAGAGAGAGAGATTCCAATAAAAGGAGTCTCTCCCTGTCCAATGTGTGATGACTATCTACCAAGTCAACCCCAGTGGATCAGTATCTAGCAGCACTCCAAGGAGAGCAGCCTCAAAGAAATATTCTTATCCTCACTGGCTGGGCTCCATTAATTTCTTGAGAATCTGGGTCAAGCATTATGGGGGATGTAAGCCATGGAGAAGACCTAGCCTTCTCTTCATGAAGCTTATGATCTCAGAAGACTAGACACCTAAATTAGAGAGTGACACAAGACCCTAAGACCACTAAGATCCAAAGTTGGTCATGGGAAGCCCAGGAAGAGACAGGGCAACGCAGGCTGGAGGAATCAAAATAAGAAACCATAATGTGACCTCAAGGGAAGGAGTAAGGGGTAGCTGTCCTTGGTACTGAACCAACTTGTGTTCAAGGGTAGCAATTTCTTACTGCAGTTGCCTATTGCTGCTAAGTCGCTTCAGTCGTGTCCGACTCTGTGCGACCCCATAGACAGCAGCCCACCAGGCTCCTCTGTCCATGGGATTCTCCATGCAAGAACACTGGAGTGGGTTGCCATTTCCTCCTCCAAGGCATGAAAGTGAAAAGTCAAAGTGAAGTCGCTCAGTCGTGTCTGACTCCTAGCGACCCCATGGACGGCAGCCCACCAGGCTCCTCTGTCCATGGGATTTTCCAGGCAAGAGAACTGGAGTGGAGTGCCATTACCTTTAGTGAATCTTAAAACCAATCTAGGGTGGAAAATGGTATTTTTTAATGTAATAGGCTGGGTTGGGATGGGATGGGTGGAGTGGAATGGAAAATACAGTGTATCGTGGATAGTATTGTTTCTTGAAACATCTGTTCAGGTATTTGATCACAGATGAATATACATATGTGTTTTCTGGTCATGATGTGAAATGTCTTTCCAGATGTGAAGGGCAAAGTATTGGAAAATCACATTTCCAGGCACAGCTGTTTCTTTCCATCCCTGAACACTGAAGACTTCTGTCCCAGGAATTCTAACTAAAGTTTCAACTAAGAGGCAGTGGCATGAGAAAACATGGGATGAAAATCACAAGAGACAAATAAATAGAAAACTTCAGCCACTAACAGATTGTGAAGGGAGATATGAGGGAGCAATTTTGGTGTGTTTACATCACAGTTACCAAAATTTCGGTGACTTTTTCCTGAAAAGTTGAAGTACAAACCACATCTTCAACCTCTGCTCCCAATACAACAGGGGTTTCAAGAGGAAGGTGGCTTCATGGCAAATCCAGGCAACTCATCAATTCTCTCATCCTTTGATCCTCACATTCAAAGAAGGGCTTTAAATTAACATTAAAGGCTTTTCTGTTAACTGGGGGAAATAAGTGTACCTGTGTCAGAAGGTGGTAATGAGGATTAAATGAGTTAATTTATGTAAACTACCTGAAACAGAGCCTGGAACACAGTAATTGTTGTACGAGGGTTAACTATTATTATCATTTTACTTTGATATAAGTTTAGGTGGCAAACTAAGATTCCATACTACATAGTCATTAAAAACATTCATGAGATTCCCCTGGAGAAGAAAATGGCAACCTACTTCAGTATTCTTGACTGGGAAACTCCATGGACAGGGGAGCCCAGTGGGCTATAGTCAATGGGTCTCAAAAGGGTCAGACATGACTTAGTGACTTAAAAATACAATTCTGAGGAGAAAAACCAATAAATGAAGCTGTGGAGAAGGCAATGGCACACCACTCCAGTACTCTTGCTTGGAAAATCCCATGGACGGAGGAACCTGGTGGGCTGCAGTCCATGGGGTCACTAAGAGTTGGACACGACTGAGCGACTTCACTTTGACTTTTCACTTTCATGCATTGGAGAAGGAAATGGCAACCCACTCCGGTGTTCTTGCCTGGAGAATCCCAGGCATGGGGGAGCCTGGTGTGCTGCCGTCTATGGGGTCACACAGACACGACTGAAGTGACTTAGCAGCAACAGTATACAATTTCAAGTATGTTTTAAACATAGAAACAGTATAACAATCTCAAATCTGCTTTCAAAGAGTTCATAAAAATACTGGAAGAGAATTTACTAAAATGTTCACAGCAGTTGGATTTGGGTGTGAGGTAGTTGTACATTTTCTTCATCTTTCCAATTTATTTTTTCACAATTAGTATGTGCTTTTGTAATCAGAAAAGAAAAGGCTAGACTTCAAAGCCTCTAACTCAAAGTCAAAATGGCTTTCATCTTGAAAATGTGCCATTTTGCAAAGCAGGCAATAAAACTGAATGTAGGAAGGAGGGTAGCTACATGTTTCATCTGTAGAGTCATGGAGATGCGCCAAGCGCTTAGCAGGAATATGGCGTTGCTGACTTTCTGATCTTCCTATGACACTGAGTGACTCCGAGATCACCTTACACATTCTGGGATGCAGACACATCAGGTTCTGCCCATACCTTAACCAGAAAGGGCCAGTGACAGTACTGAAAACACACCCATAAGTCCCTTGTTCAGTTGCTCAGCCGTGTCTGACTCTGTGACCCTGTGGACTGTAGTATGCTAGGTCTCCCTGTCCTTCACTATCTCCAGGAGTTTGGTCAAACTCATGTCCACTGGGTCGGTGATGCCATCCAACCATCTCATCCTCTGTCACCCCCTGACCCTGCCCTCAATCTTTCCCAGCATCAGGGTCTTTGCCAGTGAGTCGGCATTAAGCGGCCGAAGTATTGGAGCTTCAGCTTCAGCATCAGTCCTTTCAATGAATATTCAGGGTTAATTTCTTTTAGGATGGACTGGTTTGATCTCCTTGCAGTCCAAGGGACTCTTGGGAGTCTTTTCCAGCACCACAGTTCAAAAGCATCAATTCTTCAGCATTAAGTCTTCTTTATGGTCCAACTCTCACATCCATACATGACTACTGGAAAAACCATGGCTTTAAACTGAGCTCCCCAAAACACCTCATTTAGTCCTTGATAATAACTCTGTGATGTAGGTATTGTCATTGTCCTTTTTCACAGATCAGGAAACTGAGAATTTTAAAAGTTAAGTAACCTTATCATTCCCCCTTTATGCTCCCCTTCAGAGAAAATTTCCTTTAAAGAGCATCCATATTTACTACCTCCAATTTCTCCCTTCTCATCCTTTCTTTTTTTAACCACTAGTTTATTCTCTATATCTGTGAATCTGCTTCTTTTTATTTTATTCACTAGTTTGTTGTCTTTTTGGATTCCACATACAAGTGATATCATACAGTATCTGTCTTTCTCTGACTTATTTCATGTAGCATAATACCCTCCAAGTCCATCCATTTTCCTGAAAATGACAGAATTTCTTTTTTTTTTGGCTGAGCAGTGTTCCACTGTACATATACACCACATTGTGGATCCATTCATCTGTTGATGGACACTTAGGCTGTCCCTCTAATCCTAAACCTGCTTCTATCAGATTTTTGTGGAAACAGTGACAGATTTTATTTTCTTGGGCTCCAAAATCACTGTGGACTGTGACTGCAGCCATGAAACTAAAAGATGCTTGCTCCTTGCAAGAAAAGCTATGACAAACCTAGACAGCGTATTAAAAAGCAGAGACATCACTTTGCTGACAAAGGTCCATATAGCCAAATATATGGTTTTTCCAGTAGTCATATACAGCTGTGACAGTTGGACCATAAAGAAAGCTGAGCACCGAAGAATTGTGGTGCTGGAGAAGACTCCTGAGAGTCCCTTGGACTGCAAGAAGGTCAAACCAGTTCATCCTACAGGAAATCAATCCTGAATATTCATTGGAAGGACTGATGCTGAAGCTGAAGCTCCAGTATTTTGGCCACCTGACGCTAAGAGATTACTCATTGGAAAGACCCTGATGCTGGGAAAGATTGAGGGCAGGGTCAGGGGGCGATAGAGGATGAGATGGTTGGATGTCATCACCAACTCAGTAGACATGAGTTTGAGCAAACTCCTGGAGATAATGAAGGACAGGGAAGACTACAGCCTGGTGTGCTGTAGTCCATGGAGTTGAAAAGAGTCAGATACGAGGTAGTAAGCTGAACAACAATCAGGTTTTTAGCCCATCAAGACAGCTCTTACCAATCACCAATGGCATTCACATTTCCAGAGCCAGTGGTCAATTCTTAGTCTCCATTTCACTTGCTCTATCAGCATCTTTTGATATCACTTCCCCCCTCTTTGTTGAAACACTATCTTTCATTGACCTCTGCTGCTGCTGCTGCTAACTCGATTCAGTCATGTCCGACTCAGAGACCCCATGGACTGCAGCCCACCAGGCTCCTCCGTCCACGGGATTTTCCAGGCAAGAGTACTAGAGTGGAGTGCCATTGCCTTCTCCATCGTTGACCTCTAAGACTCCCCATTCTCTCTTGGTCTTCTGCTTCTCTGGCTGTTCGTTCTTCTCTTTGTTTGCTTGTTTATCCTCATTTTCCTTTCTACCTTCTTACCTTGGATGGTTCCCAAAGCTTGATCCCTGGACCTTCATCCACCACTCCTCTCCATCCCAGCTACTCCTTGTCAGTTCTTAAAGATTTGAAGCTCAAAACATCACCTCTACACTGACTACCACAAAATGTGTATTTTCAGCCTGAACTTCTACCCTGAACTTCCTGTTAAATAACTCCACCTGAATTCCTGCTAGGCCTCTAAACGCCACACATCTCATTGTGAAGACACACACAAAAACTCTTGTCCTGTAGCTTCCCCATCTCAGCAGATGAGGGCTTCACGCTTCCTGTGGCTCAGGCTAGATCTCTAAGGGCTATCCTGGTCTCCTCTGCTTCTCAAAAACTCATGAGCAAATCCTGTTCCCTTTACCTTCAAAATATGCCCCAAATCCAACATTTCTCCCACCTTCCTGGCTGCCCCCTTGGTTCAAGCTGCTAGAATTTCCTACCTGGAGGATATGAGAGATGCCTACCTGGTCTCACTCTTCACACCCTTGCTCCCTGCACACCAGCAAGGGACATCCTTGAGATGGCTCCCACCTCATTCAAAGCCAAAGCCCAGCAGCCCTGCACGATCTATTCTCTGCACTCTGCTGCAGCCACACTGCTCCTCGCTGGTCCCCAAAAAGATCAGCACATTCCTTTGAATTTGCGAGTCCCCTGTGTCCAGAAGAGCCTCTTCTCTGGAAGGCTCACACCTGGCTCACAGCCTCCCTTGATTTGGGTCTCAGAGCAAATGTCCTTTTATCAGTAAGGCCTTCCCTGATCCCTGTGTAGAAGAGCAGCACACCCTACACCCTCTCTATCCCCCTCACACCCAAGACTTTTTCTCCATGGTATATATTCCTAACATTCTGCAATGTACTATACTTGCTGCTATACTATTTTTCTTTTTTGTCCCTCTCTGTTTGTTAGCACCACCCGCTCTGGAATGCAGATATTTTGTTCATTTGATCACAGCCTCTAGAACAATGCTCAACCCATAAATATTTATTGAATGAACAGACCAACAAATAAGCCCATTCAAAGCCATCTGGCTAACAACTTCTGGTGGCAGGTTCAGACCATGACCTTGTGTCTCCAGAGCCCACACACCTCTCATCTCCTGCCTCTGGTTGCCAAGACATGTTACCTGACAACCTTGCAAAGTCAGAAATAGCCAACCAGCATGCAGCCAGGGGGGAAGCTGGTGTGAGCCCCCATGTGGCTAATGGAACCAAATACTTGAAATAAGGGGTTTGCACTGGGAAATATCGGACATCTGATCATGACACTAATACCATGTACCATGTAGTACAGCTCAGGTGAGTTCAGTGTTGAAAGAGTGGTCAGGGAACTGATCTCTGTGAGGCCAAGACTGTGAACAAAGCCCCAGCAAGCATGTAACAAGGATTTGTCCTTGACCTCAGGAAGGCCCAGATAGGCCAACACAGTCCACCCTGGTGTGTATGCATGCTCAGTCACTCCATCACATCCAACTCTTTGCAACCCCGTGGACTGTAGCCCGCCAGGCTCCTCTGTCCAGGAGTTTTTTTAGGCAAGAATACTGGAGTCATTTTCTCCTCCAGGGGATCTTCCTGATTCAGGGATCAAACTCATATTCCCTGCGTCTCCTGCATTGGCAGGCAGATTCTTTACCACTGCGCCACCAGGGAAGCCCCTCAGTGCATCTTTACCACTGGAGAAACAGCCCCCAGCCCCAATCCGACTAGATCCCACCAACAGAGCCTCTAGCTACTACTTTATTTATCCCTCAGAGTAAGGGTGGACAGTCACCTCCATCCTCTCAGCTCATTTCAATAATGATCCCCTAGACAGGGAGGCATGGAGTACTTTCACCACATCACGGCCAAATTCTTCGTTTTAATTAGTCCCAGGCATTTCCACTTTGAGAGTTTCCTTCAGTTATTTGGTTTAAAAAGTCAATCTCTGCATGATCCAATAGGAGTCCAGAGAATAGATAAGATGGTGGGACTAAACTATAGCATTTGTGTTTAATGGTTAGATATTAATTGGCTTTTTTAAAAGTGTTTAAATCGGCCCATTTTCCATCTTTGTAATCTGTTCGTTCTCATTAATGGAGGAGCAGTAGTCATCAACAGCTCTGCCCCACATATCACCTTGTAAAACTATAGTCCATTTGTTTTAAAAAAATAAAATAGATTTATCATGATTTGAAATACAGAAAGTCATTAAAATAATAATTAAAAACACAAGTACAAGCACAATAAAAGTTCCATGATAATAAACTACATTTTAATGTATACTAATTCTCCTAATGATTTACTGGATATGTCTTACAGGGTCAAATCAATGTCTGCACCAAAAAAAAAAATTCAATTAACTTCTATTCACCGCATCTTTCAAGTGAGTCTATCGTTTGCTTTTGTTTCCTATCAGGCCATTTGTCAGTTGTTCTAGCCCCAGGATTACAAACAGAAGGGACACGGATGGCCCCATCAAGGTCGGGAGAAACATGCCCAGATCCTACCCAATCCACCTCCGCAATCACTTGCTCATTTGTCCTGTATGACCTTGTTGGAGGAGGGGAAGGGAGGGTGCCATTCCACCCTCTCTCCACAGCAAGCTAGGGCTGGGGCCTGACTCACCGTCCCCTCTCCTGCTCAACCAGCACAGGTAACCCCTGAGGGGGCCCCTGGGAGCCCCACCAATAGCTAGTTTCTTCTGCCAGGGGCTGCAGCCTGACACTCAGGCTGTCCCTCTTTAAACTTCCTCTTGCCCAGAAACACACACAAAATCGGGCCTCCCTTCTGACCATGCACCTCACCTGAGTGTTCAGAGCCAGAAAAAGCACATCTGTGTCCCAGTGCCATGCACAGAAGCAAGCTCTTCACCAAGTCTTTAGGTTCCCTGAGTGACCTTTCCAGAATTAAAACACAAACACAAATAATGTCTATGCTTAGAAAAAACTGGCGACTACTGACAGTGTGATGAGATGAAGGGATGTACGGGGGAGGTGGGGCAACTAGGGAGGACTCTGTCGACTCCCTGCTGCCGACAGAGAATGCATCAGAGCCGACAGGAAGGTTGGTCCAGGTCGAGGCCTGGGTCTCAGCTGACCACTCCCTTTACTGTCACCACTAGGGTCACCAGGAGTAACCTGCATCTTAGAGAGAAAGCCAAGTTCTCAAAAGGCATGTTTGGTTTGGTTTTGCTTTGTTTCTTTAATTTTTATTAGAGTATAGTTGATTCACAATGTTGTGTTAGTTTCAGGTGTACAGCAAAGTGAATCAGTTGTACACATGCATGTGTGTACGTGTGTGCTAGGTAGCTTCAGTCGTGTCTGACTCTTTGCAACCCTATGGACTGTAGGCCACCAGGCTCCTCTGTCCATGGGATTTTCCAGGCTAGAATACTGGAGTGGGTTGCCATGTCCTCCTCCAAGGGGATCTTCCCCACTCAGAGATTAAACCCGAGTCTTTTATGTCTCTTATATCTCCTGTGTTGGCAGGCAAATTCTTTACCACTAGGGCCACTTAGGAAGCCCACCTATACATATATCCACACTTTTTTAAAAATTCTATTCCCATACAGGTTCTCCCAGGTAGCGCTAGTGGTAAAGAATCCACCTGCCAGTGGAGGAGATGCAGGAGATATGGGTTCAATCCCTGGGTCAAGAAGATTCCCTGGAGAAGGAAACCACAACCCACTCTAGTATTCCTGCCTGGAAGATTCAATGGACAGAGGAGCCTGGTGGGCTACAGTCCTCGGGGTTGCAAAAAGTTGGACAAAACTGAATAACTCATACGATTCATTACAGAGTATTAAGTAGAGTTCCCCATGCTATATGGTAGGTCCTTATTAGTTACCTATTATATATATTTAAAAAATGCTCCTTGGAAAAATAGCTAGGTCAAACCTAGAGAGTGTTTTAAAAAGCAGAGACATCATTTTGCCAACAAAGGTCCTTATAGTCACAGCTATGGTTTTTCCAGTAGTCATGTATGGATGTGAGAGTTGGACCATAAAGAAGCTGAGCACCAAAGAACTGATGCTTTACAACTTTGGTGCTGGAGAAAACTCTTGGGAGTCCGTTGGACTGCAAGAAGATCAAACCAGTCAATCCTAAAAGAAATCAACCCTGAATATTCACCAGAAGGATTGATGCTGAAGCTGAAGTTCCAATACTTGGGCCCCCTAATGGAAGAGCCGAACTCACTGAAACTAATAAAGCACTGTGAATCAACTATACTCTAAATAAAAACTTTTTTAAAAAAGGCTGACTCTGATGCTGGGAAAGACTGAGGGCAAGAAGAGAAGTGGGTGACAGAGGATGAGATGGTTGGATGGTATCACTGACTCAATGGATATGACTTTGAGCAAACTCAGGCAGATAGTGATGGACAGAAAAGCCTGGCATGCTGCAGTTCATGGGGTCGCGAAGAGTCAGACATGACTTAGCAACTAAAAAACAACAACAACAACAATTTTATATATAGTGTATATGTGTCTTGCAAAGCCCAAGGAGCTTTAGAATCTGGGAAGGGAAATGAATGACCCCGAGACCTCACGCTACAGCAATGGGGCAACAAGAGTGACCACGAGTGGCACTGCTTTAAGCCCCTTTTTTAAGTGAGGAAAAACAAGTTACAGAATGAAAGACAACTCATTTCAGGACCTAAAATGAATTAATGACAAAGCTAAGATGAAGCCAGAAGTGGCTGTTTAATATCCAGGCTCCTTCAAATCAAGAAAGTTCAGTGTAACATAACACCTCTCCTTTCTGGCCCGTTCTTGGCTATAACACCAGGGGGGCCTGAGCGCCTTCCTGAGGTGGCCCCCCTCATATGAACTGCCCTGGGAATTTTTTTTTTTTTTTTTTTTGACCAAGCCGCTCAACATGTGGGATCTTAGTTACCTGACCAGGGATCAAACCCTCACCCCCTGGGTAAGAAGCAGGGAGTCTTAAGCACTGGACCGCCAGGCAAGTCTGAGCTGCCCAGGTTTTGCTGTCTTTCTTTTGGCAGAAGAAAGGAGAGGTGCCTGCAGCTGCTGAAGCTCTCATGCCCAGGGAATTGGCACTTCCGGGTACTTCCCGGCCCGCCTCTCAGGGGAGCCCTCCTTCCTCCAGAGAACACAGGGCACATCGTCCCAAGGAACCACACTTGGACCCTGAGGCCCGAGAGCCTCAGAAGATGAGAAGCAAGGCTGGGGAAAGGAGGGGCCAAGGAAACGAGCAGGGAGCCGCAGAGGTTCTCATTAACCAAGACAGCCTCACGCTGGCGTCAGACTTTATAAGTCTCAACTGCACGATGCTTTTTAAAATATAGGTGCAATTTGGGCCTGTGGTTAATACTGTTTAATTTTATTTTGTACCATGTAATATTTTCCCAAGCTGGGCCTGGAGTAAAGTCTTGAGTTTCAATTCAGACCTGGGTGTCTTGGCAAGTTCACCCAGTCAGCAGCCGTGTGCACGCCCACGGCCACCCCACTGCCTGGCCCACTTACCGAGTTTCAGTCAAGGCCCACAGTGACTGAGAATGTGGCTGTTCAGATCCTGCGGTGCTCCCCTCCCAGCCCACCCTCCAGAGGAGGAGAGACCTGGAGGCCTGAGACGGATGGCCCAGAAATGTCCACTGCTGCACATCTATCCTGTTGACTGAACCGAGCTCCCATTCCTTTGTTTATTCCTTCAACAACTATTTATGCCTCCTGACTCTGCGCCAGGCAGTCTTCATCCAATTTTTGGTCTGGAAAATATGATCACTGTCATCTCAATGAAAGGAGGTGATGCTCCAAGAGAGAAATTGCAGCTTCTAAACCCAGTTCCAGCACTTCCAAGCTGTGTGACCCCAGGCAAGGCCCCCAAATTCTCAGCATCTCTTGTCTGTCTTCTGAGGGTCTCCGTGAGGTCTGGGAGAAGGGAAGCCGGAAACACCCTGGCACAGAGCATGGCACGAAGCTGGGGCTCAATAAATGGCAGCCGCTCCTTTGTGGCAAATGAAGTCAGACTTTCCCAGTTGCATTTGGGTTAAGGCCCAACCATAAAAATGTGACGTGAATCAGGAAGACACCCATAAGCCACCAGAGGCCTCGCGGGGTCAAGGAGGTGGAAGAGGGACCTAGAGGGGAGTGAGTGTCCACACTCCGCCCTTCCTCCTTTACAGCCCTGTGGAGGCCAGACCTGTGTCCAGCTCTAGCTATCCCTCCTACTGACTCAAGGGTTCTCTGGCAAGAAAATGAAGAGGCCAACACAGAAGGCCACCTTCCGCTCCCCTCTGTTCGTTATCTACATGAAAACATGGCAATAATTCCACTCGCCTAAAACTCCTTAAATGCCAGTGTGTAAAAAGAAGATGTTCATGCCTAGCATGCTGGAACATAAGAAAGAGCCTCAGTCTCAAGGAAGGCCCTGGGACAGCCAGGAGGGGTCCCTTGATGGAGAGCAAAGCCCACAGCTAACTGGAATCTAAGGAGCAAGACTGGGCTGAGGTTGTGTAGCCATGAATTCTTCCGAATCCCAATAAACTGCCTTTTATTTTATTTGTCCAGATTATTTATAAATGGATTTTTCAATAAAAGCCAGAGCTCAGGAGACATGATGGATTTTCCCTGGCACTTTGCAGGGACTTGTTCATCCCCATGGCGTCAGCCCAGCCCAGCAGTAGAAGCTGTCCTCCCTTCAGGCCACAGATTGGCTTTCAGTAATTTCTCAGAAGCCCTGGGTAGTCACTAAATTTGAACTCCTGTCCTAAAAACTCAAACTCAATAAACACGTATTGATATCCTACTGCATGCAAGACCTGAGGCTGGCCAGGTGCGGTGCTGGGTGGGAAACTTACAGAAGAGAGAAGCAAAGAGGACCCTAAGCACTTTCCGAGTTAGAAGAGAAAATGCTTGTGCAAAAAATCAGGCACAACACAAGGAGCCACAATGAGGATTAGAATGTGGACCATGGTGACAAGTGGATACTTTTAGTTGCAAAAAACAAAAAAAAATTCTAGAAATCCAACCTACTGCTCCTTGGAAGAAAAGCCATGACAAACCTAGACAGCATATTAAAAAGCAGAGACATCACTTTGCCAACAAAGGTCCATATAGTCAAAGCAACGTTTTTTCTAGTAGTCATGTACAGATGTGAGAGTTGGACCATAAGGAAGGCTGAGTGCCAAATAATTGATGCTTTTGAATTGTGGTGCTGGAGAAGACTCTTGAGAGTCCCTTGGACAGCAAGATCAAACCAGTTAATCTTATAGGAAATCAACCCTGAATATTCACTGGAAGGACTGATGCTAAAGCTGAAGCTCCAATACTTTGGCCACCTGATGTGAAGAGCCAAATCAATGGAAAAGACCCTGATGCTGGGAAAGATTAAGGGCAGGAGGAGAAGGGGATGACAAGGATGAGATGGTTGGATGGCAAAATCAACTCAATGGACATGAGTTTGAGCACATTCAGGGAGATGGTGAAGGACAGGGAAGCCTGGCATGCTGTAGTCCATGGGGTTGAAAAGAGTCAGACACAACTGAGCAACTGAACAACAACCTAAACATCAAACAAGTGAGCATCTCAGATCCTAGGAGGTCTGGACGCAGAGTTGGCATCAATGACATCGTTGGGAACCTGGGCTTCTCTTTCCGCTGAGCCTTCCTCTGACTTCAGGCTTGACCCACGCAGCCGCCCAGAGATCACAACAGCACCCCCTCCCCATCATCACATCTTCCAAACCCTAGAGGACACAACTCACAGACTGCTTTTTAAGAGGCAGGAATTTCTCCAGGAGCTCCTACGCATCTCAGTGGCAATAACTGGGTCACAGGCAACCCCTAAACCAATCATTGGCATGAGGGGCTGAGACTGATCCAAATTTACTCCCTTGGACTGGAGAGGGGCCTGTTCCCCCTACCAAAGAATCTGGCCACTGATACCCATGAGCAAGAAAGGAGAGGGGTTTGCTGTTGGGCAAACAATCAAAAGTTGCCCGGCCTGGAGAACTAGATATTCTCTGAAGAGGTTCTGCATTAAACTGGCTAAATATTCACACAAGGAAATCAGGGAACTGGTCTATGTTGTTCTTTGCAAGGCATATAGTAGACATCCAAATGTTTGCTAGAAGGAAGGAGGAAGGGAGCGAGGGAGGAAGGAAGTGGGGAAGAAACAGAGATGGCATTAAGTCAAAAGACTGCCTGGAAATAGGCTAGAGAATTCAAACCCCTGGTCATGCCCAGGGAATCAGAATAGCAAATACCATGATGTAGAGAAAGGAAGGCGACGACACCCTACTCCAGTACTCTTGCCTGGAAAATCCCATGGATGGAGGAGCCTAGTTGGCTACAGTCCATGGGGTTGCAAAGAGTCGGACACGACTGAGCGACTTCACTTTCACTTTTCACTTTCATGCATTGGAGAAGGAAATGGCAACCCATTCCAGTGTGCTTGCCTGGAGAATCCCAGGGACAGGGGGAGCCTGGTGGGCTGCCGTCTATGGGGTCGCACAGAGTTGGACAGGACTGAAGCAACTTAGCAGCAGCAGCAGAGAAAGGATATGCTTCCCAGGTGGTGCTAGTGGTAAAGAACCCACCTGCCAGTGCAGAAGATGTAACAGAGGTAGGTTCAATCCCTGGATCGGGAAGATCCCAGAGAAGGAAGTGGCAAGCCACTCTAGTAGTCTTGCCTGGAGAATTCCATGGACAGAGGAGCCTGGCTGGGTGCAGCCCATGAGGCCTCACAGAGTCGGACACGCCGGAGTGAGTATATACATAGGGAAATGATGCTGATGTGGTCCTCTAAACTATGGGCCTGTGCTACCTCCACGATGAAGATTTAGTCCAGCAAGGAAGCAGAACCTCCTTTCTCTTGATTTCACCTATTATTTGGGTCCTTCTAGCCCAGATGCTCACCTGAGATATTGCAGGGCTAACAGCCATTTGGGAAGCTGACTGTCACATGTCCAATGTGGCTGGATTCAAGAAAGGAGGAAACCATTTATTCAAGCAGACAAATGGCCCTATAACCCATCTGCTCTTCCTTTAACCAAGACTTCAGCTTCAAGTCCCTACATGTGCCATCTGATACAAGTTCTACTGAATCCTTCAGATAGTGGGGAGCGGGTAAATTATTTCATTGTTAGAGGTTAATGGGTACCAGGAATAAGCAGATTGATCTCGAAAGCAGGAAAGTCAGATCTATAGATAACTAAGTCAAAGGTTTGTTTGGAGACCAGAAAAATCCGCCTCGACTTTTTAAAATGACACACCCTGTTTATCACACAGAGACAGATGTGCCATTCACGCTTCATAGGGCCAGGGGAGCTCACAGACAGCCCACCTAATATGAGACTCTGGGGGTAGAAGGGCCCCATGCATCCAGCAAGGCAACCAGCTGGAGCCTCAGGAGCTGAGGATGTGGCCAGCGAGGCTGTTGCCCCAGGCAGGAGAAGAGGGAACCACTGGGAAGAAGGAGATGATTGTGGACCAGCAAAAAGGCAGGAGAGAGAAAGCCTCTGGCATGAATGGGGGCCCAAAAGGGGAGTAGGGGCTGACAGGACTTGAGAAGTGTGACATTGAGGTTGGGAACCTCAGATCCATGCTCAGATCCACCCCGCCTCCAAAAGCCGGTCGATCCTGGGCTCAGCACTGCACCTGTCACTTCTTCCTTCAGGATGGGGAGCGGCCCCCAGTGAGAGTAGATGCCCCAGTGGGGGTGAAACAAATGCTGCCTTCCTCTCTACTTCCCTTTCCTCAGTCCAGCTACTGCTGCACTTTCAGACGTGGCAGGCGGTGGACATTGACAAACGTGCCTGAGGCCACCTGCTCTTTGAAAAGAGGATAATTCTTCACTGGTTTGGAAGGGGAAAATTATTTCCCTGGTTGGTCTTTACTACACTCAGATCCTGTGACTTCGGGCTCCCACCTGCCCAGCAGCCCCTCTCTCTTCTCTGAATCCTTCCAATCAGCTGGCATGGAACCCAGCAGCAGGACGCCCCCACCTCCTCCTCAGGCCCTCTTGCTGCAATGGAGTCAGCATCACGGCCGTGTCAAATTCTCCAAATCTGCCCTGCACCTCAACTGCTCGGGCTTTCCCAAGGGCCTCACCCCTGAGGCTCTCCTTCCTCTGCCTCGTCCCTCAAGAAGAATTCCTTTCCTTCCTCTCCTCCCTCCAGCACTCCCTCTGCCAGCTCATTCCACGGCTGCCCCTTTTGACTCCTCCACGTTCACCAGGAAACATCTCCAGGGCCACACTCAACCTCTAGACACTGAACCCAGAGCTTCTTCTCTCTTATCTTAGCTTCTCTATGGCGTCCCAAGGAATGGCCGCCCCTCCATGCCCGCTCCCCTCCGGGCTTCTCTGAAACCACCCAGACCTGCTTTTCCAGGCAGCCCTGCCTGGTCTCCAGCACCATCTCCTCTGCTCTGTAGGATGTCTCAGCATCTGAGCACTGCAGGGTCCCACCTGGCCCCCTGGCTCTTCTCTCTGCACTTTCTCCTTCGTGTGTGTGTGGAGGGGGGCAGGGGGTCCTCTCCTGGTTTATGGCTTTATGCACCAAGTCCTTGTGATGACACACAGACTGACTTCTCTGGGCCTCTGACTCCAGTTATCCATCTGCCTGCCTGCCCTCTCCATGGGGACGTATGATGAATATCTCGCATTAAACGTGTCCAAAGAGATTTTTTTTTTTTTTTTTTTGGCCTCCTTTC
>NW_011494861.1:6488091-6516420 GCF_000754665.1 Bison bison bison
GGCCTCCTTCCTTATACCTCTTTCTCCTCGGATTTCACCCTCTCCATATACTGCACTGCTGATCATCTGGCTCTATGAGTCAAAAACCTACAAATTCTTTGGTTCTAACTCTAAAGGAAATCTAAAAGCTTTCCACTTCTCTCCTCCCCTACGGCCAGGCCCCATCCTATCTCACCTGGACAACTGCTGTAGTCACCCAGCCGGCCCCCTGACCACCCTCAGGATGCTGTCATCGAGAAAGACCCAGGAGGAACTTCCCTGGTGGCCCAGTGGTTAAGACTCCGTGCTTCCAATGCAGGCCGTGCAATCCCTTGTTAAGGAGCTAAGATCACACACACCAAAAGACCAAAGCACAAAACAGAAGCATATTGTAACAAATTCAATAAAGGCTTTAAAAGTGCTCCACATCAAAAAAAAAAAAAAAATCTTAAGAAAGACCCAGAAATCCACTCAAGTCACTCCCCCCACAGCTCCCATCAGGCCCAGATAGCCCCACCCCCTCCCTTTGTGATCTCAGGGTTCCAGTCATCCCACCCCATCACCTCACCCCTCCCCCAGGCTCAGGAGCATACTGAACTCTCTCCCTCCCAGGTCCTTCTCAATCGCCACTCTCTTCACAGCTTTCTTACTCCCTCCCTCCCTAGAATATAAACTGCAAGAGGCAGAAAATGTCTCTGATTTGTCTACCTTGTGCCCCCAGCCCGTGCTGGTGGGACAACCACAAATATGTGCCCCCCCCCAAAAAAAAGTGTGGTTGCTGAACTTGTAAATACAATTTGCTGGGTTTTATAAAAAGAAAATGTCTAATACTCTAAATCTAAATGCAAATTTAGAGCCAGGGAAGATACTTCAGATCCAAGATAGCTTTAAAACCGAAAAAAAAAAAAAAAAAGGCCGGGGGGGCGGGGCATGGTCACGCAGCAATAATTCTTGAGAAGAAATCTTTCATTTCAAGAGTTGGAAGGTCTGTCTGTCCCTGCCTCTAGCCTGCAATGCAGCTAAGCCAGTGTCCCCTGCAGCGTGCGTGGCCACAGACCGTTCTCCTCGCTGATGCTCTCCTAACATGGGGGCGTGTGGGAGGGGCAGACCGGTGCTCATGGCCAAACAAGTTAGTAAAATGACAACCCGAGGATGCTTCCCTCCGGGGAGGCTGCGTTTCTCCACACCAATGTGTCTTGAAAGGCGCTGCAGTTTTCATTTCTTTCCACCAGCACTTGCAGACCAGCTGCAGTGATGGGCTTGTGCTCCCCAAAGCAATTACTTTGAAGTCCTAACCCCAGTCCCTGTGAATGTGGCCTTATGTGAAAATAGGGTCTTTGCAGGTGTAACCAAGTCAAGATGGGATCGGAGTGGAGAGGGTGGGGCCTGGTGTACACTCTGGGGTCCTACTAATGCATCTGGCACAGGAGGTCAGATGCACAGGAAGAAGCCACAGAGCAGAGACTGGAGGTATGCGGCTACAGGCCAGGAGCACCAAGGATGGCTGGCCACCACCTGACATGGAAGAGGTGAGGAGGCTCCCACCTTGTCGGAATCTCAGCCGTCCCTGCCAGCACCTTGACTGTGGACTTTGAGCCTCTGGAACTGGGAGAGAATAGATTCCTGTTGTCAGCTGCCCAGTGTGTGGTCTTTGTTACAGCAGCTACAAGAAGCTTGTACACCTGCAACCCTCAGAGCAAAGATGCCCGGTTGTCTCCCAGAGCCTCCTCTTCCTCCCTGTTCCCGGCTGGGTGTGAGCCCCAGGCCTCGCGTCCACTTGATGAAGAGTCCTTCCCGGGAGTGCCCCCGTCAGCTGTTTCCCAGCATCCTGGCCTGACACTCAAGGACCATTCATTCCTCCATGCTCCAAACATGCAGTCACACCTGATAGACAGTTACACGTCACGTATTTTAATCTTGCCTCATCTTCTCTTCCCTTTCCTCCTTTTATGAACCAAATATGTTCAACTGACTGAGTTATATGTCTCTTGACAATTTTCCTTAAATGCACCATTTATTACACAGCTATTTATTGAGCACCAGCTGTGTACCAGAAACCTACATCCTTCCTGGAACAACGTAGCATATAAACATGTATACCTTTTAAAAATAGAACGGGGCCATAAGTCATCAAAACAAACCCTTCACCCCGTCTTCCTCCTGGCTCCTGGCATTTCAACTTGTGTCCTCTGAATCCTGCCCTTCTTTCCAGCTCCTTCTTCTAACAGCACTATTCTCAACTCAGCTACCACTGCCGCACCAGGCGCTGCCCCACTCCACCCTCATCATCCAGCCTGTCGTTTCCTCCTCTCCCCTCTTCCCCAGCTCCGTCACCACTTTATAAAACCCATCCTGAGAGACTTCCCTGGTGGTCCAGTGGATAAAAATCTGCCTCCCACTGGAGGGGACGCAGGTTCGATCCCTGCTCAGCGAAATAAGATCTCACATGACATGCGGCAACTGAGTCTGCATGCTCTAGAGCCCACGCACCAGAACTAGAGAGCTTGAGTACCACAACAAAGATCCCGTGTGCTGGGACCTATGCAGCCAAATTACTTAATTTTTTAAAAACCCGCCATGCTATTTCCTGCCTCAGTACATTTCACAGTCTAGGTCCTTGACTTAGAATGGCCTTCCCCTGCTCCTCCCTGGTCTGTCTTGACCTCCTCCAAAAGCCCTTTCCAAGCACTTAACACTCAACCCAACCCCTCCTATCCATGTGCCCTCCATGGGGGTAACACTGAAAACATTGAACACCTGGACCAGCACAGACAGTGGAACTTAGAATGCACGTGAGCTGGAGCAGTGGGGGCACCCAGGGAGCATAGGGTAGCACCTTATTATTAGCAGTTAGGAAATACTTTCCATGGGCCCACAGCCTGTGAATCCACATGGATACATATTCCAGGGTCGTGAGGGACACACTCTGAGAACATCTGCGTGTCTGGCTCACTCAGGACAGGACTGGGTTTTACCCAACTTAAGAGCCTTGGCACCTGACCTCGTACCTGGCACACAAAGGAGGCGCTCAATTATTATTTGTTGAACTGAACCAAACTCTTTCAGGCAAAGACAAAAACGGAAAGACTGGGGATTTTCCCAGACTGTCACATCGACGCGGTGAGCCAAATAAAACCTGTTTTTGGACAGTCTGTTTGCTCAGATGGTGAGTCTGTCAGATTTCACAGCTTCAGCGACCTCATGAAGCTCTGACCTGAAAATAAATTGAGAGGGAATAAAAAAAGAAGGAGAAAGAACAGGAGAAAATGATCTACTTCTTCGGAGGCCGTTCTTTTGGCAAGCGCCCTCCAGTCAGTTCCAAGAAACAAAGGGAAATCTTCGTTATGTCAGAAAAACCGACATAAATCTCCAACATTTCTGCTTTCCTGGCAACACTTTACGTGCTCCTGGGAAATTGGAACCCGATTCTTGAATAGTTTCGATGCAGAGGCTTTTCTTGTGTTATACAAGAGGTCACAAAACTTTCCACAGTCTGGAGAGAAAACGGACGCTGTTCGGGCTAGGACATAAAATCCGGGGGCGAGGGTGTGGGTGGCCCTGCATTCATGACCTGCAACTCTCAGCTTGCTCAGCATCCCCAAAGGCCTGAGGACACGTGCACAGGTAGAAAGGGGTCCTGTGTAATATGAAGCAGAGGCCCCTATTCTAGCCTGAGTCATGTACCCCGAAAAGTCATACATTGAAGTCCTAACTCCCCAGCACACCAGTCTGCAGCTGTATTTGGAGAAGGGCCTTGAAAGACAGGATTAAGTTAAAAGAAGGCCACTGGGCCCTAATCCAGTGTGACTGGTGTTCTTATAAGATGAAATTTGGACAGAGAGGGACACCGGGGATGTGTGTGCAGAGGAAAGGCCTCATGAGGACACAGCAAGGAGGAAGCCACGTGCAAGCCACAGGGAGAGGCCTCAGGAGACACCAGCCTGCCAACACCTTGACCTTGGACTTGCTCTCCAGGACTCTGAGAGAATACATTTCCCTTGTCTAAGTCCTCCAGTCTCTGGGATTTTGTCGTGGCAGCCCAAGCGCACAAACACAGCCCCTTAGAAGGGGAATTTACTGACCTTAAGGTGCCTGAATCATCAATTAGCCACTGCAGACGTGCGGGCACTACAGCTCATGCACATCAAGGCACAGGAACGACCCCAGCAGTCCTAAAGCCAGGTCTTGAGGCTGCAGCTGCTGCCCAGCCTGGGGCATAGCCACTCAGGCTCCAATTCCAGCTTCTCAGCTGATTCACTGTATTCCCTGTGCCTCCGGTTACTCTCAGCTAAAATGGGGGTAATTGTAGCACCTGCTTCTTAGTGTTTCCATGAGATTTGGATCCAATCATATCTTTAAAGCCCTAAGCGAAAGTGCCCAGCATAATGGAAAGCACAATCAATTCCACTTGTTATATCTTATTTTCAATCCCTCCTCAACACATGATTCCACTCTGATCACTTCGGGCGTTAAGGACTGGGAGGAAGTTCCCATGAGAGTAAAAAAGGAAGAAAAGAGGGCCCATTTGAACAAGACTGGGCACAAGGGGACCTGGACAGTCATCAGATCGTAAGATTTCTCAAGCCCTTCTAACTGCCCCAGACTTGTCACCACCACCCCGTCCACCCCACCATCTACTAGGCGACATTCTTAACCTGAGCCAGACTGAGTTTCTGAGTCAGTAAAGAAGTCTGGTGTTCTATGGGGTTCTCCTCCCAAGCCTTTCTAGGGAGATAGAAATATCAAGGGACAGGACAGGAGTGGGGATCTGAGATGGAAAGAATGGAAGGATAACCTGGAGTGGTCCAGGGCGGTGGGGAGCAGGTGAAAGAAGAGCCCAGGGACCAAGCAGTGATGCTGAGCCAGGACCTGCCAGAGGCCAAGATGACACAAATGTGGAACTCCCCAGGAGCTCCTCTCACTGAGACTAGAAGAATCCAGCCTACAGAGCATACAGAGAAGTGGCCCGAGAGAGCCCCACACTAACCTTAGCCACTGGAATTGTCTGATTTATCAGAAATATTTGTCACCTTTCCACAGGCCAGGATGATAGCTAAAATATGCTTGTGGTTAAGGAAAGGACGGGATTAGGTACCCTCAGGTAGGAAAAGCTCCTCCTAGCACCGGCTCTGAGGAGTCCCTGGGTCCATCCCAGCTCAGAGGGGAAGGATTTACGATCAGAGAAGGGACTTTGTCCACAGGAGCAAGGACAAACTGTGAGTACCCTGGGCCAGGAGACTGGGTACACCAGAACCTCGTCCGCACGTCAGTCAGGATGTGGTCAGGACCCCTGCCTCACACACGAGGAAACAAAACCACAGGTCTGCACTTGACCTGCGTGGATTCCCCCTTCATGGGCCAGGCTGGTCCAGCGGCAGCTGCACATGAGGAGGCCCCAGAAATCTCAGCCTTTTTCTGGGAGGAAGCAGAGCACAACCTGAATGCAGCAGGAGCCATCCGGCCAACCAGAGACACTGCCGAGCCTGAAGCATAGAGGTGTCATAAAACCCACTTTAAATCTATGTTTAAATACCTGTGACGCTGGCCTTTCAATCCGCTGCTCTGGCAGGGGTACAAGCTCTTGCAAAGATCGATATCTGGGGCCATAGCTGCCCTGATGGACAGTACGTGCATGCGGTGGTGACCATGCAATGCAGGAAGCAAAAGCGGGATACAGGGCACCCAGCGTGGCTCCATCCCCAAACTGAGAGAAAACTGCTGGAAGGACCTCAGGCTGCACAGGACCAGAGGAAGGCCCCAGAGCTGGAACCTGGACCCCTGCCTCAGGCCAGGTGGGGGAGGGCGAGTGAGAGGTCCAGCATCTCCCCACTTGTATCCCACCGCCCCAGAAAGGGGCCAGTCTGGAACCTTGAGGATAAAAAGGAGGTGTAAGTGGGCCCCAAAGAAGAGGTGAGCAGAAAGGTGAGGGAGAGAGCCTGGGATGTCAGCTCTGGGGCCTGTAACTCAGGTGGGGTTCTGAAAGGGGACAGGATAAGCCCTCATGGTCCCCACAGATAAACATGCTTCCACCTGCATCCAGTCCCAGGCCTTGCACTGCCCGCCAAACTTCTCTCCAGAGCCATGCTCCTGCTGACAACCCCTCCTCAGCACCTGCCAAGTGTTCCTCGGTGACCTGCCTCCTGTCCACCCATGAACTCTGGCCTCCTCCCTCAGGGGGCATCAGGTCACTCCCATCACTGCACAGTTAGGGCCAAAGATAGGCCCGGATTTAAAAGGCACTCAGCAAACACCAGCTACATTCCCCTTCCTCGAGTGCCTATGTCTGGTTTTCTAGGGCATTGTTTTCAATGTCTTTGTTTTTATCAGAGTACTTTTTCCATTTTCTAAAATAAAAAGAGCTGGTAAAGAAATTCCTCCCAGATGCCTTTCAGACAATCACACACAGCTTGAGCAAATAGGTCAGACCACGGTCCCCTTTCCCACCTGGCGGCAGCATGTTCTAATTGCAGGTTCAGCTATTTGAGTGGTTAAAAATAAATTATTGAAACTGTAAATTTAAATATTCAAAAGCTCCACGGTAACATCAAAAGAGGTCAGCAAACCATGCGTGTCTGTGATGTGCCATTTTCCTGGCCGTCTCCAGGGGAGGGAGGATCCTAAAGGTGTGTGACTTGAAGTCCCTTGAGCTGTCACTCTGGTGTCCTCTGGGCTCCAGGGACCAACCCCATGTCTTCAAGCCTTGGCACAGTTGGTAAAGAATCTGCTTGCCAATGCAGAAACCACAAAAGATGTGGGTTCGATCCCTGAGTCAGAAAGATTCCCTGGAATAGGAAATGGCACCCACTCCAGTATTCTTGCCTGGAGAATCCCATGGACGGAGGAGCCTGGCAGGCCACAGTCCATGGGGCCCCAAAGAGTCGCACAGGACTGAGCATATGTGCTTCTGCCCTTGCTGAGCATTGGAGGAATTACTGGGCTCACAGGGGGTCGTCTGCAAACTGGGTGAGAACTGAAACAGCCCAGTTTGTGTCTAGTGGGACATGACCTCATAAGGAGGGTGCTCAGGAAGGAAACTGGGACCAGGTTGTTCTGCACTGGGGTGGCAGATCCTCAGATCCCCAGATCCCCAGATCCTCCGAGTCTGAGCTCATGGTGGAGAGAGATGATCTCCACCTCTGAGGGCTTGAGTGTCCGGGAAGGTAAACCCCTGCATGGGAAAGATGAGAGAATGGCCTGGGGCCTCCACTGTGACGGGGCCACAGCCCCCAGATAAAGACGGAGCCGTCCGGGGGAAGGAGCCACGGACACTCGGCCGCTACCCAGCCATTTCTCTACACGGGGGTTGCCCCCCACCCCCGCACGGCATCTGAAACAGAAAGGGCATGAGGGGTGTTCACTGCGTGGCTGAAGGTTAAGAGATCACAGCTCCCAAACAGGAGCTGCGCCTATTTGTGCCCCGTCTCACGTGAGAGGCAGCGGAGCCCTGGGTGCTAAGTCCCCTGGAGCCACTGAGAGGCAGAGCTGAGCCAACCCAGGGCTTCAAGAGGCCTCACGTGGATGTTTAACATGGTCATAAAGGGAAACCCCTGGTTTGCAACATAGGGCTTTACTTGAAATGAGTTTCCAGTTAATACTTACTATTTACCAGTCACCTGTTCTCATCCAGTCTCATAGCAACCCAGGAAGACCATGCTGCAGATGACAACACAGACCAGAGAGGCTGCCTCTCCTGGGCTCACAGGAGTAAAAAGCAGAGCTGTAAGTCAAGGTTAGGTCAGCCTGGCCCCGAAGGCCACGCTGCTGTCTACTCTGACCAGGAGCCTCGCAGTGAGATGGAGTCCCCCGCAAGCTCCCTCCCCCTTGGCACAGACTGCCTGCCCTGGGGCTGGATCTTTTCTTGGGGTGCCATCCCAGAGACCCGTGAGAAATGGGGCTGATCCTGCCTGCTGTCACCTCAGTGCTCACCCAGCCCCTCCTCAGGAGAAGACGAGTTGTCACTTGGCCTCACTAGTTGCTTCCAACAAATCCCACAGAAGTGAAAGGAAAAAGAATTAGATGAACACGTACATAATGTGCTCTGGCAGGAATAAGGCCCCAAATCGTCCATCAATGTTGCCTACCATCCTCAAACTCAGAAAAACCATAGAAGACCTGCTGTTTGTTGTAGGAACTGAGAGAAGTGGGGCAGCTGGCCTCTCTTCCCATCATTCCTCCTGGGGGAGGATGAAGTCTCTCGAAGGTGGGAGTGGGGGAAAGCTATCCATGAGATAGCAGGAAGCCTCTGGTCCCCAACCCCCAGCTCATGGTGATACACTTGGAGAAAGCAGGAAAAGAAGTAAAGAAGGCAGAAGTCCCCTGCCTGGGCGGGGCGGAACCATGTGCCAGCAGCGACTGACTCAGAGGTGATGAGGGTGGATGGTTTTCAATGAGGCAGGCAAGTCCAGGGCCCAGCCTCCACCAGGGACTCAATCCAACAAGGCTGTAGGAGTACACAGCCAGCAGGGAAGGGGTCCCCAAGGTGGGTGAGGACAGAGGGATCGGGGACAGCAGCAAGATTGAAGCCTGAGGCCAGATCAGGGTGAGGGGACTGCTGGATGCCATGTTGCTAAGAGCCAGCTCTTGTCAGGAAGACTTGGTGCTCCTGGAGGCAGCAATCATTCATTCATTCATTCGTTCATTCCACCAGTGTGTGTGGAGCACCAAGCACTCGCCAGGCCCTGCTGGATGTGCTGGAGACACAGCAAGACAGACAGACGCCCTGTCCATGGGGTTGAGGGACCCACACACATGTGCAGAAGAGGAGCACTCCAGGAAAGAACAGCCAATGCAAACGCCCTGGGGTGAGAGTGATCAAGACACCCAATGACCAGAGTGAGAGACGGAAGAGTCGAAAGTGATCTCAGGAGGACACCTGGAGGCAGGTCCCATGAGGGCTTGTTGGTCATACCAAGGACTCTGGCCTCTACTCTGAGTGACAAGGGGACCCTGGGAGGCTTTGTAGCCAAGAAGTAAAATTACCACCTCTTAGGCAGGTGCGGTGAGAGTGTAAGACAGGAAAGCAGGGGAACAAACTGCAGGAAAGCAGAGAGGAAGCTGCTGCCATGTGTCCTAGTATCTAACCACAGGGTGGAGGTGACCTGGAGAGAAAACATACAACTCACCCTTCAAAGTTGCTGTAAAGGGGAAAATAGAAATGGAGTCAGAGCCGGAGGCGGAAATGAGCGGACAGGCAACTTTCTACAATGGGAGCATATGTAGACACTGATGAGAAAGAAGAAATGGAAAAGTAAGGCCATAGAGGAAACTGCCAGCACAGCACAGAGAAAGGAAAAAGGCAGAAGATATGGCTCAGAACAGATGGGACTTGGGGTCAAGTTCTCGTGTAAAATGTGTCCTCAGCCAAGGGCACAAATAGCCCATCTTCCCACTGGCCCAGTAGTGTCCTCTCTGCCTGTGCAGCCCTGTTCCACTCTGTGACTCCGCTGAGTGAGCCAGGGGCTGGGTGAGGCTGAACATTCTATTCTGACAGCTGGGCTTCCTGGTGAGAAAGGGAGTGAGTAAGTGAGAGGGAGGAGAGAGCGGGGCCTGGCGGGGAGAGGCAGGGAGGGATGATGGAAGGAGTGGAAGAGGAACAGTTGGGAGGGTATCAGGCCAGGTGAAGACTGCACTTGAGGTCCAAGGTCATGAATCCAAAGGGCATTGAGATGCTGCAGTTGTCCTCGGGGCAGTGAAGCATGTGAAGACACAGAGCAGGACGGAATTGGGTCTATGGAGGGTGACATGTCTGATGACGTGGGAGAGGGCAAGGGACCCGGTGCAGGATGCAGGGGAGCAAATGACCCGTGGTGGGATCCGAGCTGAGTCGGATGGACCGTCAGACTATGAGGGACGACAAGGATCACTGGGTTCCAGGGGATTCTGGTGACTGAAGAAGGGAGGAGTTCGGGGCACCAGGAGGAGGGGTTACAGATGCTGGGGGTGGCCCCCAGAAGGGTTTCTGGAATCTGAGAGCATGAAGGGTGAAAAGGCACTGACACCAAATCCATGGCAATGGGAGTGAGTCAGTGAGAATGTGGAGGAGGAGACTGGGATGGGGGGAAGGTCAGAGTCCTGAGAATTTGAAAGAGAGAGGCTTGGGCTGGAGAGCAAGCCAGTCAGACTGGCAATGCAATATCCAGGAAAGGAAGGAGAATGACCACGACCAGCCAATGACCCCAGCATTGGTCTAGAACAGTGGCCCCAGCCCCTAGCAGCAGTCTGAGCCCCATGCAGCCCACCATTTGTCACTTCTCCGTCTTCACTTCCATCCACGTTCCCCTCTCCTGTTCACTCAGTTCCACTGCACAATCTCCCAGCCATCCTTCAAGGGGGCTGGGCACAATCCCATCAGCAGGACACTGCACTTGCTGTATGCTCTTGAGTGGACGTCCTTCCCCAGATGTGCACATGGCTCACTCCCCCCTCCCAGGCTTTACCCAAATGCTGGGGGTGGCATGCTGATAACCTGACTCCCATCCTCTCTATTCCCTGCCCCTTCCTTACTTGCTCTCATGGCATGGTTGCCCTCTGAGACATCATGAAATCTAGCTGTCATCCCATTGACTGTCCCAACCCCCTCCTCCCACTAGAGTATAAGCTCCATGAAGGCAGGGACCTAGACTGTTCCAACTACTGCATCCCCAGAATTCAGGATGGTGCCTGGCATACACTAAGGGCTTAATAAGTGTTTTGGGGATGAGTAAACACTTTGAAAACCATCTCAGCTTCTTGGCTCTTAGTTGCTTCTTTGTAAACAGGAGACACCAAAAAAGGATGGAATCGATCAGAACATGTAGCATCATTCATCACAATTACCCCAAATCAAGGATCCAAGTGAAGGTGGGAGAGAGGGTGGGCTGTCCACACAGGTAGGGAGTAGTCTTCCTGACCAAAGTTTTCAGCTTTCAGAGACAGACCAAACAGTGTCCCTCTGTATTGTTTGTATTGACCCCACTGACCTCCAGCTTGGGCCAAAATCCCAGAATCAACAGGCAATGAGTGACCCCCCACACTGAAACCCACTGAGCTCATGGTCCAGCCAACAGCTGACATTTGGGGTCAAGTTAACAAACTTGACTTTCAACTATATTCCCCTCGAGTACATTATTGAGGAGCTACTTGTGAAAATGAAGCCGCACACTGTACATTTCTGAGTCAGTCTGGGACTCGGGAGATTTGGCCTGTCTGTAACTTTAATTTTCAACTAATTCCTAAAGCTGGAAGAGATTTGCAATACAGGTTGATGGATCATCTCCAAGTCTCAAAAGTCTTATGAAGAGTTTCAAGTGCATCTGGGGAAAGTCTCGTCGCAAAGCTGAGCTTCCAGGGGTCGTTCCCACCTCGGAAGATGCAGAGACTACTTAGGCATCATGTCTCCACACGTGTGCTGAGCCATCTGCACAGGCACAAGCCACTAGCCCAGTGACAGATGAAAAGAAGGCAAGGGCTTGGTTAGGAATGCTCAAGATGCTTCTGAGGAATGCTGGATTTCTGGAAGAGCTCAACAGGATGACAACTCATGGGTGACATAGAGAAAGCCTCTCCAGGCAAAGGTTGCCAGGAGCAGTGCCCACCACATCACCAGCTCCCTGGCCCTTCCAGAGCAATCAGTAGATCCACTCATCTCTCTAGAAGACCCATTTTCCTGCAACTCATTGTTTTTTAAATATTTTTTCGCTGTGCTGGGTCTTCATTGCTACACATGGGTTTTCTCTGGTTGTGGCGAGCACAGGCTGCTCTCTAGTTTCAGGGCTCAGGCTTCTCATTGTGGTGGCTTCTCTTGTTGCGGAACACAGGCTCTAGAGGGTAGGCTTCAGTAGTTGTGGCAAATGGGCTTAGTTGCCCCATGTCATGTGGGATCCTCCCAGAACAGGGATAGAGCCTGTGTCCCCTAAATTGGCAGGTGGATTCTTAACCACTGGATCACCAGGGAAGTCCCATTCCTGAAACTCTTAATTTACTAATTCCATCAAATATTAAACTTTTAATTGCATTTTGTTTTTCAAATGACCCCCACTGTGACTACCTAGTTA
The DNA here is from genome assembly GCF_000754665.1 of Bison bison bison. Classification (NCBI taxonomy): domain Eukaryota; kingdom Metazoa; phylum Chordata; class Mammalia; order Artiodactyla; family Bovidae; genus Bison; species Bison bison. The sequence goes on from NW_011494861.1 coordinate 6,500,103, forward strand.
GTGTTTGTCTCACTTGAGCAATTACCTGGACTCTAGCCATTGCGGTGGTTTTTTTTACCTTGGAGTGACTCTCGTCCCTTTTTCCATACTCAAAAATTTCTCCTTGTCATAATAATTAATAGGTTCTCTTTCTGCAGCGATTATATTCAGATTATCTTAATAAAGCACAGCTCTGAGTGCCATCCAGCCGAAGTTTTATCCCCACTAGGCCAGAAAGACTCCACTTTCCCTGCACAAAAAAAGAAATTCTCTGCCTCCCAGGCTCCCAGATAGACTGTACAGTTATGACCAGGAGCGTTCCCTGCTCTCAGGATGACTTAGCTTGGAATTCACTAACTGATTAAATGGAATTAATTGGAGAGAAGGGGTGAGAAAACCAGAAAGTCATATGGCAATAGAAATTCCAGGGTTTTTACAGAATCTACCCAGGGCACAAGAGCTGTGCTCCTAGAGGGGCATTAAACTTGGGTGGATGCCATTTGAACATATCTCTTTACGGCTGACACCTCACCACTGTGCCCACTCAGCCAGTGGAGAATTTGCACTTATCAGCTTCACTATCTAATCCTCATCACCTCTGAGAAATGAGACAGCAACAAGAAACCCAGGAAACAGGAGAAAATGATGCTGCAAAGAGCTTCAACACAATCTCTCTGGGGACAAAGGCCAGTTAGATGACAACTTTCAGGAAGACCCAAGCCTCAGGATGCCTGGTGAGAGAAGCAAGCAGAGGGAGGCTGCTGGAAGGGAGGAGATGGAACAGGGAAGAGAGAAGGAAAAAGTAGATGGAAGGGAGGAGGAAGGGGTAGACCAAGAAGAAACAGAAATCTACCGGAGGGAGCCTGAGACACCCCCCTCCAGACCTTGGTGTTTGTCCCTCCATCTAGAATCTTCCTTGCTCCTCCTACATCTAGAAGATGCTGTGTCCTAACACAAGACTGTGCCCAAAGCTAACCTTCTCTGTGGAGCATCAGCCTCTCACTGAAGGGGGAAAATGCATCCTCACAAACATCTAGGAAGTAACAATCAACCCTTAAATTTCAGTGGCTTAAAACAAACAAAAAGCTTGTTTTTGCTCAGGGATCCAGGCTGATTGATGGAGGCACTGAATCCAGGCAAGTAGCAAACAACATACTGGCTTTTAAAGCCTCTGCCATAAGAGACCCACATCACTCTGCTCATGCTGCTTCAGCCAGAGCTGGTTGTATACCCACCTGTAACCTCATAGCAGGGAAGGGAGTGCACATGCCCCCAGGGGGACATGCATACATACCACGGTCAGCACTGAGACCACCTCCATGTCACTGTAGGCCAGTGGCCATGGTGGGCATCACCCCATGACAGCCATGGTGCATTGTTTTTATAGTTCATCCTTTTACCAAGCCTGAAGGAAAAGCATGACTGTGTGCATTTTTTACAGATGAAGAGACCAAGGCTCAAAGAAATTAAATATCTTCACTGAAGTGAGATGTCTAATAAGAAAAGAGCTGTCTTTGAAGACTGTCTTATATGAGCCCAACATGCCCAGTCCTGCCCCTCTCCACAGTTCAGTTCAGTTCAGTTCAGTCGCTCAGTCATGTCCGACTCTTTGCAACCCCATGAATCGCAGCATGCCAGGCCTCCCTGTCCATCACCAACTCCCAGAGTTCACTCAGACTCACGTCCATCGAGTCAGTGATGCCATCCAGCCATCTCATCCTCTGCCGTCCCCTTCTCCTCCTGCCCCCAATCCCTCCCAGCATCAGTATTTTCCAATGAGTCAACTCTTCACATGAGGTGGCCAAAGTACTGGAGTTTCAGCTTTAGCATCAGTCCTTCCAAAGAAATCCCAGGGCTGATCTTCTTCAGAATGGACTGGTTGGATCTCCTTGCAGTCCAAGGGACTCTCAAGAGTCTTCTGCAACACCACAGTTCAAAACCATCAATTCTTCGGCACTCAGCCTTCTTCACAGTCCAACTCTCACATCCATACATGACCACAGGAAAAACCATAGCCTTGATTAGACGAACTTTTGTTGGCAAAGTAATGTCTCTGCTTTTGAATATGCTATCTAGGTTGGTCATAACTTTCCTTCCAAGGAGTAAGCGTCTTTTAATTTCATGGCTGCAGTCACCATCTGCAGTGATTTTGGACCCCTCTCCACACTGTTTCCTAAATGGGATATCACTGGCTCCTCTCTCCTGCTGTGAAGGATGCTGTAGCCTTGCCCACACAAGCACTGAGAGTTCAGCTCATTCACCTCATCTGGAACCTTAGACATCTCCTGTGGTCACCAGCCTTTGGCAACCATGGACAACTCCTGTGAGCTCTAGATTTTAGGAACCACGGACAGCTCCTGTATTCGCTAGCCTTTGGGAACCATGGACGGCTCCTGTGAGCTCTAGATTTTAGGAACCACGGACAGCTTCTGTATTTACTAGACTTTGGGAACCATGGACAGCTCCTGTCGTTGCTACTCAGTCGCTAAGTCCTGTCTGACTTTTCGCGACCCCATGGACTGCAGCACACCAGGCTCCTCTGTCCTCCACTATTTCCCAGAGTTTGCTCAAATTCATGTCCATTGAGTCAGAGATGCCATCCAACCATCTCATCCTCTGTTGCCCTCTTCTCTAACAGTTCCTGTAGTCACTGGCTATGTATGCTGATGCCTCAGGCACCTGAGGACAGTCTGGGAGTTCTAAATGCCCAAGTTCTGCTGTCCTGGCCTCCTGCTGCTTAATCTGGAAGACTGTAAACAAATACCCTGCCTCCAAGTTTTTATCAGTGTGAGCTTAACCATGTTGGCTGCCAGCTTATTAAATAAAGTAAATTAGGTCTCAATTACTTGCTTACACACCAGGCTGAAAAGATGAAATTTTCAATTTAAAAGTAATATTGCTATTATCATGCAGAAGCAGTTTTGAAATTGGACTTTGTGCACACTTCTGCCAAGAGAGGTCAGAAGTGAGAGGTTTCATGCAGGGGTCTCTTTCCCGTCAAGGTACCCAGTCAGAGGAATCTCAGGCCCTTTCAGAGCACGTGGGTTCTGAGCCCCTGAAAAAGCAGTTTGGACAGGAATAGCAGCACCTAAGCTGTTCATTTAAGCTATTTCCCTTTATTCGGGTTTAAATTCCACATCACTGTCAAACACCCTGCTTAACATTGCCTTTCAGTATCGAAAAATCTAAACCAGGTACATTCAAGGCCTCTGAATTTACACTTTCTAATGGAAAGGGAGAGCCAGTATCAGGTAAAGATGTGTTAACTCCAAGCCCTTATCAGTCACACAATCCAAGAGCAGACATTGGAGGACATCTTCAAAGAGGAAACTTGAAATGCACTCCTTCCACTTTATTCAGGCTCCATCAGCACAGAGTGCTTGAAAAGCCAATTTCATATCTTGAATTGGAAGAACCAGGATTCCAAAATGTCGGTCACATTCTAGGGTCCCCCTTTGCAGAAACCCTTTTTCCTCAAGGGCATCTACAATAAGCATGTAATGGTTCTAATGGCATAAAAATAATATTTCAAATGTAGATATATTTAAAAATTTAAAGACTTTGAGGTTGGCCTGGGGGCAACTTAATGACTAGTCAGATGTACTTGAAGGGGGATTTTGTGCGGGATGGAGACCAACTGGTTTCTATTTCAGCTGGGGACAGAATGAGCAGGAAAGATGCTTCCAAGTGCAGCAGAAGGAAGGCAGACAGGCGGGTGTGGCTAGCGAGAGTCAAGACTTTCAGGAGAGGTTGACCAGCACTCCAAGAGGCAACATGTCAGAGGGGGAGAAAGCAGGCTTTAGGGTTCTGCAACCTTTCAGCTGGGTGACCTCAGGCAAGTTATCTTTTAAATGCACCCAAACTTCTGTTATGTGCTTTTTTAAAATGGGGATAGCATCAGCACTGGCTCCTTGGGGGTTTTGGAGGATTAAAAAGATAAGCATCTAACATTTGCTTGGAGCCTGGCACATAGTTACAAGCATGATAGACTCTTCAGTGCACAGTTTGGGGGTATAGGTTCTACTTTACAAGGTCTCTTTGTGTAGAAGTTATCACCAATCAAGAGACTGGCTTTATAACATTGGCTGCTTCCAAAAAAAAAAAAAAAAAAAAAACCTCCAGAATCTGTATAGAAACCCCTTACACATGTGGGCTTGGGGCTTTGTTTTAAGTCAAAATGACAGGATGAGGTAGGAAGAAGACATACAGCTGGCAGACAGGAATAGAAAAGAAAAACGCAAGAGGGAGGAGGAGGGAGCAGCAGAGAGAAGATAAGGAGCAGGCTGGAGGAAAGATACCAGGAGGATGCGAGGGGACACCATGCAGGGATAAGATCCCTCTCCAGAGCAAGTGAAGAGCTGTGCTTCAGAAGGTCACCGGGAGGCAGGGGGGATCTTCCTGCCCGGGGCTCATTCAGGCTCTAAATACCACGTCTTCAAGGTCAGGAAGCACGGCTCCTCTCTCGGATCTGCTACATCTGTGCACTGGACGCCCGTCCTCATGTGCTAATCATGCCTGTGCCTTTCCAGCCTGAGCCTTTTGAACCTGCTGAAGCCCCCCTCCCAGTTCATGCCACCCATCAAACCAGAACACACATTGCAGATGCCAGGGGTTCCCCAAGAATACTGCTTTCTGTCTCTCTCTGTTCTCCCACCTCCCAGCCATTCAGAATAGGACCCTGTGACCAGTCAGTGGGCTTGAGTTCACAGGCCCAACAGCTGCAGCCCCATGGTCATGGCACTGAGCACCTGCTCTGGAGCCCTGGTGATCTTCCGTGTGTGTGTGTGTGTGTGTCCATGTGCCACCCCTGCAGAGGCATCCAGGGGAAATTCCCGTTGAAGGCGGATGGCAGCAGGGCATCCTATAGATCACTGTTCCTGACCTCATCCACTGGCAGCCCCAGCGGCCCCCCAGAGGGCCCGGGAAAGGCATCCACCCTCCCCAAGACCCATATATCCTCCAAACATTCCCTGTGAGGAATGTGAACACCTGCCTCCCAAACCGCCTCTCCCCATGCAGCCTGGCTCCTCGCAGAGATTTGTGTGCATCTCTCATTCCACTGTGTTCAGGAAACTCAGGCATTTAAAACTGGGAGAGAAACACTCACATGAGAAGCCTCACAAAGGCTCAGACAAGAGGACCCCAGTGTTTGCTAAATGCAGCCCACCTGTCTCCCACCTCAAAGCCCTCAAGTTCTCCTACCAGCCACCCACCAAGGACAAGAACATCTTCCGGGAAAAAATATCCCAGAACTGCTGCCAGTAAAGGCCAGTATTTCTGACTTTTTTGCACTAATGGCATCAACATACAGGAAAGATGCCCAAAGAGGGCAGGGAGGGGAGCCTCCTGATTCCCCAAGAAAGAGTCCAAGCCACCATCTAGGGGTGTGAATGTTGCCTTTGATCCTCCCCCTAAGGACAGCATTATTCTGGCTGACATTCATCAAGCATGAGATATGGGCCAAGCACTGAGCTTTTAAGCTCACAATGTGCATCATCCTTTTTTAACCAAACAGCTCTAGGTGGACAACACTATTACTGAACCCACGTTATAGAGGAGTGTACACACACACACACACACACACACTCCTAAGAGAAGCTAACCCCCAAGACTGCTGCAGGAAATGGGTTGTGAGGATGAAGCTCAGGGCAGGGAGCGGAACCCCTCCCACTAAGTGTGGGCCACTTCAGAACCAGGAGAGTCAGGCTGCACAGGGCCCGCACAGGGTCTCGGACTCAAATGTTCCCCAAGCACCCACCTGCCCTCGTCCTGCCAGGCTCTGCAGCAGGATGGACCCTCCACAAGTGAGAAGGTGAGCAGGGACTGCAGGCCCACACCCCATAGCACACCCGGGCCGGTTAGAAAACTTAGGGGGATTCTGTCTGGGTTTTTTTTTTTTTTTCTTTTTGATCCAACTGTCAACTTAAGACGCTCTTAAACACCTGCTTTCTACCTTATTACAGTGACCTCTGGTGGTCAAGAGCCAGACATTGCAGGTCCAAAGTAGAATTACCTAAATTGCTTAACCGGAGAAGGCGATGGCACCCCACTCCAGTACTCTTGCCTGGAAAATCCCATGGACAGAGGAGCCTGGTAGGCTGCAGTCCATGGGGTCGCACAGAGTCGGACACGACTGAAGCAACTTAGCAGCAGCAGCAGCAGCAAATTGCTTAATATCAAGCAACTCTAAGTAATAAAGGCCTCGTGGTCCTTTAAGAGCTTCCAAGAAGAGCGGAAGCAAAGAGAGTGAGAGATGGGAGCAACCGCCAGGTTGCTGGCTGAAGACTGAGCTGGCTGTCACCTGACCCTGAGCAGAACCCAGCATGGGCTCCTCAGATGATGCTCCCCGCACCAATGCCAAAGGCGCCCGAGCTCCAACCCAGGGTGCACCTCAGCCTCTGTTCCCCTCCCCCCACAGCTGGTGGCCTCTCAATGCCAGGCTTAAGGGCACAGGCTCTGGGAGGTTGTTGGAAAAGCTTCAGTCTGCCAGAGAACCTGCTGGGAGGCTGTAGGGGGCTGGGAAGGGGAGGAGGTTTTCTAGAAGGCCTGTGAGCACAGTGCTGCCAACCAGCCCTGCTCCAGCTGGACCTCTCGTGGGTAGGCAGAGGCCTGGGACTGAATCCGGAAGCAAGGAAACAGCGCTCCCTTTCCTGGAATCACAACTTCAGCCAAAAGGTCTGCAGGAACAAGATGGGAAACAAGGATTCTGCCCACCGCCCAGCTGTATCAAGGGGCCAGAAGCGCCCCAGTGAGGGGCGAGGTGAGGCAGCAAGAGAAGCATTTGCTCTGGAGCCATTTTGGAGACTGGAGCCTCGGGCTTGATGGGTGGGCAGAAGGAAGGACAAAACCCCAGGGATGCATGACAGATATCCTTTCTGCCCTAAGCCAGATCCCTGGGCAGGGGGATTCCAGGGGAAATGAGGCTAAGCATGGTCTCCTGTGGAGTGGAGAGCAATCACCATGAGAAACACAGCCCTGCCCCCAGCTGCAAGCAATAAAGCTTAATCCCTAAGACCACCCCTAAACCATCCTAGACAGACACTTTCAAATCCTAAAAACTCTTCAGATAAAGGAACAAACAACTCAGAGTCATCCAATCTAGTAGCCTCTAGAAGCTTCCAGCTCCTCATCCGGAAGGTAACATGTGATCTCAACCTCTTGGTCCATCCATGGAGTGTAGGCTTTGGCCAAATCCCCAAAGGCAAACGACAGATGCTCCCAAGGTCCCTGTGAGCATCAGTCTGGACAGTCCAGGCCTCAGTGTTTAGAACATGAAACAGACTGGGTCGCTCTCCTGGTCTTCTCTGAAAATCAAGCTGGATGTAGAATATCAATATTGTCTCAATTTTCCTTTATCTGCGAGGAGACGTCAGCAAACCTTTCTGCCAAGGATTGTACAAGGACCATTAAAAGGAAAATGTCCATGGTAATTGTGCCTTTCTGCATATTTCTTCACTCCAATATTCTATAACATAATAATGTTTCACATTTCTACAGAACTGTCTTTTCAGCATGTTTTTGCATTATGCTTAATTTCGTAAGAGTTTCTCAGCCCCGCATAACGACACAGTTCAATGCAAAATCAGATATAAATCTAGCTTAAGAGACTCTCAACAAGAATTTCATTTAAAACTGTAAATGTTAAAAGATTCTAGCTCTGATTTATGTTATGTTGTGTGTGTTTCAAAGAGCGAGCTTCACCGGCCCTCTTAAACAATAGATACACATGAAATCCAGGCTTTCATGGGTCTAACCCGACCTACCACGCAGGCAAGAGGGCAGACAGGCCAGACTGTGGTCAAAACGCCAGTTCCCAGCCCAGCTGGGGCCACGTGCGTGAAACAAGAGGCGTATCTGACTCCAGCACCTGCGCTGGCTCAGGGGCCACTTTTAAGGAGTAGTTTTCAGCATCCTCTCATCTCTCTGTTCCTCCGAACACCGGGGCACCACATAAGGGCCCTCATGTCTCTGCTCCCACTTGGCCCCGTCTTTAGAAAACACAGAGAGAAATGGAAAAGAGGCAGAGAGTCCTGAGGATGGTTTTCACCTGCATGCTACCGGCTGTGTTCATGACCCTGCACGATAAACTCCAGTTCCTATTCACAAATAGCTCTGGGAGATTGGCAAACCGACAGTTCCGAATGCTATTTGAAATGCACAGGTCCAAGTCTTCTGGAGCTGTGAGCTGCAAATTCTCCATGGAATGAATGAACCTGGGGAAGGCGTTCACATCCATTGTCTCAGCACATTTAAGACAATTTTAGAATGCAGCTTATTTACATACTGGGCTCTAATGACTCTGAAGCAACTATCATAGGCTGTCATGTAAAACCGCATCCAGGCAATTTTATTGCAGCCTATCGCACACATGTTGAGTTTAGACGACTTGTAATCCACAAATTATTTACATTGCACAAATATCTCTGTGGCCCTGGCATTATGCTAGAGACAAGAGACAACACAGCGGCAGTAGATTAAATTGAAATATGCTGGAGGCTTCTGAAACTTGAAACTCTATTCCAAAATGCTAAAAGTCAAAAGACTCCCAGTTAGCATTTTGGAACTCACCATGTCTAAAATTTCACTTGAAAGGCGGCGCTATTGTGAGTTGCAACCCCAAAAAGAGTAAGCCACCACTTTGTAACTGTAAAATCCATTTATTTTAGGAAGATTGAGGGATCCAAACCCTCTGATAGCACTTAACATATTAAAAAATATGCACTGCAAAGCTCTAAAAGTTCCTGAATTCCTCCAAAAGAAATATTTTTGCCACTTCTAATGGACTCCACCCAACTCCAGGCAGGAACTGTGGGATACACGCCCCCAGAAATAAAGCAATTGAAATGACTTGACTATATGTCTTTCCAGGAAAGTAAATTATATATAGGTCTGTACTCACACCCCCTACTCCCCTATAGGTTACCCATTTTTCCTCCCACACTCTGCAGCCCACAGAGATGAAGAGAAAATTATCAAGTGGGCTTAAGCACTTGGATACCTAATTGCAATAAATCTCAGAGCCTCATCTTTCCATCTTTCAGAACTTTGGTTTCAGACTTTAAAGCGAGTCCCATTAGCCAAGTTGACACATGCCAATTAGCTTCATGAGTTTCACAGAATAAAACACCCCTTGAGATAAGTCACCCCACATAACTGCACGATTTCCACATAGCCCCACTGGTTTTTCAGTATTTCAATAAAATCAGGCATTTACATGATGATGTAGATGGGCTTCCCAGGTGGCACTAGTGACAAAGAGCCCTCCTGCCACTGCAGGAAACGTAAGAGACACAGGTTCAGTCTCTGGGTCGGGAAGATCCCCTGGAGGAGGGCATGGCAACCCACTCCAGTATTCTTGCCCAGAGAATCCCATGGACATAGGGTCACAAAGAGTTGGACACGACTAAAGCGACTTAGCACGCAGATGTTTAGAAAGTGCCCTTTGTTTTAATTCATTGTTCTCAAAGATATCAGAAAGGACACTGGACATCATTAAGGACAAAACAAGGGTCTCCAATCAGAACAGTGCCCCCATTTTTGTATCTTTTGCCACTTGAAATGCAGGGGATGCCTGAGTGTTTATGTCTTTACAACAGAAGCAGAGCTTCCTGTAACTATGCTTGATGACGATGAAGGTGATGATGATGGAGGAGGAGGAAGAGAGAGAAGGAGAAGAAACCAAAATGCCATGCTCCAAGAATGTATTAAATGGTACAGTTCAAACTCTATCCACTTACAAAGTACACTGCTTGGTAACTCTGCTCCTAACACATGACCATCCAAAGTGGTTTGCTATGATCCATGTGGACCCGCATATATAAACATTTTTGCTTTTTATATAAATGAGTTCATATAATACCTATATTGTTATAAAACTAATTTTTCAAAAGAACTGTAAACAAATAATGAACTCAAATATATGCATGTTTAAGTATTTGGGAGGGAAGTGTACTGATGTCTGCAACATTCTCCGAAATGCATCAAAACATTAAGATGAGTGATGAATGGATGGATAAGTAGATGGATGAGTGGATGAATGGATGGATGAGTGGATAGATGGATGGATGGATGGATGAGTGGATGGATGGATGAGTGGATGGATTGATGGATGTTGAGTGGATGAATGGATCGATGAGTGGGTGGATGGATGAATGTGTGGATGGATGGGTGGATGCATGGGTGGATGGATGGATGGATGGGTGGATGAATGGATGGGTGAGTGGATGGATGGGTATATGAATGGATAGATGGGTGGATAAATGGATGGATGAGTGGCTGAATGGATGGATGGGTAGATGGATGGATGAGTGGATGGATGGATGGATGAATATGAGATAAAGAATAAAATGTTAATTGTGGAAGCTAACTGGTGGGCATACAAGTTTCACCACAAAATTATTTCAACTTTGTTATTGTGGTCCCAGTCATTAAGTTGTATCTGATTCTTTGCGACCCCATGGACTGCAGCATGCCAGGCTTCCCTGTCCTTCACCATCTCCCAGAGTTTGCTCAAACTCATGTCCATTGAGTCAATGATGCCATCCAACCATCTCATCCTCTGTCACCCCCTTCTCCTCCTGCCTTCAATCTTTCCCAGAATCAGGGTCTTTGGCAATGAGTCAGCTCTTCACATCAGGTGGCCAAAGTATTACAGCTTCAGCTTCAGCATCAGTCCTTCCAGTGAATACTCAGGGTTGGTTTCCTTTAGGATTGACTGGTTTGATCTCTTTGCTGTCCAAGGGACTCTCAAGAGTCTTCTCCTTTTCAATTTTACTGTATATTTAAAAATTTCAGACTTAAATGTCAAAAAAAACTGATTTTTTTCTTTAATAACATGGCATGGATCTCTTTCCATGTCAATACATACAAATCTCTTTATTCTCTTTAATGATTGCACAAGATTCCCTTGCATGGGTATACCACGACTGGGTAACCAATCCTTCACTGATGAATATTCAGGTTACTTTATTTACAGTGACAATGCCACTGTGATTATCCATGTAAATATGTCTTTAAATACTTATGACAACTTTTCCACAGGATAAATTCCTATATGTGGAATTGTTGACTCAAAGAATATATTTTTTTAACTTTTGCTATATAACAATAACAACTGTTCACATCTACTGTAAGTTTACTCTGTGCCCAAACTGTTGTAAGTACTTTTCATGGACTGTCTCTTACTCTTCTTAACAATCGAATCAAGTAGGTACTATGTAGCCTCACTTTATAATTGAGGAAACTGAGGCTTGAAGATATAAGATGATTTGTGCCAGGTCTGACAGCCAGCAAGTGGTATTCTGACTCCAGCTCTGACCCCAGAGCTTTTCACCATCATGCTTACAAATTATGGTCAGAAGATTAAATCAATACACACACATTCCTACCAACAGTGTTTGAGAGTCACTGCTTTTCCGGGTTGTACTGTTTTCAAATTTACCTAAAACATAAAGAAAACACTGTCCATATTTCCAGATACCATGAAGACAGATTTGAAGACCACAGAGAAAGCACAGACTCGATAAGGCAAGCAATGGAAGCCTTGTTAATTAGACAAGGGCACAAGGAAAAGCACAACATTCTGCCTCAACACGGGATTCTCTCTGTGCTAGTCTCACTGCTCTCTATGGCAGGGACCCTCTCCTAGTTCTGCAGTACCTACCAAACCCTCAAACTTCTATATTTAACTCTATAAATCCCCAAGCCACCTTCCTATATGAACTGATGTAATCTCAAATATTCTGCCTCCGTTTTTCTTCATCAGGCAGTTGTAAGCAGAGAGGACTATGTGAGTATGTATATCATCTCTCTTCTCAGCATCCCTTCAATTAATTCAAATAGATCTTTAGACAGGGCTTAATGTGTGAGTGGGATCAACAACCTCAATGTATTCTTTTGTTTTATTACCTAAAATATTATAAACAGTCCCACTACAAAACTAATTCTTCCCATAGCAGACTAAGTGCTCGGCAACTGAAGCATGTCCAGCTCTTTGCAACCTCATGGACTGTAGCCCACCAGTCTCCTCTTTCCATGGAATTTTCCAGGCAAGAATACTAGAGCAGTTTGCCATTTCCCACTCCAGGGGATCTTCCCGACACAGGAATGGAACCTGTGTCTCTTGCATCTCCTGCATTGGTACGCATGTTCTTTACCACTACCCTCCACCTTATAAGCCTCAGTAGGCTAGACAGTACCAGCCCCAAACTTCCCAGGTCTCACCAAAACACAGCCTGGATGCAATTAGCCTCAAGGACAGGAAAGCTACAGCCACTGAAATGAGCCCTTTGCAGACAGCAAGGCATCAGCCAAGCTGAATCTAGCTGAATCTTGCAACACAACAAAACAGTAATAATATCTAATAATACCACTACATCACTGCTGTTGAAGGAACAAACACAAGGTAATGAATACTGGCTCAGAGAGTAGAAACATACCAACAACCAAAAAAATAATGAGTTTGGAAGAAAAGCTAAAGGAGAAAGGAACAGCTTCAGATGAAGAGCCTATCATCTCAGACAATTGCAGAGAGGAAAAAGCACAGACCTCAAATCCCAAAGACGTGGGTTCCAGTCATGGCTTCACAACTGACTCACTGTATGATCTTGGGCAAGTTATGTATTTCGAGGAGTGTCAGCTACAGAACTGGGATAACAATTCCCACATCATAGGTGATCGAAAAGCTAACTGTGAAGCTGGGTGAAGTCCCTGGAAGATCACAGTCTCTCCACACATGGCAGCTGTTGGCACCAGGATAATACATGGTGAGCTTGCTGAGTCCTTGCTGAGAGGTCTTCACACAGAACCTATGAGAATCTATCATATGCTCACATATTTTCTCTTTTTGTGTACTAATTGAGGAGGGAAAATATGAAGAATTTTAAACTTTCCAAAAATAACAGAGAAAAATATCATACGAACCCACCTGCCAGGAAAGTAAGTTGGTTCAGCCACTGTGGAATCAATACGGAAGTCCCTCAAAAAACTAAAAATAGAGTTGCCATATGATCCAGCGGTCCCATTCCTGGACACACATCTGGACAAAACTCTAATCTCAAAGGATACACATGTCCCTATGTTCAAGGCAGCACACTATTCACAATAGCCAAGACATGGAAGCAACCTAAATGTCCATCAACAGATGAACAAATAAAGAAGATGTAGTATATACATAAAGTGGAATATTATTCAGCCATAAAGAAGAATGAAATAATGCTGTCTCTGCAGTAACATGGATGGACCTAGAGATGATCATTTGTCTTTCTATGACAAATACCATGTGATATCACTTACACGTGGGATCTAAAATACAACACAAATAAACGTTTCTATGAAACAGAAACAGAGTCACAGACACAGAGAACAGACTTGTGGTTGCCAAGGGGGTGAGCAAACCAGGGAGGAATGGATCATAAGTTTGGAACCAGCAGATGCAAACCAACACAGAATGCATAAACAGCAAGGGCCTACCATAGAGCACAGTGAACTATATTCAAGGCCCTGTGACAAACCATAGGGAAAAGAATATTTAAAAGAATGCATAGATATGCATAATTGAAGCACTTTTCTGTAGGGCAGAAATTAACACAGCACTGTAAATGAACTATACTTCAATTAAAGAAATACCACCTGCCAACAAACCACATATGAGTCTTAATATTCTGCTAGATTTCCTCAGGGTCATTTTTTAGAAATAAAAATAAGAACTGCATACATAACTAGATCTCGTGTTACCTAGCCCATTTCATTCTCTGTCCTCCAAGAGGTAGCCACTATTTTCCATTTTGTTTTTATTTTACTACATATGTAAGTACCCATAAACAACATACACTTTTTATATTTAGGCTTTTATAAATGGTACCATACAATACATTACTTTCTGAAACTTGTTTTTTTTTCTACTAGCTGTTTGGATCTCTAAACATACAGACAGATATCACTTTAGCTTATCCATTTTACCTGCAACATACTATTCTCTATATAAATATACTACGATTTATTTACCCATTCTACAACTGACGACCATTTCATTGTTTCCAAAATTTGTATTAGTATAAACAATACCACAAAGAACATCTTGTATATATCTCTGTGCATACGTACAAGAGTGTCTATAGGGCAACCCTTCTCAGAGTACAGTCTGTCTGTGGCCCCTTGAGGCATCCCCAAGACCCTCTCACAGGACTGTGAGGTCAAAACTATTTTTGCAAAACACTAAGAAGTCATTTGCGTTTTTCACCGTGTTGACATTGGCATTCCTGGAGCAAAAGCAATGGTGGGTAAAAGCTGAAGGGCTTTGGCACAATTAAGGTGGCAGTGACAGGCTGTGGTGGAAGTCACATATCTTCATCATCATGCACATACAGAAACACACTCCAGTTCTCCTCCAGAACTCCTTACTGAAGCAGTACAAATTACTGATTTTATTATACCTCAATCTTCAATTGGATGTCTTTTCTACATTCTGTGTGACAAAATGGCAGTGTACACAAAATACTTGTGCAAAGTCAAGTATGACGGCTGCCATGAAGAAGAGCTCTGTGTGCCTGAGCTGCAAGCTCACCTGGCCAGTTTTCCCACAAAACACCACCTTTATTTGTAAGCATGACTGACAAACTGGTTACTTAGACTTGGGTGTCTGGTAGGACTTCTTCTTCTGGCCGAGACAGAGTCATAACAAGGGCTGGATATAACTTCCTGCTCAGAACAACTAAAAAGCTGGCCAATATACAGGAAACATCAGTTTTCTAGATAGCGGACATCAGGCAATGAAGGGACGTGATCTCTGAGAGATGGATAAAAAACAAACTGAGCTTCTTGCAAGTGAAATTTTCCAGGCTGTGGCACAGGAAGGGAACCCAGGCAGAGCCCAGCAATTTCCCTGGGTTGAGGAGAAAGCACTAGGAGTTCTTAAGGACATCGAACCAGTTGGAGGTCAGCAAGGCAGAGAACCGGAGAACTCCAGAGTTCTCAGGGGTTCTCTCTCAGATATTCAAATACATACAGAGCAGTGTCAGAAACTACCTGAGGCCATGAAATGAATCAACCAAAAGAACTAGAGGAAACAACCACCATACCATGCATGCTTGGACCTGGAAAGTGCCTGTTTCCACCAAAGCATCATAGTACATAGGGCTCAGGGGAGAGTACACAGCAGAATATTACATCAGTAGTAACCTACTGCCTGATGAACTATGGACAGACGTTCATGACACTGTACAGGAGACAGGGATCAAGACCATCCCCATGGAAAAGAAATGCAAAAAAGCAAAATGGCTGTCTGGGGAGGCCTTACAAATAGCTGAGAAAAGAAGAGAAGTGAAAAGCAAAGGAGAAAAGGAAAGATATAAGCATCTGAATGCAGAGTTCCAAAGAATAGCAAGGAGAGATAAGAAAGCCTTCTTCAGTGATCAATGCAAAGAAATAGAGGAAAACAACAGAATGGGAAAGACTAGAGATCTCTTCAAGAAAATTCGAGATACCACGGGAACTTTTCATGCAAAGATGGGCTCGATAAAGGACAGAAATGGTATGGACCTAACAGAAGCAGAAGATATTAAGAAGAGGTGGCAAGAATACACAGAAGAACTGTACAAAAAAGATCTTCACAAAAAAGATCATGATGGTGTGATCACTCACCTAGAGCCAGACATCCTGGAATGTGAAGTCAAGTGGGCCTTAGAAAGCATCACTACGAACAAAACTAGTGGAGGTGATGACATTCCAGTTGAGCTATTCCAAATCCTGAAAGATGATGCTGTGAAAGTGCTGCACTCAATATACCAGCAAATTTGGAAAACTCAGCAGTGGCCACAGGACTGGAAAAGGTCAGTTTTCATTTCAATCCCAAAGAAAGGCAATGCCAAAGAATGCTCAAACTACCACACAATTGCACTCATCTCACACGCTAGTAAAGTAATGCTCAAAATCCTCCAAGCCAGGCTTCAGCAATACGTGAACTGTGAACTTCCAGATGTTCAAGCTGTTTTAGAAAAGACAGAGGAACCAGAGATCAAATTGCCAACATCTGCTGGATCATGGAAAAAGCAAGAGAGTTCCAGAAACACATCTATTTCTGCTTTATTGACTATGCCAAAGCCTTTGACTGTGTGGATCACAATAAACTGTGGAAAATTCTGAAAGAGATAGGAATACCAGACCATCTGACCTGCCTCTTGAGAAACCTATATGCAGGTCAGGAAGCAACAGTTAGACCTGGCCATGGAACGACAGACTGGTTCCAAATAGGAAAAGGAGTACGTCAAGGCTATATATTGTCACCCTGCTTATTTAACTTATATGCAGAGTACATCATGAGAAACGCTGGGCTGGAAGAAGC
>NW_011494861.1:6516520-6526617 GCF_000754665.1 Bison bison bison
AACATTCAGAAAACGAAGATCATGGCATCTGGTCCCATCACTTCATGGGAAATAGATGGGGAAACAGTGGAAACAGTGTCAGACTTTATTTTTGGGGGCTCCAAAATCACTGCAGATGATGACTGTAGCCATGAAATTAAAAGACGCTTACTCCTTGGAAGGAAAGTTATGACCAACCTAGATAGCATATTCAAAAGCAGAGACATTACTTTGCCTACAAAGGTCCATCTAGTCAAGGCTATGGTTTTTCCAGTAGTCATGTATGAATGTGAGAGTTGGACTGTGAAGAAAGCTGAGTGCCGAAGAATTGATGCTTTTGAACTGTGGTGTTGGAGAAGACTCTTGAGAGTCCCTTGGACTGCAAGGAGATCCAACTAGTCCATTCTAGGGGAGATCAGTCCTGGGTGTTCTTTGGAAGGAATGATGCTAAAGCTGAAACTCCAGTACTTTGGCCACCTCATGTGAAGAGTTGACTCATTGGAAAAGACTCTGATGCTGGGAGGGATTGAGGGCAGGAGGAGAAGGGGACGACAGAGGATGAGATGGCTGGATGGCATCACTGACTCGATGGACGTGAGTTTGAGTGAACTCCAGGAGTTGGTGATGGACAGGGAGGCCTGGCGTGCTGCAGTCCACGGGGTCGCAAAGAGTCGGACACAACTGAGCAACTGAACTGAACTGAAATGCATGCTATTCACTCAGTCATGTCCAACTCTTTGCAACCTAAAGGACTGTAGCCTGCAAGTCTCTTCTGTCCATGGAATGTTCCAGACAAGAATATTGGAATGGGTTGCCATTTCCTACTCCAAGGGATCTTCCCAATATAGGAATGAACTTGCGTCTCCTGTGTCTCCTGCGTTGGCAAGCAGATTCTTCACCACTGTGCCACCTGGGAAGCCCTTGATCTGTTTGGGATTATTTAAAGTCATTAAAAATCCTAACTTCAGAATACTTTGAGCACCCGGTCAGAAAGAACAAGAGTGCACATTTATTCACCTTCAACAGCCCAAATACTTACTGATCATACTCTGGGTACACAAACAAGTAAGACAGACCTTGAAGCTGGGAGTAGGGGTGTGTGGGACACACATATGCACTGTGACCAAAGTGCCTCTCTAAGCCCCATGGGGATGCCGATGAACAAGTTCTGTAGTGAGTCCAGGGCCAAGTATGGTGGCCAAAGGTTAGGATGATCAGCGTAACGTCAAGAGAATGGATAACTTTGAGGGGAAGACTTAGATTCATGGGCAGAAGCAAGAAGGAGCAGCTGAGGGCAATTAAATTATACCTTCAGAGAGCAACTGGGGACCTGCTTGGAGAGGATGTCTGTGCCTAAAACAGCTTCCTCCGCTGGAGGAACCCTAGACGGAGTGTGTTTGGCAGTTCTCATTGGCTCATGCTATGATTTGGGGCTGTAGGTCCACACTGACCATCAGCTCGACCATCACTGATACTAATGCTGTGCTACAGAAAAGAAGGCAATGCCTGATGGCCATTTTGGTGCTTACTAGTCCACACTTTTCAGCTTTCTTTCTGCCAAAAACTTGGACCCAGAAAAGATGTCAGGAAGAAAAATGCTAAAGAATATTTCTGGCTGACAGTAAATGCAGACCCAGGCCTTCTTACCTAAGAGAACAAATAAAAAGTCAAAGAATCACCACATCCACCCCCAACACCACTAAGTTGATGGAGGACATTCTCGAAATATGGGCCCAAGGGAGGGTCAAGATTTAAAGAACAGATAAGAAAATGTAATCTGGCATATATTGATCCCTAGGGTCATTAAAATATATAACTAAGGTTCAATTCGTCCCCTCCCCCAGGTCCAACAGGCCTCCCAGGAGTCATCCTTTCAGGCTTCAACCTTAATTGCTGATATTTAAATGCAGCACGTGTATTGTTATCGATCCTCAAAGCAGCTTTTAATGCTGATATTCATGATGTTATCATGAATCTCAGCAGCTAGTGAGTGATGTGTGTCTGTGTGTGTGTGCGTGCACATGCATGCATCTGTGTCCAAATTGAACCAGGAAAGGTGGGGTTTTTGCTTTTTACTTTTGGACTTTAACCCCCAAAAGGGAGACAGAATGCTGTGCATTGATCCTCCAGGTGTTTTCCCACCCCCTTCTCCATCCATCAGAGATGGAAACTTCTTGAAGCACTGACTCCAGCCACAGTTCAAAAGAACCCTGGGGGCTCCCTGGGGGCTCAGTGGTAAAGAATCCACCTGCCACTGCAGGAGACATGGGTTTGATCCCTGATCCTGGAAGATCCCACATGCCTCAGAGAAAAAGTGCCTGGGCCCACAACTATTGAGCCTGTGCTCTAGAGCCTGGGAGCTGCAGCTACTGAGTCCACGTGACCAACTACTGAAGCCCCATCATCTTAGAGCCTGTGCTCTGCAAAGAGAAGCCACCCCAGTGAGAAGCTAGTGCACTGCGACTGTAGAGTAGCCCTCGCTCGCCACAGCTGGAGAAAGCCCACGCAGCAAGGAAGACCCCGAACAGCCAAAATAAATAATTTTTTTAAAGAATCCCAGGACCAGGGTTTCACGCCCAACCTGGCTCTGCCACCTCAGGGAAAGGATAAGACCTACAGAAGTGTCTGCGGGATTTCGTGCCAGAGAAGGGGACAGACAGCTGTGGATGCTCCTTGCTCTTGGTTTCTGGGTCCAAGTTTAGAGAAATACCTCCTACCCAGCTTCTATCTTCCTGTTATTGGAAAAACCCCACCATGAAGGCCGCTAATACCTTTCAAACTAATTTTACGGTTTTTGCTTATATCCACATTCTGGCAAGAGGAGCCACAAGATAACAGAAAACCTAGAACTGCTGCCCCAAGCCCCTTCCCTTTTTCCTCCTGCCTCCCACCCTCGGAAACCCATTCACCTGAATTACCCATCAGCCGTACCATGCACACCTGCCTAAACATAAATCAGAGAAGAGTGTGATTAAGTCCAAGAACCTTACCCATCTGAGCAGCAATCTACTGCCCTGCTCTTTGCGAGTCTCATCTCCCTCCACCTCAGCCTCTAAGCCACCACCACCCACACCCTCACAGCCACATCCTGGCTGTGGGGCCAGGACTCCTTTCCGGGCTTTTGCCCACGTCCCCCTCCTCACCCGCCCCTGGTCAAATCTGAATGGCTCCTTGAGTTTCACTCAGACACTACTTCTCCAGGAGGCCTTCCCAGATCTAGATCACCTCTTCCACATTCACCCACACAGTGGGGAAGCAGGGGTTACCTGTGCATGGATCAAACCTCTATCACTACACCGTCTGGTTCACTGAAATTATCTGTTTGGGTCTCTGCCTTTCCTACCCCTCCCCCTTGGAGCATCTTGGAGGCAAAGGCAATGTCTTAATTATATACAGCAAGGGTCCCCAAATCTCCAGAATCTAATGCCTGATAATGTGAGGTGGAAATGATGTAATAATAATAGAAAGAAAGGCACAATAAATCCAACACGTCTGAATCATCCCAAAACCATTCCCCCACCCACGTTCATGGAAAGAATGTCTTACACAAGCCCGGTCCCTGGTGCCAAAATGGTTGGGGACCGCTAATATAAGGGTGTCCCCAGCATCTGGCCGAGAGCCTGGCACAGCGGCTCATCCAAATTCCTGACAAATGTAGCCACATGCATCTTCCTCAACCACCCCCACCCGGCTGAGACCAGAGGGGCTGACAATGGACCCAGAAACAGATGGCAAACCCCACATCCCAGCTACATCCCACAGTTCCTTCAACACCCTGCAGCCCTTTCATTTGAGAGCCAAAGCTCTCCACCCATGGCCCCTCTCTCACAGTGGGCGCCTGGTTGGGGCCCCCAGTCCTGCAGGGCTGGCCCTCCTGTCCTGCACCATCTCCCCCATAGGGGAAAATCATTGCATTCAGATCAGCTGCCGCAGCAATAGGTCAGACTTCCAGAAGCCTCCCCCAAAGGCTGATTAATGGGCAGGAGCGGCTCCTGCGCATCTCATTACGCACAGAGCTGCAATGAAACCATCTTTGCTTTACAGTTTTGTGCAGGACATAAAAGCGGGAAATATCCCAGCCTTCCGAGGGAACAGGCTATGAATATTGAAGCAGCCCCGGGTTATTAATCCAGCACCATTAGTCTTAGGGAGTCACCCTAGCACTGACCCCCTGGAAGGAAATTTCTCTTGCTGTCCATTTCTCATTTCAAATTATCCGTAGAGCCACCCTACGTACCACCTGTGAATTATTTGATATTTTGGAGAGGAAAGTAAACAATATAAAAAATCAGCAGAACTTAGGGGATCTATAAATTCTGAGCAAGTTATTTTCGGAGTGAGGAAAGCTGATTCATATGGCACTTTACTTCCCAAGATTCATTTAGTTTGCTTTTTTTCCCTCTTATTAATAGGAGGTAAGCACCCCAGAAAGATCACATTTTTGTTCTCAGCAGCACCTGTCAAGGGGATCTCAGGCCCACAGCCCATATTTGAAAGTTTATCCCCGAAAGGTGTTCATGGAGCAGACATCACACTAGCAACACGTCTGGTGAACAATACTTCACAAGGTACCAGGAGCAGACACACACGACGCTTTTCTTTTTAAAGGCTAGCATTACAGGCTGGGGCAGACCAACAGAAGAAGCAAAAGCATCGCATTTTCCCCTGTAAATTTCCTAGCAAGATCTATTAAAATAGAGAAAGCAGTTCCTATTCTGCATTTTCCCCATTTTATATTTATCCAAATTAATGAAGTCTTACTGTGGCTGTTTTACTGGTGGTTTTTAAGGTCATCACTAATGTTCATCAGTTTCATCGTGATACATCCACATGCAGATATTTTGCTCAAAAAACAAAAAATCAACCCATGTTCAGTTTCAGTAAGAGGGTTTGTGATTTTGTTTATTCCCTCAGCTGTATTTCTTTCAAATATAAGTAGAAGAAGTAGATCTGACTGAAACTGAGAGTAAGAAGGGGCCTTCCTGTCTGTCAGTACAAACTAGAAATATTCTGTCCATTGGCCCACTCTAGCTTCTTCTTCACTCTGTCTTCTCCTTTTGAGACTCCCATTAGATACGTGTTGGACCTTCTCATTCATCTTCCCTGTCTGTACTTCCCTGATACAGCCTGGATGACCTTTTCTGGGTTACTGTATGGTTTGCCAACTCTTTTTTTAGCAGTATATCTAGTCTTTTGTTTACCCCATCTATTTAGGTTTTGTGGTTTGTCTTTTTTAAGTCTCAAGTATTATATTTTTATTTCTAGAATAACTAATTAATTCTTTTTTTAAAAAAAACTGCTCCATTATCTCCTTTTCAAGTCTTATGAATTTTGTTTCTTATTTCATCACTCCAAACATTATAAATCTATTGGATTGGCCAAAAATTTGTTTGGTTATTGAATACCTTGTTCAATAAAGTTCTCAGTGAAAATCTTTTACTTAAAAGTGAACAAACTCTTTTGCCAACCCAATATTTGGTCTAATATTCTTCTCAGATTGCTCTATTATCTTTAGTCCCTAACACATGAATCCTCCTTTCACAGCATCTGTTGATTATCTCTTGTGGGGATGGGCCTTCTTGTTTACTGTGTAATTTTGGTCTAAGAGCTTATCTACATCGGGAGTCTCCCAGTTCTTTTTCCCATAGGAGCCCCATGTCCACTCTATGTTGAGGAAGCATCTCTGCAGGTTTGTTGTTCAGTCACTAAGTCTTATCTGATTCTTTGTGATCCCAAGGACTGCAGCACACCAGGCTTCTCTGTCCTTCACCATCTCCCGAAATTTGCTCAGACTCATGTCCATTGAGCTGGTGATGCCATCCAACCATCTCATCTTCTGTCACCCTCCTCTCCTCCCACCCCGTCTTTCCCAGAATCAGCGTCTTTTCCAATGAGTGGGCATTTGTGCCTGACAAAGCCTCAGGGTTGCACTAGTTCTGGGCCATTTTTATCTTTGGTCCTCAGTTCAGGGTTTCTGCTCTATACAGACAGTGCGTGATATGGTCTCGTATCTATAGACATTGTAGGCTTGCTTTCACTCTTTCTTGTAGGAAACTATTTTTACAGCTACACGTTGGGATAGGGGCATACTATACCCTGGGCCAGTTGACAGAATCTTTCTAGATTTTACTGACAGAAAGGACAGCCCCTTCTTGTTCCCAGTTTCACACAGGAGATCTAGTCCACCTCTCCAGGACCTGTGAAAAGCCAGCCCTTAAGGGATTTACTGTGAAAACCCCCACAGGGCTACTCCACTTCATCTCTGAATTTCATCTTCAATTTCTGACACTTGGAAATCTCCCAGTCTCACCTTTGAATTCAGATATGTCTGTGCTGCTGTTATAACCCAACATTCCAACGGCTTTAGAGTTAGAGGGGCAAGTTCCACATGTGCAGGGTCTGAGTCTTGATTGAAAGTTCTGCTGTAATCCCTCCACCCAAGGGAATTATTCTCTTGCCTGATATTCCCCCAAGCACATACTAAAGCAGAGACATAGCTGGCCCTCCTTCAAATACCTCATATATGTGGTCAACAGATGCCATCCAATTCAACAGAGAAACAATAACAGCAAAACAAGCCACCAAGCATCTCAGGCCCACATATGTCTCCAGGGTTCCAGAACTTGTCATGGCAATTCTCCCTGGATATTCCAAAAACCTGGAAAGCAAGAGCTGACCAAATTTGACCTTAATTTTTAGATTTTTTTGATGTGGACCATTTTTAAAGTCTTTATTGAATTTGTTACAATATTGCTTCTGTTTTATGTTTGGGTTTTTGGGCCACAAGGCATGTGGGATTTCAGCTCCTTGAGTAGGGGTCGAACCAGCACCCCTTGCATTGGAAGATGAAGTCTTAACCACTGGACCCAAGGGAAGTCCCTAAATTTGACTTTTTTCAAAGACAGGCTATTTTATGTCTTCCTGGACTCATCAGGGAGGCCAAACCAAGATGAAGGTCTCTCTCCTCATGTCCCCCAGTTGCATAACCAGCCACTGCATCCAAAGCTTGTGTCAGAGCCATCCTAGGGCCTTCCGACAGTCAGCTGGACATCTGGACAACAGGATGACCAAGAAGACCCTCCCCTGGCACAATGGCACCCCACAGGGAATGGGGACCCAGCAGAGAAGCAAAGGGGCAACACCCATGAGCAAGAGGAGCAGACACCATATTCTCTGCAAACTCAAACCCCATCTCCAGCGCACATGTCAGGCAATTTCCAACACTCTCTGCTGATTTACTGTTCTGAGTGGCATTTTGTCCCATCCCACGACTGGGGTGAAGGAGAGGTCACTGTTCAGAGATCTGGGTGTGATTCGGAATTTTGCAATTGACCTGTTTTGTGGCCTTGGACAGGTCATGCCACGTTCCCTCTCTGAGTATCTGGTGACAGACATGAGAGCTATTTCTGGTGATAGACATGACAAGACAAGCTTGTCATGCAGATTCAACTGCTCCCCAAACTGGATGCTGTTAATGGTGATCTTAGAGAAACTCACACAATGTTGTAAACCAACTCAACTTCAATTAAAAAATAAAAAATAATGATCTTAGAGCACCCAAACCCCAAAAATAAACCTCCCTGTGCTGGCTGGGTCTCAGCCTCTCTCTTACAGGGAAGCAGAATGCAGACTTTTTTTAAAAGCTAAATGTTCAAAAACATTCCCTCAGTGCTCTCCTACTCCAAATGGGTACGGTTTTCTGCTTAACTGGAGTAGAACTGACATACAATGAGCTGCGCACTTAAGGTACGCAAGTGATGAGCTCTGACACGTGTCTACACCTACAAGTGCAGAGTGCTCCTTCGCGCAGTCCTGTTCTGGCTCTTTGCCACCCCTCAGGCTATAGCCCACCAGGCTCCTCTGTCCATGGGCTTCTCTAGGCAAGAACACTGGAATGGATTGCCACACTCTCCTTCACGGGATCTTCACCACGCAGGGATTGAACCCTCATCTCTTGCATTTCCTGCATTGGCAGGCTGACTCTACCACTAGCGCCACATGGGCAGCCTCCTACGCCTACAAAACCATCACCTAATCAAAACAGTGAACTTATCCATCTTCCCCAAATTTCCCTCCTGCTCTGGTCACCCCTCCCTCCCGCCTCCACTCTCGCTGTTCAATAGGGGCTGGGGGTAATTATAATAAAATTAAAAAGAAAATAAATCTGACAAAGAAGGGAAGAGAAAGGTGGAAAGAGAGAGGGACACACACACAGGGGAAGCAAGGAAGCCAGAGAACATGTGTTTGATGGCCCCATGACAGCCCAGAGACACAGAGCGAGAAACAGAACGATGAAGTGTGTGCAGGGAACAGAGAGGGACAGGCGTGCCCATCTGTGCGCTTCCCCTCCGGGGCGGGGGAGGCACCCACCACTTCCGGTGGCTTGAGGCACCGGCTCAGCAGGGACCCCGCCATCACGCACCATCGCACTGCCCCATTTTTCACTGTCAAGGCCCTGCTTGAGCACAATTCATCACGGCCACGTTCGGAAACTACCCGTGTAAATGCCGAGCTATTCCACCTGGCAAGGGCCTGACTGCCCTGAAGGGGGTTTCTCAAAGCGTCTCCGACACCGTTCTCTGGTCTGCATCCGCCATCACGACCCCAGCATCAGGGCGGGTCCACGGACTCGCTCCTGAGACAGAGCACAGACAAGGGTTAGGAGCAGGGGCTGAGGAGGCCGCAGCGGCCCACGCCTCTGCAGGATGCAACAGCTCAGGCCTGAGCCTGGAATCCAAGAGGCCCCTCCAGGGTAGGTGAGGGTTCCAAGGGCCCAGAGCACGAGATCTGCCCAGCTCAGCGACAGCCTGTGAGAGGAGCCTGGAGCTCAGGTTCCTAAAAAGGGAGGGCCTTGCAGCCGCGGGTCAGCCCCGCCCATCCCAGCCCTCACAGAGCGGGGGCAGGGCACTCTGATCATCATGCTATCTGTGTCACAGCTCAAGGCCAAGCCCAGCGCTGTGACATCCCACAGGCGTCCTCAAAGGGTCCTAACCCCTAAGCCTTGGGCATCAGATGGTAGAAAATGACTTCTTTATCCACGTATTTATTTGTTGCCTGTATATGTTTTGGAGTATACTCTTAGCCCGCTGACTCCAACTGGCACTCTTGATGACAGCAAAAACTCCTTCAGAGCTCGAATAGAACCGCCTGTTAGAAAACACAGGGCATCTTCCAGCGGGTGATATTGACACCTACATGTCCTGTCACCATGGTGCTCCCAGAAAAGCAGACACGTGCTGTGTCGGCTTCGGTCACCCCCCAGGGAGCTCCCTGGATGAGGAACCATCAATGCCTGTTACTCTGGAGCTTGAGTCTAAATCATTCCTGAAACCACAAACCCCATAATCAGGAAAGAGGAAGAAAGGGAGTCATTGACCTTCAAGACTGGGTCGCAAAACACAGGGATGAGGCAGGGAGGGTTCAGGTGGAACTAGGTAGGGGTGGTCCAGCCGCAGGTACCTGCACGCAATGGACCAGGTTTCCCCAGGAAGTAGTTTGGTTTCAGAGTGGAAGGGTTGTGTGTCCTTGTTTTCTATCCTGATGAAAATTTTGACCATGTTTATACAGTTGTTGTTGTTCAGTCAGTCAGTCGTGTCCAACTCTTTGCGATCCCATGGACTGCAGCCCTCCAAGTTCCCTGTTCTTCACCATCTCCTGGAGCTTGCTCAAACTCATGTCCATTGACTTGGTGATGCCATCCAGTCATCTCATCCTCTGTTGTCCCCTTCTCCTCCTGCCCTCAGTCTTTCCAAGTATTAGGGTCTTTCCAATGAGTTGGCTCTTTGCATCAGGTGGCCATATTGCAGCTTCAGCTTCAGCATCAGCCCTTCCAATGAATATTCAGGGACTGAGTGTTTAGGATTGACTAGTTTGAACTCCTTTTACACAGTAACAGAATAAACAGACTCTGGCTTGTGGTTTTTCATTTCTGCAGGTGACTTCTTTTCCTCAGACTGTCTTAGAGCATTTCTGACGGTGGCACACACTGTCCCCTCTGGAGAGCCGTGAGGGCATCCAGCGCTGGACCTAGAGTGTGGCTAAAAGGGGCCGCCCTCGACCACTGAACTCCTCACTGAAGGCTGGGTGACCGCCGTCCCACCGCCCCACCCCCACACCCC
>NW_011494861.1:6526717-6543754 GCF_000754665.1 Bison bison bison
CCCCTGATCTGTGTGTCTCACAGATTCACGAGAACCCTGTTGAATTCACTCACACAGCCTAGAATCCCATCCCCACCCTGATCTTACTCCTTTGGGAGGTCTTTCTAGCCAACCAGCGGACTGCTGATCAGAGGGAACCATTTCCATATGTCCCCAACACGCCTTCACGGGACTGTTCAAGTTGACAACAAAAGCTCAGACTATACAAACTGCTGAGGAGTTCGCCCAGCCCACCCTGTCCCAGAGCAGGTCAGCTCCTCAACCAGCCTGAGAGCCTGCCAAAGTCTGAGGGCTCGGGATTGCTCTGAATAGCAGCCCCAAGAAACATCAGTGGTTCTGAGGCATCCATGTGCTCCTGGGCCAGTCCACCTTGCTTCCAGGCACCAACATGGTACAGGCGTCTGCTCTGCCCACCACAGCCCTCTTGCCAGGAGGGCAGCCCATGAAGCCAGAGCTGGACCAGACATCCTGATGCAAGGAGTGTCGGTGCCCTGATTCCATCCCGGGGCTCTCCCTCCTGGGTTCCTGGCTGCTTCCTCGATGCTGAGCAGAGATGGTAGAGCCAGGGCACAGAGTCAGGCCAGCTTTCTCTCAGGATACAATGAGGCTGGAAGAGGCTAGAACCTTTAATGGCTGGGAGGGAAAAGCATGGACTTGAAAGCCCAGAAATGAGCCCCAAAATGGTTTCGACCCCAATGACAGGAAGCATTTCCTCGGATACACACACTCTGTGATTACCATGGCTACCTGGCTGCAAGGGCGGTGGAGGCTAGTGTTTGTTATTGAGACCATATTGTTAGCCACTGAAAAGACATCTATAAAAGCAGCCTTACTCTCCAAAAGCCTCCTCTGGCTAGGCTAGTGTAATTGGCAGCATAAATTTGGGTGGGGAGTTGGGAGGGGAGTTGGAAGGATAAAGAGTGCTTATAAAATTACCATGGAGTTCTCCAGATGGAGGAAGGCAAGCCCAACATGAATCTCACCCCTACCTGTTCTTTCTAGGAAAAAGATAACAACGAAATGTTGTCCCCCGACCTCACCCCTAGGCAAGCCTAGCAGGGACAGAAAACATCCTCGCTTCCTATACCACAAGCACGGCTACTCACAAGCAGATCTAACACTTGCCCTCTGTGGCCTTCAGCTGGGTTATTTCCAACATGACTTCTTTCTGCTGCTGCTAAGTCGCTTCAGTCGTGTCCGACTCTGTGCGACCCCAGAGACGGCAGCCCACCAGGCTCCCCCGTCCCTGGGATTCTCCAGGCAAGAACACTGGAGGGGGTTGCCATTTCCTTC
Source organism: Bison bison bison (assembly GCF_000754665.1). Classification (NCBI taxonomy): domain Eukaryota; kingdom Metazoa; phylum Chordata; class Mammalia; order Artiodactyla; family Bovidae; genus Bison; species Bison bison. The sequence continues at coordinate 6,528,011 of NW_011494861.1, forward strand.
TCCAGTGCATGAAAGTAAAAAGTGAAAGTGAAGTTGCTCAGTCATGTCCAACTCAGAGACCCCATGGACTGCAACCTACCAGGCTCCTCCATCCATGGAATTTTCCAGGCAAGAGTACTGGAGTGGGGTGCCATTGCCTTCTCTGTGACTTCTTTCTAGTTAACCCATTTGAGACCATAAAAAAATTTATTCAGTGGAGCAACTTTCTGATGTAGGAATCAAGAGATGAGTCCTAATCCCCAGCTCTACCTACTAGCTGTATCACCTGGATGAGCCCCTTGACCCCTGGGAGCCCAGGAGGACAAACAGTGGTCTACGCAGAGATTCTGGAGATCACCAAGGGTGGGGCAGAGGAATCCTCAACAAAGGAGGCCCCAGAGGCTCTCAGAAACCAAGGCCCAGAGGAGCGAGCCCAGACATTCACACAAAGGACCTCCCTGCACCCAGCTTTGCACCAGATCCCCTTTGGAGCGAAAGAAGCCACCAGGAAGCCCTTCACTCTACTTTTCTGCTGTGTGAGTGAAAGATGCTCAAAGAACAGAGAGGCTGGACTCAGGCCCCTGCCACACTAACCCACGTGTTGAGGGTACCTGGGCATTCCATCCTCAGGAGGCTCAGCTGAAGGATATTAATCTGAACTGGGTCATCCCAGGAAAAAAGGCAGGAGAAAAGAGATGGCCCATAAAAACTAGACAGGGCCATGACAGCACAAACCTACTCTTTTCCTGTCCTCTCTTCATTTAAAGAATAAATTTAAAGGCTTCCCTCGTGGCTCAGACGGTAAAGAATCCACCCACAATGCAAGAGGCCTGGGTTCTATCCCTGGGTTGGGAAGATCCCCTGGAGGAGGGCATGGCAACCCACTCCAGTATTCTTGCCTGGAGATTCGTCAAGGACAGAGGAGCCTGGCGAGCTACAGTCCATGGGGTCGGAGAAGAGTCGGACATGACTGAACGATTAAGCACAGCACAGCATAAAGACATCAGTTTTTCCAACTTCTGCTGACACTAAAACTCTCAAGGTCAAACTTACACCTAATAAACACTTGCTAAGTAAGGATATTCAGGAATAAGCAGGAAGCCTACATTTCACAAAGAACCAATGCTCCTTCATTAGAAAACCCTCCTTCTCTACATTTGTATTTATCTGCATGAGTGCAGCATTCATGTCATGTAGTCCCAAAATCATGCTGTTTCAGAGACCGAAGAGACCACAGAAATCATCTGTTGCAATTTCATCATTTAACACATGTGTACAAAATAAAGAAAAGAAAACAAAGACCAGAGAGGGGAAGCAACCTAAGCAAGGCCACAGAGCAGAGACCAGCGGAGCCCAACCACATCCAGGGGTCTCAACTTCCAGGCTGAGCCAATCTCATTCTGAACCTCCTTCCCAGGAGGTTCAGAGGAGTGACATGGCTCAGATTCAGGTCTGTTCAGGAGCTTCCAAGAGTGTGGCCTTCTTCTCCTGTTTTGACAACGAGGCTTAAGAGATGGGAAGCATGGTTACAGATCCTATGACACAGCCTGGAAGATACCTGCCTCCCAAAACAGAGATAGAAAGATGGACAGGTAAGTGTAAAGACATCCTTGTCATTACACTACTTAGATTTCTTTCCTCCTGTATGTCCTGCCAACAGATTATGTGTGCATGTGTGCTTGAAAAGTGAAAGTTGCTCAGTCATGTTCAACTTTTGGCAATCCCATGGACTGTAGCCCACCAGGTTCCTCTGTCCATGGAATTCTCCAGGCCAGAATACTGGAGTGGGTAGCCATTCCCTTCTCCAGGGGCTTCCCAACCCAGGGATTGAACCCAGGTTTCCCACATTGCAGGCAGATTCTTTTCTATCTGAGCCATCAGGGAAGCCCAAGAATACTGGAGTGGGTAGCCTATTTTTCTCGAAGAGATCTTTCTGATCCAAGAATCAAACCGGGGTCTCATCCATTGCAGGCAGATTCTTTACCAGCTGAGCTACCAGGGAAGTGTGCTTAGTCACATCCAACTTTTTTGTGACCCCATGGACTGTAGCCCACCAGGTTCTGCTGTCCATGGGATTCTCCAGGCAAGAATACTGGAGTGGGTAGGCATTTCCTCTTCCAGGGGATCTTCCAGACCCAGGGATGGAACCCATTTCTCCTGTGTCTCCTGCACTGCAGGTGGATTCTTTACTGCTGAACCACTGACAAAGCTCAGTTCAGTGAAGTTGCTCAGTGGTGTCCAACTCTTTGCAACCCCATGGACTGCAGCACGCCTGGCCTCCCTGTCCATCACCAACTCCCAGATCTTGCTCAAACTTATGTCCATCGACTTGGTGATGCCATCCAACCATCTCATCCTCTGTCATCCCCTTCTCCTCCCACCTTCAAACTTTCCCAGCATCAGGGTCTTTTCCAATGAGTCAGTTCTTCACATCAGGTGGCCAAAGTATTGGAGTTTCAGCTTCAGCATCAGTCCTTCCGATGAATATTCAGGACTGATTTCTTTTAGGATGGACTGGTTGGATCTCCTTTCTGTCCAAGAGACTCTCAAGAGTCTTCTCCAACACCACAGTCCAAAAGCATCAAGTCTTCAGCGCTCAGTTTTCTTTATAGTCTAACTCTCACATCCATACATGACTAGTGAAAAGACCATAGCTTTGACTAGACAGACCTTTGTTGGCAAAGTAATGTCCCTGCTTTTTAATAAGCTGTCTAGGTTGGTCATAACTTTTCTTCCAAGAAGCAAGCATCTTTTAATATCATGACTGTAGTCACCATCTGCAGTGATTTTGGAGCCCCCGCAAAAAAAAGTCTGTCACTATTTCCACTTTCCCCATTTATCTGCCATGAAGTGATGGGACCAGATGCCATGATCTCAGTTGTCTGAATGTTGAGTTTTAAGCCAACTTTTTCACTCTCCTCTTTCATTTTCATCAAGAGGCTCTTTAGTTCTTCGCTTTCTGCTATAAGGGTAGTGTCATCTGCATATCTGAGGTTATTGATATTTCTCCTGGCAATCTTGATTCCAGCTTGTGCTTCATCCAGTCCAGCGTTTCTCATGATGTACCCTGCATATAAGTTAAATAAACAGGGTGACAATATACAGCCTTGACGTACTCCTTTCCTGATTTGGAACCAGTCTGCTGTTTCATGTCTAATTGTAACTGTTGCTTCTTGACCTGCATACCGATTTCTCAGGAGGCAGGTCAGGTGGTCTGGTATTCCCATCTCTTGAAGAATTTTCCACAGTTTGTTGTGATACACACAGTCAAAGGCTTTAGCACAGTCAATAAAGCAGAAGTAGATATTTTTCTCAGAGAAGGCAATGGCAACCCACTCCAGTACTCTTGCCTGGAAAATCCCATGGACGAAGGAGCCTGGTGGGCTGCAGTCCATGGGGTCTCTAGGAGTCGGACATGACTGAGTGACTTCACTTTCACTTTTCACTTTCATGCATTGGAGAAAGAAATGACAACCCACTCCAGTGTTCTTGCCTGGAAAATCCCAGGGATGGGGGAGCCTGGTGGGCTGCTGTCTCTGGGATCTCACAGAGTCAGATACAACTGAAGCGACTTAGCAGCAACAGCAGCAGCAGATATTTTTCTGGAACTCTCTTGCTTTTTCAATGATCCAACGGCTGTTGGCAATTTGATTTCTGGTTCCTCTGCCTTTTCTAAATCCAGCTTGAACATCTGGAAGTTCATGGTTCGCATACTGTTGAAGCCTGACTTGGAGAATTTTGAGCATTACTTTGCTAGTGTGTGAGATGAGTGCAATTGTGCGGTAGTTTGAGCATTCTTTGGTATTGTCTTTCTTTGGAATTGGAGTGGAATGAAAGGGATTGAAACGAAAACTGACCTTTTCTAGTCCTGTGGCCGCTGCTGAGTTTTCCAAATTTGCTGGCATATTGAGTGCAGCACTTTCACAGCATCATCTTTTAGGGTTTGAAATAGCTCAACTGGAATTCCATCACCTCCACTAGCTTTGTTCATAGTGATGCTTCTTAAGGCCCATTTGACTTCACATTCCAGGATGTCTGGCTCTAGGTGAGTGATCACACCATCATGATTATCTGGGTTGGGAAGATAGTTCTTTTTGTATAGTTCTTCTGTGTATTCTTGCCACCTCTTCTTAATATCTTCTGCTTCTGTTAGGTTCATACCATTTCTGTCCTTTAATGTGCTTATCTTTGCATGAAATGTTCCCTTGGTACCTCTAATTTTCTTGAAGAGATCTCTAGTCTTTCCCATTCTATTGTTTTCCTCCATTTCTTTGCACTGATCACTGAGGAAGGCTTTCTTATCTCTCCTTGCTATTCTTTGGAACTGTGCATTCAATTGGGTATATCTTTCCTTAAAGTAGGCGAAGGTTAATTGTTTTAAATTCAGGAAATTGAAGGTTATGTTTTTTAGAGAACTTTGTAGGCAGAGGAAATACCAAAGTTCTGTAAAATGAATTTCACTTCCATGACGTGTGCTGGGGTTCATTCGTTCATCCATTCTACAGCCAAGTTCCTAATATTTGCACGGCACTTGGAAGGATGTAAAAATGAATGAGTTGCTGACCCTGCCCCCTGCTCTAGTGATACAGGACATGAACAAAAGAAGGTAAAATTTGCCAGGAGAAGGTGCAAATGTGCTGTGGTAATGGATTAGTACACCCAGTCACCACAAGGAGACACGTGACTTGGATGACTGTCAAATGCATCAGGCTGGGAAGAGGCAGCCTCTACACGGCCTTTTCATGAGGACCAGATGCTGGGACAGAGGGCAGCTCAGTCAGTGACCTCAGGCTTGGGGAAGGAGCAGGACAGGGTACAAAAGGGCAGCACCAGGGCCTGCGGGGGATGGAGCTGTTCCGCACGCTGACTGCAGTGGTGCTCACATGAGTTAAAGTCCATAGAACCACACGCTCCCAAGACAGTCAATTTTACAGGATGACACTTCAAAAATAAATTTTTCTGGACCTCCGTGGTGATCCAGTGGTTAAGAACCCACCTTCCAATGCAGGAGACAAAGGTTTGATCCCTGGTCCAGGAAGGTCCCCCATACTACAGAGCAACTAAGCCCATGCATCACAATTACTGAGCCCACAAGCCTAGAGCCTATGCTCTGCAGCAAGAGTAGCCACCACAAGAAGCCTGCACACCGCAACTAGGGAACAACCCCCGCTTGCCGTAACTAAAAAAGTCCGTGTGCAACAATGAAGACCCAACACAACCAAAAATAAATAAATGTATGTGTGTGTGTGTGTCACTCAGTTGTGTCTGACTCTTTGCCACCCCATGGACTGTAGCCCCAGGCTTCTCTGTCCATGGAATTCTAAAGGCAAGAATAGTGGAGTGGGTTGCCATTCCCTTCTCCAGGGCTTCCCTGATAGCTCAGTTGGTAAAGAATCTGCCTGCAATGCAGGAGACCCCAGTTCAATTCCTGGGTCAGGAAGATCTGCTGGAGAAGGGATAGGCTACTCACTCCAGTATTCTTGGGCTTCCCTTGTGGCTCAGTTGGTAAAGAATCCACCTGCAATGCAGGAGACCTGGGTTCGATCCCTGGGTTGGGAACATCCCTTGGAGAAGGGAAAGGCTACCCCCTCCAGTATTCTGGCCTGGAGAATTCCATGAACTGCATAGTCCATTGGGTCACAAAGAGTCAGACACGACTGAATGGCTTTCACATTCACTTTCTCCAGGGAAAATAAACAAAATTGTTTTTCAAAAACTATTTCTATGAAAAAATAACTTTAAAAAACAAAAATTAAAAATTTTGATGTGCACTCAGAGGAGAGGCAGACCACGTCTGGCTTGCGGCCCTGTCAGAAGCCTCTGATCAGAGCCTGCAGGGTGGTGGGATCAGGACTCGGAGAGCAGCAAACGCTCTCGGAACAGAGGACAAGCCAGGTGGAGGTGCTGCTGGGACAGCGTGGCACTGGCAGGGAATAAACTGCATTTAACTGTCTCCACTCAGTCCAACGAAACGGTCACTCTGTGGTGATGACAACAGCTCACCGAGCTAGAGATGAGAGCCTCTGAAGATTCGAAATCTTGACGATTCCAAGCTGCTGGTCCATCCATCCAGCAAAACCCACTGCAGCACTGGGAGTGGAGACTTCCAAACGCTTCACCTCTTCTCTGAGAGGGAACAAGCTCCTGTCACCTTCAGCATTTCTTGATTTGGAATCATAGGGCCAGAGATGATCAGGCTGGCAAAAAACCTACAGTTCACTGAATCTGTGGCTGGTGAGTCAGGGAGCCTCTAAAAATCTGGAAGAAAAGCTCTATACATACTCTTTCTCCAGAAAAAGACATGTAGGGATGGAGTTATGCAAACAATTTTCAGATGCCGCTTAACTCCCTGACTCAACCCTGGGGACTCAAAAGTGGGAGACTGTCCACAGTCACAGGTTAAGAATTCAGACAGGACCCTGAGAGGCCCTGCTTCCCCAGGTCCCAGATCGTGCACAGAATATTAGGCTCATCCAACCCCACCCAGCCCCACTGATGACGGGAGCCTGGAGGAGGCACCAAAGAGAAGATGGCTCCTTTTTGGGACCGACGCAAATGCTGAGTTACCAGAAATAATTCCAGGCCGGGAGGCCGGGGCCTGTGCTCACACAGTGTCCTGCTGCATTCAAACGGGAGCATATTTCAACCTGCAGTCGGTTTGGACTTTAGTTACCAAAGGGTGGGTCCCCGCAGCCACCCGCTCTGTTGCTGTGGTGCTTAATGGGGCAAGCTGGCTCGGGGAGTGGGGATGAGATCACATTTCTAGAGGGCATTGGGATTCCCGGGGAAAAGGAGCCTGTCTCCAGCTTCTTCACAGTTGACTGCACCTCCACCCTGCCTCAGGCCTCCTGGGCTATTTATAGCCTCACACCCAAAACACAAACTGTTGTTTGCAGCTTTTCCAAGGTCTAGCCCAAGGCTCTGCTTCAGTTCTGATTTCCATCTGTGCAGACACCCAGCTGCTGATGGGGTTTTAAGAGCAAGGATGGGGCCAGAACAGGAGACCCTGGAATAGAGCATGGGCCTCACCTTCCCCAGTGCAGACAATGCCCCGCAGGCTCCAGCCCCCCAGTACAGCAGTCCCACAGAGCCTGCACCAGGGGCGGGCTCCCCTCCCATGTGGACCGGTCTATTTTAAGCGCTGTATTTTTAGGACGAGCAAATGCACTGGGTTTGTATAGTCCAAGATCACAGCCTCCCCTCTGGCAGCAGCTGCACTGCTAGGCCTCCTTGTCTTTGACTTTGGAGGCTGGTGTCAGCTGGCCATCTGTGGTCTGGGCTTAAGGAAGGGCGGGTGATGGGGTGTTCTGGGCCTGGAAGGTGCAGGCAGCTCATGACGGAAAATTCCACCAGGTCCTGGAAGCTGAGATGGCACCAGCACCCCTGGCCTTGCCACCAAGAACACTAGGAGCCCACAGACGCTGAAGGGCCCCATCCACACCGGGGAGGCAGCACGTCAGCACCCCCAGGTTCAACTCCTGGCTCCAATCTGACTCCAGAAGAAGAACACCTCTGAGCCCCACCTGCTCACCTACGCTGAGGTGAGGACAGCCAGGCCTAGCTGGTGGGGTCACCGTGAATGAGCGAGATGAAGCAGCCAAGCTATTGAGTCCTGATGGCTCACTTGAGGGAAAGGTATTCCACAAGCATCACTGTGATGCCTTGGGGATCCCTTCATCGTGGGGAGGAGCACAAGGGCTCCAGAAAGACTTCCTCTCAGCTTTCTACTCCACGCCACCAGGCCTGGTGACACTATCTGGGGCATGGCCCTAGCTGTGGTCCTCCCTTCGCCATCTCCCTGCCTTCAGCAGGGCTTTCCCCATCCATCACCTAACATCCAAGTCAGCCTGGGTCTCCCCCCGGCCTGGTGCATCCTGTACCACCACCAGGGTGAATATTCCAGAGCACAAGTCTGATCATCTCATGCCTCTGCTCAGAAGGCTTCCGTTCCTCAGGTAAAATGCAACTTCTTTAGGCCTCATAGGCAAACCAGGCTCACGTAAAACCTCCCCCAACTCAACAACCAAAAAACAACCAAACGACCCAACTCAAAAGATGAGCAGAGGACTCAAATAGACTTTTCTCCAAAGCAGACATTCAAAGGGCCACCCAGCACATGAAAAAATGCTCAACATCTCTAGGACATGCATGGCGGTAGCTGGCAGCACAGGAGGAGGGAAGAGCGCCTCCTTCCAGAAGGAAGAAAAGAAAGAAGGGCAAATGCAAACAGCTGAGACTGCGTGGCTCTCTGAACCAGGAGGAGTGAACATGCCGGCCAAGGTGACCACCCTGAACCAGGAAGAGTGAACACACAGGTTGCTGTGACTAGAGCAGAGGGCAGGAGGGGACGGAGCGAGAACGGAAGTGAAGGAGGCGAGTGGAGGAGTGAGGCAAACAGGGCCCCGGGCATCAGCGAAAGGTATTCAGAACAAAGCCCCTGACTCTCGGTGAGACAGGAGTCACTGGGGGCTGTAAGTGCACAGTGACCCTCATCTTAGCACAACCGTTCTGGCTGCCAGGGCAGGACAGTCTGAGGAAAGACAAGGGCAGAAGACAACAGGGAGGCCGCCGCAACCATCCAAGCGCCAGATGCTGGCCACGCGCATGTGTCAGAGGCGGGAGACGGAAGATGCCTTGCAAGGCAGAGCCAACAGGCTTGATGGGCTGGGTGTGAAGACAGAGAGAGGATTCAGAAATGTCCCCAAGGCTTTTGGCCCAAGACACCAGAATGATGAAGTTGGCATGCACTGAGACAAGAGAGAAAATCACAGGTTTGGGGAGAAGTCAGAGTTGGGTTTTGGACCGTCGACAAATGGAGACATCAGAAAAGCACTGGCCTGGTGAGGCTGGAATCCAGGCCATGGACACTGGGTTGGGGTGATATTCAGAAGTGTAACAGTGGGTGTGAGTGGTAAACATAGGGACTCCATGGGCAAGCCTGAAGCACTACAAGATTTACAACAGGGAAAATGAGGAGTTGGCCAGGGAAGTAAGGAGAAGAAGCCCCAAGAGGTGACAAGACGTGAGTGGAAACCATGCATGTCCAGGGGGCTAGTCAGGCACTGGGAGAAGGGAACAAGGTGGGGAGAGCCCAGTGCTGTGGGTGCGAAGGAAGTGATGGAGAACAGACCACAGGGCAATATGGAGGTCACAGAGGGCCTTGAGAACATGGCTTTGGTGGAGAGCCGGGGTCGGAGGCAGAGGGCCCTTGGGAGAACAGGGATCAGCTGGCCCTCTGGGGCAGGGACTCCCCCAACTCATCACTAGGAAAGAGGAGAGATGGGTGGTAGCTGGAGGGGAGTGGGGTCAAGAGAGGGAACATGTGTTTCAATTTCCTTCTTCACAACTTTCTAAACTTCCCAAGCTCCTGTGGATGACTTTTTTAAAATTCTTAATCATAGTAAAATACATGTGACACACACTTTACCCTCTTAATCATTCGAAGTGTAGAGTTCAGTCTTGTTTAACACATTCACGTGGCTGTGCAACCATTACCCCATCCATCTCCAGAACACTGCATCTCGTAAAACTGAAACTGTCCCCATTAAACACCAACCACCTCCTCCTGAGGCCCTGGCACCCCCTCTTCTACTTTAAGTCTCTGTGAATTTTGACTGCTCTAGAATCCACAGGGTCACAGAGTTGGACACGATTGAGTGACTGAACTGAACTGAAAGTAATCCATACAAGAGGAATCATAGAGTACTCGTCCTTTCGGGGACTGGTTTATTTCACTGAGCACAGTGTCTACAAGGTTCATTCATGTTGCGGCAGGTGTCAGAACTGCATTCCTTTTTAAGGCTGAATGATATTCCACTGTATGGACCTACCACATTTGATTGATCCCTTCATCCCTTGATGGATCTTTGTGTTGTTCCCACCTTCTGGTTAATGTGAACAATGCTGCTGAGAACACGGCTGTACAGATACCTCTTTGAGACTCTGCTTTCAGCTCTTTCGCGTCTGCACCCAGAAGTGGAATTACAGGATCATATGGTAACTCTATTTTAATTTTTCAAGGAAGAGTCATACTGTTTTCCATAGCAGCTGCCCCACTTTATGTCCCCACCAGCCGTGCGCAAGGGTTCCAATTTCTCCACATCGAGAGGGATATTTTTAAGATGGGAGGAATCATGGAATGTTTGTATGCTGATGGGAGGCTCCAGGAAAGAGAGAAAATAGCTGCTTGGGAGGGTGGCAGAGAACAGTGAGGACCGAGCCAGGGCCTCCCGGCGACGAGGAGAAGGCCGCGGGGTGCACAGGTGCAGGAGCTCGGGTTTGGCAGGAGGAGCCTGAGGACGTTCTCGCTGATGGTGTCTGATGAGCAAGGTCTTCAGCCAGGAGAGGGAAGGAGATGTGCTGAGGAAGGAGGAGAGGGAGCAGGTGCGTAAGTGTCACCTTGGAGTGCAGGCGGGGGACCATGGACGCCCCTGGGCAGCGTCTTGGGACTGCCCGGCCAGCCTGGAGAGGAGCAGGAGGGAACTGATTTACACCGGGCTCTGGATTTGCCAAGTAAGAACAATGCGGTGAGAAAGGGGCAGAGTCAGAAAGAGTGGGAATGGTGAAGAGAGAAACAAGAGAGGGGTGAAGCTGGAGGAGGCCCCAGACATCAACAGGTCTTAGCCCCAAGGACCTCAGGGAACTGGGAGCAGGGGTAACTGTTGGGAAGGAGGTCTCGGATAACACATATTTTTAGATGGGTGGAGCTTACATTCCAAGGTTGAATGGACCAAAAAGGAAAGGAATGAAACAATAAAATAACTAGATGAGTGTGTGCTCAGTCATGTCCCACTCTTTGCGACCCCCATGAGCTGGAGCCCACCAGGCTCCTGGGTTCATGGGATGCTCCAGGCAAGAATATTGGAGTGGATTGCCATTTCCTTCTTTAAGGGATCTTGTGACCCAGGGATTGAACCTGCATCTCCTGGGTCTCCTCCATTGTCAGGTGGGTTCTTTATCACTGAGCCACCTGGGAAGCCCTAAAATAGCTACAGACCATAATAAATGCTCTGAAAGAAACAAACCAGCCTGGAGACAGGGGTTGGGGAGGGGCTTATTTAAACAGAGTGATCAGGGGTTGCCCCTTGAGGAGACTGGAGCTGAGACCTGAGTGTCATATTGAGGAAGGACCCTGGTATCTGCAGAATGGAAAGCATGCGGAAGGGGCTGGAGACAGTGCAAGAAACAGGAAGAAGTCCAGAGGCTGAGTTTGAGGGCTGCTGGAGCACCTGAAGAGCTTTCACGGCAAAATAACACAATCCACACTGGAATGTCTAACTGCCAATTCAAGCCCAACATTACCAAGAACCCACGAAACCTGTGATGGATTCCTTCTGCAGCGACATGGCAAGATAGAAGTGAGTAGCTAGCGTGTCCACACGTGACAGCAGGCGCCAAACCAGGAGGGTGTGTATGAATGCTATAGGACAGCAGTTGGGGTGTTTGGGGCTAGAACTTTCCCCCCAAATTAAGGACTGGCCAGCAGAGGCCGCCCTCTGCGGGCATCTACACCTGGGCCAAAGTGCAAGCTCTGGCTCTTTCTGCAGACTAACCAGGCTGCCCCAAGGAGGCCACCAGAGCTTCCAGCTTCCTCCCATGCAAGCCCCCTCCAGCCCCCACATCTCCTATCCCACCGGGCCCTGGGGAAGCAGGCCTGGCCCAACCCCAGAGCTGCCCGGGCTCCTGAGCAGCTCCAAGGCGACAGGGAAAATGGGAAGATTCCCTCCCCAGTCCTGGCCAAGCCCTGCCTCTCTCCACCAGCAGGATCAGTGCTGAACTGGGGGAGAGAAAAGCAGAAAGAAAAGGGAGCAAGAGGAAAAAAAGACAAAGCCAGCCAGGAGAGACGCAGCAGAAGTTCCCGGGACTCTTACTTCCACTAGCATCGCCTGTCCCTACCCCGAGAGCTCCGAGGGCCTCTGCCACCTGCGCTGCTGTCTGCAGGCTGGGGATTGGACCCAGGTTATGCCGCTGAAGCCCCATACCTCCCTGAGGAATAAGAATTGTCACTCCAGGTTGAAGATGGGGAGGTTGAGACTCAGTAAGGGATGTGACCTTGACCAAGGTTACACAGCCCAAAGTGACCTGCCAGCTTCCTTGCTCCCCCCACCTGTGCATGGCCACCACTGGAGAAAAGGCAGATTCACAGTGAAGGGGCGGGGACCCCGGCTCCCTTGCCCAGGGCCAGGGGATAAGCGGCCCCTGCCAACCCCTGGTGAGGGGTAGACAGGTACCCAGCCTCCCAAGGGCTCCTCTCCCAGGAAAGTTGGCAGGAGGCCTGAAGCATCTGTTTATTTCCCTTGGTCTCGTCTTCAGCACTAAACCATAACGTTTATCTTTAGGTCACTGAAAGCATATAAATTAGGTTAAATATTTCATTCACTAAATAGCTCAGATAGTCATGGATTCTACCCTAAGTGAGCAGGAAGTTAATTCTCTCTACACTTACTCAGTAATATGAAATAATCATCTTAAATGAATATTTTACAGTTTGCATTTATTAGCAATGCAATTCCTTTCAGAGCCACTTGTAAGGGGTCCCAATGCCTTAGGAAATCTAAACAGTCCAGATGAAGCCATCATCTTGTAAAGATTCTACCCATTTGGTGTTGATGCAGGGTTAGAACATGCCCTCCTGGCCAGGCCCAGCTCCTCACTTTTCCAGGGAACTTCCAGCTGAGGAGGGCGGGTCTCCTGCCGCACACAGAGCCAAGTTCATCCCTGGCCTGTCTGGATCCTCCCTAAGATCCTGTTCATGTCAACAAGAAACCAAAACTAGAAACCAACAAGCCACTGAAGTTTTATTCAGCAGGTGTTCTGTGCAAGGGCTGTGTCTGCCTGTCCCCACCACCAGCCTCCCATCACCATCAGGCCCCCTCCCACCTCTGCTGACAGCTCCAGCTCAGAGCTCCCTTCACCTCCCCTCATTTCTGTGCTGTTTCTCTGCATGACTCACCTGACGCTTATCTTGTTCCCCCATGCTGGGCTCTAGAAGGATCTCACTGGAATAAATCTGAGGCCCCAGAGAGGAATTAAAAGTTCCTTAAGAGGCTGGCTCCCTTTGCACCTTCATCCTCCCCCTAGGGTGCCCCAGATGGCACTGACCACAAGGTTGACCCTCCATCACTGTGCCAGCGAAAGGCACAGACAGAAATGGGGCTCCACGTCTTCCCTTTCAAAGCCCTCCTTTCCTCCTCTTGAATGAGAAGCCCCCCGCCCCTATTGTCCACGCTGAGTGTCTGTCTGCACTCAGAACTTTGTGCACTAATTGTGTGGGATGCTGTTTTTCAGGTCTTGCAAATTCTAGTTGCTTTGGGGGTCAACTCAGTTAATAATCACTAAGTGCCTTTTAAGTGCAAAGGCCTCGGGGAAGGAAAACAAGTACAAAGAGCCACAGCCTCCCTCACTGTGGAGTTTACAACCTGGTAGGGGCAGTGGACAAGCACAGAGCCACTGCAGGCGCTGGTGCTGTAAGGGCAGCACCAGGAATCTGGGAGCCCACCAAGGGGACTTCAAGAAGGATGCAGGGCTGGGCATCCCAGGGCAGAAGGACAGAAGCAGCAGGAGGCCTCAAGTGTCACCAGCCAGAGCCAGAATTGAACTCAGGTTTGGTTGCTAGTTACCAAAAAGTCAGTGTTCAAGAGATAAGGGTTGGTGGAGAAAAGAAAGATGCTTTATTCAGGAAGCCAGCAATCTGGGGATTAGTGTTCCAGAAAGCATCTCCCTAGGTTTCTGGCTTCCCACCTAATGCATCTTTCCTTTTCCACCAACTGTTATCTCTTGATCATTGACTTCTGGGTGACTAGCAACCAAACCTGAGTTTGGTTCTAGCTCTGGCTGGTAACAAATTCTGGCGAGCCAGGCAGGAGACTTGCACCCGAAAGGCTCCTCTTATTTCCTGCCAGGGGCTTCCCACAGCAGGATGATCACTGAGACCCAAGGGTACCTGTCAGCTGCTCGCTGCCACCCAATGCTAGAACAGCAATTTGTGGCACAATCCCAAGCAGTTGCCAAGATTATTTTGCCCGACAGGTGAAGGATGGGGCAAGAAGGAGGCAGATTAGAGCTAAAAGCAGGAAGCTAAACTGAGTCCCAAACATCAGGACCATGAAAGGAGTCCTAAGGAGTTTGAACTAGTTCCTCTAGTGGGAATTGGGAATACCCTCGTCTTGAACAAGTGAAGGACCTAGGAGTGATGTCCATCTCTCCAATTGGACTGGAAGCTTCATCAGCACATCCAGCGCATGGCTCTCGCCATGAGCACTCAACACACTGGTCCTTAGCAGGAGTGCCTGTTTTCACACCCCTCATTTCCCAAGTCCTGCTCTCTTAGGCTGCAGCTCATTAAGAGATGGTTACAGGAAACACCTAACATTCCAGGTTCCTAAGCAATATTGTTCTTTACAGCACTGAACTTTATGACAAACCAAGACAATGTATTAAAAAGTAGAGACCTCATTTTGCTGACAAAGATCCATACAGACAAAGCTATGGTTTTTCCAGTAGTCATGTATGGATGTGAGAGTTCAACCATAAAGAAGGCTGAGCACCAAAGAATTAATGCTTTTGAATTGTGGTGTTAGAGAAGACTCTTGAGAGTCCCTTGGACTGCAAGGAGATCAAACCAGTCAATCCTTAAGAAAATTAACCCTATATTCATTGGAAGGACTGATGCTGATGCTGAAGCTCCAATACTTTGGCCACCTAATGCAAAGAGCCAACTCATCGGAACAGACTCTGATGCTGGGAAAGATTGAGGACAGGAGAAGAGGGCGGCAGAGGATGAGCTGGTTAAATAGCATCACCGACTCAATGGACATGAATTTGAACAAACTCTGGAAGACAGTGAAAGACAGGGAAGCCTGCATGCTGCAGTCCACAGGGTTGCAAAGAGGTGGACACAACTGAGCAACTGAACAACAACATTAAGAAATCTGCACGTGCTCTAAGCCATGTGAGGCCCAGCACGGCCCTTCTCTTGGTTAACGTCCCTCAAGTAAGAGCTGGTGTGACCACCCATGGAAGGACGTAGTGATGACACAATTGCCCTCTGCTCAGAGATGGTCTATATCCATCCAGATAAATAATCATACACCTGTCATCTTTCCCTCCTGCTCCCAGGGCACTCGTAGCTACTCCTCGTAGCTCCCAGCTACTCCTGCTCCCTCCTACTCGTAGCTAAATGAAAAGCCAATTACAATAATGCTAGAAATACTGTTTTTTTTCAGTTTTTACTTTCATCTGGCAGCTCTGTTGAAAAGTAAATTTTATTACAAGCCATTGCAAATCCTTCTCTAGGCAAAACGGAATGAAACCAAAGTAAATAAGTACATCCTCCAACCGGGGGGGGGGGGTGGGGAACTAAAAATTATACATTTCCAATGTTTGATTTCATAGAGAAGTTGGAGGAGAAATCATAGAATGTGGATGTGGAGGGGAAGGAAAGAGAAGTCATGCAGCTTAGATGGAGCCAGACTTCTGCCCTCCACACTGGAGCTGAGCTCGGATGTGTCAGGTGCTGACGGTCCTTCAAGGCGGGTGATCTGAGCTTAGTCACGATCACTGCCCAGGGCCAGATGTGGCCCAGAGAGGACTCACCCAGCTCAGTGTTTTGCAGAAGGTCATCATTTTCACTCTCAGCTGTGTTCCTAAGCTTGCCATAGGGATGAGCGAGCTTCTTCTCAGCTGTATCATTTTTCTTGTAATTACTAAGCTAATTTTCTATGCCAGGGTCTCAGGGTAATTCTGAAAGGACTAACAGGCTTGTTA
>NW_011494861.1:6543854-6558391 GCF_000754665.1 Bison bison bison
GGGCGCGGTGTGCGGAATTCATCAAATAAGCAATAAAAGGAAGAAAACCTGCCATCTTCCACTTAAAAGTTCT
Organism: Bison bison bison; assembly: GCF_000754665.1. Taxonomy (NCBI): domain Eukaryota; kingdom Metazoa; phylum Chordata; class Mammalia; order Artiodactyla; family Bovidae; genus Bison; species Bison bison. Next base: position 6,543,928 of record NW_011494861.1, read on the forward strand.
AGAAACTAATGCCACACTTCAGTAAAACACAACCACTTTTTTTTTCTTTCTACTTTGTATACATTCTAAATTTTCTGTAACAAGCACATATTAGTCTATAACAGGGGAAAGTAAAGTCGATTCTTAAAAATCTCTTTGCTTACCGATCTTACTATCCAGGGTGTTAAGAACAGAGTTAGGAGAATCTGAAAACATCCCATTGTCCACAGCAAGACTGGATTTAAATCTGGAAAGTTTCCAAGCCCAAATACTGTGGGTGGGTCTAAGAAGCAATTCCCAGTTTTTCTCCAAGTCTAGCTAAGCCCTGAACACACGCTGGCATGCCATCTTCCCTTCTCCATCCTCCAAATGCTTCAGCCAGCCTCAGTCACGATTCCTCTAACTTTCCTTGGCCTCCCAAGAAAGCCTTCTCCTCTGTGAATGCTTTTTCCTCCTTCATCACCCTCCCCGCCCTGTCTGGTCTACTCCATCCCCTACTCAGACAGTTCTGACAGCTGCCACTCCACCAAGGATGCACCCTCATCCTGACCAGGTGTCCAGTTGCATGGATTCTGTGAATGGCAGTGTGTGTTGAGTGCTCAGAGCACTTGTTGGAATAGCTTACAACACTCTGAGTACACAGGGCTCAAACTAGCCTGGATGGAAACATCTCCTCATGCTGTCAGTCTTAGACTGCTCTGCCTGCCATAACAAAATATCCTAGATTGAGTGGCTTAAACAACATAAATTAATTTTATCACAGTTCTGAAGCCTGAGAAGTTCAAGATTGGAGTGTGGCCGGGTTTGGTGTCTGGTGAAGCCCCCTTCCTGACCTGCCACCTTCTCACCGAGTCCTCATGTGGTAGAGAGAGTGTACTCTGGTCTTTTCCTCTTTTTACACTTCCCTCGTGGTCCAGTGGCTAAGATTCTATGCTCCCAATACATGGGACTCAGGCACAAACCCTGATCAGGGACCTAGATCCCACACGACACAACTAAAAGATCCTGCTCATCGCAGCTAAGACCCAGAGCACCCAAATAAATAAATACAAATATTTTCTTAAATTAAAAGATAAAGGCACTAGTCCCATCTTGAAGACCCCACCCTCAGGACCTCATCTAACCCTAATTAGTCGCTCAGTCATGTCCAACTCTTTGCAATCCCATGGACTGCAACCTTCGAGGCTCCTCTGTCCATGGGATTTCACAGGCAAGAATACTGGAGTGGGTTGTCATTCCCTTCTCCAGAGGATCTTCTCAACCCAGGGATCAAACCCAGGTTTGAAAGCAGATTCTTTACCGTCTGTGCCTGGGATTGAACCAAACAACCAATTACCGCCTCCCAAAAGCCTGATCTCCAAATACACTGCAAGTCAGGGGTTCAACATATGAATCTGGGGGACACAACTCATTCCAAAGAAGTTTCATCCTTCTGTCTCAAGGTCCCTGCCTGCAGGAAGCCGCCCTGACCCTGATAGACTGGGCTGGCCCTCTCCCTAACTAACCAGAACTCCCTGTAAGACACTTTCTGTCACCTTCTGTACATTGATCAGGCTTCCGCCTCACACCCTACACAGCAGGTAAGAGCTATTGAAGCAAAGATCAGACCCCTCTCGCCTACCTTGCACCCTAGCTCCTGAACACATACTGTGGTCAGAAAGTATCTGCTGAAAGGAAGAAAGGAGAAGAGAAAGGAAGAGAGAGGGAGGGAGAGCTTAATGAATTAATTCATTGATGGGTTGACTGGTCATTTTTCCCAGATAACTGAGCCTGGACTCCTGGAGGCTCCAAAGAGGCCCCAAAGAGGCCCCACCCTCTTCATGCCACCAGGAGCCTCAAATGGGCACTGAGCTCCGTCAGGCTCCTGTGTGGGAAACTGATCCGGGGGTAACCTGACAACACGGAAGCCTGGCTCCAAGGCTGGCATATAAGAATTTCTCGGGTGAGAGAAAGCAGACGAGGCAAAATGACTACAATCGATCCTTCGAGGTGAAGAGTGGACAGGTACTCATTACATCCCTTTTGTAACTTCTGTGTAGGTTTAAACTGTTTTAAGCTCAAAAAACTGAGAAAACAGACAAAACTAAATTATAGGGTTAGAAATCCGAGTAGTAGTTGCCTTTAAGGAGGAGGTGACGTGAGGAGCGGGCTTCTGAGGTGCTGCCACATATATTCCTGAAATAGATGCTTTTCACACTCTCACTGACCTGCACAGTTTTGTCTGGCACCCTTTTTTGTGTACATGCTTAATATCACAATAAAAAGACTTACTTTAAAAAAAAAAAAAGCAAACAGAATGCACATGTTTCTGAAAGGTCCATGGGATCATAAGGACATTCTAGCATGTGGACAGGACCACGTGAGCTCTGCCCAGATGATGGGCAAGGCCCCACGGTGGATTCCAGAAGCCAGTCCAGGGAAGCTGCCTCCTCTTCTAGACACAGTTTTGGGTTCCCACCCAAGTTCTCATAGTCAAAGCTATGGTTTTTCCAGTAGTCAAGTACAGATGTGAGAGTTGGACCATAAAGAAAGCTGAGCACCAAAGAATTGATGCTTTTGAACTGTGGTGTTGGAGAAGACTCTTGAGAGTCCCTTGGACTGCAAGGAGATCAAACCAGTCAATCCTAAAGGAAATCAGTCCTGAATATTCATTGGAAGGACTGATGCTGAAGCTGAAGCTGAAGCTCCAATACTTCGACCACCTGATATGAAGAGCCAACTCATTAGAAAAGACCCTGATGCTGGAAAAGATTGAGGGCAGAAGGAGAAGGGGGTGACAGAGATTGGATGGCATCACTGACTCAATGGACGTGAGTTTGAGCAAATTCCAGGAGATAGTGAAGGACAGGAAAGCCTGGCGTGCTGCAGTCCATGAGGTCACAAAAAGTCAGACACAGTTGAGCGACTAAACAACAATACCAAGTTCTCCAGCTGAGGTGCCAGTTGCCTCATTTGAAAAGTCCAAGTGAAATTGATGCCAAACCCCTATTTTTGAAAAAAAAAAAAAAACAAAACAGAATTGGCCTCTTTGTTCCTCAGTAATTATTCTCTCTTCAAATAGACAATTTTTCACCATTAACAGGATGACAGGACTTTAGTGGGTAAGATGATCCATCTAGAAAATAATGTAGTGTCCACCATAATTCCCATTTCCTAAGCATGTTGGGCTATTTTTTATTTCAAGAAAAGTGAGGGAAATTATTTTCTGTAACTGGACGCATTCCTGTGCTCAGATCATCTCAAAACAGCTTACACTTTAAAGCAGAAGTGTACCTTCGAGAAGCATAGCATAGCCTGGACCCTTTGGGGAGTGCGTTTTCAAAATAAAGATAATAATGATGAATAATCTCTTGTTTGACAGGCAACGACAGGCTTCGACTCACCTCACACAATTGCTATTGCCTCCCAGTGCATAAACCAGATACTTGAGGAAAATTGGAGATTTCCCACTCTTCTCCTTCTCAGCCTGGGATAACATGGGTTTGTTCTTGCTGGTATATGAAAATCATTACTCTTTCTAATGGAAACAATAACTTCCACACAAAGCACCTGTGTGGCCTCCCCTGACCACCAACCTACCTGCATGAGTGATTACTTAAAACCAAAGGAGCTTAAGAGCTCCCCCTTTATTTGCTTTTGTTGCCTCAAACCACAGTAATAAAGTCCTGAAGCTCCTTCACAGGACTCATGCACCAATGAGACCTGGAACTCCATCAACATCTCCTCCAAGTCCGACTCCGGCTGCTCTCACGTGGACCACCCACTTAACCAGTTGTCTGGGCCCCAGGCATTCATCTCAGTCTTGCTCCCCACCCCCCATCCCTGCCCCCTCACCAAACATGCTTCTGGACCACATTCCTCAGTGCTGACAGAGCAAAATCAAAGCATACGAACTTGTTTCAGTACTGACCTTTACCTGGTGGCTCAGTAGTAAAGAATCTGCCTGATGATGAGGGAGACACAGGTTTGATCCCTAATCGGGGAAGATCCCATATGCTGCCCGGCAACTAAGCCCGTGTGCGGCAACAACTGAAGCCCACGTGCCCTACAGCCCATGCTCCACAACAAGAGCAGCCAGGGCAAGAAGCGGCCCATGCACCGCAACAGACAGTAGCCCCTGCTCACCGCAGCTACAGAAAAGTCCGCACAGCAATGAAGACCCAGCACCACCAAAAACAAACTAAATAAATGAACATTTTTTAAAAATCAGTTACCTTTGCAAAACACAATTAGGACAGCAAACCTGTGTGATTCTGAAGCCAGGTTCAGGCAACACAATGGTGATGGTTGGTACCATTGATAACATTCTAAATATTTCTGCCCTCTCTCCTTTAGTTGGGCTTCCCTTGCAACTCAGCTGGTAAAGAATCCGCCTGCAATGCAGGAGACCTGGGTTCGACCCCTGGGGCGGAAAGATCCCCTGGAGAAGGGAAAGGCTACCCGATCCAGTATTCTGACCTGGAGAATTCCATGGACTGTATAGTTCATGGAGTCACAAAGAGTCGGACATGATTGAGTGACTTTCACTTCACTTCTCCTTTAGTTAGTCCCATGGTTCTCAACAGGGGCAATTCCACCCTCACCCCCTCACCCAAAAGACATTTGACAATGTCATGAGACATTTTGGACTGTCCCAGCTGGAGGTGAACACGCCTGGTACCTAGTAATAGGCAAAGGCCAGGATGCTGCTAGACATCCTACAAGGCACAGGACAATCCCCCAACCCAGCAAAGAGTTATCCAGCCCAAAATGTCAGCAGTGCCGAGACTGAGACCCTGAGCTAGATGAGCAGCAATTCGCCACGGCCTTTACCATGTGCCTTCAGAGAGTTGTTGAGACTTGCTTGTTTTGTCCTCTGTGATGAAATGCTGGGGATTACAAGTTTGGGGAGGAGCACTTAGAGAGAAGCTGATCTGCATCATCAAAGTGAGTCATGACCAACCATCTCATCCCCTTATTGATAGGACTCGAATTCTGCACATCTCAATGACTCTAAATTTCAGCCAGGTAGCCAGCAAAGTCCCTCCTGTTATACTTGGAAATTAGATGGTGGTACTGGTGAGGAGATTCATCCTTGGTTGAATGACCAAACTTGCAAAGCAGAGAATAATAGATCCCAGTCACCCGGAGGAAGGCCTCTAAGGACACATCACAGGATTTGCCCTTCACCCCATCACGCAGGACATCTCTATCAACAGCCTGAATAGGTTCACAGTGTTCTTCTGAGATCCCATGAATAGCATCATTGAGAAGGATGCTGATATTCTGGTAGGCTGAGATAGAATTCAAGCAGACCTCAAGGGATTTATGACAGAATAAACCAGCTCCATGGCAGTAATAGGTAGGCCTTGGATGTCTTTATGGCTTTCAAAGCATTTTTCACTAGGCTATTTCATTTGATCATCATCGTCAGCCCATAATATACGTGGGTCTCCTGACCCCCAGCCCAGCATCCATTCTATATCCCGCCTTGCTTACGGGTCAAGAGTCTGTACCTCTCCTGGCTGGAATCCAGGACTGGGGAGAGAGTCCTTTGGAAAAGAGTTTTGGTTTGAGCAACAGCTTGAAAGGCGTTCATCTGGCTGGGTTAACTCGAGGATAATGTCAAGAAAAAGAAGGTAGCAATGCCTTTGCTCTGCTCTGATCAGCAGCCACGTGTGTGGTTTGGTCTTGTTTTGGCCAGCACATTTCAAAGCAGAACTGAAAACAAGAGCTTACCCAGAGGAGGATGATCACGATGGAGGAAAAGAACAACAGCAAGTCCTATGAAGGAGATGGAAGCAGCAGGAGACATCTGCTCATTAGAGACACTCAAGGACGCCCATGATGCTGTCTTCAAAGACAGAGGTGCTGTCCTGGACAAGATAGATTCAAGGTATTCCCTGTGGTTCCAGAGGACAGACGCAAGGCTGGTGTATATTCGGGGGGAGTTATTTAAGCTCAGCAGACAGAACTTCCTGACCATTTATTATACCATCAGAAATGGCAGGCAGGGGACTTCCCTGGTGATCCAATGGCTAAGACCCTGTGCTGTCTGTCAATGCAGGGGGCCCAGGTTTGTTCCCTGGTCAAGAAACTAGATCCCACATGCCACAACTAAGAACCAAGCACAGCCAAATAAATTAATAATAAATAAAAGAATAAATAAAAAAAATTTTTAAATGGCAGGCAGGTCACTATCCCAGGTGGTAAGCCCCCAGCCCTGAAAGTGTGCAAGCTCAGGGTGGAGCTAAGAGAAGGGCTTCATAGGTAAGGTTCTAAACCATGTCACTGGTTCATTCATCAAATACACATTGAGAATGTGGTCCTAGGAGCTGGAGGGGAGAGCAGTGAACGCAAGACAAAATCTGCTCTCCTGAAGCTTAGAGGTCAATGGTGATGAGGTGGTGGGAAGTGCTATGAAGACTTGGGGCTTTGGTGATAATCAAGAGCTTCCCATCAGATTATCACTATTCAGGTCCTTATATTATCAATATTATCAACCTTCAGGTCCTTAAGAAATTAGGAATGTAACAACAAATAACTATAAATATTTAAGAGTGCAGCTACAAGAAAGTGTGAGGGTTTTCCCAGTAGCGTGGGATCTGGGTTCCTCAAATGAGTCATCAGTGAGTCCAATATAAGATCAGCTGAGACCAAAAAGGCCCATCACCTCCAAGGTCCCTTCCTGCCCAAAGACACTGGAATTCTAAAAGCATATCTGCGGCTTCCCACAAAGTCTCTTTTCGAAACAAGCCGAACCACGTGACAAAACTGAGCTGAGAATGGGACTCCCTGGTGGCCCATCGGGCAAAAGGAGAAGCAGGTGTAGGGGGAGGTTAACAAGTAACACGGGAAAGTGGAGAAACTGAGTCTGAAAGTAACTGAGTCAAAAGCACGGAGGTCAGAGCCCAGAGAAGCCAGAGAACCCGAACCTCGGGGCTCCAGGGGAAGAGATGCCAAGGGAAGGCACCTGCTGACGGGACAGTGGCCCCCGAGCCCTGGCCTGCTCCAAGGAGTGTGGGGAGGCTTCGAGCTGTCCCTCAGCTGCTCTCGGATACAAAATAAAAAAAGAATGTTATATAGATGAAAGCGAAAGTCGCTCAGTCGTGTCCGACTCTTTGCAACCCCTTGGACTATAAAGTCCATGGGATTCTTCAGGCCAGAATACTGGAGTGGGTAGCCTTTCCCTTCTCCAGGGGATCTTCCTAACCCAGGGATTGAACCCAGGTCTCCCACATTGCAGGCAGATTCTTAACCAGCTGAGCCACAAAAAATGTTATGAAAAATGACAATTACAGGTCCACTTTATCTATCCATGCAAATTAAGACATTATCTAATCAAATAAAAGGGTATATTAAAAAAAATTTTTAAAGGGTCAAGTTGGCCAGGGGGGTGGGCAGGGGGCACCTGACATCAGGGAGCGAGCAAGCCCAAGTTTAACACCCAAGTCTCCACAGGGAGGGGCATCCCTGAACCCACTTGTTTTCCAAAACTCACCGGGAAAAACCCCAGTGGGGGTCTGACACCACTTCTCCCCAGTCCGTACTGCCATCCAAGGGGGCTGGGGCTCCCAGGGGAAGCACAAGACCTCCAGGGAGAGTAGCCCTCCCAAGAGAAAGATGGGAGATACCGCCATCCATGAAGCAGGATTAATAGACAAAACACAACCAGAATTCAAGCTAAGAAAGACATATACTCAAAGAGAAAAGGGGGGATGTCAGGAATAGAAAGTCAGAACAGGCGGTCGTAAAGAACCAGCTGGAAACACTGGGTGTGAAACACATAAAAAAGCTTGTTTCATGGGGACAGCGTTTCAGTTTAGGAAGATGAAAAGGGTCTGGAGGTGGATGGTGGTGATGGTTGGACAACAACGTGAACGTAGTCAGTGCCAACAAACTGTCCACATCAAGTGGTGAGTTTAAAATAGATAAACAAAAATAAATAAATAAATAAAATAAACAAAAATAAAATAAAGTGCTGAGTTTTATATTACATACCACATATTTTTCCACAATAAGAATAGATAGAAATTAACAAATTAATATGTAAATAATGCCATGAATATAAAGACCCTAGCACTCTTTCTGCCACAATGAAGCTATCTGATAAAAGGTAGCTTTAGAAAAATGAATAATAATAATAACAGGTGAAACGAATAAAGAATACAGCATTGGGTTGGCCAAAAAATCATTCAGGTTTTTCTGTAAGACGTTACAAACAACCCAAACAACACTTTCTGGCCAACCCAATACCAACACTGATTCACTTTTTGGGGCTTCCCTGGGAGCTCAGCGGTAAAAAAGCCACGGGCAATGCAGGAACCACAGGAGACTCGGTTTGACCCCTGGGTAGAGAAGACACCCTGGAGGAGGAAATGGCAATCCACTCCAGTATTCTTGCCTGGGAAATCCCATGGACAGATGTTACAAACAACCTCTTTGGCCAACCCAATACAATCACTGATTCGTTTAGCAAATATTTGAGTATCCACTACATGCCAGATTCCAGACAATATTACAGAATGAAACAGACAAGAAGTGCTGCCTTCCTGGCCCTCACATTCTGTCAGGAGAGACAGAAAATAAATAATGTTAAGAAATAAAATGCAGCAAATACTAGATGGTGATAGATGTGATGAAGAAGGTTAAGAAGAAGGGGAGTGGATTCCCAGTGAAGCAGTGAGGAATGGTTCCCCTGGGGAGGAGGGGTCTTAGGACTCCAGGCCCCTTGTGGTGGCTGATGACGAGGGGCAAGGAGTGGGTGAGGGGACGAGTGACATATGGGAATGTGGGGACACAGCCAGGAGCGTGCAGAGCTCCAGGCATCCCTCAGACTCACGCGAGGGAATGAAGGCTCCCAGAGGTGCAGATTCATATTTTATTCCTAAAATCAAGCACTCCATAACAACCAAAGAATGATTTAGTGAGCTAGAAGGTGACATCAGGGAACTTTCCCAGAAAGCATCAGGAAAGGATAAAGAGATGGGAAGTACTTTTTTAAGTAAATAAATAAAAGGAAATTTGACAAACAGAAGTTGACCTGTCAACATCCATATCCTAGGAGCCTCAGGAGGTCAGAGACGTCAATGGTGGGGGAAACAAATGAAGAACTAATAACTAAGAATTTTCCAGAATTAAAGAGAGAAATGTAAAACCTCACACTCGAGGATGCACAGAGTGCCAGAGGATGGGAAGAGAGATGGACAGACACTAGATGCTTCTGAAAGGAGAGACAGCTCAAGAAAAGAAAAAAGTAGAATAACGGAAAGAACTGTGAAAAGAAATGAATAAATCAAGAGATTTGGTTGGAGACTTTTACACACTCCTCTTGGAAACCAATGGCTTAAGCACACAAAAAGCAAAAAAACAAAGATAAAGAGGTTTATTAAGGTTAAACTAATAAACACATGGAGAATTCACCCAACAGAGAACACACATCCTTTTTGAGTGCACATAGATCGTTCTCAAAAATTAAACATGCACCAGGCCATAAAGAAAGACTCAGTAAACACCAGAGAGTCAACATCCTACAGACCATGTTGAGACCATGACATAATAAATTTTTAAAATATTAACAAGAGGATCGCTTGTACATCCAATATATCTGGGAACTTAAAAACATTCTATTGATCCTTGTTAAAGAAAAAATCATAAGGGAGACTTTTCAATGTTCAGAGGACATAGTAAAATCACTATCTGTCAAAATTTATGGGACACAAAAAATTCCTCTTCCAATAATGGAGGAGTAGCTAGTATTGGACTAACCCTCCAAATTTAAAATATATATCTTTTCATCTGAAGACACCTAGGAGAGACCAAAAGCAGGCAGAAACTGGAGAGATTCAGAGACTTAGAAGGTCAAAGTACTGGGTGAGTTTCTGAGTTGGTTTTGTTGTTTTTTTTTTTCTTTATGGTTTTTTTCAAACCCAGTCAGAATCAGAGAGCAATTAATACTCAGATAGAAATCTGTAGTTTGCTGGTTATAGAATCAGAGGACAGAGTGTGGGTGACCACACCATCTACAAAATGAAGGCGGAAACCCCCAAAAGAAGAAAGCCAAGAGCTAGAGTCTCAATTCTGTGTGTAAACTTGGCCCAAATCTCCAGTTAATCCCGGAATTACATATGCTTGGAGCAGGCTCTGAGCAACCCAGCTGAGGCTGCAGACTTGGACAGAGATTTCTGCTGCTACCCGGTTCGGATGGAACAGTTTAGGGTTTTAATTTGGCAAAACTGAGTGTCTGCTAAAACAAAAACTCACTATTATTCAGAATAACAAAACAGAATCCCACGTCCTTGCACATTATCATTCACAAGATCCAGACCACAGTCTCAAATTACCAAATATACAAGCAGGAAAATGTGACTCCCACCAAAGGGAAAAGTAAAGACTGACCCTGAGATGCCACAAATGTCTGTATGAAGCTAGTCTTTTTTTTTTTTTTTTTTTAAGATTTGTGTGTGTGTGTGTGTGTGTGTGTGGACCATTTTTTAAAGTCTTTATTGAATTTGCTACAATATTGCTTTCATTTTATGTTACACTTTTTGGGGCCAAGAGGCATGTGGCATCTTAGCTCTCCAACCAGGGATCGAACCTGCATCCCCTGCATTTGAAGGTGAAGTCTTAATCACTGGACCACCGGTTAAGTCCCTAAACTAGACTTTTTATTCTGGTGTTACGACATCTCGGGGCCTTGCTGACACTGGAAGAGACTGTTCCTTAGGGTTGGCTAATTCCCAGAGACAGCAAACAACTTGCCTAGGAGTGTACCTTTCATATACAAACCAAGCAATCTGAAGCCCACACCCCATTCATCTTTTACTGGGCTCTTGGCCCTCCCAGGGCTCTCACATACAGACCTCAGGGCCAGTACCAGACGAGGAGGGACAGTCCTTATACCCCAGAGCCCAAGGAATTATTCAAACTAGCCAATCCTATCCCTTCTTACCCTGTCTTGTTTTGCCCTTCCCTCAAGAACCATAATAAAGACTCTTGTCCACATTGTTTTTCCTTACTCCCTCTGCTCTGGACCAGCCCTGATGCTTATGCATGTGGCCCAATGTGACACGCTGTACCTCTTCCTATTGGGGAACTATGAAAAACAAGTTATATTTTCAGTGACTTCCCTGGCAATCTAGTGGTTATGACTCCACACCCCCCACTGCAGGGGGAGCAGGTTCAATCCCTAAGTGTAAAAAAAAAGATTTATATTTTCAATCACAATCATCTCCTGATGGGTTAGTCTCACCACATCTGAATAATAATAAGGCCTACATTTTAGAACAATGTTGAAATTAGAAGACAAAGGAACTATAACTATACTCAAGTGAGTAAAGGAAAATATGTTTGTAATAATTGTACAGATAGGTCACCTCATTAGAGAAGAAACAACAAAAAGGAACTAAATGAAAATTCTACAACTGAAAAATAAAATGCCTGAAATGTATTCACTGGATTGACAATAACAGAGGAAGAGTTAGTGAACTTGAAGAATGGACAATTTCTGTTGATTTATCTCAGTGAATTTCAACTGGAGGTGATTTTTGTCCCCCATAAGATATTTGGGAAAATATCTTGGAAAAGACCCTAATGCTGGGAAAGACTGAAAGCAAGAGGAGAAGAGGGTGGCAGAGGATGAAATGGTTAAATAGCATCACTAACTTAATGTCCATGAATCTGAGCAAATTCTGGGAGACAGTGAAGGACAGGGAAGTCTGATGCGCTGCAGCCCATGGGCTCACAAAGATTCAGACACAACTTAGTGAATGAATAACAACAAGAGATATTTGGGAATGTTTGGAGACATTTTGGTTGTCACAACTGGGAGGCTAGGCTATTGGCATCTAGTGGTAGAGGTCAGGGATGCTGCTAAACATCTGACAACACACAGGAAGCCCTTCCCACACCGGACAACTAATGATCTGGCCCAAAATGTCAATCGTCCTGGGATAGAGAAATCCTGACCTATTGGGAAAACAAAAATGTTTTTTAAAAGTGAACAAGTTTTGGTTATTGGTGGAAAAAAAAAAACGCAAGGTCAAATATACATATCTTTGGAGTCCCAGAAGGGAAGAATGAGAATAGGTCAGAAAAAAATCAGAGAAGGCGATGGCACCCCACTCCAGTACTCTTGCCTGGAAAATCCCATGGACGGAGGAGCCTGGTAGGCTCCAGTCCATGGGGTCGCTAAGAGTCGGACACGACCGAGTGACTTCACTTTCACTTTTCACTTTGATGTATTGGAGAAGGAAATGGCAACCCACTCCAGTGTTCTTGCCTGGAGAATCCCAGGGACGGGGGAGCCTGGTGGGCTGCCATCTATGGGGTTGCACAGAGTTGGACACGACTGAAGCGACTTAGCAGCAGCAGCAGCAGAAAAAAATATTTGAGGAAATAATGAACTGAATGTTCCCAACTGTGTTGAAAGACATAGATTTTCAGATTCAAAAAGTTCAGTAAACCCCAAACAAAATAAACAAAGTAAAAAACACCTCAGGATACCAAGGTCAAAGTGAATAACATTCAAAGATAAACAGAAAATCCTGAAGGCACCCAGACATAACACATTACATAAAAGAAATAAATCAATAAATGCTGAATAACTTTTTATTAAGAACAAGAGGACAGAAGAGAGGAGAACATCACCTTTCATGTGCTGAAAGTAAGAAACATCAGCCAAGAATTCTGTACACAATGAAAACATCTCCCAATAATGAACACAAATAAAGACATATTCATTGACCCACCTCCCAGAATATTGGAAATAAAAGCAAAAATAAACAAATGGGACCTAATTAAACTTAAAAGCTTCTGCACAACAAAGGAAACTATAAACAAGGTGAAAAGACAGCCTTCAGAATGGGAGAAAATAATAGCAAATGAAGCAACTGACAAACAACTAATCTCAAAAATATACAAGCAACTCCTACAGCTCAATTCCAGAAAAATAAATGACCCAATCAAAAAATGGGCCAAAGAACTAAATAGATATTTCTCCAAAGAAGACATACGGATGGCTAACAAACACATGAAAAGATGCTCAACATCACTCATTATCAGAGAAATGCAAATCAAAACCACTGTGAGTTACCATCTCACGCCAGTCAGAATGGCTGCGATCCAAAAGCCTACAAGCAATAAATGCTGGAGAGGGTGTGGAGAAAAGGGAACCCTCTTACACTGATGGTGGGAATGCAAACTAGTACAGCCACTATGAGAACAGTGTGGAGATTCCTTAAAAAACCGGAAATAGAACTGCCTTATGACCCAGCAATCCCACTGCTGGGCATACACACTGAGGAAACCAGAAGGGAAAGAGACACGTGTACCCCAATGTTCATTGCAGCACTGTTTATAATAGCCAGGACATGGAAGGAGTAGAGATACATTAAACTATACTTTTGCAAGATTCTTACAATGAACAATTCTTACAATGAAGTAGTATAAATACAAACTATAAGTAGACTGTGAAAAGTTGAGAATATATATTCTATTCCTTAGTGTAACCATCCCCAAAATTTTAAAACATGAGAAGAACACAGCTAAAATGAGAAATTAAAATGAAACTCATTTTAAAATATTTAATTAACACAAAGAGAAATAAAAAACAGGTGAGATAAATACAAAACCATTATCAACACTGTAGACATATTTCCAACCATATCAATAATTACATTATATGTAAACAGACTAAACACTCCAATTAAAAAGCAAAGATTGTCAGAACAGATGAAAATAACAAGACCCAACCATATGCTATCTACAAGAAAAATACTTTAAATATAGAAACAAAGAAAGTAGTATGTGGAAACAGATAAATCATGTAAGCTATAAGAAGGTTAGAGTGGCTATAAAAATGCTAAGATAAACAGAATTATCAGAAATACAAATGTTCCACAATGATAAATGGGGTAATTAAATCAGGGAGACACTCCATCATAAATTTGAATGTGCCCCATAATAAGGCCTAAAAGCAAGAAGCAAAAACTGATAGATATTAAGAAAGAAATCTGTTCAGTTCAGTTCAGTCACTCAGTCATGTCCGACTCTTTGCAACCCCATGAATCACAGCAAGTCAGGCCTCCCTGTCCATCACCAACTCCTGGAGTTCACCCAAACCCACGTCCATTGAGTCAGTGATGCTATCCAGTCATCTCATCCTCTGTCATTCCCTTCTCCTCCTGCCCCCAATCCCTCCCAGCATCACAGTCTTTTCCAATGAGTCAACTCTTCCCATGAGGTGGCCAAAGTACTGGAGTTTCAGCTTTAGCATCATTCCTTCCAAAGAAATCCCAGGACTGATCTCCTTTAGAATGGACTGGTTGGATCTCCTTGCAGTCCAAGGGACTCTCAAGAGTCTTCTCCAACACCACAGTTCAAAAGCATCAATTCTTCAGCGCTCAGCTTTCTTCACAGTCTAACTCTCACATCCATACATGATGACTGGAAAAACCATAGCCTTGACTAGATGGACCTTTGTTGGCAAAGTAATGTCTCTGCTTTT
>NW_011494861.1:6558491-6568718 GCF_000754665.1 Bison bison bison
TCTGCCATAAGGGTGGTGTCATCTGCATATCTGAGGTTACTGACATTTCTCCTGGCAATCTTGATTCCATCTTATGCTTCTTCCAGCCCAGCGTTTCTCATGATGTACTCTGCATATAAGTTAAATAAGTAGGGTGACAATATATAGCCTTGACGTACTCCTTTTCCTATTTGGAACCAGTGTGTTATTCCATGTCCAGTTCTAACTGTTGCTTCCTGACCTGCATACAGGTTTCTCAAGAGGTAGGTCAGGTGCTCTGGTATTCCCATCTCTTTCAGAATTTTCCACAGTTTATTGTGATCCACACAGTCAAAGGCTTTGGCATAGTCAATAAAGCAGAAATAGATGTTTTTCTGGAACTCTCTTGCTTTTTCAATGATCCAACGGATGTTGGCAATTTGATCTCTGGTTCCTCTGTCTTTTCTAAAACCAGCTTGAACATCTGGAAGTTCACAGTTCACATATTGCTGAAGCCTGGCTTGGAGAATTTTGAGCATTACTTTACTAGCGTGTGTGATGAATGCAATTGTGCGGTAGTTTGAGCATTCTTTGGCATTGCCTTTCTTTGGGATTGGAATGAAAACTGACCTTTTCCAGTCCTGTGGCCACTGCTGAGTTTTCCAAATTTGCTGGTATATTGAGTGCAGCACTTTCACAGCATCATCTTTCAGGATTTGAAATAGTTCAACTGGAATTCCATCACCTCCACTAGCTTTGTTCATAGTGATGCTTTCTAAGGCCCACTTGACTTCACATTCCAGGATGTCTGGCTCTAGGTGAGTAATCAAACCATTGTGATTATCTCGGTTGTGAAGATCTTTTTTGTACAGTTAATAGACGAATCTATTGTCTTAATTGGGACACACTAGTGCTCCTTGGAAGGAAAGCTATAACAAATCTAGACAGCATACTAAAAAGCAGAGACATCACTTTGCCAACAAAGGTTTGTATAGTCAAAGCTACGGTTTTTCCTGTAGTCATGTATGGATGTAAGAATTAGACCATAAAGAAGGCTGAGCACCAAAGAAGTGATACCTTCGAATTGTAGTGCTAGAGAAGACTTCTTGAGAGTCCCTTGGACTGCAAGGAGATCAAACCAGTCTATCCTAAAGGAAATAAACCCTGAATATTCATTGGAAGAAGTGATGCTAAAGCTGAAGCCCCAATACTTTGGCCATCTGATGTGAAGAGTCAACTCATTGGAAAAGACCCTGATCCTGGGAAAGATTGAAGGCTAAAAGAGAAGAGGGTGGCAAAGGATGATAGTTAGCATCACTGACTCAATGAACACGAATCTGAGCAAACTCCAGGAGATAGTGAAGGACAGGGAAGCCTGATGTGCTGCAGCCCACGGTCGCAGAACGGGCACAACTTAGTGACTGAAAAATAGCAACAAAGTGTCCAAAAAACACAAAATGTCTGGAAATAAAGTAACAAACAACAAGCAAAACCTCTACACTGAAAACTACAGAACATTAGGAGGAAGATTAAAGAAGACCTAAATAAATGGATAGACCATATTTATAGATTGGAAGACTCTGTATTTTAAAGATGACAACTGCCTCCAAATTGACCTATATCTTTAACATCAATCCACTGAAACCACCTGCAGGATATTTTTTTAAATAAATTGACAAACTGATTCTAACATTTAAAAGGAAAATGAAAAGGAAGTAGAATAGCCAATAACATTTTTAAAAAGAACAGAGTCAGAAGCCTGTCTTTTAAGATTTGCTATGAAGCTACAGCAGTCAAGATGGCAGCACACCGACACAGGCGAGACAGATAGACTGGCGGAACGGAAACGAGACCCATGCTTATCTGGTTACTTAATTTCAGGTACTGGAGCGATCCAACGGGGAAAAGAAAGTCTTTTCAACAAACGATGCTGACACAACGGGACATCAGCATGGAAATTAACAAATGCCTCCTATCTCACACCATACATGAAATTAATTTAAGATGGATAATAGACCCACAAGTAAAAGCTCAAGCGATAAAGCTTCCAGAAAAAAATGTAGGAGAATATCTCCAGAATGAGGTAACAAGCAATGATTCCTTAGAGAGGACATGGAAAGCAATAACCATAAAAGGAAAAGAGTAATAATTTAGACTTCAGCAAAATTTAAAACTGCTCCTGAAGAGACATCATTATAAAAATGAATAAGCAGGCCACACCCTAGGGAAAAATACTTGCAAAACATACAGCTGACTAAGGACCTGTATCCAGACTAGATAAAAAACTCCTATGAGCCAATAATAAAATGAAAATCCAAAAATTTAATGGACAAAAAAGTGGAACAGACACTTCATAAAGGAAGATATATGAATGGGCAATAAGCACATCAAAAAATATTGTTAGTCATCAGGGAAATGTAAATTGAAACTATAATGAGATACACTCTACACCCACCAGAATGGCTAAAATTAAAAAGACTGACAACATTAAATGTTGGCAAGCATGTGGAGCAACTGGAACCGTCATACATTGTTGGTGGAAATGTGAAACAGTCCAATCACTTCAGGGGCAAAGTCTGCCAGTTTCTTTTAAAAGAAAAAATAGCACCCAACAATGTTCTCTTGAGCATTTATTCTAGTGATATAAAAACACAAATCTCAAAAAAAGATTTGTACAAAATATTCACAGCAGTTTTATTCATAATAGCCAAAAACTGGAAACACACCAGATGTCCATTAACAAATGGATAAACAGACTCTGGTACATTCATACAATAGATTACTACTCACCAATAAAAAGGGGGAAAAAAACTACTGATACATGCAAAAACATAGATGAATCTCAAAAACATGCTGAGTGAAGGAAATCTTATCCAAAAAAAGTACATGTGATAATGAATTCCCTTATACGAAGTTCTAGAACAGGCAAAAACAGTCTGGTGAAAAAAATGATTGGAACAGTGGCTGCCTGTGGGAGGTGTGTATTGACTAGAGAGAAAAAAAAGGGGGGTCCTTTTGGGTTAATAGAAATGTCTATGTCTTAACAGACATGTCATGTGAGTGTATGCATTTGTCAAAGCTCATCAAAAGGCACACTTCAGATCGTGCATTTCACTGTATGTAAATTTTACCTTAAAAAGTAAATAAACAGTTCATAATATGCATTCTGAAACATTTAGCAGTGACATGTACTGTTGTCTGCAGTTCACTATGAAATGCATGCAAAAGTAAGATGAACTGATGAATAGATACATGAATGGATATGTAATCAGGCAAATAGAGTAAAATGTTAGAGATGGGTATAAGGACATTGGCTACAATTCTCTCCACTTTGTGTTTGAAATTTTTCATAATATTAACATTGGAAGAAAAAAAAATGTGGAACACAGTTAAGCACTACTTATGGAGAATTTTATTGTTTAAATGAACTTAACAGAAAACAAGAAAAATTAAATGCACTAAGCATTTGTGCTACCAGTATCCATTCTCTTCTTCTTCCTAAACAACACACCCCAACTTTGTCACTAGCAGAAAACTGCTGAGTAATAGACCACCCGTCTCAGCCCCCTGCTCTAGGAGCAGTCAACAATGATAAAATAAACTGAAATATTTCAGTCAATGACAAAATAAACTGAAATTCTTCACAAAATACATCCAGGTTGTGGAAATATTTAAACCTCTTTTAGTCATCAGCATATCAACAATGTGACCTTCCAGAGTCAAAAGGCTCTCCTTTCAAAGTAGACTCTTCTTGCAGCAGCACCAGCATCCCCACCGGGCTCTTGGCCCGGCAATGGCTCTTCGTAAAGGATGCAGGCACCACCCAAATGAAGAGGTTTACTGCCTCACTTCGGAGCAATAACAAAGCAGATACCCTGAACCATGGGTTGTTTGGCAGAGAAAAAAAAAATCTTTCAATTCCCAGTCGAAATATGCAAAACAGCCTCCACACTGTAAATCTTCCTTTTCAGTTCTAAGGAGATAAGTCGGACCTATTAACCTTCCATGCTATTTTCAACTTCATTATGTGGGCTGACACAACGAGGGAGCAGTGACGGCTCTTTCTGGCAGAGTGCATGTAAATCGCTTTCTCAAAGGAAATTACTTCTCCGGCCTGAATGTTATTAATCTAAATTCTCTGTTAGTCAAATTGTTGCCCATAATAAATATGGAACAGGTTGTGATACTTATCAAGTGTGGCAACTTGGTGGCTGCCACATTCGTCCCGTGGACCTGTCCCCTGGGAGAAGGATGGTCCCGGATGGGTCCCTGATGGTGGGAGGTGGGAAGTGGTGCCCCCAAGGAGTGGTCCTCGGCTCTGCTCTAGTGTGCCTGAGACACCTCCAGCCCTCTTGTCCCCCTGCTTCTCCAGCCTCAACAGAAGAGGCTCCAGGCCGAGGGGACCACTTCTGATGGCCTCCCACACTGGAACGGTATTTTTCAAGGAAAACTACCAGGAGGAAGCTTGAATCACCTGCTGAGGAGGATCTCCATCTAGACTCTTGTCTGCCTGGGGCTTCACAGACCAGGTCTCCCTGACCACCTAGGCAGCCAGCCAGATCATGCCCAGGCTGACAACGGGGTCCTGGGCAAAACTCTCCACAGTACCACTTCAGTCACCTTCTGTTCAGCACGAAAGTCTTTGCAAATCACACTACTGTCAGAATCTGGGGCGGAAGGAAGGACTTGGCTAATCTACATGTGGCCCAGCCCTACCCGCTGGCCAGGCCCCGAAGAACTCTTCACATAAAGATGCTCATTTCCGACAGGGCAATCTTAGAGATGGAGAAAGCTGGCTGGTGTGAAGCAGGGAGGGTTTGGGGGGGCGGGGGGAGGGAATACAAAAAGCTTCTTTTTTGGTTTCTACTGGGGTTTTTTTCCAGGGTAATTACAAGAAGTTTAGGATCCATTCGGGGACTTGTAGTTCATTAAATGAATTTCCATCTGTGTCTCCACCACCTAAGAAGTATTGCTTGGTACAATACTCGGGTTTTTATTGTATATAAGTCAGATTGCTAATTTGCAGCATGCAGCACTGGAAGGATCATTTCAATAGTGCCTGATTATGCAAAATGAGACTGGGTTTTCATTAGGTTTGGCTCCTGAGCTCCTTAACACTTGATAGGGTGCCAGGACGCAGGAGGGAGCCCTGTACAGGAAAGGAAGCCCAGAACCAGCTCTCAGAGCATCCCAGTCCTGTTCCCACCCTCCAGCCCGGCACACCCATGCCACCCCTCCACATCAGGGGAGCCCATCTGAGCCCCCACCCCTGCACATGCTCCTGTTCTCCCAGCCCTGCATGGCCCAGTGATGACCACTAGGAGAACTCTAATAGGAAAAGAGAACTTGGGAAAGACGAACTTCTAGATTCCAGGCATGTCCTGGGTCTATTGATTTTAGTTAAAGGATAATGTTCCCAAGGAGGAGGCAGGGGAGGCCAAGGAGCCTCTGCTGATGGTTCAGCACCAGAGTCAAACAGAGATGAGCCCCACAGAGTTACAGGAGGAGATCAAAGATTACAGAAGCCAGCTCTCACTGCAGATGATGCTCACCAAGGGACCACGAGGCTGCGGTGGGTACCACATGGCACAGGCTGGGAATGGAGGAGGGAAGGAAGGCGTGATGGGGAGGAAGGGAAACCTGGATTCCTGGGACCAAGGGCAAGGCAGCCCCTTTTCATCCTATGGGATCTGGTCCATTGAGGCCAAGAGGAAAAAGGGGTGACAGAGGATGAGATGGTTCGATGACATCACTGACTCAACAGACATGAATTTGAGCAAACTCCAGGAGATAGTGAAGGACAGAGAAGCCTAGAATGATGCAGTTCATGGGGTCGCAAAGAGTCAGACATGACTTAGTGACTGAACAACAACAAACAAATCCTTCATTGTATCAAATTGCAAAGGCTATCTTCAAGATGTCCAAGGAGAGCAAGGAAGAGCAAGGGGCACTATAAACACCCCCACTTGTCCATAGCTGAACTGTTGTTCTGATCAGACCTACCTTCCTCCAGCTAATGCACCTGAAGGGCAGTTCACCTGCCTGAGTGATCACAAGGGTTCTCCACCTGGGTTGGACATTAGATTCTTTAGGGCACCTGAGCCCCAGCTCAGACCATTTAAAGTAAAATCTCTGAGGTCCCCTGGCACCAGTGCTTTTAAAAGTCCCCCCAGGCGATGATAATGGGCAGACAGGGATGAGAAGGCCTGGATCAGATGATCTTTGAGAAGTTTGCTAAAATGCTCATCTGAAGTTAGAGATCCAAAGGAGCACTGGGGTGAAATGACCCCAGGGGTCCCTTATGCTACTGGGGGCCCAAACAAATTGCAAAGTCTGCATCAGAATATATAAGATCTTGGCTCCTAAGTCACCAAGGGTTTGTGTCCTGAAAGCAAACAGCCAAGGGAGGCTGGGCTGAAAAATTCACCCCATTGCTGCAAAGGTGCAGGGTGAGGGAACGTTCTCCCAGCAGTAACTCCTATCCTCAGTGTTTTTGTAACCCACTTGGTGCCAAGTGTAGACAATACACCAGGAACCACCTTCCTAGAGACTAGAAGACTTGCAGACTCTTCCAGGAAGACTTCCCTGATTGATGAGGTGACCTTGGATGGCATTTCTCCACATGTCCAGTGCTCACTATTACGGTTTGTATGCAACCACAGACAATTGTTAGTAAATGACCCAAGAATGCTACCCTTTCATCCACATCCTCAGTCATTAGATTATAAATCCCTCTGGGGCAAGCACTGTGGTATTTAAGTCATTTGTAAAACGCTAGGGCCCTCTCAGGACAAGACTGTCCCCATGGGCAGTCAGTCTACCCTGACCCTGATCAGAGCCCATTTCCCTCTGTCTAGGATCTGCTCTGCCCAGCAAGCCCTGACCCAAACTCCCTCTGTCCCATGTGGGTTGTCTCCTTCCTTGGCTGGGGGACAGAAGGCTGCTTGACTTTTGCTAAAAGGAAATCTAGTCTTTTGGTAGCCTTTGTATATGAGTTCAGTCATGTCCAACTCTTTGTGACCCTATGGACTGTAGCCCACCAGGCTCCTCTGTCCATGGGATTCTCCAGGTAAGAATACTGGGGTGGGTTGTCATTTTCCCCCTCCAGGGGATCTTCCCTACCCAGGGATCGAAATCAGGTCTCTTGTGTCTCCCGCTTAGCAGATGGATTCTTCACCACTAGCACCACCTCCATCAAACAACCATCCCCTGATGCTGAAAGGACCCCCACCCCACCTGGCAACTGGAGCACCTGAAAAGGGATGGTCTTGGGAGGAGGCTTCCCTGAGGGGTGCTGTGAGGCAGCAGAGCCCAGGCCTGTTCTGACCTGCTCCCTTGGACCCTCCATCCTCTCACATCCACCCTTGGGGGGCCAACAGGGAAATGCATCCCAGGATGGCTGGATCCAGGAGCAACCCCTTACCAGTTCACCAGTGCAAAGCCTGTGTTTCCAGAATGTTCTCCTATCCCAGAAGGAAGCAGGTCAGCCCAGGAAGAGTTAATCTGCCGGTCATCAGAGGTGAAAAGACGAAGCTCTTGCCCACACAGAGGTGCAGAGAGCACCCGGCACACGATAAATCTGAGAGTCCAGAGGCCTCTCTCCTCATTTGTTAGCCAGCGATGTGTGAAAATGTTAATGAAGGGAGTTATAATCTATGAGAATTTCACTATTAAAATGTAGTTCACGTCCGAAGGCTTCTGCTTACACGCAGCCCACTGTACATCAATCCTTCCTGGGTGCTGCTAATAATAGACGTAATTGCCTCACTCTGTCTAGCCACCTTCGCCCTGGCAATTCTAAGATTTGCTACAACTGTTATTGTAGAAATTATTTTCATGCTATTAACTTTGAGTTTTATTATATGTGTTCTTAAAAGAAAATAAATGCAGAGAGATTGTAAGTGTATATCGGGCCCCCGATGAAAGTATTTTTAAAAATACAACGTAATGACAAGAGGCACTGAAGGAAGGTGATATAATGGTGCCTTCCCTTATTGAAACCGAAATTAGATTCTGCATTGTAAAAGCGCATAAAGAGGTTTCTTTCTTTTCGTGGAGAAAATTCCTATTCTGAAATGGCAGCACATTGCCTGATGCAAAACTCGATTGGGGTGGGGAACAGCCAGGCTGGTCTGAAGAAGCTGGACTCTGGCTGCTTCCTGTTCCATGGTGGGTGTCTGACGCACCCCAGGGCAAAACTATGAAGTCTTGACCAAGGGGTGGGGGGCACTGTAGGTACAGCCGCCATCCTCTTCCCAAAACCAGGCCGGGCTCATCTCAGCTCTGCAGGTCAGCCCCACTGTTCCTTTGCTCCAAACGGGCAGGTTTCCCGGGCTTGCAGCTGAGCTGGGAGCCTCACAATTAGTGCAGGCTTCCAGGCCTGGGACCTCACAGGCGTCCGGCCAGACGGTCATCAAATGGGAGCTAAGAACTTCAGCCAGAACTGGGAATAAGATCCACAGCCAGCATTTGATCCCTTTCTATGGGAGGTGACCCCCACACCACAGGAGGTGTCCCCACAGTCCACACCTGTGATCCTGCCCCACCCCCGACCCTCAACTCTCTGTCCCAGGCATCTGGGACTGAATTTGAGGGCCTGCCAGTTGCCTCTTTATGTGGCTGGCTTGATAAGGTATGAATACAGGACTAAGGGATCAGTGTCCAGGCATGGGACTGAGAACAGAACCAAGCCCGTCTGCCAAGAGACGAAACAAAGCAATGTGCAGAGAGACATGAAGGGCAGAGAGAACCTGGATGGCCTTCCAGTCTCCTGCTCCAGTTTCTACCTAGGCTTACTTCCCTCTGTGAGATATTCCTATACCCTCACAAGAGAAGTTCTTTTTTTCTCAAGATGGCTCAAGTTTTCTTCTATAATGCATGACCAAAACAGTCAGAATACAGTTGGCTAATGTAGGATGGATTTAGAGACATTGTGAGATGCTTAGGTTAATTTTTATGGAATACCCCAGAAGTATTTGGTATTTTGCCATCTATCCACCCATCCATCTACTTATCAAGCTATCCATCCATCCACCTTCCCATCCTTCCATTCATCCATCCATCCATTGATCTATCTGTCCATTCACCCAATCATCCATCCATCCATTCAACAGATCTAGTTATTGATTGACTACCATATGCCAGGCCCTGGGCTCAAGAGGTGCACAAATTATGTATACAGTTTTGTAGAGAAAATAAATATGAAATAAAACAAAACACTAAAATGAACACATAAAGACATGATGTGATGGTATATGAAGGCACAGCACACGGCATGATGGCAGATTCTGTCGGGATACCTGGTAAGTTTGGGGGGTTGAGATTTAAGCTGAGACTTAGTTAAGAGTTAACAAATGAGGTAAGGGAGGAAGAGGGTACCTGAAGGTGGCCAGCAGAGCCAGAATGTGATGGAAGGACTGGGGTGGGGGTTGGGAGGGACAAGCAGAGGGAGTCACACAGGGCTTAAAAACTAGTTCCTTCTGAAAGCAACTATATATTTTCTAAAGACACTGAGATAGGAAAGATTTCCAGGACTGTGGGTTTCCCAACACACACTCTAGGTTTCTTTCTGGAATTCACATTGGACGACCCACCTCGGGGGAGAGTAACACAGAATAAAGACAGCAAACAGGACTCAAGCACCCAGCACCTTCCATAAGCTCTAGTGGCTCTTCCCAAACCTCATGCAGAGTTTTGGAGGATGACCATCTAGAAAAGTATAAGGACAGTTCAGAGGCTCCCCCACCCAGAAAGGACGTCAGACTCAGTAGGCTGAAATCCCCATCTCTAGGAAGTCTGCCGGCCTGGACCAGTCATCTCCAGTGACCTGCTCCCCATCAAAGCCAAGGTCGGGCGGGCAGAGCTACTGAGACAGGCCTGCCTCCCCTTCTCAGATCCTCCCAGGTGAGCGTACTCACCTGGGGCCACTTCAGGGAGCTGCAGAAGGACCCCTACAGGTGGAGGGGAGGTGGCCAGGGGGTTCTCTCAAGGCCCCATGTCCTGCAGCCACTCTCTGCTACCTCCCTAGGGACAGGGAGCCGGTGCCTGGACAATACTGGTGGCGACTCTGAGCAGGGGCCCTGGGTCCCGGGAGATGTACTTGACACCCCAACAAACTAACAAGGGGCTCTTGTGTGTGAAATCCAGGTACTACAGGCAGGAAACAATTGCTTCAAGGGCTGTTGCACCCACTCGTGGGAAGCCTGGCAAAGACGCTCCTCTGCCCTTCCTTCCAGCAACCACATGTGCAAACACACAGCCACCTCTCCA
>NW_011494861.1:6568818-6592583 GCF_000754665.1 Bison bison bison
CTCCAAAACCTGCCCTCGCTATCCAAGCTGATGCGATTCTCAGTTCCCTGTGGCCCGCACAGAGAGGGAACATTCTGGAAACAACCCCTGAGCTCTGCCCCAGAGATGGCTCTCCCAACACAGATCCTGGAGGCCTCAGGCAGGCCCATTCTCATAGGGCCTCCCAGACGCTGGAGAACATTCCGGGAGCTAGGAGGATCCGCTGCAGGGGGAGAGGGAGGGGACGGAAGTGAGGCAATGGTCTGACCGGTGGAGAAGCAGCAGCTGCTGTAGGCAGAAAAGCTGAGAGTCAAGACACCCAGATCCCAGAACTATGCACTTCAAAAGGGCTTGAGAATTCAAAAACAGAAAAGTGTTTATTTTGTAAAACAAAGTGGAAAAAGTAGGGTACAAAATTGTACACAGTAGAATCCAACTATGTATAAATACAGAGGCAAAGTCTAGAAATTGGTAAAATTGGGGGCAACTGCGATGTTCTTCTAAAGATGTATTTTTTAACCTTTCAATTTTTTCTCCAGGAGTACATGTCACTACTAGACCTGGATGGACACATCCTTTATTGGAAATTGTGAAAGCTGAAAAGCTCAAGAAAGCCAGTTTTCTTCTTAAATTTGGCAGCATGTGCTGGTGACATTTAACCTGAACTGACACAAGTCCTGCCCTTATTTACCCTACTTGGTGTGAATATTCGTTTGTTTCGCTGTGGAAATATCAATGAGTTTGCTTACTGGAAAAGACCTTGATGCTGGGAAAGATTGCAGGAGGAGAAGGGGGCAACAGAGGATGAGATGGTTGGATGGCATCACTGACTCAATGGACATGAGTTTGAGCAAGCTCCGGGAGATGGCGAAGGACAGAGAAGCCTGGCGCACTGCAGTCCATGGGGTCACAAAGAGTCGAACACGACTGAGCAACTGAACAACAACAACAATTGAAGCCACTGGAGTTGAGCCAGCACACACACCCATGACTCTTCCCAAATCCAGAGAATTCTGAACTCAGCAAACAACTGACCCAAGCGTTCCTGATGAGAAACAGAAATGAAAAACACACATCAAGTCACAGAAAGGAAGCCCCAGAGTTGTCACCAAGCCTTGGGTCTGTGCCTGACTTGCTATGCCGTCTTACAGGAGTCACGTCCCTCTGGCCTCAATTTCTGGATTTGCACCACGAAAGAGGAAGGGCCTAAGTCTCTCCTGAGTCTGCCTTTCCACGAGCTCCTGATTCCTGGTGCTGCCATGATAGCAAGAGTCCTCAAAGGGGACCCATCTCCTCAGCCTATCCAAAGGCTCATCCATCCCTGCCTGTCCAGACAGAGGAGTCCCAGGCCCACAGGAGGAGAGGAAGGCTTCCAGACGTCTGGTGGCTGCAGAAGGGTAATTGCCCATCAGGAAACGCATGTGCCTGCCCTTGACCCCACCCTGAATTCATAGGCCCCCCAGTGGGCAAGCCCTAAGCCTGACTGCAAGTGGCCTGCGTCTTCAGCGAATGCTCCTGCCAGACCATCAGTAAGGGGCAGTGGGAGGAGCTAGCCAGCTGCCTCTCCCAGGGGCTTCCTCCCAGGGTGCTTCTCCCTGGAAGAAAGCCCAAGGGAGACAAGTCCCAGCGGTAGGGTTCTAGGGACTTGAATGAAGTACAGGCGGAGCTGGGGGGACATTCCTTTAGGTCCCACAGTTCAAAGCACTAAGATGCCCCCTCTCCACGTGCAGGTGGTAGACGCTCCCCACACCTGTGGTATGCAAAGAAAGCATGATGAACTTGAACAGGATGAAGAAAGTACCCCAAACACCAGGGGTCCTCTTCCCAAATGACACCAACACCCCCACAGCTTTGTGAGTTTTAATTTTCTTCTAATTTTAGGATAATCACAGCATTCTGAGAACCCCTCTAAGTGTTTCAGGGAGCGGTAAATGGTCCTACACTAAAATAATTCAACCAACACTATAATTTTAGTGCCACCATCAAAATGAAATAATGGCTGTTTACTATGTTACACCTTTCAAATGACCTTCATTTGAATACAAATTGTGGCTTGAAATTCTAAAAGCTGCTCAGTTCCAGAAGGCTGCAAAATGCAGGAACTCAGTGAGGACGCCTCTACCCAAGCCTCCTCCCCAGGACCCGCAGTTTAAATGGATCTCTTTCTCTGGAGCTGCTGGAGACCCATTTAGTGCCTCCATACAGAATGGAAGGGCCCTGACCGAGCAAAGCAGGATGCTGGGGTAGGTGGTAGAACAGGTAAGGGGTGATCTGGGGAGCCCCACTGTGCTGGGACTGGTTACACAAGGGGCAAGCAAGGTTCAATAAACTCCCTCAGAGGAGACAGATGCTGCTCTGCCATCACTGGTCCACATGGTGCATCCCTCACCTGCTTCTTCCAGTAGCATCCTCGCTCACCTCCCTGCTTGCTCCCCACGCTGCCCCCACCACGCACCCTCCTCCACCCACACCGAACCCCTCACCCGGGATCTCACTGCACTTTCTCTGCTCTATGTCTTTGCTCAGATGCCCACATGCCAGGTGGAAGAGAGAAGGAGCTCCTCAGGCCAACTGCTGTTTAAGAATTCATGCATCAGTTCAACAATCGTCTCCTGCACAGCATGAAGGTGGAGAGAAGCAGGCAGGCTGTGTATATGAGGTTGTCCTTTCTCTGCTCATCCAGGAGACCCCAGGTCAGGAGGGTGTCTTTCTCAGCTTTAAATCCCAAATGCCTAGCCCCCAATTTGTGTTCCTTGAACTCAGATCTTAACTCAAGAAGCTTCCTGGTGCTAAGTTGCTCGGTCATGTCCAATTCTTTGTGACCTTAGAGACTGTAGTCTGCCAGGCTCCTCTGTCCATGGGATTCTCCAGGCAAGAACACTGGAATGGGTTGCCAATCTAGAAGCTTCCTAGACTCTATCTACTAAGTCTGTCCAGTCTAAAACATCCTGCCATTATCACTGCCTTTCCTTTACATCCAAATGAAAGCTTTTTAAGAACCCAGGTTCAGCAATTTTTAGATGTATGACTTAGGATAAGCACTTAATTCCTCTAAATCTCAGTTTCCACATCTAAAGAATAGTAATAATGATAAAATCTCCTCTGTCAGTGTTTCTCTGTTGTGTTGACACCACCCCACCTGCCCCGTTGGTTTTCTGAGCTCTGCACGGTGCAGGTTCCAGCCTAGGGCTGGACCCACATTCCCTCTCTCCCATCCTGTTCCTGCTATTTGCCTGGCTAGGATCCAGAATATTCCTTCCCCTCCTCTCTGCCTATTCATGGCTCATCCCATCCTTCAGAGGAAGTTTGGCTCCTGCCTCCCAGGAAGCCCCCTGGACTATCCTGGTCTGTGCTCACCTCCCCGTGGGCAACTCAGCACCCATCACAGACTGCCAGCTGTTCCAAGGGTCTGACTTTCAGGCAGATCCTCTGTCTCTCAAAGGCAATTTCCTCAAGGAAAGAGCCCTTGTCTCCCAGGTCCTCCCTCCAGAGCCCTCTAGCCAACTGAACTCTGTACCTGCCATCACTCCAACAGCCAAGGCACAAATGAAAACTTGTCTCTTCTTGTTCCAGGTCCCCGTGTCCCAGGTCAAAATGCCAGCTGTATATCCCAGGTTCCTTAAACACATTGTAGAAGGTCCTACTGAAGTGTCTTCCTCAGTATTTTGCCTGTTCATGCTTCTCTTTCTTTTCCCTGGTTCTGACTTTCCTCACTTCCTACCAAGAAACCCAGGTAAGCTTCCGTGTTGATCTGTCTCCAGACACCCCCCATTTCATCTGATGCTGCTGTCCACTCTGTGCATGTGTGTACACGTGCACTCAGTCATATCTGACTCTTATTCAACCCCACAAACTGTAGCCCGCCAGGCCTCTCTGTCCATTGAATTTTCCAGGCACGAATACTGGAATGGGTTGCCATTTCCAACTCCAGGAGATCTTCCTGATCCAGGGATCGAACCCACATCTCTTGTGTGTACGGCCTTGACAGAAGTGTTCTTTACCACTGGATCACCTGAGAAGCCCACTGAGATTCCCATAATACCCATATGATTCAGTCAGGCTCCTGCCCCATGAGCTTCAAGGTAGGGGTCCCTGTGCCTAACTTGGGTACATTCCAGATGCCCAGTCCACATCCACACTGTCAACAGAAAAGAAGCGAGCCCTGGCAGACCCCACAGCACAGGAGAACCCTGAAAACCGTACACTGAGTGAAAGAAGACAGGCACAAACCATCACGTATTGTAGGATTCCATAGACATTAAGTGCTCAGAATAGAAAAAGACAGAAAGTAGATTGGTGATTGCCAGGGGCTTTGGGGAAATGGTGGGCTTGGGAGATGGTGTTTACAACTGTGGGGGTTTCTTCTTGGGGTGATGAAAACATTCTAAAATTGATTGTAGTGATGGGTGAACAACTCTGTGAATATACTAAAAACCATTGAATTATGCATCTTAAAGGGGTGAATTCTATCTCAGTAAAGCTGTTTTATGCTCCAATCAGGCTCTATCTCCCTTTTTTCCCCACCATCCTCCCCTACCTGCCTGAACTGTGATTGGTCATTCCATTCAGTCCATCCAAAGAACAACCATCCTTCAAGGCCCACCCCCCAAATTCCTATGGCCTTCATTCATTCGCTCATTCACTCAGGCATGCTTCCAACAAGTGATGACTGTGGACATACTGAGACTACAAGAGCACCTGCAGTCTAATGACAAACAATAACAAGAAACAGAAAAGCAAGTCCAAGGAGAGTTAAAGTGCGGTGGTGCTAAGCATGCCGTTCCCTTGGTCTTTAACATTCTAAGTGAATTTTCCAGGTTTCTCTTGTTCCTCTTGAGAAGATCCTGAGACAAGAACAATTTTCTGCAGGTCCTCCTCCCAGCCCCACCCAAGTTCCACTGCTTGTGGTGAGTGGAGAAAGCACTGGAATTGGCTTCAGAAGACCCAAGACTGGCTTCCTGCTCCATCGACTCTGCAACTCTGTACACCCGCTTCATCTCTGCCCAAGTGTCCCCCTAGAATACAGCGATGGCATTTCCTTCACAAGAAAAGCTGCGTGTAGCAGGGTGATCTACTGGGAATTTAATTTGGTGAGATAATCTGTTGAAAAGTTACCTGTATCTTGTAGACTCATCAGAAATGAAAGGAAGATGGTTTTCCCTCCTCCCAGGAGGATGGTAAGCCTTTTAGTCATTCTGACAAATTCTTGATACTTATTGGATGAGTGGATGATTCTTTTTTCTGATTATTTACCCCTATGGGAAAAGTTTCAGGGCTGGAAGAAGTTGTTTGTCTGCCCTGAAGGAATATCCCTGGACAGAGGTGTCTGTACTTCCAAGATCTCTGAGCTGACTCCTGAGATGGGAGAGGGCTGAGGCTCCCTCCCGGGGAGGGCCTGGACCTGGGCATCAGCTTGTTCACAGTCTGGAGAGGACGCAAGTGGAGGGTCTCAGGGTATGGGGACCTGAATTTGACCAGACACGGCAATGCCGAGGTAGCAGGACCTCAGAAGTCGGGTGGGGGCCTGTGAGGATCAAGTGTGTAAGCCAGGCTCACGGTGACCCTGCTTGGCAAGGAGTGGGACCGCTCAATCCCACAGTCCTCTGCTGGCCTGGGCAGAGCTGGGCGAGCCACAGTAGCCTCACATGGAGGGGCTTTTCTGGACTCTCCTACAACTCTGGGGGGAGTCCTGAGAACCCTGGATGCAGGGCTCACCTCTGCTTGTGGCAGGTGGATCCTGGAGCTGGATTTAAACAACAAAGAAAATGTAACCTTGCCCTGCTCTTAGCAGCTTGGAACAGCTCCAACCTGACATTTAGGGGATCCTCAAAGATGATTAATTCATAACAGCCTCACCAGTTAAGCACACTAGACTGGGAAACAATGGGGGTTTTAATTTTTTTTTAAACGATGACCAAAGAACCATTCAGAGAACTGGAGCAGAGAGAAAAGTGGCCTCTCAAATGTTCTGGCTGGTTGTGGGGATCCCAGCGAAGAAAGGAAAGAAACAAGATGAAAAGGATTGAAGAATGTTTCAAAATCCTGGGACAGGCAGACAAAGAGGCAACAGAATATTCAGGGGAAAAGGCAGGAATAGAAGAGAGTGGGGATCGTATTAAAAAGGAAAGAAACAGAGCCCTATGATTCCAAATACTGGAATAAGAGGTGAGTCACTTGACTATGATTTATTGGTTAATACTACTGAAATCTTGGAAGATTAGGACAATCCTGAGGACAGTCTGTAGCTGGGGGTCCTGCTGGCAGGGGTCCCAGGAACACATCATTGCTGTTGCCAGAACTTAGGCAGGTGGCTGTGAATCTCAGTGGGAGAATCTTTTCCAAAAACAAATAGGTTTTATTATGGTTGCCAAGGAGCAAGGATGGGGGGAAGGGATATTTAGGGAGTTTGGGATGAACATGTATACACTGCTATATTTAAAATGGATAACCAACAAGGATCTACTGTATTGCACAGGGAACTCTGCTCAATGTTACGTGGCAGCCTGGACGGGAGGACAGTCTGGGGGAGAATGGATTCATCTCTGTGTATGGCTGAGTTCCTTGGCTGTCCACCTGAACCTATCACAACATTGTTAATCAGCTCTATTTAGATATAAAATAAAAAGTCTTATAAAATGGGTTCTAGACAGCGAAGGTAGGGATCTACACTCATGGGAGATGGACCAAGACAAATATCCCAATTCAATGTGGCTCAGAGCTTGCCCTGAGTCCTGCTTCAAAACAGTCTGCCGAACACAGCGCCCTAGCACCAAATGTGAGCCTGCAGCGCCCCATTCCAAAGGCCAAGGGACCACAGTCCTGACGCCAGGATGACCCTCCAGGACACCACCAGGTGAAAGGCGCCCAGCTGCCCCGAAGCCTCCTTCTCAGGAGCCTCCCTGCCCTCTGGGGCCCCAGCGGGACACTGCTGGCATGGACCATGGGGCCGACAGGAGGCTGGTGGGCAGCTTCCCCTGCCAGCTCCCAGCCAGCACCCAACTGCTCAGTTCACAGAGAGCCATTGCACTGGGGCAGAGCCCAACAAAGCAGTGCTTCCATCGTCCTCCCAGCCTATTTAAGAAAACCTGCTTGCCTAAGACTGCAAGCTGTCTTGCTGTGGGCCACCCTGTTTAGAGTTTATCTTACATTAAATCTCCAAGCCAGAGACCCTCCAGTCGGTCTGCATAAAGCGGAGTTATTGGTCCAAGTGTTTTTAAAAATAGATGCAACTCCAGACCCCAAGAAACTGAAGGGATATTATGGGAATACACAACTGTATTATTGTGTTACTCTATGAAAAATTGAGTTCTCAGCTCCTCTGTTCCCCTCCTGCTCCTCCCTCTTCTGGATCCTCACCTGAGAGTGCAGCTCCTGGCACCAAAAACAGTAAATATTACAAACCAGCTCCCCATCAGAACAGTCCAGAGCACACTGCAGGGGACCAAGCTCCCCTGTGCGCCATAAAAGGGGGGCCAATAAGCTCCAGAATGCCATTCCAGCTCAAATTTCAACTAATGGTGAGCCCACAAAAAAATCAGTCACAGGGCGTCCCTGGTGGCTCAGTGGTAAAGAATCTGCCTGCCAATGCAGGAGACACAGTTTTGGTCCCTGGTCCAGGAGGATCCCACGTGTCACGGAGCAACTAAGCCCGGGAGCTGCAACTACTGAGCCCATGTGCTGAAAGTACTGAAGCCCACAAGCCTAGAGCCCGAGCTTCACAACAAAAGAAGCCGCTGCAATGAGGGGCCCACTCATCACAACTAGAGAGGAGCCCCCACTCGCCGCAACTAGAGAAAAGCCCTCACAGCAAGGTAGACCAGCACAGCCAAAAAGAAATAAATAAAATCATTTAAAATATATATATATATATATCAGCCACACCTTCAAGCTGGATTCGTGAATCACATTTCATCATAGGCCTCCCAGGCAAGCTGGTCTTGACAGGGGAAGTCCATCTGGACTCTGAGATTTGGTGAGAAAGTTCCTTCCAGGGCCAGACGTCCTGGGTGTGGCAGCCTCTCCAGGCCAGGCTCCCCGCCAGCCACAGCAGAAGTCAGAAGAGAGGAGCCTTTATTCCCGAAAACGGCCCCAGGAACAGCCAATGCCCACAAGCCATGGCCACAGTCACAGTTCAGGCTGTGTCTGGACACAGGAAA
This sequence comes from Bison bison bison, assembly GCF_000754665.1. NCBI lineage: Eukaryota > Metazoa > Chordata > Mammalia > Artiodactyla > Bovidae > Bison > Bison bison. Next base: position 6,576,954 of record NW_011494861.1, read on the forward strand.
TAAAGTGCACCTGACTGGGCTTCCCTCTACTCTCAGCCCCAGCTATAAACTCACACAGTGAAATCATAACCCCTAAGGTGACGCGTTAGGTGATGGGGCCTCGAGAAGGTCCCGAGGTCATGAGGGTGAATGGGCTCTGTTGTGGTGGTTGTTGTTCAGACGTTAAGTCATATCTGACTCTTTGCAACCCCAGGGACTGCAGCACGTCAGGCTTCCTTGTCCTTTACTGTCTCCTGGAGTTTTCAAATTCATGTCCATTGAGTCAATGATGCCATCCAACCGTCTCATCCTCTGCCACACCCTTCTCCTTCTGCCTTCAATCTTTGCTAGCATCAGGGTCTTTTCCAACGAATTGGCTCTTCACATCAGGTGGTAGTGTCCTTATAAAAAGAACCTGAGAGCAAGACTCCCCAGCCTTCAGAATTATGAGAAATAAATGTCTGTTGTTGATGAGACATCTTTTCTATGGTATTTTGTTACTCTAGCCCAAAAAGCTAAGTTCCCTTAACCAAGATTTCCCTAGCCAATTGCCAGTCCCTTGGGTAGCTGGAAAGGCAGCATTTTTCTCAGAATACAAGCTTGATGAGGGCAGAGACCACGCTTGCCTCATTAGCCACCCTAATGCCTGAGAAAAGCAGCCTGGCACGCAGCAGGCACTCAGTGGAATCAACCAGAATGAATAAAGTTTCACTACAGACACTGGCACCGGAAAGCACTTCCTAAACACGGATCCTCGCTCCAAATGCAGAAAAAGTAAAAATTCAGACACATGTCGAGTGTCAGATCAATATTAAGTTTACTTAAAGGCATGAGTAAATATCTTAAATGAGGCTTTTTTGTCTTTATCAAAGATGAATGACCAAGTATGTCACTAAGAGTACACACGGGACTTTAAGTTGCTTCCTATGCTTCCCTGCGATTTATAAAAGCTTACACTCCCTGGACACTCTAGAAACCAGGTTCCCTTCCCTCCAGAGCAAGGGAACAGTTCTTTGCTCCCCATGAGATGCTGCCTTGTCAAACCTTCTCTTTGAGGATGCTCCTCACAGGGAGGTAGGGAGGAGGCACATGCTCCTTCCAGAACCCACAGCATCACCTCCTGCTCTTTTCGTTCCCTCCAACAACAAGTGCTAAGCTGGGCTGGCACTGTGCCTGCCCTTAGGCATGGTGGCAAGACCATCCGCCTCCTGCCCACAGCCTGTCAGAGACACACATGATCTCCTCTCAAAAAAGCAGCCAGCAGCTCCACCGGGAGGCTGAGGGGCAGGGTAGAGGGTGTGCCAAGTCACACCCGGGTGGAGCAACGATGCCGTCAAAGCACCTAGGAGCCCCACACAGACAAGCCCGGCTGCTTCTCCAACACAGCCCTGTCCTCCACCTTCAGGGACCAGGAACTCCATTCCCATCATTTACATGATAATGATGGAGAACAGTCATGGGTGTTTTCATTGGCCACAGACACCGTTATCCTGCACCAAATCGACTCTAATGCAACAAAGATTTAAAAGTTATTAAATGCCTTTTCATCAAAGGCCTGCCTGTGGATCTATTCGTCAGTTAGAAATCTACCCAGGAGGCGATTTTCCCACTGTTCAGCTCATGAGACGACCAAAAATTTGTAGTAAGGTTGGAGAGGAAAGAACACTGCCCCCCACCCAACCCCATGCTGGTGTGCTTACCAACTCCTCAGGAAATTACAACTTCAAATTCTGTTTTCTATTATTTGTAATCCTAACTGAAGTTGTAGCAGAATGACACAATACAACTGCACATTCTGCTATTTGATTACCTACCTTCTCGTGAGTGTAGTGCTACAAAGCAGAAATTTTGGCACTCCAGCAAAAGAGGCGTTGCTATAAACACACCCACTCCCAGACATCTACGTGTAATTATTCAAACAAATGAGGAGGATGAGGAGACAGCAAGGACCCATTATATGCTTTCCTTCTTCAGAAACTTTTTGTTCTCCTTCTATTCATTACTTTCAAGGTTTGTTCTGCCTCAGCTCTCTGCTCCTTGACAGTACGAGGATGATGGTGAATGAGCAGTGGGGTGATCGAAGAGGCAGGCCACTCTGAAAAGCAGAAGGCCTCAGAGCCCCAGGAGAACGGAACCCACCACCTCCCCTCCAGTGCCTGGTCTCTGCCCCAGCCTCCATTCCCCTGCAGTATCCCCAGCCCTGCCACCCGATGCTACATCCCACGATGCTATTTGCGTCTCACTGCTCTGCTCCCCCAGCATGTATGGAGAATGCATATGGGATGTCAGGCAGAAACAGCAGGATATGAAATTCTATACAGAGTAGGATTGCAAATACATTCAATATATGCACACACACAAAAGGAGGCTAGAAGATGTACATCGGAACGACAGTTGTGGGTGGGCACATGAAAAGATGCTCCACATCACGAATTATTAGAGAAATGCAAATCAAAACTACAATCAAAATCACACCAGTCAGAATGGCCATCACCAAAAACCTACATATACTAAATGCTGGAGAGGGTGTGAAGGAAAGGGAACCCTCCTACACTATCGGTGGGTATGTTAATTGGTGCAACCACTACCGAGAACAGTATGGAGGTTCCTCAAAAAACTAAAAATACAGTTACCATATGATCTAGCAATACCAGGCATATATCTGGAGAAAACTATAATTCAAAAAGATACATGTACACCAGTAGCAGTACTATTCACAATAGTCGAGGTGTAAAAACACTAAGTGTCCATAGAGAGATGAATGATAAAGAAGATGCATCGTATCTATGTGATATATATATGTGGGCTTCCAGGTGGTGCAGTGGTAAAGAATCTGCCTGCAATGCAGGAGACAAAGAAGGTGTGGGTGTGATCCCTGTGTATATACATACAAATATGTGGGATGTAGCCCATGTATATGGTGTATGTATATATATATTTCCTCCATTTCTCTGCATGGTTCACGTGAGAAAGCTTTCTTATCTCTCCTTGCTATTCTCTGAAACTCTGCATTCAGTTGGGTATATCCTTCCATTTCTCCTTTGCCTTCCGTTTCTCTTCTTTTCTCAGCTATTTGCAAAGCCTCAACAACTTTGCCTTCTTGCATTTCTTTTTCTTGAGGATGATTTTGGTCACCACCTCCGTAAAATGTTATGAACATATGTCCATAATTCTTCAGGCACTCTGTCTACCAGATTTAATCCCTTGAATCTATTCATCAATGCCACTGTATAATCAAAAGGGATTTGATTCAGGTCATACCTGTATGGCTTAGTGGTTTTCCCTACTTTCTCCAACTTAAGCCTGAATTTGGCAATAAGGAACTTGTGGTCTGAGCCACAGTCAGCTCCAGGTCTTGTTTTTGCTGACTGTATAGACACCTGGGGCTTCCCAGGTGGCGCTAATGGTGGAGAACACAGCTGCCAAAGCAGGAGATGTAAGAGACGTGGGTTCAGTTTTTGGGTCAGGAAGATCCTCTGGAAGAGGGCATGGCAACCCATTCCAGTATTCTTGCCTGAAGAATTCCACGGACAGAGGAGCCTGGCAGGCTACAGTATATAGGGTCACAAAGAGCCGGACACGACCTAAGTGACTTAGCATGCATGCACACAGACCACCTGATGTGAACAGCCGACTCACTGGAAAAGACGCTGATGCTGGGAAAGATTAAAGGCAGGAGAAGCGGGTGACAGAGGATGAGATGGTTGGATGGCATCACTGACTCAATGGACATGAGTTTGAGCAAACTCTGAGAGATACTGAAGGACAGGGAAGCCTAGTGTGCTGCAGCTCATGGGATCACAAAGAGTTGAACACGACTTAACAACTGGACAACAACAACAATATATATATGTGGGACATATATATGGGTGTGTGTGTGTGTGTGTGTGTGTGTGTATATATATATATATGGGTAGCAATATTACAAATATTACAGCCAAAGAAAAGAATGAAATAATGCCATCTGCAGCAATATGGAGGGCCTTAGAAATGATATATTAAGTGAAGAAAGTTAGAGAAAGAAAAATATCATATGCTATTATTTATATGTGGAATCTTAGAAAATGATAGAAATGAACTTACAAAACAGTAACAAACTCACGTAGAAAACAATCTTATGGTTACCAAGAGAAAAAGGTGGGGGGACAGATAAACTAGGACTTGAGGATTTGCAAATATACAGTACTATATATAAAACTGATAGACAAGGGCATTCCCTGGTGCTCTGGTGGTTAGGATTCCATGCTGGCATTGCTGATACTGCAGGTTCATCCCTGGTCAGGGAACTAAGACCCCACAAGCTACGCAGTAAGAACAAATAAATAAATAAATAACCAGAATAAAATAGATAGACTATAAGGACCTACTATATAGTACAGAAACTATATTCAACATCTTCCAATAACTTGTAATGGAAAAGAATCTGAAATATATATATATATATGAAAAGTGAACTAAAATGGACCAGAATGGGAGAATTTAATTCAGATGACCATTATATCTACTATTGTGGGCAAGAATCCCTTAGAAGAAATGGAATAGCCCTCATAGTCAACAAAAGAGTCCAAAATGCAGTACTTGGATGCAATATCAAAAATGAAAGCATGATCTCAGTTCATTTCCAAGGCAAACCATTCAATATCACAGTAACTCAAGTCTATGCCCCAACCACTAATGCCAAAGAAACTGAAGTTGAACGATTCCATGAAGATTTACAAGACCTTCTAGAACTAAAACAAAAAAAGATGTCCTTTTCATTATAGAGGATTGGAATGCAAAAGTAGGAAGTCAAGAGGTACCTGGAGTAACAGGCAAGTTTGACCTAAGAGTACAAAATGAAGCAGGGCAAAGGCTAATTAGAGTTTTGCCAAGAGAAAACAATGGTCATAGCAAACACCCTCTTCCAACAACACAAGAGAATTTTCTACACATGGACATCACCAGATGGTCAATACCAAAATCAGATTGATTATATTCTTTGCAGCTGAAGATGGAGGAGCTCTATACAGTCAGCAAAAACAAGACCAGAAGCTGACTGTGGCTCAGATCATGAACTCCTTATTGAAAAATTCAGACTTAAATTGAAGAAAGTAGGGAAAACCAATAGGCCGTTCAGGTATGAACTAAATTAAATCCCTTATGACTATACAGTGGAAGTGATGAATAGATTCAAAGGATTAGATCTGATAGACAGAGTGCCTGAAGAACTATGGACAGAGGTTCGTAACTTTGTACAGGAGGCAGTGATCAAAACCATTCCCAAGAAAAAGAAATGCAAAAACACCAAATGTCTGAGGCGTCCTTACAAATAGCTGAGAAAAGAAGAGAAGTGAAAGGCAAAGGAGAAAAGGAAAGATATGCCCATTTGAATACAAAGTTCCAGAGAACAGCAAGGAGAGAAATGAAAGCCTTCCTCAGTGATCAATGCAAAGAAATAGAGGGGAAAAATAGAATGGGAAAGATTGGAGAGCTCTTCAAGAAAATTAGAGATACCAAAGGAACATTTCATGCAAAGATGGGCACAGTAAAGGACAGAAAAAGTCTGGACCTAACAGAAGCAGAAAGAGGAGAAGGAGAGGAGAAGAGGAGGACAGAGGATAAGATGGTTGGATGGCATCACTGACTCAATTGACATGAGTTGGAGTAAGCTCCGGGAGTTGATGATGGACAGGGAAGTCTGGCGTGCTGCAGTCCATGGGGTTGCAAAGAATCATACATGACTGAGCAACTGAACTGAAATGAACAGAAGTAGAAGACATTAAGAAGAGGTGGAAAGAATACACAGAAGAACTATACAAAAAAGATCTTAATGACCTGGATAACCACGATGGTGTGATCCTCACCTAGAGCCAGACATTTTGGAGTGTGAAGTCAAGGGAGCCTTAGGAAGCATCACAACAAACGAAGCTAGTGGAGGCGATCGAATTCCAGCTAAGCTATTTCAAATCCTAAAAGATGATGCTGTCAAAGTGCTGCACTCAATATGCCAGAAAATGGAAAACTCAGCAGTGACCACAGGACTGGAAAACGTCAGTTTTCTAATCCCAAAGAAAGGCAATGCCAAAGGATGTTCAAACTACCACACAATTGCACTCATCTCACATGCTTAGCAAAGTAATGCTCAAAATCTTCCAAGCTAGGGTTCAACAGTATGTGAAACAAGAACTTCCATATGTATAGCTGGATCTAGAAAAGGCAAAGGAACCAGAGATGAAATTGCCAACATCTGCTGGATCATCAAAAAAAGTAAGAGAGGTCCAAAAAAAAAAAAAATCTACTTCTGCTTCATTGACTACGCTAAAGCCTTTGACTGTGTGAATCACAACAAACTATGGAAAATTCTACCTTACCTGCCTCCTGAGAAACCTGTATGAAGCTCAAGAAGCAACAGTTAAAACCAGACATGGAACAACAAACTGGTTCCAAATTGAGAAAGGAGTACATCAAGGCTGTATATTGTCACTCTACTTATTTAACTTATATGCAGAGTACATCATGAGAAATGCTGGGCTGGATGAAGCACAAGCTGGAATCAAGATTGCTGGGAGAAATATCAGTAACCTCAGATATGTAGATGACACCACCCTTATGGCAGAAAGTGAAGAGGAACTAAAGAGCCTCTTGATGAAAATGAAAGAGAAGAGTGAAAGGTGGCTTAAAACTCCACATTTGAAAAACTAAAATCATGGCATCTGGTCCCATCACTTCATGAAAAATAGATGGGAAAACAATAGAAAGTGAGAGACTTTATTTTCTTGGGCTCCAAGATCACTCAGATGGTGACTGCAGCCATGAAATTCAAAGCCACTTGCTCCTTGGAAGAAAAGCTATGACAAACCTAGACAGCATATTAAAAAACAGAGACATTGTTTTTCTGACAAAGGTCTGTCTAGTCAAAGCTATGGGTTTTCCACTGCTATGAGAGTTGGACCAAACAGAAGGCTGAGCACAAAAGAACTGATGTTTTTGAACTGTGGTGCTGGAGAAGACTCTTGAGATTCCCTTAGACTGAAAGGAGATCAAAGCAGTCAATCCTAAAGGAAGTCAACCCTGAATATTTACTGGAAGGACTGATGCTGAAGCTGAAGCTCCAACACTTTGGCCACCTGATGCAAAGAACTGACTCACTGGAAAAGACCCTGATGCTAGGAAAGACTGAAGGCAGGAGAAGAAGGGAACAACAGAGGATGAGACGCTTGGATGGCATCACCAACTCGACAGACATGAGTTTGAGCAAGCTCCAGGAGATGGTGGACAAGGAAACCTGGCGTGCTGTAGTCCATGGGGGTTGCAAAGAGTCAGACATGACTGAGCGACTGAACAACAACATCATGAAAAGTGTTAGTTGCTCAGTCATGTCTGACTCTTTGCAACCACATGGACTGTAGCCCATCAGGCTCCTCTGTCCATGTAATTCTCCAGGCAAGAATACTGGAGTGGGTAGTCATTCCCTTCTCCAGAGGATCTTCCCAACCCAGGGATCGAGCCTGGGTCTTCTGTGTTGCAGGCAGATCATTTACTTTCTGAGCAACCAGGGAAGCCCATATATATCTGAATCACTTTTCTGTACATCTGAAACTAATACAACATTGTAAATCAACTCTACTTCAGTTAAAAAGAGAAAATTTAATAGTAGATGATATAAACTTTAAGAAAATGACAACGGTGGCTGTGTGTGGCAAAGTAACAAGTATATTTTCACATTCATAAATTTCTGGAAGATTATCACTCCATATTATTATAATTAAAATAAAACCATAATTTAAAATGATCTTATGGAGATGGAGAACAACTAGTGGTTGATTAGGGTTAGAAACAGCAGGAAGGTGGGGAGGCTGACCTCTGTAGGCTGATTAGCAGCATCTTTGGCCTCTACCCCAGATGCCAATAGTACTCTCTTCCTTTCCAAATTGTGACAACCGAAAATACCTTCAGATACTTCGAAGTGTCCCATCAGTTCAGTTCAGCCACTCAGTCATTTCCGACTCTTTGCAACCCCATGAACTGCAGCACGCCAGGCTTCTCTGTCCATCATCAACTCCTGGAGCTTGCTCAAGCTCATGTCTATCAAGTTGGTGATGCCATCCAACCATCTCATCTTCTGTCGTCCCCTTCTCCTCCTTCTCTCTATCTTTCCCAGCATCAGGGAAAGATGCTCTTCTTCTCCAGTGAATCGGCTCTTCGCATCAGATGGCCAAAGTATTACAACTTCAACTTCAGCATCAGTCCTTCTCCTTGCCGTCCAAGGGACTCTCAAGAGTCTTCTCCAGCACCACAGCTCAAAAGCACCAATCCTTCAGTGGTCAGTCTTCTTTATGGTCTAACTCTCACATCCATACATGGCTACTGGAAAAACCATAGCTTTGACTATACCCACTTTCTGTCAGCAAAGTGAGGTCTTTGCTTTTTAATATGCTATCTAAGTTTGTTATAACTTTCCTTCCAAGAAGCAAGCATTTTTTAAAATTTCATGGCTGCAGTCACCATCTGCAGTGATTTTGGAGCCCAAGAAAATAAAATCTGCCAGTGCTTCCACTTTTTTCCCATTTATTTGCCATGAAGTGATGGGACAGGATGCCATGATCTTAGTTTTCTGAATGTTGAGTTTTAAGCCAGCATTTTCACTCTCCTCTTTCACCTTCATCAAGAGGCTCTTTAGTTCCTTTTGCTTTCTGCCATTAGAGTGGTATCATCTGCATATCTGAGGTTTTTGGTATTTCTCCCAGCAATCTTGATTCCAGCTTGTGATTAATCCAGTCTGGAATTTCATATGATGTATTTTGCATAGAAGTTAAATAAGCAGGGTGACGATATACAGCCTTGACATACTCCTTTCTCAATTTTGAACCAGTCAGTTGTTACATGTCTGGCTCTAACTGTTGCTTCTTGACCTGTGTACAGGTTACTCAGGAGACAGGTAAAGTGGTTTGGTATTTCCATCTCTTTAATTTTCCACAGTTTGTCGTGATCCACATAGTCCAAGGCCATAGCATAGTCAATGAAGCAGAAGTAGATGTTATTTTGGAATTCCCTTGCTTTCTCCATGATCCAGTGAAGGTTGGAAATTTGATCTCTAGTTCCTCTGCCTTTTCTTAACTTATACATCGGGAAGTTCTTGGTTCATGTACTGCTGAACCCTAGCTTGAAGAATTTTGAGCATAACCTTACTAGCATGCTAAATAAGTGCAGTTGTGCAGTAGCTTTAACATTCTTTGGCATTGCCCTTCTTTGGGATTGGAATGAAAACTGACTTTTCCTGTCCTGTGGCCATTGCTGAGTCCTTCCAATTTGCTGACATACTGAGTACATATAGCTAATTCATTTTGCTGTACAGTAGAAACTAACACAATATTGTAAAGTAACTACACTCCAACAAGATTAATTTTAAAAAAGAAACATTTGGAGGCAAAAGCAGGTTGACCATGAAGGATGAAGGGAAAACTTTGTGGTTCCAGATCTTCATTGTGGTGGAGACTACATAATCCACACATATGGCATGAAGTGACTAGACACATGTATGCAAGCTGTGTTGACTCCTGGTTCCTGCTTGTGACACAGTACTACAGTTAGGTGAGAGAGGTCCCTGGGGGGTGGGACTGGGTGAAGACTCTCCATAACATCTTGACAATCCCCTGTAATTTTCTAATGATTTCAAGATAAAAGTTTGAAATAGATCTAACTGGTATATATCTCATGCAGAGAAAGACAGGTGAAGCCTGAAGTGTGGGTCTACACTAGCTTTTAAGGCCAGTAAACACCCATTTGACCTGCATCTGATAAATGCAGAAAGACCAAGATGGCACACTGTCCTGTTGTATTTAGCCTCCAAGAAACCCAAAAGGTAGGACCCCATGTTACAGATGATGACACTGAGGCAGAAAATGTTCACAGAGCTCGAATAAGCCCATCTGTCCATGGTCTGCATCCAAAGCTCATCTCCTGGGTACCACTTCCATCCAGCACATCACTGAGCTTCAGTACAGTCTTAGGGTATGGAGCCCCATCAGGTCACTGCGTAAGAAATAGCACAACAACTCTGCTTGTGGGGCACTCCCACCCCAGCCCAGCTCCACTCAGGTCACAAGCATCCTTCTGTACCTCCTCAGGCCTTGAACACCACCTCCTTCCTGCCTAAACTCCAAGTTCAGGCCTACAACCTGTATCCTGTTCATAAAAGGCCTGATTTAGCCTGGCACGGGCTGGTGGGAGAGCGCACTTGGTGGTGGATGAGGCAGCTGGTTTAGCTCATGCTGCAAATGCTCACAGATGCCAAGTAAGGACCCTCCCCCCAGCCCCACTGCCCCAGCACCAGTGCATCTCAGCCACCAGCCTTGCCTCTTTGACCCACTCACCAAGATGCAGCCAGGAGCTTTCTAAGGAAAGATAAGGGTCCCCCTCAGTAGCTTCCCGACTTCTTAAATGTCCCCCAACCCTTGGAGACAGACCCCTGCAGCCCCCCTCACTACCTCGCACCTCCCCTCACTCCGTGCTGCACCGTGCATTCACCCCTCCAAGCCACGCACATTCTATTCCCTCTGCCCAGCATGTTCTTCCCTGTACTGCACCCACCACCTCCACCCTCCATCCATCCACCTCCTTCTGCCAGGGTGTCCCCAGTTCATTCTCAGCACTTCTTAGGGGACTCTTTCCTGACCCACCAGCACTGGATTATATGCCCTGAACAAGTGCTTCAGGAACTGCCCACCACCCCCTCCCCTCAGGCTTCTGATGCACACTTTGATCACATGCTTTATTCTGCCTGCTTGCTAGTCTGCCACCCCCAGCAGACTGTCAGCTCCAAGATGGCAAGGACTCCATGCACTGCCCAGCACAGCACCTGGCACACAGGAGGGATGGAGTAAATAACTGTCAAGTTCACACATTTCAGACAAATAAGCTGACACGACTTCCCAAGGCGACATTCACGGGTGCAGAGCTGGGACAGGAACTCAGGTCGTGTCCACCGTGCTGGCTGTGACCTTTCCAACTTCACCAAGAAAGAAAAGGATCAAGGTCAATCCTGTCAGCCTCGATTTCTGGTCTTGCCCAGCATAGATAGAAGCAGGGGGCAGGCCAGGCCACGGCACAGCCCTCTGCCCTCGGGAGAGACCAGGGGTCTGAGGAAGTCAGCCAGAGCCTCATTACAAGGGCTCCAGGGACTCAGGAAGGGGGCAGACAGCTGCTTCTGAGGGTGCCATCTGGGGCAGGTTGACCGAGGGAATTCTGGGGATCTGTGGCTCAGGGCAGGGAGTGGTTTCGGCAGCAAAGGGAACAAGCTGCCGAATGCTGCAGTTTGGCCATTTATCAATGTTCTTGGAGTTAATGCATTATTATTAGTTTGCATATTTATAATGTGCCCTCTAGTTATTAACGGTGATATAATGCTAACTGAGAAAACCAAGAGACCTCAGAAATATTTACATAGCAGCATAATTAAGACTAAAAGCTGAGTCACCCAGGGATCCTACTGATCTTCCTGGGAGAGGAAAAAATGGGACATTCTGACTTCACATGCTGCCCTAAGACACCCCGTAAATCTGCGTCACGTAGAGCCCCCTGCGGCCCCTCCGGAGCACCCACTGACGTCAGCAGCAGACAGACCCTCCGTGAAACGCACACATACAGCACCCCCTCAGCAGACTTAGCCCAGACCTTCAAAAGGAGGATGCCCCACATGTGCAGCATGGCTACAGCTTGTGGAGAGGAGGGGCCCAGGACAGGAACATGAGGCCCCCGACCCAAGGACCCTCTCCACGCTGACAGCCCCCAGGGAATGCTTGAACACAGCAGCTGAGGGGCCCCTTCAATACAGAAAGCTCTCTGAATGACAAGCATAAAGCCCCCTGGGAACCCTCCCATCAACTATGGGGTCACTCCCTGAGTGAGCCCCTTAGCCAGGTATGATGGCAAAGAATCAGCTCTATCTTCTCAAGAGGAAACGTCATTGCAAGACCCATCACCCAGCCCCTCCCCCCATTCTCTGCTTCTTCCCAGAGCCAGAATTCCACTCTCCAATGGCAAAACTCAGCTTTGTCCCAGGGAGCTAAACCATGATTTTTCCACCAGCATCTTCTAAAACAAAAAAGGAAATGGGTTTTTAAAGCGAGGGAAACCCTCTTACACGGTTGGAATGTAAATTGGTGCAGCCACTATAGAAAATAGTATGGATGTGCCTTAGAAAACTAAAAATAGAGTTGCCATATGATCCAGTGATCCCATATGTGGCATACATCCGGTGAAAAACAAGATCCAAAGAGATACATGCACCACAATGTTCACAGCAAAACAAAACTATTCATAATAGCCAAGACATGGAGACAATACAAGACATGTATGTGTGCATATACATACACACACACACACACATATATATTTATATTTATATACACAATGGAACCACTCAATCATAGAAAAGAATGAAATAATGCCATTTGTAGCAACATAGAAGGACCTAGAGATTATCATACCAAGTGAAGTAAGTCAGAATGAGAGAAAGACAAATATCATACAACATCACTTACATGTGGAACCTAAAATATGATACAAATCAACATATCTATGAAACAAAAACAGACTCACAGATATAAAGAACAGACTTGCAGGTGCCAAGGGGAAGGGGGTAGGGGAGGGAAGGATTGGGAGTGTGGGATTAGCAGAGACAAACAACAAGGTCCTACTGTATAGCACAGAGACCTATATTCAATATCCTGCGGCAAACCATAATGGAAAAGAATGTGAAAAAGAATTCATACATGTACACATAACTGAGTCTTGCTGTACAGAAAAAATGAACACATTTTAAATCAACTGTACTTCAATAAAAAATCTTAAATGAAGGAAATCAACTGATAAAATGAAAATAAAATGTGGCCTATCCATACAGTAGAATATTATTTAGCCACATAAAGGAATAAAGCACAGATATAAACTACCAGGTAGGAGAACCTTGAAAGCATGATGCTAAGTGAAAGAAACCAGACACAAAAGGTCAAAGACTGTGTAATTCCATAGATATGTAGTGTCTGGAGTAGGCAAATCCACAGAGACAGAACCTGGATTAGTGGTCTTTGAGGGCTGGAAGGGATTAAGGGATTAGGGGATTGGGGGTTACGGTAAGGGGTGTCTTTGGAGGTGATAAAAATCTTCTATAATTGTGGTGATGGTGACACAGTTCTGGGAATACACTAAAAGTCATTGCATTGTACACTTTAAATACATGGATTATTTGGGGGTATATGAATGATATCAATTAAAAAAAAAAAGAAACTTCGAAGAAATTCCTGTTTCTCCTGCATGGGCCCTGATTCTTACTGTGGCGATGTCCCTCAGGTCAGCCTCCGACAGGCACCGAGGCAAAGCGTAATGCCCCCTTTCCTGTCCGAGGCGGCCCCGCGCCCCAACGCCGCCCCCCACCCCCCGCCCCCATTCCCAAAGCCCTAGCTTGCTCTCTACACCGGAAGCCCATGCGACAGTCCCAGAAAGATCCCCAGACTGAAAATCTACATTCCACAGGACACAACAAGCAGTAACTAATGCCAGACACGCGGCATCGAGCTTGCAATAAATGTCATCCTGTTTGGCTTCTGAAAGGGTCTCTGATATGCAGTTAATGCCGCATTCAGGCTCCATCCAGCCTCCATCACGGGCGGTATGCAAATGCGGCTTTTGTCACAACCGGCACTAACTCTAATAACTCCCAAAGTGAAAATGTTCCCATAAAAACCACTATAAAAAGTCCCTTATTTTATTGCCAGCTAAGTTTTCTTTACTTGTTGTCAGGACTTTCTCCTCACTGTTGATTAGCTAACAGGCGGCACGCCGTTCTTTTCTCCTTTAGAGAAATAGGGGCTGGAAGTCGCCGACCTGTTCCCTCCCTCCATCTGGAGCACGGCTGGTTTCAGCTGCCACCACTGCCCAGCCCCCCCTGAGCCAGAGGGGCTTATAAACCACATTTACCTTCCCCCACGGGCAGCTGAAATGCATTACCTTTGGTCTGCTAGCTGCCCTTCCTGGTCGACTGGGAATAGAAAAATCAGTCTTATTTATAACAATACAGTGTTCCATTTCCCCAGTGAGACTGGCCCAGCCACACACACACGCATACATGCACACACAGCACACACTTGCACATGCACACAACACACAAACAGAAGCACACACAGGCAAGTGCACACATGTGCACATATGCACATTCACACACACACACATCACGCTGCTTTCCCCAAAGCATCACACATCACATACTCCCAGCTGGACCCTGCCTCTCTGCCTTGGTGGAGAAACCTGCCTCTCCCCCCTGCTCCCATCCACCCAGGCACTATGCACCCAGGTAAAAGAGGACAGGTGCCTTTCCAAGACAAGGCCCATCCTCTGAATGAGAACATAACTAGACCTCCACCAGCTGCTCTGAGATCCTTGCAGAAAGGCCTTGAACTCCCCAACACAGAATGGCTCTTTCCCTGGCTGACCCAGCCTCCCCTCTCTGAACCGTTCCAGAAGATGACATGATGGAAGATGGTCCCCTGCTTTCAGCCACAAAAGCCCACAGGCTCACGCCTGACTCATCTTTGCAGAGACAGCTCATGGTCCTTCCAGAGAATTCCTGGTGGCAGCCCACGAGCAAGATACACTCCCTACTCTCACCAAGCTGCCCCGTGGAGAAGAGAATGTGGACTCCCGCCAGGCTCTGCACAGGGACTAAATGGCATCTGCAAAGGATGCTTACGGAAATGCAGACAAGAACCAGTGAGTCCGTCACCAGCGCCTATGGGTGCAGGATGGAGAGGACACGTAGCCCCTTAGTGTCCAGTGCCCGTGGACCACTGAGCAGACACTGCTCTCCTTCATGGGCCGGGGAGGGGGGAGCCTACACGACTGCCACCCAAGCAACAAAGACCCCTGGCCTCAGGTTATGTGGGACTCAGGCACAGTAATCCTCCCAGGCTCTATGCCAGTCCCCAGGTCCCTGCATACAGGACACCAAGAGTTCTCAAAACTCTCAAAACCCCCACCCAGGCTCCTAGAACACTGGGCCCCCACCAGGCACCCAGGACAGGGCACCCTTTCCAGGGCAGTCTCAGGCTTAGTTTGGTGACAACAGGATGAAGCAGGACCCCCAGGCTTCACACGGAGCCCTCCACAGTCCCCCAGAGGACCATCTTTCCCCACTAATGCCATCAGGGACCTGGATGTGGTGAGGATCATGTCCCGCTCACTGGCTTTTCGCCCAGGATTGGTGACCACCTGCAGGAATAGGTATCAGGGTACAGGTCACTACCTCTCGTCCCCAGCAGAGGCCACCAGTGTCCCCAGCCCCTCCACCCCGCTGAGACCCGCATCCCCATAGCCCTGAGCGGGTTGGGAGGGGTGGTCATAAAACCCGCTGGTAGGTGCAGCCCAGTTCAGGCGCCGCCCGCCCCATTCTTCTCCTTCTGGCAGCTTTGATTCCTTTACTTGGGGTTTTAAAGGTCATGTTCTCCGTCAGCGGAAACATTCTACATGACACTTCTGAGGCAGAGGCTCCTTTCAGAGGCATTTAATCCAAGAGCGGGCACCCTCTGAAGAACAGGGTTTATAGGTCACCGCCCAGACTGCCTTATAAATCATTCCGGCTCCCGTGGGCTGCGGGGAGGAGGCGGGGCAGAAAGGGTG
>NW_011494861.1:6592824-6592938 GCF_000754665.1 Bison bison bison
TCAGTCGTGTCCGACTCTTTGCGACCCCATGAATCGCAGCACACCAGGCCTCCCTGTCCATCACCAACTCCCGGAGTCCACTCCAGATTCATGTCCATCGAGTCAGTGATGCCA
>NW_011494861.1:6593069-6595964 GCF_000754665.1 Bison bison bison
CCAGCATCAGAGTCTTTTCCAATGAGTCAACTCTTTGCACGAGGTGGCCAAAGTACTGGAGCTTCAGCTTTAGCATCATTCCTTCCAAAGAAATCGCAGGACTGATCTCCTTTAGAATGGACTGGTTGGATCTCCTTGCAGTCCAAGGGACTCTCAAGAGTCTTCTCCAACACCACAGTTCAGAAGCATCAATTCTTCGTCGCTCAGCTTTCTTCACAGTCCAACTCTCACATCCATACATGACCACTGGAAATACCATAGCCTTGACTAGACGGACCTTTGTTGGCAAAGTAATGTCTCTGCTTTTCAATATGCTATCTAGGTTTGTCATAACTTTTCTTCCATGTGGAGCTGGGGGGGTATCAGATAAGAGGGCGGGGCTGGGAGGGGAGGCAAGAGGCCAGAGGGAGGGAGGGGCCAGAGTCAGGACCATAAAGGAAAAGAAAGGTGGGGCATGAGGGGCGAAGCCAAATGGGAGGGTCCTGACACGGAGGGGATAAAGCGGGAGAAGGGTGAGACCATACAGTCAGGGAGAGGCCGGGAGCCCTGGCCCCCGACTCTTTGGCCCGGAACTCAGGGCTCTCACACCTACGCCCACCTCCCGGCAAGGCCGAGCTGACTTTGGCCGGAAGTGAAGCGGGATTAGAGGAGAGGTTAGAGGAGGGGCGGGCATCTCACCCGGGGAAGACAGTGGGGACCTGGGCTACCTATCTGTCTGTAAGCATAGACCCTGTCCACCCCTATTCCCACTGAACCTCTGTGCTGAAAACAGAGCAGACGCTCCTTGCCTATCCATGTAATGAATAGATAACGGCGCCTTGGAGAGGCAGGAAGGCCATCGGAACAGCAGGTGCTGATGCTCTGGTACAACAGACACCCGGGAGACACAGCCCGGGCCTGGGCAGGGCCAGGGGAAGCGTGTTAGTGGGACAGCGTGCAGGAGCAGCAGAGTCTGGGGGCATGGGTTTGACGACACAGGGAAAGATGATTCCCTCCCGGAAGACCCTGGACTGGGTCCCAGGGAACAATTCAGTCGCCACCTCTATCACTCTGGGAAATGGGTTCCCCCGCCCCACTCCTCTCTAGACCAGGGCAACAACCTGCAGCAACCTCTGAGAAAGGTCTGCTCTGTCTGCCCATGGCCCCTGGGACACCCAGCCTGACCCCACTTCCCCAGTTTTAGAGGCTGGTACCATCTTAGTGAGAAAGAATCCATCTAGCCCTGGTTTACCCCCGTCTCCAAACCTCCAAGCTGGGCTGGACCTGCAGTATTCCTGTCCTTTGGAGGCTGAGAATGAATGGGCTTGGATCAATTCAATCAATCCCCTGAAAATGTTAAAAACCTACGAAAGGTTACTGCCAGTGAATATTCCTTTCAGGGAGAATCACCCTGCCCACCCCCAACTCCACAACTACATCTCAAGGAAATATGATAGTGAGCCTTGGGCCCTCGTGCCCCTTATCTCTGGCCCCATGACCACAAGGTAGGAATGGAAAGGGGTGGACAGAAGGGTGATGAAGAAGCACCCAACCATGGTCACAGTCCTAACAGTGCCCTGAACAGCTTGGGTCTTTCCCATGTCACCACATGAGCACAGTGGTGAAGAGCCCCCCAGCCAAGGAACCCACATGGGGGTGGGGGAGTGATGACATGAAGACAGAACAGGGCGAGTGCACCTGGCAAGTCTGTCTTTGGCTCCTGCTAGGAGTTCCGCCTGGCCTTCCCAAAGCCCTTGCTTCCAGCATGTCCACTCTGCATGCTACCCAGATCCTCACATAGAATCCACTTTTCCATAATCTGCTGGAGTTGACTTACAACAAAGGAACCTTAACTGCATCACAGCCCAAACCTACCTAAATTCAGGTATTTTTGTAAATGAAATAAGAATTAATTGCAGAAATTCCCTTGTTAAGAGTCACCACTCGCTATCAGAATGGGGTGATCTGCAAGGCTGCTTTAAGCAGATGTGTCCCCCCAGACGGTTTGGGATCTAATCCCACAGCCACCATTTACTAGCTGTGTGATATGGAGAAGGTGCATAACCTCGCTGGGCCTCAGTTTCTTCACCTATAAAATGGAGACGATAAGAGAACTGATCCCACACGGTTGGCACACAGATTAATAAGTTCATCCATGTGAAGAACTCTGGGCAAGTACTATAACTACTGTAATGTGTCAGTCGTGTCCAACTCTTTGCAACCCCATAGACTGTAGCCCTCCAGGCTCCTCGTCCATGGCATTTTTCAGGCAAGAGTACTGGAGTGGGTTGCCATTTCCTCCTCCAGGGGATCTTCCCAACCCAGGGATCAAACCCACATCTCCTGCATTGGCAGGTGGAGTCTTTACCACTAGCACTACCTGTGCCTGTTGACTTAAATCAAATTCAATCTCCTCTCAGTCTGTCATTTCTACCCTTATCATTTATTTAGTACCCACTGCATACGCAGCGCTGCATAGGGCACAAGGACACGAAGGCAGGGTGGCAGGGGACTTGCACCCGAGAAGTCCCTGTGAGCTGGAGAGAGACTTGTAAACACATAAATCCGAGTCCGCTGTGATGAGACTATTCTGGAGGTACCACCGGAGCTGTAGAAGCAGAGAGGAGGGTGATTAATTTTGCTTCGGGGGCTGGGGGAGCCTTTGCAGAGGAGGTGACATTTGAGCTGGACTTTGAAAGACGAGCTCTCCGCTGAACTAAATCTGGACCCAGTGCCAAGAGAGTCATCCTGGAAAATCAATCCAGCCACCCGGGGGGAGGGGCCATGGGCTGCGGGCCGGCTGGGCTCCCTGCCCTGAGGACCGCCGAGCCCAGCCCTCCCTGGAGGCCCAGCCAGGTCTCTGTTGACACCTGCCGTCTCTTCCAACAATCCAGGAGTCCACTCATCTCCAGCTGA
>NW_011494861.1:6596064-6630171 GCF_000754665.1 Bison bison bison
CCCAGGCCACCTCCCCTGGTCTCTGCCCCTTGAAGGCAACTGGCATTTTCTTCCTCCAAAAATAAAAAATAATCATGATTGCATCTAAATTACATCCTTCCTTTGTAGAATGCTTTATAGATTTCAAGAGAGAAGAAATGACAGGATATTGGTCAAGGGTACAGCTTATACTTATTTTTTTTCCTTTTTTGACTGTGATGCACAGCATGTGGGATCTTAGTTCCCCAACTGAGGATCAAACCCGCACCCTCTGCAGTGGAAGCACAGAATCTTAACCACTGGACTGTGAGGGGAGTCCCAATGGCAGAGCTTAATCCCAGCTCTGTGGTCAGTGACCTGGAGACCTCTGACTCCTCACGTGGTGTTAGCAGTAAAGAACCTGCCTGCAAATGCAAGAGACATAAGAGGCACGAGTTTGATCCCTGGGTCAGGAAGATCCTCTGGAGGAGGGCATGGCAACCCACTCCAACCTCTTTGCCTGGAGAATCCCATGAAGAGGAGCCTGGTAGGCTACAGTCCATAGGGTGGCAAAATGTCGGACACAACTGAAGCGACTTAGCCCACATGCCCACCTCAGTTTCCACATGTGTAAAATGGGGTAAAAGGTTGCTGTGGGGATGAAACAATTCAGAGACAGGAAGTTTCCAGAACAGTATCAGGCCGACAGTGGCCATGAAGGGGTTTCTGGTAGGCTCCTGTGTGCTTTCTGCCACCCCCAGTCTCCGTCCTACTGTGGCTCCCTGGTTACTTCATGATCTAGTGCAGGGGTCTGCAGGAGCGCTACCTGGATTGATACCCTGGCTCAGCTCTGCACTATGTGACCTCAGGCAAGTGCCTAATGTCCCCAAGGAAGATGGGACATCAGGGGCCACCCCCAGATGATGGGAAGGGACTAGGAGAACGCAGGCCACACACTTCACACCTGGTATGCAAACACACTTGCATACACACTCAAAAACATGAGCTATTTTTATGAACAGTTCATGCTTCCTGGGCACCTGACTTCTGTGCCTTGTCTCCCCAGCGAAACGGCGACCTTCTGGAAGTCTGGGACATGTCGTAACCAGCAGTTGCACTGTTGATGGTCTGATTCTCAGGAGCCCTGGACCTGCTCTGAGGAAGTGGTCCAGGTCAGGGTCAGAGGGGAAGCAGTGGTGACATGGGGCTTCCTGCAGACCCCGTCAGGGTGTCCCCACGTCCTATGGGGACCCTTCCTGCCTACACAGGCTCATCTTCCCCTGGTCTTACGTGAATTGCCTGTTTGGAGACAATTCTGGCTCCCCTTTCCTCCCAGAACACACTGTGTACAAATCTGTGATTTCCCCTGGATATCTAGATCATTTTTTCTCAACACAAACTGAACCAAGGATGAACATGTTTTCAGGACTCTCTGCAGAATTGCTGATGTTATTTTCCAATTGTTGGCAGCAAGGACTCCGCCAAAATACTCAAGGTCAAGAGACCAGCATGGTTCTAGGCAATCTGTACCTCTTAAAACAGTGACAAATATGTTATTTAATTTTAATGAGCTTTTTTGCATCTCAAATCTAATTACAGCATTATCAAGTACTGCTTTGAACTGCAGGTGGCTTCTCATTATGTGTGCGAAGACTGCCACGAGCATTTTTCGTGAATACTAATAACTGCTTAATTTTACTATCTGCTTAAAAAAATTAAGAAAAAAACTTTCAGCAACTTATAAGGCTGGGCTTTATAAGGCATCTGTGGAGGGTGGGCCACACAGCAACGCAGCTTAATTAAAAAAAATAAATACTGTATGTAGCCACCCTCAAAGATGACAGCTCAGGAGGCTGTGGCGGTGTAGTGGACGGGGGCTGGGAGAAGCTGCGCCTCCCACACTTCGCGGAGGCTGTTTTATTGCAAGCTTATTGCATCACATTCAAATCTCCCAATTTGCTTGCAGTTCAGAGAGAACAGTTCCGTCAACAGATTTTCTGGGTGACGGACTTCAGTAATAGACCTAGAGCTGGCGGTCCCTGAGGACACGCTCCAGAAATCTGTCATGTGGACGGGGTTCAGGGAGACGCCTGCAAATCATCGCGAGAGCTGTCTGTCTGAGACGAGGGTCCAGCTGCCTCTTATCCCAGCTGGGTCGGGAGACAGGGACGGCAGCCCATTGGTCCACGGCAATGCATGGGAAAACTCTGCAGTCCCCAGATGGGGAGTTTTCAAGCCCACGGTCAGGGCTCCCATCAAGGGTCTATGGCACATCTGGGGTTTGCTGCAGGTTCATTTATTTTGAAAATTGTTAATGGTGAAGAGCCAATTCCTTGGAAAAGACCCAGATGCTGGGAAAGACTGAGGGCAGGAGGAGAAGGGGGCAACAGAGGATGAGATGGTTGGATGGTATCACTGACTCAATGGACATGAGTTTGAGCAAACTCCAGGAGAGAGTGAAGGACAGGGAAGCCTGGCGTGCTGCAGTCTATGAGGTCACAAGGAATCAGACATGACTTAGTGACCGGACAAAAAAACAGAACTCAGTCTTGGAAAGCCAGCTTCCTCATCTGCACCTTTTCCAGGCAAGTGGTCCAGGAGGAAAAGGTGACCACGGCCCCTCCCCACCTGTGATTTTCATTCAGGAAGCTTCCAGCACAGTCCTTGACATGTAGGGGCGGGGGAGGGGGTGTTGGTAATCTGCTCCTGGTTCTGTTCACGCAGGTTCACAGTCTGTCTCTGACCCGGGGTTTTGAGAACAGGCAAGTCACATGTGCAACGTAGACAGTCCTGTGCACGGTTGGGCCATGCCACAGGTCCAGCTGCACTTTCTTCTTTCTGATTTCAGGTAAGACCAGCCCGGCTCTACCTTGCTCAAGTGCAAGCCCGCCCGTGCTGAGTTCAGAGAGATCAAACTGGCCCATGACCCTGCTGGCCTCTGGTCAGGAGAAAACCACCCCATACTTCACCATGCTCAGAACCTGTGAATAAGTCATGTTACACGGCAAAAGGAAATTCAGACTGCAGATGCAGTTAAGGCTGTTAATCAGCTGACCCTGACATGGCAAGATTATCTGAGGTACAAGGTAATCACATGCCTCCTTGAGAATGGAAAAGAAGAATGAGGCAGGAGACAGGGTCAGAGAGAAATGATGAGAGAAGGATTCCACCACTGCTGGCCTGGAAGATGGAGGAAGGGTTTACGAGCCAAGGGACACAGGTACCCCTAAAGCTGCCCCACCCATATCTTGTTGATTTTAGCTGGGTGCGGCCTAAGTCAGGCTTCTGACTCTGGAGCCCTAAGATAATAAATCTGTGTTGCTTTAAGCCACTGAGTCCAGCGTAATTTGTTAGGGCAGCAACAGGAAGTGAATGCATGTCCAATAGGTATATGGAGAAAGAGATTTGGGCCTCCTATGACAGCGTCACTGAGTCAGATGCCAACTGAAGTCAGCAGGTGGGTTGGGAGGAAGGCAAACATCTGTTACCACCTACCAGTCTCCATCCTCCTTAGATCTGTATTAAGCTTCAGTACTTTGGCCACCTGATGCAGAGAGCTGACTCATTGAAAAAGATCCTGATACTAGGAAAGATCGCAGGCATGAGGAGAAGGGGGTGGCAGAGGATGAGATGGTGAGGTGGCATCACCAACTCAATGGACATGAGTTTGAGCAAGCTCTGGGAGAGAGCGAAGGACAGAAGTGAACCCTGGCGTGCTGCAGTCCATGGGGTCTCAAAGAACCGAACACAGCTGAGCGACTAAACAACAACAACAGATACGATGTTCGCTTCCAGATAACCAATTGGAAGCAGGCCTTCTTCATCCTCCATTGAACCCCACAGTGTTACAGCTCCAAGATCCTCATCTACGGTGCCCTGCCCCAGGAATACTGTCTTTAATGGGTTGTCAAGTTTCAGAGTGGCAGGATTCCACCATTGGCATCCTTGCCCATCTGTAGGCTGCAGAAGCTCACCTGGACCCAGCAGTCTCCATGCCAGCCACCCACTACTCACTAAATCACACCCAGGCCTCATGCTGCCACTGCCTCCACGTGAGGCTCGGAGAAGGCCACCCCTCAAGGCAGGAATGGATCCCTAGTGTCAGCTAGTCAGACGACACTCTGCCGCCCCATCCCTGACAGACAGAGGGAGTTAATGGGCCAACACTGAGCCCTTTGTTTTTATAAAAGAACAAGTGGTCTATGGCAAAGAACAAAGTTTCCTTCTTTACGAGACCATCCTGGGTGCTCCCTCTCCAAGCCTGTTACGCCCAGTTATCTCCCTCCCAGCCTTGCCACACAGGTACCGTCGCCACCGACAAGTTCATTTAAGAGAATTTATAGCCTAATTGTGCAGCTGTTGCCTTCTAAGTCAGTTTTAAGAGATTGTTACACAAGCAGTGTCATAATTTAGTCATGTTTTCATCTCACAACTATACTGTAATTACTGTTGTTAACAGCGAATGGTAAACAAGAGAGTGAGGCAGACCAGCCAAGAGAGCACTAACAAATCATGGATCAAGCAGGGCAGAGGAAGGGAGGGCACCTGGGACCCTGAGCAGCTCTCCCAGAAGCCCACTCTGCCCGGCAGACCCTCGAGTGGGCCGTGAACTTTAAGCACGTGGTGTGCACCTGAGCACACACCTGGCCGAGGGAGGGGCAGAGTGCTGTCTGCCTCCCGAACTCCTATGAGGAGCTGGAGCACCCACAGGGCTGCTGAGGCCGGAAAGGGACAGGACTCCAGTGGTTCTGGACTCTGGGAGTAGGGAGCCCCAAGCAGGGTGCCCAGAACAGAGTGGACGCCCAAGTCGTATACGTCCAGTTGAAAAAAAGATGAGCTCTGGCTCCTAAATGAGATCCAACTGAAGCACCTTCTCAATCTGAAAATACTGGAAAGTACTGCCGCAAAGGAGCCAAGGGCAGCCCGGAGCAGTCCTGAACCTCACTTCCTCTGGTGCCTCCCAGCGCTGCCTGGAGGATTGTTTGTATGCACAGAAAGACCCAGTGGAAGAAATCTCCCTGAGAGCTCTGAGTCCTGTCCCACTGGCCAAGGGGCAGGAAGGAGTCAGACCCCACATCCTGGCAGCCTCAACCCACCCCATCCTAACCACTCCCCTCTCCACAGGCCACTAAATTGGGAGCCCCAGACCCAGCTAGAACACAGCTGGGTTCAGTGAACCACAAGCCACCTGCAAAGCCAGGGGCTGGGGCCGCAGGTGTGGTCCCACTCCTCCACCACAATGACAGTGACGTAACTCCGAGTGCCATCAGCCACGGCAGCATCAGCACCGGTGCTATTACCCTCCCCCAACCCAGGCATAGAGAGATAAGGCAGGGTCCCTTCCCCCAGATCTAACTGACCCCTGTGCCATCTGTGGGCCTGGGCGTAGGGCTCTCAACCAGCAGCAGCCCCTCCCCAATCCCACAGCTGACTCTGAACCTCCGCAGCCCCTGGACGTGATAGGGGACAGGTGCCTGTGGTCCCTTTGACCCTGGGCAGAAGAGGAGCGGAGGTGACTGGAGAGGTGGTGGGACAGGCAGCAGGCGTGACGCCTGGAGCCTGGTGTCATCCATCCCTCCAGGCAGCCCCCAGCACTACAGCCCCTGCTCCCCGCCCCCGCTCACTCTGAGCCACCGGCCATGACTAGTTGGGGCTGATTAGGGAAAGGTCGGATGCTCTTCAGAATACAGTGGCTAACGAGGCTGGAAGACTCATTTTCAGACTGCAGGAGCTGCAGAGAAAAATGAAAGGTCCGGAGACAACAATCAATAAACACCAAGCCCTTCTAACAGAGGAGAATAAAGACTGGGACATGAAGAGGAGTCAAAACAGTGACCTAGAAACAGGAGCACACAACAGAGGAAGGTCAGGGTAGTCCTGAGAGGGGGCAGCTAGAGTCCGGCCAACAGGCTGAGAGAGGTCTGCCCACCCTGCTTCCTGCCCTGCCCACCCTGCCAAGGAACCACTCTGCCCTGGGCGAGGAGAGGGAGGCGGATGTACTGGGAGGTGGCCAAGTCACAGCCAGTCTCATCACTCAGAAACACATGCTCGCTGGCATTGGTCCAACTCCCAGCTGCCCAGGGGTCCTACTGGGCTTTCCAGGGGGCTCATCCTTGGTCTTGGAACCAGTCTGCTCTGAGCTCAGGGCCTGTCTCCTGTGTGGCCTTGGTCAAGTGACTTAACCTCTCTGAATCTCTCACAGTCTCATTGATAGAGTCCCCATCACCTGAGCTGCTCCACACCAGATACAAGCTTGGCACAGAGCAATCACGCCATAAACAGGAATGCTTATTCCTATTCTGCAAAGCAAGACTCAGACCTCAAGATCTGACAAACCAATTGTGTGCAGTTTGGGGGGTTTGGGAGGTGATCTGGGAGACCCACTTTGGATAATGAGATATCGCAGTCCCTGCAGGACTAGAGGGACAGCACTGTGGTATGTGGAGTCATAGTTATGAGGGTACTAAGAACTGGAGCTTCCCCACGCCCATCCAACATGGGCTTGAGCCACAGATGTGTGCTCACCCACCCTGAGCACCTCAGCACTCTACTGGGGACCTCCCAGGTGTGTGTGCCCTCAAACCCCACCACGGTGTGGGCTCTGTGGCCAAGCAGGGTGACACTGAAAAAGCACGCCGTGGGACCAGCTTTCCCAGCCTGGCTCACAGAAGCAAGCAGACCGTGCACGAACGATGAGAAAATGGACAAGTACAAAGCAGCACGTGCAGCTGACTGGAGGTCGGGTTCAAGCCGCATCAGAGTCACCCCCCGGGAACAGGGCCTGAGCCTCCCACCCCCGGGACTTGGGGTCAGCAAGGGCACGCCTTGCCCTTGAACCCAGATTCCCCTCAGGACTGGAGAGCTGCAGCTTCTCCCACGGAAGCAGATCCATAACTCCAGGGCTGTTCACACCAGCCTGTTGTTACGCCAGTGTAACGTTCAGCCGTTTCATGTGGGATTATGTGCTGTGTGTACCAAAAAGCTCATAAAAAAAAAGAAAAAAATTGAATGAACATTGTTTTTAAAAGGCCCTTAAAAGGCTATAAAGTGCAGTGACTTTCATACCCTTGGGTTTTTTCCATCTTGTAGGAGAGAGTTCCTCCATCAAAGCTGACTCTGGGTGGAAGAAGGTAACAAGGAGGTGAGGAGAGTGAATTCCAAGGTCGGGGAGATGGGAAATTCCAAGCAGCCTGGCTCCCCAGGGTGCGAGCTTAGATCCACAAGGAAGTCAGCCCGGAACCAGGAAGGCAGGTCACTGGGTGATCTCTGCTTCTCTAGGCATGCAACTGTGATGGTGAGGGTACCCTGCTCCCCCTACCAGGGCTGAGAGGAGCATGCCCTGGGAGAGGGTCCACAAAGCAGGGGACCAAGGACACGGAGGAAAGGAACACAGAGGGCTCTGGTCTCGGCCAAGTCCCCAGGGTGAGACCCTGGCCCCTCCACCTTCTTCCCATCTCTGCCCAGCTCACACTGGCCAGGGCTGTTCATGGTCTCTTTAGTTTCTAGAATCTTCCTCTCTCTCATATTGGGCTAGATTCACTCCACAAAGGGAGTCTATATTGAATTCCTCAAAGCTAGAACAGCGACCTGCATAGAAAGTGACCGGACAGCCGCAGGATGGGCTATTAGGCAAACATTAAAAACAAGGTTTGCAAGAATACTTAATGACCAAGGAAGTGCTCACAGTAGGTTGCTAAATGAAAAAGTAAGCTATGGACAACATGACCCCAATTTTATGAAAGAAAATAAAGCAAACACAGCCTAAATAGAAAGGGGCAGGAAAGAAGTCAATCACAAAGTCAATTTGTGTCCTCTGGGTGGAGAAGGCTCCGCATTGGCCCATTAACGCCCTCTGTCTGTCGGGGATGTGGTTGGTCAGCAGAGAAGTGGGAACCACGCCGGTTCCTCCTCTGGGCCCTTGTCCTCAGGTCCCATGGAGACTCCTGACCCCAGAACAGCTACAGAAAGCTCATCTGCAGCTCCCAGCCTCATGCTCCAAAGAAAAACACAGCAGAGTTCATCCTGCAGCCTCTTTGTTCTGCTCCAGGACAAAGGCTGGGCCCTGTTTGCCATCCCTCCCTGAGCAGAGACAACACAGACCCCCGCTGGAGGCCAGCACAGGCCTCAGGGACACCTGCTGGGCACCTTGCTGGCTGGGCAGCCTGTGACGGACCATGTCCCCACCTCTCAGAGCCCTCCCATGCTCCGCCCCCCTGTGGTGGTCATCACTGCCGTGACCCAATCTCCCCTCACAACATGTGGCAGGATTGCCCCTTGGTCCCACCCCGGTTAGGGATGGAGGTTGGGGTGGGACTAGTTCTGGCCAATAAGCTATGAAGTAGCCCATCCCTTCTGGCTGGCACATTTCATACCCAGGTCGGGACACCAGGGCTCTCACTTGTCCACCAAAGTAGTGACCAGCACACCTGAGGTGGGGCTGCTCCATCAACCAGGTCCCAGAGGGGCCACACAAGCCCTGTTACCTGACCTGAGGCAGGTGTGAGCATTCACCTGCTACTCCTCCCAGTCTCTCCTGTATGTCCTCCAATCTGGCACAGAAGGCCCTCTGGGTCCTTTTCCACCATGGCAAGTCCCCAGATTCTCAGCCCTGGATGCCAAGGGAACACCCCACATCTATAATCTAAACATGTAACATACAACACCCATCAAGTTAGGAGACTGCCAAGATGTCTCAGGAGCTGACAGCCTCCACAGCCCCACGCTCCTCTTAGCAATGAGGCGTGGGTGCAAATGGAAAGCGAGCGGGGTGGTCTGGGAGCAGGAGATGGCCACCCCCTTCCTCACCGCCTCCCCTCCAGGCTCCCTCAGCCCACCCTGGGCCCTGCCCCAGGCAGAGGAGGCCCCTGCTCAGCACCCAGGAGGCAGTGGTGGTTGAGCAGAGAGCTACCAGCAGAGAGGACGGGCCAAGGACTCACACATCCATCGTGGGACCCACTGGGCCTGGAGTCAGGCACATATGAATTCCAGGTTTTGCTTGTGGCCTTGGCAGAGGAACCCACCCACCCGAGTCTCTCCTTTCCTGTCAAATGCAGTAACACCAGATCTTCTCAGGCTGATGGTGAGGAATGGAGGAGAGGGTGGACCCAGAAGAGCCCAGCATATCATGGGCAAGCTATCAACTCACTACTCTGCCCTCCTGTCACTAGCGTGTCATGTGGCTTCAGCGATATTCCCCCATTTCAGTACCTTCTTTTGAAAAATGAATTTGGACAAAGTGAGCTCTAAGATGAGAAAACTGAGGATCAAAAATATAAAATCATTGCTGAAGGTGATACACAGAGTGAGTTACCCGGGGCTCTGAGTCCAGCGTCCAGGTTCTACATACTCCAACCTGGGTCTCCAGACTGTGAGGGGTTGGAAGGGTGGGCTGGAGGGGTGGATTCCTGGCCAACAGCCTCTCCAAGCATTTTTCAGCTTTGTCAACTCTGTCCCTACCTAGAAGGAGTTTCGGCGGGGGTGGGAGGATAGCGGTAATTTTTAAAATTTATTTACGCTGAAGCTCCAATACTTTGGACATGATGCGAAGAACCAACTCATTAGAAAAGACCCTGATGCTGGGAAAGATTGAGAGCAGAAGGAGAAAGGGGTGACAGAGGATGAGATGGTTGGATGGCATCGCCAACTCAATGGACATGAGTTAGAGCAAAGTCTGGGAGATGGTAAAGGATAGGGAAGCCTGGTGTGCTGCAGTCAATGGGGTTGCAAAGAGTCAGACACAATTTAATGACTGAACAACAAGATAGTTAATTTGCAATGTATTTGTAATTTCTGTTCTACAGCAAATTGATTCAGTTATACACACATATGTATTCTTTCTTATATTTTTTTCCATCATGTTTTATCCCAGGATATTGCATATCGTTCCTTGTGCTGTACAGTAGGACCCTGTTGTCCATCCATTCTACATGTAATAGTTTGCATCTATTAACCCCAGTTGGGCTTCCCAGGTGGCTTAGTGGCAAAGAATCCACCTGCCAAGCAGGAGATGCAGGTTCAATCCCTGGATTGGGACGATCCCCTGGAGAAAGAAATGG
This sequence comes from Bison bison bison, assembly GCF_000754665.1. Classification (NCBI taxonomy): domain Eukaryota; kingdom Metazoa; phylum Chordata; class Mammalia; order Artiodactyla; family Bovidae; genus Bison; species Bison bison. The sequence goes on from NW_011494861.1 coordinate 6,606,078, forward strand.
CAACCCACTCCAGTATTCTTGCCTGGGAAATCCCATGGATGAAGGCGCCTGGCAGACGATAGTCCATGGGGTTGCAAAGAGTCAGACAGGACTTAGCAACTGAATAACAACATTAATCCCAAACTCCCAGGCCATCCCTCCCCCACCCTGCAGGGAGTTCCATAATCTTGGAGCAGAATCCTGGCTCTTGGAATACAATGTGAAAGGAAAGTCACAGAGGCCAGAGTCATCTTCCCAGAATCCTCATCCACATCTTCACCAGCATGAAGGGGCCCACCCTGCGTATGTCTGTCACTATGGCAACCAGTGCTGGCCTGAGCATCCTAAGGGAATCACCTTGCAGTCAGCAGAAGAGGTTGCAATTCCCACACAGGATCTGGATCCGGCCCCAGGCCCGTCTGCTGGAAACTTTGAGATCCCAGCAGTTCAAAGACCCACATGCCTACCAGGCAGCAGGCCTATACTGCCCTCCTCCCTTAACCCCGCTTGCCCCTAGGGAACAGTCAGGTGTGGGGGCCAAAATGGGACCGACTTAGCCCATTTCAATTAATCATCAGTTCTAAAGATAAAGTCGGGGAGTGGATTAGTCACAGGGACTGGATTAGTCAGACTTCTGTCAGAAAAGGCAGGAGTTCGTGTGAACAGGTCTCTGCTTTTCTCTGAAAGATTATCCAGCCTCTCTTGACAGCAGCTGATCTGCAGTGGTGGGAGGAGGGGTGACACAGGGAGGGGACGCATCTCAGGGAGGGATGGACCCTGGCAAGGCTGGCCTTCTGGGGGTTGTTCTTTTTCCATGTTTGTTTCCCCTTTAATGAATTTCCTTAATCATCTCAGGCCTCAGGCATTTATGGAGTCGCTCACTTGGCCCCTTTACCCATCAATTTTCTGAGCAGTATCAAGGGGATGGTGATGTTGCCTGAGGATTAAGTACAAACGGTATGTAAAGTGTCTGGCGGAGTGTCTGGCACCTGGAAGATATTCAGTCCACATCAAACTCCCATCCCTCCCTACCAGGCCAGCACTTCCCAGTAGCCAGGCCAGCCATTCTCCCTTTCTGAGCATCAGCTCTCTATCAGTAAAAAGGGGACAATGAGACTCAGCCCTCTTATGTGACAGGGTTGCTGGAGAAGGAAAGGAAATAGGGAAGAGGAAATCCTTGCAGTGTTTCAGTCTTCCTTCTGCTCTCTTGCCTACACATGTCTCTATGCGGGGGGTGGGAGGGGGTCATCCAGGCCTACAGAGAGGGGCTTAGTGCTGCTAGTGAGACTTCCAGACTTTGTCATTAAACTCTCTGGATGTCATCAGCCAGCTTGGCCTTGGTCTTGTCCAAGTCCCCACCATTTATAGAGATGGCGCTGCAGGAGGAGAAGGCATTCCTACAGATAAACTGAGGGCAGCAGATCTGGGCTGGCCCCACAGCCTACCACCTGCCAGCTCTGTATCCTCAGACAACCTACTCAACCTCTCTAAGCCTTAGTGTGGCTACCTGTCAAATGGAAATAAAAGTTATAGTTGCTCTACTGGGACTTGCCTGGTGGCCCAGTGGCTAAGTCTCCACCCTCTGGGTTATATCTATGGTCGGGAAACTAGATTCCACATGCCACAACTGAGTTCTTCACATGCCACAGCTAAATATTCTACACACCACAACTAAGTCCTGGCACCATCAAATAAATAAACATTAAAAAATAAAAACAGAATAAAGGAAGGGTATCATTGTGCAGGTTTATGTCTTAACCTGCCCTATGGATAAGAGTTTCACAAGATTGCCCTCTTTCTATTCCTGGTATAGAGAAGGCGTGCATGTTCTCAGTCACTCAGTCATGTCCAACTCTTTGTGACCCCACAGACTGTAGTCCGCCAGCCTCCTTTGTCCATGGAATTCTCCAGGCAAGAATAGTGGAATGGGTCACCATTTCCTCATCTAGGGGATCTTCTCAACACAGACCCAGGGAGATTTCCTTTATAAATGTAAATCTGACTCACAGAAGAGACATCTTGACTTGGGTTTCAGAGATTATCATGTAACCTCTTTTAAAAAAAATTAATCAATCCCCAATAATTCTGAAAGTGAAAGTGAGTCATTTAGTCGTGTCCAACTCTTTGTGACCCCATGGGAGACACAGTCCATGGAATTCTCCAGGCCAGAATACTGGAGTAGGTAGCCTTTCCCTTCTCCAAGTGATCTTCCCAATGCAGGGATCAAACCCAGGTCTCCCGCATCACAGGTGGATTCTTTACCAGCTGAGCCACAAGGGAAGCCCAAGAATAATTCTGAGGCCAAGGATTAATTAAAAATTCACTTATTCCTTCCATCCAACATTGTACTTAAGGTTCTAGCCAGGGAAATTGGGCAAGAAAATAAAGGTATCCAGACTGAGAAGGAAGAAATAAGACTACCTCTATTTGCAGATGAGATGATCTCATATATGGAAAAGCCTAAGGAATCCTCACAAACAAATCTGCTAGAACTCATAAATAAATTTAGTGAGGTTGCAGGATACAAGATCAAAATACAAAAATCAACTTGTAGACACCTGCAATGAACAAGTCCAAAAATGAAATTAAGAAAACAATTCCATTTGTATTAGCATCAAAAGGGTAAAATATTTAGGAATAAATTTAACAAAAGTAGTGCAAAACCTACACTCTGGAAACTACTAAACACTGTTAAGAGAAATTTAAGATCTAAAAAATGGAAAGACATCCCATGCTCATGGAACAGAAGGCTTAACAGTGTTAAGATGACAATATTCCCCTATACCGATCTACAAATTCAACACAATCTCTTTGAAGAAACTGGCTTCTTTGCAGAAATTGACAAGCTGATTCTAAAATTCATAGGGAAATCCAAATGACCCAGAATAGCCAAACAGTCTTTAGTAGAACAAAGTTGGAGGTCTCACATTTCCCAATTTCAAAATTTACTACAAAGCTATAATAATCAAAACAGTGTGGTACTGACACAGATCAGTGGAATAGAACAGAGTTCAGAAACAAACCCTTGCATTTATGGTCAGCTGGTTTTCAACAAGGATACCAAGACTGTTCAATGTGAGAAAGAATCGTCCTTTTAATGAATGGTGCTGGGACAACTGGAAACCCACAAAAGAATGAAGCTGGACTGCTACTTCACACCATATACAAAAATAACTCAAAATGGGCCAAAGAATGTAAGAGCTAAAACTATAAAACTCTTAAAACATAGGAATAAATTTTCATGTGTTTGTATTTGGCAATGCTTTCTTATATGTGACATCAAAGCACAAGCAATCAAAGAAAAATAAATTAGACTTCGTCAAAATCTAAAACTTTTATGCTTCAAGGAACAGCATCAAGAAAATGAAAAGATGATGCACAGAATAGGATGAAACGTTTCAAGTCGTAAGGAACTCGTGTCTAGAGTATACTTAGAAACTCTTACAATAATAAAAAGATAATTTTTATCGTGCATCGAACCTGTATTGGCGACTCGTTTCATATATGATATTATACATGTTTCAATGCCATTGTCCCAAATCATCCCACCCTCTCCCTCTCCCACAGAGTCCAAAAGACTGTTCTATACATCAGTGTCTCTTTTGCTGTCTCGTATACAGGGTTATTGTTACCATCTTTCTAAATTCCATATATATGCGTTAGTATACTGTATTGGTGATTTTCTTTCTGGCTTACTTCACTCTGTATAATAGGCTCCAGTTTCATCCACCTCATTAGAACTGGTTCAAATGTATTCTTTTTAATGGTTGAGTAATACTCCATTGTGTGTACGTACCACAGCTTTTGCTTGGGGCTGGTGCACTGGGACAACCCAGAGGGATGGTACGGGGAGGGAGGAGGGAGGAGGGTTTAGGATGGGGAACATGTGTATACCTGTGGCGGATTCATGTTGATATATGGCAAAACCAATACAATATTGTAAAGTTAAAAAAAAAAAGAAAGTTTAGTCATGTGTTTTAAAAAAAGATAATTTTTAAATGGGTGAAGGATGTGAATTGACATTTCTTAAAAAAAGATAAGCAAATGGAAGACATACAAATATACAAATGGAAGATTCTCAAAATCATTAGTCACCAGGGAAATACAAATCAAAGCCACAATGGATACCACCTCACACCCAGCTGGATGGCTATAATCAAAAAGAAAGATAATATTGGTGAAGATGTAGAGAAATTAGAATTCTCATATATAACTGGTAAGAATGTAAAATAGTGCAGCCATGTTGGAAAACAATCCAGCAGTTCCTCAAAAGCTTAAAAGTAAAATTTCCATATGACCCAGCAATTCCACTCCTAGGTATATACCCAAGAGAAATGAAATCATATGTCTACACAAAAGGGACTGTGCATGAATGGTCATAGAAGCATTATTCATAATGGCCAAAAGTGGAAATAACCCAAATGTCCATCAGTTAATGAATAGATAAACAGAAGGTATCTGTCCACTGGAATATTATCCAGAAATATAGAAAAGAATGAAGTACTGATACATGTTATGACATGGATGAACCTTGGAAAATTGTGCTAAGGGAAAGAAGCCAGACACAAAAGACCACTTATTATATAATTCCACTTATATAAAATGTCCAGAATAGAATAATCTATAAAGACAGAAAATAGATTAGAGGTTTCATAGCACTAGAGAGATTGGGGAGTGACAACTACAATGTTTCTTTGGAGGGTTATGAACCTGTCCAGAACAGGTTATGCTGATGGCAGCACAGCTCTTGGAATATACTAAACCCACTGAATTCTGTGCTTTAGGGGGTGAATCATATATTTTATGAATTATATCATAATAAAGCTGTTACAGAAAAAAAGAACCATGTATTCATTCAACAAGTATTTATTGAGTACCTATTATATACCAAGCACTGTTGTAGGTACTCGGGAAACATCAGTGAACAAAACAGAAAAGACCCTTGCCCTCTAAAAGTAGGAGATAGATAACCCACAAAATATATAAAGTAAATCTCATAATATGCTACAAAGTGATCAGTGCTATTTTGGAAGGCCACATGGACTGATACGCCTTTTTAATCTTTTTTTTTTTTTTAAGTATAGTTGATGTATAATATTTCAACATTTTTAAAGGTTATACTCCATGCATATTGTTGTTGCTATACTCCATTTATAGTTATTATAAATTATGGGGTATATTCCATGTTCTACAACATATCCTTGTAGCTCATTTTATACAAAACAGTTTGTACTTCCCATTCCCCTACCTACCTATCTCTACCTTGCCCCTCCTCCCTTCCCTCTTCCCACTGGTAACTACTAGTTTGTTCTCTGTATCTGTGAGTCTGGTTTTTTTTTTTTTTGGTCATATTCACTAATTTGTTGTTTTTATATTCCACATACAAGTGATAACATATGTTTGCCTTTCTCTGTCTGAATTATTTCACTTAGCATAATATCCTCCAAGTACATTCATGTTGTTGCAAATGGCAAAGTTTCATTCTTTTTTATGGCTGAGTAGTATTTCATTATATGTACGTACCACATCTTCTTTATCCGTTCATCTGCTGATGAACACCTAGCTTGCTTCCATATCTTGGCTGTTGTAAATAGTGCTGCTATGAACATTGGGGTGCATGTATCTTCTCAAAATTTTTGCTTTTTCCAAATATATATGCAGGAGTGGGATTGCTGACTCATATGATAGTATGACTTATATGGTAACTCAGTGGGTAAAGAATTCGCCTGCAATGCAAGAGACTCAGGAGATGTGGGTTCAATCCCTGGGCTGGAAAGATCCCCTGGAGGAGGGCATGGCAACCTACTCCAGTGTTCTTGCCTGGAGAATGCCATAGACAGAGAAACCTAGTGGGCTACAGTCCATAGGGTTGCAAAGCATTGGACATGACTGAGCACGCATGCGTGCATGCATTTGTTTATTTAATTTTTGGCCATGTCTTGTGGCATGTGGGATCTTAATTTTCCAATCAGGGATCAAGTCTGAGTCCCCTGAAGTGGAAGCACAGAGTCTTAACCACTGGACTCCCAGGGAAGTCCCCCACTTGTGTTTTAAACAATCATTCTGTATCTGGGCACCCACATTCATAGACCATTGTTCATAAAAGGCAACGGGTAAACACAATCCAAGTGTCCATGGACAGATGAATGGACAAACCAAATGTGGTCCAACCACACGATGGAATGTTATTCATCCTTAAAAAGAAGGAAGTTTTGACACAAGCTACAATGTGGATGAACCTTGAAGACATCATGATCCGTGAAATTAGCCAGTCACAGAATGACAAGTACTACATGACTACACTCACACGAGGTGCTTAGAGAGGTCAGAATCGTAGACAAAGAAAGTAGATGGTCAGGGCCAGGAGCTGGGGGAGGGAGAAACAGAGGGTTAGTGTTTAATGGGACAGAGCTTCCGTTTTGCAAGATGGAAAGAGTTCTGGAGATGGATGTTGGCAGTGGCTGCACTACAGTGGGAAGGCAGTTAATGCCACTGAACTGCACACTTAAAATGGTTAAAATGGTCAGTTTCATGGTATGCGTATTGTAATTACCACAATTATACGTAATTTAAAAGAAAGAAAAGAATCACTCTGGCTGCCTAGTCAGGAAGGGACTGAAGGGAGGCGAAAGCAGGGGTGGGAAATGAGTTGGGAGACTGGCGGTCAGTGGTGTCCACCACCTGTTTCTGGCATGTTCCTGGAAGCAGTAACATTCCAGAGTAGAGCAGCCCCAAGGGAGTTAGTGGAGTGAAGGGGACCACAGCCAAGCCCTGAGGCCTCAAGTGGAGACAGAGAGGCAGTGGCCACCCACCCAAGTGGGACGAAAGCAGGAACCGTGGTGTCCTGGAAGCCAGGTGAACCACCACAGAGAGGAGGAGGGATCAGCCTTGTTAAATGCTGCTGGCAGTCAAACGATGTAAGGACCATCACTTGCATCAGCCATGGCCAGATCACTGCGACCTTGAGGAGGAGTAACACCCTAAGAATGGTCTGCACAACTCCCAGCACGATCTGATGAGGCCCTTGGAAATTGCTGGAAGCTGGAAGGGCTGGGCCTCCCTGCACTGATGTTCTCATTCTGCCCCGAGGCGCCATTTCGTGCCCCACCCCAACACTGTGCAGGCTGTCCAGGTATGCACTGGCCGCAGCATCCCAGAGTCCACGTTGCCCGAGACCACTGCCTGAATTCCCGCCTCCCAGCACATGTGCAGTGGAATCACTGGGCCGTTCTCAGGGCCCGGGGGCCTGCCTGGCCTGCAGGTTACCCTCCTCCTCCTGAGCTCTCCTTTCTCTGCTTGTTGCACAAAGAGCCCACAATTTAAACTCTGGGGTTTATCCACCAGCCAAATGAAGAGGAATATTTTATGGAATTATAATACTGCATGAAATTGCTAAGTACATATATAAGGCTAATGTCATTGTAATATTAAAATACTAAATTCATTTATATACTTTTTATTTAAATTGCTGGGGCAACTTGCCATCGTTGATTAAAAATTCTGAACAGGGTGTATTGTATGGGCCAATTATGAAATAGGGTGTAAACGCTGCGAACGGCACTTGTAATGTGCAGGAAACCATTTGTAAAATGAGATTTTTTTTTTAATGGTGAGAAGAGAATGAGGCCATGGAGACAGGCCTGTGTGTAGCCCGTGGAGTTGCTGGGGCACAAAGCCCCATGCTAAGCCTGGGGACAAGGCTTCTCCCAGGGACAGCAGCACAGCCCCTCAACACACCCCAGTCCTGTGGCTCCAGTAAGGCCAGCTCACTCCCACTTTCAGACTTTGGTGGCTGAATTTCTCATGACTCAGCCTCCCACCTCTCCTTCTGGGGTCCTGGGAAAGAGCCCCAAAGGCTGCACCTGACTTCTGCCCACCCCACCCCCCCAGGCACTGCCTGGCCAGGCAAAGCTACAGGGCAGCCAAGTCCTTCTGTCCTGCCTCCACCTGTCCGGAGGTCAACTACAGACCACTCCAAGCATGTGATCACTGCTCTCAGGACAGGCTCAGTTGGTCTTCAGGGCTTCCCGGAAGTGCCCCTGGGCCCATGGGGGCAGAAGCTGGGGGATCACTGCCCCAGTTTCATCACCCTGCACTGGGACCACTCTGCGGTGTGCTCCAGCTATCTCTGAGCCTAAGTGCTAACTGCTCAGTAACTCTGGAGGGGTCACCGCCAACAAAAAAGACAAATCGGTGCCTCCAGGTCCAGGGACACGTGATGGCATCAAGGCCCTGTACTCGCCAGATCACAGCCTCCTTCGTGTTGGGTGGACACACTGGCATCTGGTCCCAGAGGGACCAGGATCAAGTAAGGGCTGCTGGAGGGCTGGGGACCCAGATATCCCAGGTGGCAGGGTCTCCCGATGGTGTCCTGCAGCTTTGAGCGTGTCGGTGCCCAGCGCCCATGGACAACACTGAAGTTGACTGAGTCATCGCTGCTGGGAGCCCCTTACGGTTGTGAGATGCCCCTGGGGTGTTCTCGGAGAGGCAACAGCAGAGGGAGGAAGGAGAGGGTCCCAAGCCCCTCCCTGCCTTGCACTTACTGCCAGGTAGGCTCCCCTGCAGGAGGACTAACTACATTCACTTTTCAGGAGACACTGAAGATGCTACAAGCTGGTGGGGTATGAGAAGTAAGTGATGATAGTGACTCAGAAGGAGACAAAGGCAATGATGACACCTGCAGAGTGGACACTGGTCTTCCATGTCCTCCCTACAGTGACTCTCATCATACCATTGCATCCCTGATTCTACCCCCTAGAGTCCCTGGATTGTTACTTGTTTTGGACTCTTGGCTCCCCAAAAAGCTCAGAAATCTCTTCTCTATGCCAGATAATCTGCAGCTTCTAGCCCAGTACTGGTTGCCCAACAGGGGCTCCGTCATGGCCTACTGGTTGGACTGTTTAAGGCTCCATGCAGATGCAGGTGGAGGCACTGCTTGGCACTGCCCTCCAGGAGCACATAGTCCTGGGGAGCAGACATTCGTTCATTCATTCATTCATCTGGTAAATATCTGCTGCTTGCCTGCCAGGCGCTGCGCACTGCGCTAGTTGCTAGAGATGCTGGGATGGACAGATCTCATGGAGGTCCCTGATCTCATGGCGCTCGATGGCAGTGAGGAGACAAACGCTGAGCAAAAACCCTCCAGGAGTAAACTAGCGCCATGAGGAAAACAGACCTCGCCCTGGGATGAAGGTTACTTGGTTTGGGCAGGAAGGAAGGCTTCCCTCAGGGGACACCTGAGTGGCCAGAAGGACCTGTGTGATGTGTCCAGTGATGAAGTAGAAAAGGGTGTGGGCAGCAGAGGCCCTGCAGCCAGAGACAAGGGGCCAGGCGATGCCACTGTCCGGCACCCAGGGCAGCACTGGCTGCAGAGTCCAGACCTTGGGCAGAGCTGGTGGCTCCACAGCCTCTCCACACATCACCATGGTGATTCCCTTCTATTGGAAAACAATCATGTTTATTTTCTTTTCAACCTCCTGGACCGAGGCCATATGATAATTACAAAACTCACAACTCATAATGTGTTCTAAACTGTCTCTGCATATTCGGTGGTTATGGAATAATACATAAAATGCTTAATAAAAATTAATGTGGAAAGGAGTCATCAGCCCCACTTGGAAATAAAATCAGTATTAATTTCTTGTGTATCAGCTTATCCTGATGAGTTAGTCCTGACATGGCCTGTCTCCTCGGCCTCTGATACAAACCATAAGGGAGATGCCTGCTCCTCTGGCCACGGCCACAAGTCCCACTGGCCCCAGGGCCTGATGATGCCATTGTAAATGTGGGGGCAACCCTGTGAGTCAGCAGGACCCCCCAAGTTTCCTGGCCTCCAGCAGACAGGTGACTTGTATCTGCCAAGAGCTGGCCCCTGAGACACAGTGCGGTCAGGCCCTGTGGTCATGGGGAGTTGGTGCAAACCTGAGGCCCTGCTGTGAGTGTGCGGCAGCAGGCAGCAGAGAGTGCAGGGTGCCCCCTCTGCTCTGGGGCTGCCACCTGTCATGAGTCCAGGCAGCTCAGTCAGGAACACGGAGTCACAATCCCGCTCAGCCTACACTGCAGTCAAGGGCCCCCAATGGGCCAGCTGCTGGGCACCAAAGAGTCATGAGAAACACAAAGGTTGGGCCTCCTGGAGGCCAAGTGGCCAGGGTGGAGTAGGTGGGGGGAGATCAGGGTGCAGGCCACTCAGCATGACCCCACCTGCTCAGACTTCTCACAGGAAAACAAGCAGCACCACCAAGACCAACACACAGCAGGGACAGGGCTGTGCAGCTTGTAATGGATGATGGAGCCCACTTAGGGAACCTGGGAGGACAGCAAGGTGGAACGCCTGTGCCCGGGCCTGCCAGGCCAGGTCCCAGGCCCCGCCTCATCCTACTCCAGCGGCAGTGGCCCCAGCACTGCTCGGACCGAGCAGAGGTGCCCGGGCCTGCCAGGCCAGCTCCCAGGCCCCGCCTCATCCTACTCCAGCGGCAATGGCCCCAGCACTGCTCGGACCGAGCAGAGGCTGCCCTCCAGCTGAGGCTCAGCCCTACTGGCTGCGACTCTCCTGGGGAGTCCTAGGGCCGGGACTCCACAGCACCCCCAGTCAGCCTTCTCCTAGGGGTCCTAGTCCACAGATGAGGGGGTGTCAGCCACATGGGAACAGAAACCCCCAAGCATGTCTTCAAACTCAAAACTGTGATGTCCTCAAAGTTTTTTCTTGAAAAGGGCAGAGCTGGCTTTCTCTTTCTTTCTTTTAACCTAGAAAATGAAATACATATATAATGTATGTGTGTGTATGGGTACACACATATTTAAATTTCATACACACACACACACATATTTCCTAAATGAAAAAGTATAATTGAGAGAGTGGGTTCTAGGGCCTAGCTTAAGTCCTGGCTCTGTCACTTACCTAAACTTCAGTTTTCTCATCTGTAAAATGAACATGGGATTACAGGAGATGACAAATTTAAAAGACTCAGCCACGGGCCTGGTACATAAGAGTGGTGATGGTGATAATGATGGTGATGATGGTGGTGGAAAAGATGGTGGCAAAGAGGATGGATTCTAATTTACAAGCAAGATCTGATCCATACATTGAAAGCTTGGTGGCTAAGAACTCTGCTCGCAGCCCAAATCCCTAAGCCAGAACTCTCTGTCCTCCCCCAAACCTCAGGTCCAGCAGGCTCAGCAGATGCAACCTTGCATCCTTGTTCATCAAAGAGAAGGTCAGAGGAAGTGAGCCCCTCCCTTTGACAGCCCACGTTCACAGAAACCTCATCCCCTCCTGCCCCACCCACAGGCATCCGCCTCCGGCCACGGCAACACCGGGCACCATCAGAAACACTCGGCGTCATCTCCCCCTGAATCACAAAGGCTAATCCGGTTATTGTATTTTACTTTCAGTGGAAACTCTATCGCTCTGTACTAAATCCCACCACATACAAAACATCGAGTGGCTTCTCCTGATAAGGAGAGATACAGCCGGAATATTGCCACATTTATGCACTGCCTATCATCTGGGCTATTTTTGTTGAAAATTGCCTCATCTTCAGCATTGTCTAACGGCACAGGCTCCCGACAGCCACGCCAGAGTCCCCCTGGCCTGCGCTCCGTGAAATCTGACACGTCCCATCCAAGCCAGAGCGCTGCTACCCTGCCCAGGGTTCCATCATCCAGAAGGCTCCAACAGAAGACAAACTGGAGGGCAGTTCTGTGAACTGTCCTCTGAGCCCGGCTTGTTCCCCTGGACAGCTGGACCACTCACAGACACAAGTCACAAGAACACAGGGGCTACCCAGGAGCCAGAGGCCAGACCTCCAGTCCCAGACCTCCACCCTCCAAACCCTGACGCCTGCCCTCTGGATTCTGTCCCCATCTGGTGAAGAAGAGGGTTGGGTCCAGCCAGGGCCTCTTTAGGACTCCCCCGACCCTGCATCTGAGATGTTTTCCCAGAAATGTGAGCATCCACCATCAGCTCCACTGTCCAGGAAGGAAAACCATACATTTCAGCTGAGAAAGGCCACGGAAAAGTTTACTTCCTGCAAATGTTTTCTTTCCAAGAGCTGATATGATATGGGGTGGGGGGTGCGGACAAGACAATTAAAACAGGCACATGGAATACAAATCTGCATTTGTTCAGCTGGGTCTGGAGGAGATGGCCACCCCTTCCTCCCACAAGTCAATTTACTCAGAGCAAGCAGCCTTCGCTCCAGATAAGCACATTGACTTTAAAATAAAGTGGGCACCAACAGCTGCAGCCCTGTGACTGGAGCAGGCAGAGATGTGGCATGGAATGATAATTAAATATATTTTCATCATCCGTCATTTTTTTTTTTTTTTTGCTGCAGGTGCCAGAGTAATAAATCTGGACTCGCCTCTTTTGTCAGCTGGCAGTGAACACATTTTAACGTGAAATCTCCTGGGAGGAATTAAGAGTCACTTGGCCTTGTAAAGGAGAAAGGGTTTTACTTCCAAACTGCCAAGTGGGGAGCTCACAGCTGATTGGTTTCATAATACTTTATTATTTGACAATATATATGCCCCGGGTTGTATTTCAGAATACCACACCTATGGGATACCCAGTGCTCCGGGAGGTCTGTCATCCCATTCTAGAATAAAAACTTATTTGGGGAGATTTTCACCACTATTTCCTTTTATGAATCCCAAATTTCATGTATTATTGACTAGGTAGATTCCAGTATTGTAAAACTTTCCCTCCATTTGTTAAATTCCCCAACAGCCTTTCTCCCCCACCAAAAGAAACGCATTGTGGGGTAATCTGTTGCCTTCGCTGCCTGAGGTCTGAGTTAAGTGCTCTCGATTGGCTGAAGGAATTTGGTTTACTTTCTATTTTGACAGTTTAACAGCTCCTTCTCCCCAGGGGCAGCCTCTAGTGTGCAGTCCTTGGAAAAGCCCACTGAAATGGCCCATCAGAGCTTTCCTGGAGCCTTTCTTTCCTTGCTGATCACACAGCCCCTGCAGAACATCTTCCCTGAAAAGCTGATCCAGGAAAGCGGAGGGAACAGGGCACCTGCTGCAAGGCCTTGGCCACGTGCCACTCCTGGAAGGAGGTGAGGAGCTCCACGCACACCTTAAGGCTGGGAACACAGAGGCACGTGGCCAGCCGAGCAGGACTGCAATGACCAAGCCTCCTCCTTCCCCCTCAGAGGAATGTTCTAGAAGGAAACCCTTGCCTGGTGCCCTCTCACAGGGTCACCTGTGGCTCCACCTAGGTCAGCGGGCATTCACACTTGTAGAACCTCGGACAGGCAACCCAGGTGGATTAAAATTCCATGTGTACTCATTTCAAGGCCTGACCCTGGACCAAGAGCAATGGAAGCTTCCACGAGCATGGTGGAATCTGTCAGGTCTGCACTCCTCAGCAGGGATCCCAACTCAGCAAAAAAAAAAAAAAAAAAAAATCACATCTTGACACATAAGCTCAATGCAAAGTATCTTCAAAAGCACTTTATAAATACTAACACCCTCTCCTTCAACTGACTGCAGTGCCTTCCCACTCAGTCCCTCATTTGACCCTGGAGCTGCCCTGTGTAGGGGGGACCAGGTGACAATTCCAGAGGAGAGAACCCACAGAGAATACAGTGTGGGCCAGGATCCCAATCACAATCTCAGCAGGCTTTGTTTTAGAAATGGGAGCCAATTCTAAAATCCATATGGAAGCGCAAAGGACCAGGGCTGCCAAAATGCTCTGAAAGAGGAGAATGAAGTTGGAGAGCTAACATGGCTCTGAGTCTAAGGATCTCAAGACCCATTATAAAGCCACAGCAGTCAGGGCAGTGGGACTGGAGCAAAAATAGACAACCGACTGCTGAAACAGAACAGGGTCCAAATACAGACCCTCATGCCTGTGAGTATATGCTAAGTCACTTCAGTTGTGTCCAACTCCTTGCAACCCTATGGACTGTAGCTGGCCAGGATCCTCTGTCCATGGGATTCTCCAGGCAAGAATACTGAAGTGGGTTACCATGCCTTCCTCCAGGAGATCCTCTTGACCCAGGGATTGAACCATGTCTCCTGCAGTGGCAGGTGGATTCTTTATCACTGAGCCACCTGGGAAGCCCTCAAACCTGTAGATGAATGCTTTTCCATAAAGTAGTGAAGGGCAACTCAGTGGAGAATGGGAGGTTTTCCAACAAATAGCACTGGAATAACTAGACATCCACACGCCAAAAAAGACAGAATGAACCGACCCCATATCTCACACCATATACAAAAATGAACTCGACATGGCTTATAGACTTAAGTTTACGTCAATAAAGCTGAGGAAGAAAACTCAGGAGAAAATACTTGTGACTTTGGGTTAGGCAAAGACTGCTTTGATACGGCACAAAAAGCATGAGCTATGAAAACAAAATGATCCATAAACTGGACTTAATCAAAATTTCTGTTCTTCAAAAGATACTGTTAAGAAAATGAAGATAAGTCACGAACTGGAAGAAACTATTTGTAAAGCCTGCGTCTGCCAACTGGCTGTACCTAGACTATATATAAAGAACTCTTGAAACTCGATAATAAGAATACAGATAACCCAATGTTTTTTGAAATGGATGAAAGATTTGAACAGATATTGCACCAAGAAGATACAGAGGTGGCAATTAAGTGCTTGAATATCATCAGTTATTAGAGAAATGCAATTAAAACCACAACCAGACACCACCTATGACCTGTTTCAGTGGCTACAATTACAGTAAATTGAATCCAAAGCAGAAATAGACTCACAGACATGGAGAACAGACTTAGAGTTGCAAAGCGGGAAGGAGGAGGGGAGAGGGGTAGGGTGGGAGTTTGGGACTAGCAGATGCAAACTATTACATGTAGGATGGATAAACAACAAGGTCCTACTGTAGAGCACAGGGAACTAGATTCAATATCCTGTGATAAGCAGTAGTGGAAAAGAATATGAAAAAGAACATGCATATGTAAACCTAGGGCTTCCCTGGTGGCTCAGATAGTAAAGAATCTGCCTGCGATGTAGGAGACCTGGTTTATTCCCTAGGTTGGGAAGATTCCCTCGAGGAGAAAATGGCTACCCACTCCAGTATTCTTGCCTGGAGAATTCCATGCACAGAGGAGCCTGGTAGGCTACAGTCCATGGAGTCACAAAGAGTCAGAGACAACTGAGCAACTATCACTTTACAACAGAAACTAACACAACATTGCAATTCAACTGTATGTCAGTAACACGCAGTTTTGAAACATAAAAACAAAGCGAATGACCATACAAAGGGGTGGCAAGGATGTGGGGGAACAGGGATTCTCATGCCCTGCTGCTGGCATGTAAAACAGTGGGGCCACTCCGGAAAGCGGTCTGGCAGTTTCCATATGATCTGGCCTTTCCACTCCTAGGTGTTTACCCGAGAGGAGAAGGCATATGACCATACAGAGACTTGCGTGCAAATGTCCACAGCAACTTTATTTGTAATAGTCAAAAACTGGAAACAGAGGTCCATCAACAGGTGAGTGGACCAATCAACTCACATCCACACACATGTAACACTGCTCATTGATAGAAAGAAATGAACTGATACACACAAGATGGATGAGCCACCAAGTAACTGTGTGGAGTGAAAGGCAGCCCGAGTAAAGAGTGCAGACTGTATGATCCCATTACCATAAAACTCCAGAAAATCCAAACTAACTATGGCATGGAAAGCACAATGGTGCTGGGAGGGAGGCAGGGAGAGCCTGGAGGGAGGGATTACATAGGCATCTGGGACACTTCTAGGGGCTGGATGTTTCATTCTCTTGAGCCAGTGATGTCAGAACCCACCAAGGTGTATGGGGATTTTTTGTTTAATGTTTTTTAATTTTTTGGCTGTGCCACATGGCATGAGGGATCTTAGTTCTCCAACCAGAGAGTGAACCTGCACCCCTTGCGGTGGGGGCACAGGGTCTTAACCACCGGACTGCCAGGGAAGTCTACGGTGTATGTTTTAAATACATGTCATGTATCATACATCAATGATGCTGTATTTAGATAAAGACTAACTTCAATGTGAAGGGGCCGCTGGAACTGTGGGAAGGGCTTCAGGATGTGCGGGTACTGTGAGCAGGGAAAGGAAAGAAAAGGAATCAACAGAAGGAACAGTAATTGACCCATGCCAAGAGGAGGGAAAGCTTGCATCGGAATTCATTCAGTAAATTGGTGTTCCCTGAGGGCACAGAGGAAAACAGGATACGGTCCCTCTCCTGAGCAAGATCAGGACAAGAACCCTGATTGGTGGCTGCATCGTTGTGTACCTTCACCATAAAATCGCACCGTGTGTGCAGGTGTGCAGTGTGAGTACACAGCCTGGCTGCCCAGTGGACTGACTTCCAGCAAATCACACCAGCACTCTGCCTTGGCGCCCTCCTCTGTGAGAGGACAACAGTGTGTCCACCCCACGGGGTTGTTAGGATTCAATAAACTAGTATCTGTGTGATCCTCAGAAGGATGCATCGTAAGCTCTCAACGCGAGAGCCACATTTGGTGCTGTAATTGTCACCGCTTTTATGACTAAACCTTCTTAGAGACACCCACCAAGATGCAGCGATAAATCCAGGTGCTCAGACAAATGACTCTGATTCTATTTGTTTTTCTGTCTTTTCTTGCTTTTCCTCATTAAACATGTATTGCTTTTAAACTGAAAGTTTTAAGCAAACACAAATACACAAATGAACAAATAACCGAGAACGCTAGACAGCTCCAGGAGGTACCAGCCCACTTCCCCGGGCAATTCTGAACAAGCTCCCTGTGGGTGCTCAGCCTGCACACTCCCTCCCTCCCTCCTCAGACATCCTAGACGTCTCCCCCCAGAGGCCCAGATAGGTTCACATGTAGGAAGTGTTAATAGGGGTTTCTCTTGGCCCCCTTCCTTGTGGCTTTGCTTTAATTTATGTATCTGGCTGCATCAGGCCTCAGTTGGTGCATGCAGGATCCTCATTCCACCTTGCAGGATCTTTCATTGCTATGCACAGACTCTCCAGGCCTGGCACACAGGCTCCAGAGCTCACAGTCTCAGCACTTGCAGCACATGGGCCTGCTTGAGCTCTGTGGCCTGTGGAATCCTAGTTCCCCCTCCGAGGATCCAATTCATGTCCCCTGCATTGCAAGGCAGCTTCTTAGCCACTGGACCACCAAGGAAGTCCTGTAGGCTTTTCTTCTAATCAGAGTGAGGGCATCTGGACTCTGGGCAAGGGTTGTTGCGTGGAACAGAAGAATCAAAGCCATGTGGGGCTTGGCCCACCCACTCCCGCCCTAGTGAAGGGTGAGGCCATGGGGTCCCGGCTCCCCTGTGGAGCCTTGTTCCTCACAGGGCCCCGACAGCACGTACAATAAACCCCAGAGAACAGAGATGGCTGCTGGGGGTGGGGGGAGGGCGAGGACAGTCCAAGGGTCCCTCAGCCCCCCAGAGGGGTGTAGAAGCATCTGAGAAAAACCTGGCCCTGGAGAGGCCTAGTGTGGGGATGAAAGGGCAGAGCAGTGACCCATTCCGGGTGACAGCCAGCCAGCCAGACCCCTCCCTCCACCTGCTCCTCACACACCCACAAACCCAGCGGTGAGTTACAGGAAGATTTAAATTGGCTGAGAAATCCCAGAATTAAATGAGATTATGTTTCCACAGCTGGTGGAAGGAGGTATTGAAATAGAATCTAAATTCAGTTATCAAAAGGGAAAGAGCTCCATGTCGCCTACCCTGAGCTGTGGCAGAAGTTGGTCCCTGCCA
The DNA here is from genome assembly GCF_000754665.1 of Bison bison bison. Taxonomy (NCBI): domain Eukaryota; kingdom Metazoa; phylum Chordata; class Mammalia; order Artiodactyla; family Bovidae; genus Bison; species Bison bison. Next base: position 6,623,771 of record NW_011494861.1, read on the forward strand.
CAGACTTGTCTGTGGCCACCATCAGCAGAGGGGTCACCTTCGATGGACTGAAGCAGCACTCGGCACAGATAGGAATGTGTGTGCCTGCCCCGGCACTGAGCAGAGACAGCCCTGGACCCTGCCTGGGCACTGGCCGTCCTTCAGGGGGACAGGTGAGTGGAGGAATGAGGACAAGTCACCAGGGAGCAGAGGGAAGCGAGGCTGGCTCACAGCTTCAGGAAAGGTCATCTGGGTGGATCTGGAAGCTTCCAGAGGACAACACAGGCATGTGATGCACAGAAAAGCCAACTTCAGTCTACAATGTGGTCCCCGAGGGGGATGGGGTGGGATGAATGGGGAGATTGGGACTGACATATATACACTACTACATATAAAACAGATAACTAATGAGAACCTACTCTGTGGACAGAACTGTACTCAGTGCTCTGTGGTGACCTAAATGGGAAGGAAATCCAGAAAAGAGGGGATATATGTGTACGTATAGTTGGTCCACTTTGCTGTGCAGCAGAAAGTAACACAACATTTGTAAAGCAACTATGCACGCATGCATGCTAAGTCGCTTCAGTTGTGTCTGACTCTTTGCAACCCCATGAACTGTAGCCCACCCAGCTCCTCTGTCCATGAGATTCTCCAGGCTAGAATACTGGAGTGGGTTACCATGCTCTCCTCCAGGGGATCTTCCCGACCCAGGGATCGAACCTGTGTCTCTTACATCTCCTGCATTGGCAGGTGGGTTCTTTACTACGAGCGCCACCTGGGAAGCCCCAAAGCAACTATACTCCAATAAAAATAAATAAGAATAAAATATGTCCCCTCCACCAGAAGTTCACAGTCAAGTGAAGGGGACAAACGAAGGAGAAGGAAACAAGGACAGTGTTGGGAGGGCAAGTGGGGAATCTCCCAAGTGCTCACTGTTGGACACTGTCGTGTCGTGAGGATGTCCCTCCATCCTTCTCGAGATGAGGAAGCAGATAAGGCAGAGCTTGCTCAATAAAACCAAACTGGGGACTTCCCTGGTGGTCCAGTGGCTAAAACTCTATGATCCCAAAGCAGGGGGCCTGGGATAGATCCCTGGTCAGGAAACTAGGTCCCACCTGCCACAACTCAGAGCTGGCACAGCCAAACAAAGCCAAATTGACTCCATCTAAAGAACTGTCCTTTATCCTGAGAGTATGTCCTTCCAACTTTTCTTTTACGAAATGCTGATGATACACGGTGACTGGAATTTTTCGAAGTCTCACTTGGCAAAATTAAAAGGTGGCGACCCTGGAAATCCCTTCCATTAAAAAAAATCTCCTGATCTAAGAAAGTGATCACTCGTGGTGCCCATGGGGGCCAGCCTCAGGGCTGGTGCAGAGAACACAGCACAGCACAGACACTGCTCCTGCCTGGACCAAGTCATGGGGAGTGGGCAGAGGAGCGAGGGGACTTCTTTAGACAGGGGCCTCTTTGGGAAGCGACATTTAAAATGAGACCTGGAAAATGAGCTGGAGCGGCATGGGAGAGGCTGAAGACAGAGAGGTCAGAGAGGTGGGGTGGGGATACAGCACAAGCAAAGTTCCCGAGTGAGAAGGAGCCAGTGAGATCCTGGAGCTGATGCAGGGGAAGGAGGCAGGGTGTAGCAGCCGCAGCTGGGACTGCAGGGATGGGTCTGTCTGGAAACAAGGCAGCCAGGGGCATTTTCCCCAGGAGGAGACGAAGGTCAAGATGGGAAAGGCAGGCGGGAGTAAAGGTGAAGAGGAGGGGCTTGTGAGAGCAGGAACTACATAAGCAAAGGCCCGGAGGCAAAGAACCTGTTAAGGAAGACACAGCCCAGCCCACCTGGTATACAATCCACTAAGACACAGGCACCTGCTGAACAGGAAGGTGTAGACACCTGCTTCCCCTCTGACACTTGCAACGTGGGCACAGCATTTTAGAAATCTTTTCAGATTCCCTGTCTCAGAAACCGAGTGGTTCGGGGAGCTCCCTGCCAGTTGAAGCAAGAGATTTCCGTAGTTCGGGCAGAGGAGAGGACACTGTACCCACTGAAACAACACTCTCAGCTCGGAATGGCACGCGTGATCTTTGTTAGTGTCAGCAGCATGGCCGCGACTGGAGAGCATCTTGTCCAGAGGGAGGGCTTTCTGAAGCTGGATCCTGGGTTCTCCCACGAGCGTGGAGAAGATGGCCCTCTACGCCCCCACCCCTGGACTGACACCCCAACGGGGGGCAGAGAATGAAACACAGAGGGAAGAGGGGCAGGAAACAGCCCTTCCTGTCCCCAGAGACGGGGAGGGGCCGAGACAGAGGATGCAAGTGGGCTTGAGATCCTCGTCACCCCTGCTGCCCACGGCGCCCCCCAGATGGGTACCGGTAGTCTGAGAGCCTGAGGGCCCACGACCTGCTTCCTGGGTGACAAGGAGAAGCCAAGGTCCTAGGAACGTGGTTCCCAAACTGTGTACCCAGGCACCCCGGAGAGCCCCTGTAAACCGATGAGATGACAGGGTATTTCAAGTTATTGAGGGAAACAAGCGATGCTAAGTATCTGTCAGGCCTGCCAGACTCCACTGGAACCACTGGCTTGGGGAGGTGACAGTTTCACCGTGAGGGGAGCCTACGTGCCTTTGAGGCTGTCACGTCACTGTGAAGCTGGGCTTTCAGTGGTTGCTGAGACAGGAAGGAAGGACCTGGAAAAAATCTGGATGGAACAGGAGGTGGAAGTAGCAGCACCCCATCTGACTCTGGAATTTGAAAAGTTGTCCAACCTCTTATGGGAGCACGTACCCCATTAATAAATGATTTGGTAACTTAAGAATAAAATAAATTATCAGTAGGATATTTTCAAGCGGCTGTTATTAGGACACAAATACTTAAGGCATTTGATCTAACTGCTTCATAAACAGAACTGTTAAGTATCCTTTGGGCCTAAGAATGCCATGATAAAAAAATCACTGGGGCACCCAGGGTGCCAAGACCCAGGAAAGTTTAGGCATGTCTGCTCTGGTAGAGGCAGAGGGCCTCTACCTCTACCTCTACCTTAGAGGGCCAATAAGAAGAGCCATGGTGACGGACTGACCCGCTCGGAGCTCACACTCAGGCTGGCGGGCGCTGTTCAGAGCAGCTGACTTGGATCAACTCTTTCCTTCTCTAAAAGCCCTTTTGCCTTGAAGAGGAAACAGCTCCTGAGCTTCCCGGGTGGCGCCAGTGGTAAAGAGTCCGCCTGCCAGTGCAGGAGAGACAGAAGATGAGGGTTCAGTCCCTGGGTCTGGAAGATCCTCTGGAGGAAGAAATGGCAACCCACTCCAGTATTCTTCCCAGGGAAATCCCATGGACAGAGGAGCCTGGCAGGCTACAGTCGATGGGGTCACAAAGAGTCAAACATGACTGAGCACGCACACAGCTTCTACACAGAGGGTGCAGGCTTGGCAGAGTAAGTGACTCTGTGGGTGATGACTATTGTCACTGTTATTATTATTATTACCTTTATTACTGACGTATGATACACCTAGGAGGTGTGGGCACAGAGAGGAAGTAAGCGCCAGCCCCCCACACTGTTCAGCTGATGAGGGGAGGAGCCACCCATGACCTGCCTCTTACCCCCCACACACCCACTGCCCCTGGTGGATAGAACCCCTAAGGCCTGCTTAGTGCCCTGAGACCTGCAGGCCCCAGGCTTCGGCCGAAGGAGGAGGACAGGCTGAGACCTCCGACCACCAGGATGGAGCAGTTGCCATGAAATGCCAAGGTCAAAGTGGATGGGCGGAACCTATAGGGCTGCTTCCTCTGAGGAAGGTGGGCAGTGGCTCCTGGGGCCCACCCATCCAGCCTCTCTGCAAGCAGCACCCCAGGACTTGCCCGCCAAGCTCAGGGACCCCCTCCCTCAGCCACCACCAGGTTGGGAGGACACATCCCTCCCCAAACCCCACGCAACAGGAGGGAACGGGAGAGGGGCACTTGGAAAGATTGGACAGGAACCCAAAACAGCCAGGCAGAGGCACATTCCCTCAGGGGCAGCTGCAAGCCACTAGACTAAACCCTTGGCACAGACCCAAAATCCAGGAGCTCAGCCCTCCTCTCTCGAAAGCAAGGCCAGCCACTAGGGTGAGTGAGGAGCACTACATATTTTCTGCACACACTAGGTGGCCGTGAGCAAGCGGAGGAGCCCATGGCACACAGGCTGAGGCATGAGAGACAGAGGACTTGGGAGGAGGGGAGCCCTGGGCCAGGCCAGCAGGGCCTGCCGTGGAGTGGCCTGAGGCCCCAGTCCACCGAGGGATGGATGATGTTGTTCAGTCACTGAGTCGTGTCCGACTCTTTACGACCCATGGACTGCAGCATGCCAGGCTTCCCTGTCCTTCACTATCTCCCAGAGCTCACTCAAACTCACGTCCATTGAGTCGATGATGCCATCCAGCCATCTCATCCGGTCACCCCTTTTCCTCCTGCCTTCAATCTTTCCCAGCATCAGGGTCTTTTCCAGTGAGTCAGCTCTTTGCATCAGGTGGCCAAAGTACTGGAGCTTCAGCTTCAGCCATCAGTCCATCAAATGAATATTCAGGGTTGATTGCCTTTAGGATTGACTGGTTTGATCTTGTTATTCAAGGGATGGATGAGTGATTCTGAAATTCCCTAAGACCCCAGGCTCCAGGAGCCACCATTCAGGGGACCCACAGTCCAGAGGGCCTAGTGGGGCCAGGGTCGGACATGTTCGGTAACCCCACCGCACCCAGGAAAGCTGGACTAGGTCTCACAAGAAAACGCCCAGAGAAATCAGACCACGAGGCAAAGTCAGGCTGCCAGAGTTCATCAAAATCACTATTTGCAAGATTTCTATCTGCCCTAGTTGACTCGTTTCAAATCCGAAGTGCCACATTCCCCGGTATAGTAATAGAAAGGGTATTCATAGGCACTCCGGCTTCCAAGAAGATGCAAAAACTTAGCTCACATTTTTTAAAGTTTATAAATAGCCTCAGAAAAGGAGCTGGAACATGCTTCTTAGTAAATACAGCTGACCCATTTTCCTCATTCTTCACCAGGAATAAAGCGAGTGTTACCACGGAAAGTACAGAAGAGTCTAAATATATATTTCCTCCTCGCAGGCACCCAGATCAGAAAAGCAATGTCAACACCCAGGAGGTGAGGGAGGGAGAGGCCAAGCCCCTGGTTACCACCCCGCACTCTTGATGGCCAGGGTGGGAGCGGGCAGCCTCCAGGGAGCCCAAGTCCCAGGCTCAACTCTGGGCTCCTGCAGCCCTCCTCAAGGCCACATAGCTCAGCCAGGCTTTCCCCGACTGCCCCCTTTCCAGCAGCTTTTGTGTTCCCACTGTCTGTATCCCCAACTAGTAGGAAAGCTCAAGAATGGGGATGTTGACCCCTGGGTTCACTACTGGCACCCATTCCTGGAACCTGGCATGTGGTAGGTCAGCACTATGAACTGAGCAAGGAGGTGACGGCCGGGTCTATTGGCCTGTGCTCACAGCGCTATTTCTAATCCCCGTCAGCTGCCATTTCCGTTCTGTGTGGGATGTACCCTGGTCACCCCTCCATTTGGGAAGCTGCAGGCCAGCCTGCCTGATGACCTGGGAGGGGCCCTTGTTTTTGATGAGTATTGCTTCTTCCCTTCCTTTTGGCAGAGGTGATGGTACAAAACACTTATGCACCAACCCAGCAGGGCTCAGTCATTCAGAGAAGCAACGTGACCTCTGGGCAGTCCCTGAGGAAGGTAGGTGTGTCTGTCTGTCCAGTGCTCTATCTGTGGAGCTGGCACCTCTGTCAGCTTCCCCAGGACCCCGCTCACCGCCCCAGTGCTTCATCTGGCACTGGCAGCAGACCCCTCTCTGGAAGAGCAGTCTCAGGGGGCTGGAGGCAGGGCAGAAACTAAAAGCCTCCTGTGCTGTTTTCCCAAGAGTTGCAGGGGATGCAGAGGAAGGGCAGGTATGCGGTGGAACCAGCTCTGCAAGACTGCCCAGGGCTGTGCCTGCCACCCTGAGGACGGACACCTCTCCGGGGTCTCAAAGGACTGAAGTCTCTGGGGTGCTTGCCAGCCAAGCAGAGAGACAAGTGAGCAGACAACCCGTGGGGCGGAGGCCAGGGGTGCCCTGGGAGGCTTTCACTGGAGCTGGGGTCCCCATGGAGCCAGGACCCTGGGCCAGACGGGGAGGGCACCCAGTTTCCAGTAACCACTAAACGACGATGGAAGTAGACTTCCTGCCCCAGCTGACCCTAAACACATCCCATATGGCCAACTCATCCCCACTGCAAGAACCACGTGAGACCCTTCCCAGGCTTCCCAATCCCACCCACCCACCTCTACTTCACACAATGGGGCTTGACCAGGTGGCCAACCCCATGCTATGTGCTGGGCTGTGGGCGTCCCCACAGGGCCTGGCTGCGTGACTGTGGGGGTGGCTTGTTATTCC
>NW_011494861.1:6630271-6695698 GCF_000754665.1 Bison bison bison
CCCACTCTCCCAAGAACCCTAACAAACCTCCCTGAATGGGAAACAAACCTCCCCTCCCTGCCAAGAACCAAAAGCTAGCAGCCCACTACCCCACCCAAGCAGAGGGACTTAATATGGGTCTGCTGTCCCCACCTCCCACACTCTGGGACACCCCCAGTCTGATCATGGATATTCAGAGCTCAGGATCGCACCCCCCCTCACCCCGCCATAGCACTGGACCCCCACGGTATTCACCCAGTGCCCTGCACATAGCAGGCACTCAACCAGGAATGCAGGCCTCCTTCTTATAAAGAGTGAGTGCCTGGAATCCTGGGAGTTTAGGCCGTATTTCTGGAGTCTCTTATTCTTTATCAGTTATTTCTCTAGATTGACTTTGGAATTCATCATCTTGCTTATGATCATAAAAGAGCTTAATTGATACTTATTTGATGGAATCTACCTTATCCAAGAAATTTATGACTTCAGAGAAGTGCAAGCAGCGACCAGCAAGCAGAACTTGCCACCTGAGAGCCACCGGCTCCACCCTCCACCAGACTCATTCCTGGAACAGACAAGGGGATGGGGAGGCGGGGAGGTCTAAGATCCCAGCACCCCAGACTGAAACCTGGCTCTCAGGGGAGCTGGGGACCCACATGGTAGCTTTAGAGCATGTGGGCAAACCCTTCAGCATTTCTCCCAACAAGCGTGCATGCACGCATGCTCAGTCATATGCGACACGGAACCCTGTGGGCTACAGCTGGCCAGACTCCTCTGTCTACAGGAATTTCCAGGCAAGAATACTGGAGTGTCTCCCAACAAGAAGAGGGTGAAACTCCCCCCTCCTTGAAGACATAAAAGTGACGCTGTGTGACGTCATGAGGTTCTCCATCAGGACCCCCACCTCTGGGGCCCCCATGAAAACGCTGGCCAGCCTGCAGATGCCACGGGAGGCCCAAGGAGCTGCCGCTGCTCTGCCCCAGATCTGTCTTTCCAGATAAGGAGTAAAGGGCCCCCCAGACAACTCGGCCCAGCTACTGTCTGACTCAGTGGCTCTGGGACCCCAGGTGAGAACCCCAAGCCCAGTCCACCAAACCCCACAACCAGGACAGGTGACCATGATAAACGATTCTGCTAAGATTGGGGTGACTCGTATGAAGCCAGAAACAGCTGGAACGGTACACAAGCCTTGCTGGCTGTAGGACCCTGGTCAGACACCTTTCCTCCTTCTGCTCATCTGAAATGTGGGGACTGGGGATCAGGAACAACAGATTTTTGCCACCCCTTTAAAATTAAGATGAGAAAAAAAAAAAAAAAAAGAAAAAAAGAAAGGTGCAATGAAACAATTCTTCATAAAGCTAAATTTATTGTTTGAAGAAATACTCTTTATCTTGAAATTATGTTCCTCTTAGATTGTTCGTGCTGGAATATTCTTCCACTTATGAAATGATACAGTAGCTAGCCCCTGGCTTTTAAATGGCCTCACTTGGTCAAATTTAAATTTTTAAAATTTAACCAGCTTGTGACATTCAAAGTCAGGGACCCCCCTGGCCTCAGATCGCTTCCACATCTGATAGGCCCTTTTTTATGAAATTCCCTACAGAAAAGGGGAGCTGCCTCTTCTCCCGCCAAGTAGACTCTGCAAAGCCCAGTCCCAGCTTATCAGCTCAGACACCTGGCTCCGGTTTAATATAGCTCATTGGTCACACAGAGTCAGTCCTTAACAGGCCTGTAAGCCCTTTCGCCCTAGGCAGTCCCCTGCCTCAGGCCCCTGGCATGCCCCCTCCCCACCTGCCGGCTTCCAGTGTGCCCACTCCCCGCCGGGCCTTGGAAGGCTCCAGGAACTCTGTGTGGAAGGAGAGCTGGAAGCTCAGAGAGAATCCCTTCAAAGCCCAGCATAAAAGGCCTTGTCTCCTATGCCTGTGCCTCCTCCAGCAGCATCTGGTCCGTCTTGAGGCAGGACAGCTCACCCCGGAGAGAAACACAAACCTCCAGAAAAGAGTGTCAGCAGATCCTGCACTTTCCAAAAACAGAGTGTTTTCAGGTCACAGAACAGAGAGATGCCAACCAGAAAACGCTGTGGGCTTGACTTCTCAGTGAAGCAGCCTCGAAGCGTCTGACTCCCTGGCCTGGCTTCTCTGTGGCCTCCAGAGATGCTGCGCCTTGCAGCCCGGCCAGGTTCACATCCTTTTCTCCTCTGCATCAAAGGGTCTGTGGCCATGGAGAGGGGAGGTGCAAATCCCTCCAGCCACAGGATGATGACCAGGGTACCACGGCAGGATTACTGGGCTAGAGTATTTTCTAACCCTCAGGGCATCAGTCATCCTAAAACACATCCCTGTGCATGTGTGCTAAGTCGTTCAGTTGTGTCTGACTCTTTGCGGCCCCGTGGACTGTAGCCCGCCGGGCTCCTCTGTCCATGGGATTCACCTGGCAAGAATACTGGAGTGGGTTGCCATTTCCTTCTCCAGGGGATCTTCCCAACCCAGGGATCGAACCTGCATCTCTTATGTCTGACATTGGCAGGCAGGTTCTTTACCACCAGTGCCACCTGGGAAGCCCAAAACACATCCCTCCCTTTACCCAACTCCAGGGGTGCAGTGGTCCCCGCGCCGCGGCCCCTGGTGGGGAGGGGATCCGGGCTTCCTCAGGAGAGGCCGTGAGCAGGATGGGCTGGCGCTGGTGGCTTCCTGACCCCAGATAAACACCACTTTGAAGCCCCCACAGTATTTCTCGGGCACAAACAGTACAGTGAAGCTGGGACATTTATATGCGATTGGGAGACAGTTATCCTGTGACAACATTCTATTCCAATGACTTTTCTATTACCGCCCATGATTAATGATGGAAATTCTGTCACTTGGGATGATGGATGCGGGGCTGAGAGCCTGGCATAGATTACCCAAGCCCCAGCTTCCCATTGGCTCCCAGGACAATGAGGCCTGTGCTTCGGTCAAGCATAAACGTAAAGTTCCTTTAGATTAAAAAAAAATTCGTCTTCTCCTCTGGAAGCAGCTGGCTCAGGACTAGGGGAAAGGTTCCGCCCCCTTAAACCTGCTTTCTCTCGCAGGGGGCGGGGTGGGGGGCCTGGGGCGGTAGAGCTGCTAACATGCCCTCCAGTTAAGAATAAGTGCATAGTGCACAATTCTTCACAAACAGGAGCTGGGAAGAAGGCCTTTGCTACAGCAGGAAAGTTAAGAGATGGCCAAGCAGGGCTAGGGCTTTCAGGGCCCCAGTGCTGGGTCTGACATAGTCCCTCCTTCCCAAGCCTAGGTCCCAGGCAGACTTTCCCTCCTTCCCTGCCACGCCTGCCGGTCAGGGGCCTGCATCTTTTCCCAGGGCCCCAGGGTCTCTGAGGTCCTGCCTCTCTCCTGAAGCTAAAAGGCTTGCAGACATTCCCCTGGAGGAGGCCTCACGGGCTCTGCTTTTCAGTCCTGTCTCTGTCCTCCCCTTGTGCCTTTGGTGGGGGTGGGGGCACACGCAGTGTCTGAGACTCTCCTTCCCTCTCACCCCACTGCACCCCTTGGGGGTTTCTATTTGCTCCCCCAGCTGTAGCTGCTGCTGACTCCCGAACCTGCATTTCCCAGGCCCTCCTGGATTGTGAAGCTTGATGCTCCCCGATCCCACTGCCTGTGAGTGTCTCTGAGGGCCTCCACCTGCAGACTTCTGTACGCTGACCCCCCACCTTCTGGTCCCACGGGCAGTGAATGCACCCTCCTCCAGCCTAGTTGGCTCCTCTCTGGCCCTCACCCTCCAGGCCCGTTTGATTCCTCTCCTTTACAGCATCTTGAATCTGTCACTTTTCTCTCACTCTGGCCCAGTTGTCACCTGGATTAATGACAGCAAGAACAGGGTCTCGAAACAGTTTTCCTTATGCACGGTCTTACCACCCTGGGCTTTCCTCTGAGCAACAGAAATCTCATCAGCCTCCCGGTTCCTGGGCCCTCCAGTGCCTCCCTAGGCAGGTAACGAAACAGGCCACGGCTGCCATCTGGCCTCTGCTCCACCTGGGCCCTGAGACGGCTCCAGCCCAGCCTCCTCCTCATTCCACGTTCCACACTCTGTACTTCCTGCGGCTTCTCAGACACACCACGCTCTCTCTGGAGGTTGCATCTTCACCGGGCAAATCTTCTTCCCTGGAACAATGTCCCCTCCCAGCCCCCTTCACCTGGTTGCCTCCCGTTCAGCCCACAGGTCTCAAACATCACTTGCTCAGAGAAAATGCCCCAACCCGCACCAGACCACAGGGGCTTTGCTGAGGGCTCTGGGAATGCCTGTGATCCTGCCCTCCCTGTCACACCTCCTCCTCCCCGGGGTGGGCTCAGAGTTCACTAGGGGCTTGGCCGTCAGCATGGCCCTGGCACGTCACACGGCGTCAGCACAGAGCACATGTCCATTACAGGAGCCGTCAGTGGGGTCGCCGAGTAGGGAACTTCTCTGCACTTGGGGCTTCTTCCCACCCTCCCACCACCAGAATGCAAACTCCCTGAAGCTCAGAACTGTGACGGGTCCATCTCTGGCCCCCAGGGGAGCCCGTCATGGGTCTTGTGCAGAGCAGGTGTTCAGAACATGTTTCTGGAGAAACCGGCAGAGATGAGAGAAAAGACTCATATTGAAGCACAGGGAACCTAGAAAATCAGTGGCCTCATTCATAAGGCAGAGGCTTAAAAGTTTAAAGAAGGAGAGAGAATGGATGTGAAGTGTGCGGGGAACATGCCGGCCTGTAAATCAAGCTGTTGTAAATGCCATGGGAGAGCGGGAGAGCACCGTCTTTCTCTGCAGAAACGCAGAAAGCAGCTGTAATTCAGAGGGGGTGGGGCGCCTTACAGGAACTCACGGGTCTGGATTCCTGGCACTCCTAACTCAATTTGGCCATCTCTCTCTCAGCGTCCTTTCTTGGAAAACAGATGCGCTTTCTGCTCTGTGATCCTGGGAAAGGCCTGGCTCTGTGCTGATGGGTGGGGGAGCCCCATCCAGGGGACACCCGGGGATCTCTGCTGTCCTGGGGCTTCCCACCTGGTGGCAGGAGAAAGCACAGAGGAATAACACAGGGATACCCCATGGCCTGGGCCCCTCCGGAGGCAGCAGTGTGATCACCTCTGAGGCATCTGGGCCTGGGAACAGGAGGGCGTTCACAGGGCATGCCCTGGAAACTTGGGGGCTCTCCAAACATCTAGACTGGGCGGTGGGCGGATCGGTACCACACTGGAGACTGGGAGTGGCCTGATGGTGGGACCACACTACTGATTGTAGGGATGCTTGAACACCGCTGACTCCTCCTCCCTAGACTCACTGGAGCTGGAAGCCAGAGGATCACGGCTGCCTCTCTCCTTCCCCACCTGGGCCCTCAGGCCCACCACTGCACACCCTCTCCGCCCACCCCCAGGTTCTGCCCCCTACCCCACGGACCTCCCTCCAGCAAGCCTCTCCTGGCAGACCACCTCCTCCAGCCCTCCCTCTCCTGCCAGGCTGCCCTGGGCTCCCCCATGTAAGAAGCAAGTTTCAGGCAACTCTACTCTTGCCCCACCCCTGCCAGCCCTGGCCACTCCTCACCTTCCTGGGAAGCTTGTCAAACTGAAGCCACACCACCACACCACCACCTCCAAACCAGGAGGCCGGGCAGAAGAATTCAAGCCCAAGTTCCCACGAGGACAAGACAAAGGAATTTTTATGAAATGCAGAAATTCAGAGATGTTCTAAAACTGCTGTATTTCTTGGTTGAGTGAATGCATGTACCCCACGATAACAAATTATTTTCCAAATTTGGTTTTTAGGTTCCTGGAGGAAAAGGAGTGAAAAATCTAATTTTTGAAACCTTCATAAATATATGCATTTTTTTTTTTTATAAAACTACTTAAATGAATCCACTTTTGCCTGACAAAGTGGAGAAACCCAAAGCTCCTGGATTTTAAAAGCTTCCATTAAAAGCAGCTTTTTTTTTTTCCCCCAAAAAAAAAAAAGAATTGAAAAATAAATGAGAAGGCTTAATTAAACCCAAGGCCAATAGGAGACGGCCAGAACGAGACTCCCTGACAAGTCCAGGAAGCCCAAGCAGAGCTGTGTCTCCTGCTTTTCTTATTTCTGAAGCAGCTCCAACCAAAGGCATGCCTCTGAATTGTACAGAATTAGAATTCTGCTGGGTTTTTTTCTTTTTTTTTTTTTTCAGGCAGTACAGTATGTCTTCATTGGTGCTACAGCAGGCTCGTAAATTAAGATAAAAAGGTGGTGAGATGGAGACAAGCATGTGTTCCTGGGGAGGGAAGAGAAATCAGCAGAACATTGGCCCAGTGTCTGCAGCTCTGGGCACCTCCCTGGCTAAGGTCTCCCTGTTTTCTCGGACCTGCTAAACTGAAAGCCTCAACTTCCACCGGCCAAGCCTAAGCTGGCTGCATCTCAACCGTGCACACATGCCACCCTCCCCAAGGGTCTGCCTGGACCAGGTGCAGAGAAGGGATGGACAACCCTACATGTGGTACCACTGGTCAGAGGCACAATAAGTGGCCACTAGCTAGGCGCTCTGTGGCTGTGTGCGCCTGTGGATTTGCTCTGCCTTAACTCAAGTGCACGTTCACTCACTCGAGAACTTATTCAGTACCTGTTAAATCTATCAGGTGCTGCCCCTAACACCAGAGATACAACAGTGAAAAAGTCGGAATGAAAAAGCCTTGTCTTTTCACAACCTACATTCAACAGGGGGAGGCAGGTAGGCAAGCGGCCAGAGCCCCGAGAAATGATCAGTTGTGATTATGCTCAGCACCTGAGGCAGTTTGAGACCACGTGAGCGGAGGTCTTTGCCGTAGTGCAGGGCCCTTGCCCCCTCTCAAGATGCTGACACGAACCCTGTGCTCCAGATAAAATGGACTAACCCATCCTTGCCAGTCCCCTGCCTGCATTCATGCTGTTCCAGCAGGAGGGCCCCTCTTTACTCTCAGACATCCTCTTCTGCCTTCAGAACCCAGATCCATGCTGCCTCCTCCAGGGGCCTCCCCTGTCCTCTCCCCTCCATCCATACCCGGCACCCCAGCACGTTCCTCAGCATGGTCTCCAGCATGGAGCACAGAGCCTGGTCCTCTCCCCTCCATGCCCCCCACCACCACCCCAGCACATTCCTCAGCATGGTCTCCAGCATGGAGCACAGAGCCTGGTCCTCTCCCCTCCATGCCCCACACCACCACCCCGGCATGTTCCTCAGCATGGTCTCCAGCATGGAGCACAGAGCCTGGCCCAGCACAGTCTCTGGGCCTCACACAGAAACGTCCACACGTAAAGCAACTTGAAAACCATCAGGAAGAGCAGCAGAGCACTGAGCGTAGGAAATGGCTCGTAGAAACTTCTGGGAAGAAGCTGACCTGAGTCTTGGCTGTGGGAAGCTACGTGGGTGAGGGAGAAGCAGGGTTTTCTGGGTAGGGGCCAGGGACTCCTCGGATCAAGCAGGTGCCGGCCACCAGGGGCAGAATGCCTCCCTGGCTGTGACGGCACAGCGCTTGGGAGGGCACCCCAATAAGCTGGAGGAATGGGGAACCCCAAAGGCAAGAGGCTCTGGGAGGTCCCAACGGACTCCCCAGCAGAGCACTCAGCAACCTGATGGAGCTGGTGTCCAGCAGTGTGGGGCTCACAGGTAGGGGTGAGGGGACTCAACCTCCCCAAGCATCTGAGCCAGAGGATGTGGTGCCAAGCAGTGGGGGGCCAGACCAAAGATGAAGGCTCAGAGCTAGGGACCAGGGGAGAAACTGGACCCAGAAATCCGACTGCCCCTGTATGGCCTCTGTCCCCAGGGATGTCCACATGTAGAGGGAGGGATGGCACTTGGGCCCTTTCCGGCAGGGGGAACTGAAGCATAGGTAATGTGATGCACCCAAGGTCACAGCACATGGATGGCAGCTCGGGCAGGACACTTAACATCACAGAGCCCAAGCTGCCTTCCCTGCAAAGTGGGAACAGAAACACCTCCCCAGCTGCCCAGTCGACAGGATTGCAGGGGAGGGTTGGGGGCGCGGGTAATGTTCTGACACACGCACAGTGATTGGCGGTGGCCTGGCTCAGTCCAGAGCGGCTACGATACCACATCCCCTACAAACTGGGGTCAAGTCTCTGCTGAGAGGGTGGCAAAGGGGACCTGGGGGAGCTGGGAGAAGGGGTCAGCCTGGAGTGTGGTGCTGGGAGAACTGATCATAATCCACACACACACCCCCCAACCCCACAGAGGCAGAGCGCCTCAACCCAGCCAGTCACCAAATGTAAATTACGAACTTCTCTACTGTAGCAGCAGAAATACCAAGGTTATTTTGAAAAGTACTAAGAAATGTGAATTCCCTGGGGCTCTTTATGTAAAGAGAGACTAGAATCAGTGGCCCCCAGGAGACTGACAGGAAGAGAGATGCACTTTAATATTTCATTAGTGTCCCATTAGCAAGGTAACACACATTTTCACACTTGGTGACTTCTTGGGAATATCTCATTCAGAAACAAACGGGAATGCCACCGCATCTTACCCCCGCTGGCCCACTAAGCGTCCTGAAGCAGCCAATCAGAAAGGACTTGACCTTCAGGGTTACAACTACTCAAGCCAATGAACTCAAGAGTATGCAACTTCCTGGAAGGCTCCCACAAAACCTGTTAATCTGGACAAGAGCCAGGCTACTGAGCTGAAAAAGTGAGGAGGTGAAGCCTTTCTTTTGCTTCTCAAGCCAGGCTCACAGGGCTCACCCCTCCAGGCCACCCATCAATGAGGGGACCCAAACAGCCCTTCAGTGACAGCTCCGGTGGAGGGTGGGGCAGAGTGGCAAGGGGGCAGGGATTCAGGAAGACAAGGGTGGGGTGTCCTTAGCCACCAATGTGCAAATCATCGTCACTTTCATTTGCTTAGCAAATATGAGCATGTGCCAGGAACAGGCTTGAGGCTGGGCACAGGGCAGGAAGCATGCAGACAGCAGACATGGAAGCAGAGAAACAATGAAGCTGTAGGTTTGTTTCACAGCAGACCCAAGAAGCAGTCTCCGTGTTCCCATTTTTCAGATGATGAAAACAGCTCAGGGAAGGTAACTGCCCTCTGCTGTCCTTGCAGGTAGAGGCAGATCGTGGTAAAGGGAGGGGCCTGGGCGGGGAGCGGGGGGCTCTGGGTCCTAGACCTGCTCTGCCCCGTGACCTACCTTATGGAGTATTTAGAGATGACACACGCAAGAAAGTGCAGGTGAGCTCTGTCTCTGGGTCTCAGACATGTTGCTACTGTCTCACTTTCTGGATGGACAATAACTGCTGGCAGGTGGGAGGATTGCTCAGCCCCCTCCTCCCTGTCCCTCAGAAGGGCACGAGGTGCCAAAGGAAATGACCCCAGGCAGGGCCCCTGTGGCTCAAATGAGCCACCTTCATACAAGAGGCCTCCTGGGACCGCACTTCCTGATCCTGAGCAGAGGTCATCACCTACATCCGAGGAGTAGGGGGCATCTGGCCTCCAGGGACACCCTCCCCAACTCCCTCTAACTCGGTCTGTTGTTAATTTAAGGCAGAGGAAGCTGCCCAAGTGGTGGACACAGGGGATGGCTGCGAGCATGTAATTAACGAGGCTGCTCTGAACACAAGGTGACGCCTCGTCTCATTAGCAGGTGTGCAGCGATTCAGGATGACGGCCCGGAGGAGGGCAGTGGGGACGTGCAGCCCCCTTTCAGGTCCGCGCCTCACCCAGAGCTTCAGTCTCCTCACTGTCGAGCAATGACAAACACAGCTCTTCCAGCAGAAGGTTCTTGGCTGCCAGAAGACCAAGGAGATGCTGGGACCAGAAAGGCTGGCATCCTGGGGGGACAGGCACAGAGCACCCCAGATCCAGCAACCACAGGGTCCCACACAGAGAACTGTTAGGTGACAGGAGGGCACAGCTCAGTCTTTTAAATTCATCCCCATTAAAGATTCGGCAAGGGCTCCTGACCTCATTCACTGTGCTCTGTAAACACCGAAGAAGGTGAACCATGAGGATGCAGCGACTTCCCCAGCTGTGGCCTGCTGCAGGGACACCAGGGAGCAGAGAGCTATCTCCCAACAGAGTGAGCTCACACCGAGTCATCTCAGCATCTTCCCTTCAAGACACAAGACCAGCTAACCGGTAAAGGAGAAAGAATATGAAAAAGGATAGATGGGTAGACAGATGGAGAGAGAGACAAATAGATAGAAATATAGTAGAAATACAGGTAGATAGAAATATAGATAAAAATACAGAGATGGAAATATAGAAAGATAGACAAACATAAAAATAGAAATACAGACAGAAAGATAGAAATATAGAAACGTAGACAAACAGAAATATAGATGGACAACTGAACCACTGTGCTGTACATCTGAAACTGACACAACACTGTAAACCGACTACACTTCAATAAATAAACAAGAAACTGTGGCCTGGATAATGAAAAAAAGAAAAGAAACAAAACCAGCATTTCTCTCCACCTCACCCCTCCCCCACCCCACCAACAAAAATAATCTGGCACTGGCTTCATCTGCCTCAAAGGTTGCAGAAATCTCTCAGTAGAGAGGGTTAACCCTGTAAAGCTATGCTCCAGCCTGGCTCTGAAGGGACACACCAAGGTGTAGGGCCAGCCTGGTTGACTCCATCACACAGGAGCTGGAAGATAACTGGGGGAAAAGAAGAAAGCAAGTTGCTATCTTGGTGCTTTAAGACAACAGCCCTTCTTTCCTTTCCCAGGACGTCACCTAGGAAAAGCCCCTGGCGGTTCTGGAACCCTCTGGATCATGAACTTGGATGGTGACCCAGAAGAAAGGAGATGCACAAAAGTGCTCCTTGGATTGCTCAGCAGCCACCTGGGCCCAAAACAGGTCCCACAGCCTTAGCACATCTGCTCCACAAGGACAGTGAGGGGCTGTGTCCACACCCCACAACATTGTCCATGTACAGATAAAGCCAAGAGCCAAAAAGGGGCGCTGCAGCCTCCATATGGGCACATCAATTTGGGGATCGGACAGTGGGACAAAGTTGGCCGATGAGAGATCCATGCAAGCTGGGCCGTGCTCAGGGTGAGCAGCTAAAGAAGATGGGGGAGATCTTTCTTGGTGTTAGGATCACACTAGGGTGGGGATGGGGGGACTTAAAAGTCGCCATTCTCCCTGAGGGCTGAGCCTGAAAGAGACCTGGAGAGTTCACTTTGTGTGTGTGTGTTGTTTAGTCACTCAGTCGTGTCCGACTCTTTGCAACCCCATGGACTGTAGCCCATCAGGCTCCTCTGTCCATGGGATTCTTCAGGCAAGAATACTGGAGTGGGGAGCCACTCCCTTCTCCAGGGGAATCTTCCGATCTTCTCGACCAGGGGATCGAACCCAGGTCTCCTGCATTGCAGGACTCTTTACTGTCTGAGCTGCCAGGGAAGCCCAGAGAGCTCCCTGAGGGGAGGTTTTCACAAGTCCTTTCCATGCACACAGATCAGTGTCACCTGGTCACACTCATGACCAGAGGCAGGTAGGACACCTGGGCCTCGCCTGTCAGAGGACAGCCTCCTGAGGGAACGCCCACCTGATGCACTCAGATCCACATTGCACACTGAGAGCCCCACAGCCTCACCAGCTCCTGAGACAACTAGAACCTTCTCTACCCACTGGGTTCTCTCCCTCTCGCACACAACTGTGCCTCTGCCAGGTACAAGCTCGTTCCTCAGCTGTGCAACTGGTCCAAAGGTCTGCTCTAGGGCCCAGGTCAGGTGGAGACACCGTTCCCCCAGGAACTGCGCCCCCTTCTGGAGAGGCCCTGGGGCGCAGCAATCCTTCCTGGCTGTGAATTTTCAGATGCGTATTCCAACCCGCCCCAAGCGGCCAGCAGCGTTTCTACTTAGATTCTGCTTAGGAAGAACAGTGTTTTGTTTTTTATTCTAAATGCAGGTGGAACAGGGAGGCAAAACTGACCTTTCACGTGAATTTTGCATTAATTCAGAAATACTCTATCCAAATAGAGTATTAGGTGACTTATGTGCCCTTTCATCTAAATTATTAAAAGTCCACATATAACAACAAGGGATGACCAAAGCAGACAAACACAAGTTTTCTCTTATGGCAAGGAAATCCTCATTTTCCTGGAGAATAAAAGAGAATGGGGCGAGTTGGCCTGCTTAATCCTCCTTGCTTCCACTGGAAAAATAGAAAAGGATTATGATGTAAAATGACCAAGATGCTGGTGGTTATTATTGTACTTCTCCATGTTATTCTTTGATTTGATGCCTTTTAATTAAATTCAAATTGATCAAGCAGTTTCAGCAATGACTTCTCAATACTCATGTGTGATTCTAAGAAGCTGGAATCTGGCTAAATTAATACTGCACGCTCACCTGCCAATAACAACTCCTGGTGAAAAATTGCACATTCTGGAGCCTTGCAAAGCCTGTCCCACTAAGCGGTGCTGGAAGGACGAAGCTGGGAGCACCTCAGGACAGACCCCAGCTATCCGTGGACTCTGGGGTCTCACAATACCGCATGCACTGCCTCATGAATCCTATTGTATCCAAGTTGAATCAAGGCATTTTTTTTTAATTTTATGTCTGCCTTCCCAACTCCACTCCAAGAAAATAAAATGGAGGCAGGCAGTGGTTCATGACTATGAAACCTGGAGAAGGGTGACAGGACCACTGTCCTAGGAGGCTTGAGTTTATGGGGAGAATGAGGAGGTGAGCGAGTTGTCAATGCACTGACACACAAAACCCTTTTCTGGAGAAAAGTGCACGAAACTTTCAACCTGTTTCTTGACTATTCTAGCTTAGCATCTGCAGTGAGCAGTGAACAGCATTCTGTGTGCCAGGAAACAGACAAGCTGTGGGTAGACAGACTGCATGGTGGGTGCAAGACAGAAGCCCCAGCCACCCGCCTGCACGACACAGTGGTGGGGAGTGCCCCCGGAGGCCAGGCTCAGAAGCCAGGAGCCACAGTGGCAGTGGGACAGTGACAGCCCCTTCTTCCCACGCCTCATCTCCAGAGACACAGATAAGATACAAGGAGAGGATGCCTGTCAGGCAGCTGAAACACCTGGAGGAAAACCTGCTGACAGGGTAAGGGGTGCTCTTCAGATGGGGTGGTGAGGGGAGCCGTGTGAAAGGGGAGTCTGAGGGGAGAGGTGAGAACTGCCTGGGGTTCCAAGCAGAAGGAACACAAGTACATAGGCCTGGAGGGGCCTGGGAGCCAGACCACCCGAGGCCTGGAGGTCACAGGAGGGTTCTGGATCGCTCTGCCAGTGTGAAAGGACCACACCAGCTCCTGGCTGGGGGCGAGAGCAGAGGGCAGGCTGGCTTGGCTCTCCTCTGAGCACTCAGGGCTCTGGTCACCAGGGTGGCTGCCCGTTCCCCTCGTCGGGGTGGCCCAGTTCCCACTGTTCCCTCTCCAGAGTCTCACTGGGAAGGGACCATTAACCCAGGGAACCATGCAAGCTCGCCTCCTGTCAAGAGTCGCCTGAGCCCGGGAGACACTCCAGCTACTAAAGGTCATGAAGCGCCAGTTTGGACAACATCCAGGATTCCTTCCCTGGCCTTCATCTAATGCTCACTCCACAAGCATGCCATGCCCAGGGAGAGTTCCTGAATCAAGCTGCAGTAACTCTCTCTCACCCTTCAAAACCTCTGGACCCCTCCCTGGAACCTGGGGGCAGGGGCTGGAGCAGCAGCTGAGGCCGGACGTTGGCTTGTCTTAACTCCTCCCAGCAAGCATCCCCAGAGGTCAGGGACTGTTCCCTCATCCATCCCAGAGCCCAGATGTCTGGCGATTCAGCAAATAGTTGCTGCTGCTGCTGCTCAGACCAGGATGGCCCATAACTCTTACTGTTTCACCAACTCAAGGACACACTGGAAACCACAGGCCGAATTTGTAAAAAGCAAACAAACAGCAAAGCAATAGAGCAGACAAATCAAAAATATTTAAATATTGAGGCCTAAAATTGACATCTCTATTTCCTCTTCCCCCTGCCCCAGGGACCCTGCCAGCGTACAGACAGCGCCAGCCCCCACCTCCTCGTGGGTCACCTCCGCTCCGCCTCTGTCACCTGCAGCGGCTCAGCCAGGGAGGTTTTCAACTTCGCTAAAATGCATATTTTGATTTACTGAAGAAACCTGCGCTGGCCCCAGGCAAATAATAACTGTGTGAGAATATTTCACAGAACACCTTCCTCCCCAACTCCCTTTAGGGAGAAGACTGCCGTGCTTAAAAACCAGGGGGAGGGAAAATGAAATAAAAAATACATCGAAGTAATGGCCACTAAGTGGGGAGGGGAAGCAGATTTCTGAGCCAACTTCCAAACTCCTGTGGCTCTGGTGTGCCTTTGAGACAATCTCACTCTGCCTTCTGTTGCTTAAATAGTTAATTATTAAAGGCATCAGTGAAAAATGCCCGCTCCAGCATCCCTGACCGTCCTTCCTTGCCGTGTCAGTGGAGTAGAAGCTAGCTACAATAGAGTCCCTTCTCTGGCTCCAAGTTCCACTTCATTTAAGGCCAGAAGAGGGACCACAGCCCACCCAAAGCCCTGCCAGGAGCGAGGAAGGAGCAGACATGACTGTTCTTGGCGTGGAAGACAATTCCTCTGTAAGGAGACCAGACTTCCCATCTCCTGCAGGAAGACTCCAGGCAGGGCATGGGTTTCTCCCCAGTCTCCTTCCCACCCCTTCTCTGGAAAAGCCTGGGAGAGTTGGATTGCCAGGACCACTTGGACATGACATAAACAGGAAATCCCTCTTCTTAGCATCGACGCTGGAAGGCATCCAGATCCCAGAGTGGTCCTTCCTGGTCGTCCGAAGAGATGGTGGATGAGTCCAAGGGCTCACGCCCCAGAGCAGGTGAAGGGCTCCCGCGGCCACAGCGCAGACACTCGGGTGGGACTTGCAACACCAGGTCCATCTGCATCCCTTGGGGTGCCTGGAGGAGCAGGGAATGTGGAAGCATAGAGCCCTTCCTGAAGGGGAAGGTGGGTGCTTCCACCAGGCAACGATGCAGTTCCATAACCCTGCATGAGCGTCTCTGTGTACGAGACCCTGTGTCTGGGCCCAGAACACACGAGTGAGAAATTCAGGTGCCATCCTCAACATGTGCAGACAGACACACTCACAGATTACTAATAAAAAACACATCAAGCCCCAAACAAACCTGAAGCTGGGAACAATCCATTCCACCAAGGGATGAGGACAACACGGGAGGAAAACTGGAACTGAAACTTACAGGTTCTCCCATCACCCAGGTGCAGACAGGGTGGGCAATACGCAGACCAAGGGCTTCAAGGTCATTCTAAGGAACTGGGGCTTTACCCTGCAGACTGGGGGGTGACTGAAGGCAGAAGTGGGTTGTAGAGAAAGTGGGTGCAAAGCAGAGAGACCCAGGAACAGGTCAAGGGGTCATGGGGGCCCACTCTGGGGCAATGGTGGGAGGGATGGAGAAGACGGAAATGGGGGAGGGACATGGAAAGACCGGCAGAAGCTCCAGGTTTTCATCCACTGACTCCAGGGGGCACCCAAGGCACCGAGAAGCAGCAGGCCTGGACCACTGGTCTCGTAACCAGAAGTAGAACCAGAGGACACCACAGCTTGGGGTGAGGAGCTTGGTTTGGATGGAGAGTGTGAAGAGTTCAGTACACAACATGAAATACAGACTTGAAACTCAGGAAAGGCAGGGCTTGAAGATACAGATGTGGCGTCATGAACATACACATGGAAACTGAAGCCATTGGAAAAAAAGTTTCTTTCAAGCCAGAGTCCTCTCACAAGAGAAAATAGGGCCAAGGACACACACAGAGGCCCTGGAATCTCCAAGGGGAGGCAGGAGAAAGGCAGGGTCTGCACAGTGAGCAGCAGAGAGAACGGTGCCCCAGACCAAGGAAGAGGAGGTCTTCCTTTGAGACAAAAAAGGATAATTAACATCAACAATTGCTGCAGAGAAGCCAGGAAGGATGAGGGCTGGAAACTGGCTGTGGCATTTGGTCACGAAGCGTTCTCAGTGAATCCTAAAATGAGAAGGTTCCAGGGCGTGGGTGGGGAGGCAGAGCCCGACTTCTACGGTCAAGAAGAAGATGGGAGGAGAAGTGGAAAGACAGAACTGCAGCAGGAAAGGTTTGAGAGAATCCTTACACAGAGTGAGAATGACAGCACATTTGTGAGTAGTGGGGACAGAGCGTTCAGAGTAGGTACCGAGATATCTTACTAGCCTCTGCTCAGAAGAGAAGCGTGAACTGCAGGTAACTCGGGAATTGTCCCAGAGTGGTGATGGCTGAAGCCACACCCACGGACGACATGCCTCATGGAGAACGAAAGGAAAGACAAAAGCAAGGACCCTGATGCTTAAGAGGAGCTGGGCAAGAGCTTCTATTCCAATTCCCAACCCCCACACCCAGCTCAATCCATAAGGCTGGAATTCCAGCCACATTTGCTTCTAGAAGGGGTTCCCCGATGGTTAAGGCACATGGGAAATCTTCATGTTTTTTGTTCTTTGCAACACTGAGGCTCTATAAATGGTAAACGGGTAAATGAAGGCAGATCCTATAGGACCCAGGGTCAAAACCACAGGTTACTTACCTCTCCTCTTGACAATCTGAAGCCTTCAGCCATGTGAAATCAATCAATCAGAAGTTGAGCCTTCCCTCGTAACTCCAGTAGAATACTGGATAACATCAACAACATGTACCAAATAGAAACACGTGGGTTATGCGAAAGGCACATCATGATAACCAAACAGAATGGCCAAAAAAAAATCAGGACTCAATAAAATGTTGAGTGAGCTCATAAAATACTTTCACTAACATATAATTAACATACAAGGTACAGATCTTAATCTGTTCCACAAGTTTTAACAACTACCTGTGCTCAGGTGATCACAGCCCCAATCCGCATTTAGTTCTTTCTTCTCCATTACCCAGGAAGCTTCCCAGCTCTTCCCAGTCACTTCCACACCCTGCCCACTTAACCACCACAGACTGGTTTGTACTTCTTTTGTTTTCTAGATCCATCCATATGGTTGTATCAGCAGTTCACTCTTCTTATAGCTCAGTGGTATACCGTTGTGATAATAATTTATTTACCCCATTTTCAGATGGTGGACATGTGGGCTGTTTCCATCCTGGGGCTTTATATAAACATTCCTCTGCAAGTCCTTTCATGAACGTGTATTTTCTTCTAAGTAGTGGAATTGCTGGATCACAGTGCAGATGTTCAGTTTCATAAAAAGTGCCAAACAAGTCTCCAAAGAGGTTGCTGTACCACTGAATGCTTGTAATAGTCCACAATCTCACCGAGATTTGATGTTGGCGGTCTTTCTCATCTGAGCCATTCTAATAGGTGGTATCTCACGGTGATTTTAATCTGTATTCCCTGATGAGTGACATGTCGAGCACCTTTTCACACGTCTACTCTATTGCCCATTTGGGGATCTTGTGAAGTGCCTACACAAAGTGCATAGGTGTATACATTCTGACAGAGTTGTAGAACCACAACCATAATCAAAATATGTAGATTTCTGTCATCCCCCAAAGTTCCCATGTGCTTTTCTCAGCCAGCACCCCTCCATCTCCAACCCCCAGCAACCACTGATCTGTTTTATTTCCGAATAGTTCTACTTTTTCGAGAATATCAGGTAGAACTATGTGGAAATAAAAGATTTCCTGTTGAGTCTGGCTTCTTCTCACTACAAAGAATGCTTGTGAGATCTGGCCATGTTGTATCAGTTTCTTTTTACTGCTGACAGTATTCCAAGGAAGATGGTGATTCATTCACCAATTGAATGAATGACATTTGGGATTTCAGCTACTAGAAATCGCGAATAAAGCCACTGTTGACGTAACTTCTCACTCTCTTGGGTGAATGCCTAGCGGTGGGACTGCTGGGTCATACCATGAGTGCAGATTTAAGATTTTCTTAAACATCTTAAAGCGTCTATCCAAATCTCTTGCCCATTTTTAAACTGGGTTGTTTTCATTTTATTGAGTTGTAAGAGTTCTTCACATGTCCTGGATACAAGTCCTTTATTAGACATACGCTTTGCAAAAGTTTTCTCCCAGTCTGTGGCTTGTCTTTCCACTGTCTTAACAGTATCTTTGGAAGAACAGAATTGTAAAATTTTGATGAAGTCTGAAATCCATTTTCTTTCTCTTGCAGATTGTGCTAAGAAATCTTTGCTTGTTCCAAAGTCACAAAAAAATTTTTTTTTTCCTCTGGAAGCTTTCAAGTTTTAGAATCTAAACTTAGGCCTACAATCCGTTTTGAGTTCATTTTTATATATGGTCCAAGATAAGGGCTGAGGTTCATGTTTTTTGCATACAGTGTCTCATTGTTCCATTATAATTTGTTGAAAACACCGTCCTTTCTCCATTGAATCGCCTTCGCACCTTTGTCGAGATCGATTGACCACGTATGTGTGGGTCTATTTCTGGACTGTCTACTCTGTCCCACTGATCTGTGTGTCTATCCCTCTACAATACTACACTGTCTTGATTACAGGCGCTTTACAGGAAGTCTTGAAAATCAGGCAATACAATCTTCTAACTTTGTTCTTTTCAAACTTGATTTTTCTAGCTCCTTTGTATTTCCATATAAACTTTATAATCAGCTTGTCTGAATTTTGACTGGGATGGCACAGAATTCATAAATCAATTTAAGGAAAAAAACGAATCTTAACAAAACTGAATCTCTCAATCCACAGTAGAGCCCACCATTTACGTAAATCTCTCATTTCTCTCAGCAATGTTTTGTAGTTTTCAGTGGAGAAGTCTTACACTCATTTACTTAGTTTTATTCTAAGGTGTTTGATGTTTTTGAAACTACTGTAAATGGTACTGATTAAATTTCTTCCTTCTCCCCTTAATATATAAAAATACAATTGACTTTGTATCCTGCAGCCTTGTTGAATCCACTCATTCTTTCTTGTGGCACAAATAGATATATTCCCCAGGATTTTTCATAGTCATGTTGTTTGCAAATACAGGTTACATTCTGGAGTTAGATTACTTTGTCTGAAACTACAAAGGATAGGTGCTTTTCAATGATTGGAAAGTGTTCAAAATTTCATTTAAAAAAAAAAAAGCCTTGGAGAAATTTCACTTAATTTGTGATGGCAAATTTTTATCTCTGAGCTTTATTTCCTTCTCTTGCTAGATTAACGTCCTCTTACAAGTGAGGTGGGGAGGCTGTGTGGCTATGTGGCAGGGGGATGCCATCATTGGGGAGTTTAGGCATTCCTTCCAGACATCACCTCATTCCCCAGTGTGGTATCAATGCCAGCAACAAGCCTGGAGAATACCCGCAGCCCGGGAATAAAGCAGAGGTCTCAGTGCATCTCCACCCTCTATTACGCTCTATTAAATGTTGGATTTCACATGTGATTTTTCAAAGAGCTCTGGGGAGTGGGGCTGTTAATGGCCTTTTTCCACCAGCACATGAGGCACGTAATAAGGTCTCGATGACAAGTAACCAGCAATCCAATGATAACAAACACATAGCAGAGCTTGAAATGGAAAAACCGGGACTTCCCTGCTGGACCAGTGGTTAAGACTCCACGCTTTCACTGCAGGGGCACAGATTCAATCCCTGGTCAAGGAACGAAGATCTCACATGCTGCTCAGTGTGACCAAAAATTAAAATTAAAAAAAAAAGAAATGTAATACCTTGAACAAAGAGGCAGCATCAAGTTCACCAAGTTTATGGCTCAACTGCTCAAGTCCACAGAAACAAGGAACAGATCAACTGATGAAAAACTTGACAAAGGATTGTATTTTAAATGTATTTCTGCCACCGTCTGATTTTTTTCCATCCTGCATCCTTATATAATTTGACTAAAGTCCTCAGATAGATCTGTGGTGTCAACACTAGGATCTGTCTGAAGTTAATTATTGTCTCCATCACAAAAGTCAAGTAATTATTTATCAAGCTACTGTCTTTGCCCAATCGTCTCAGGCATGATGTCTTTATTATGAGGTGGTGAGACTATGTATGTGTGTGCACTTCTGTGTTACGCATATAATTTTTAACGCAGGAATAACTCTAGAGCACTCCACTGCCATTCTATCAAATGCAAGGCAAGTGATTGCCGAGTTCCCAATTATGTTCAACCTTAAATCACACTGTTTGGTCTGGTTGTATATCCAGCCCTACAGGGAGCTGTGCAAAGGCATATATTTGGCAAGCTTTCAAACCACGGCTACAAAACATGCGCTGAAGAAAATGATTCAAAATATTAAGAAAGCAGTCATTTATTTTAGAAAGGCTGTTCACGTGAGACAATAAGCTGCTTCCCAGAATAGGCTCCATCCATCAGGAGAACACTATGAGCCAGCACACGCTGGCTGGAGCCTGTCTCTCAGCCGCCACACGGCCGTGATTATGATCCATCATCCATGGCGCATCCAAGGTGGATAAGCGGCTGGCCACACTTCCATGATGGCGGCCGAGCTGTCAAGGATGGCAAACCCTCCCCTACCCTGGAGAAGCACCCCAGGCACAGATGACCCCATGGACGCTGGAAACCTACCTGATTTTCCCTATGGATCCTCATGGGATCCATGAACTACTTCATTGAAAAATAATACTTCAAACAAAACAAACCAGGGGCTCCACGGCAACCATACCTGTTATCAACCAGGCAGTCTGCTACATGATAAAAGGTTAATAATGTCCATCTAGTCAAAGCTATGATTTTTCCAGTAGTCACATATGGATGTGAGAGTTGGACTATAAGGAAGGCAGAGCACCAAATAATTGATGATTTTGAACCGTAGTGCTGGAGAAGACTCTTGAGAGTCCCTTGGACTGCAAGGAGATCAAACCAGTCAATCCTGAAGGAAATCAACCCTGAATATCCACCGGAAGGACAGATGCTGAAGTTCCAATACTTTGGCCACCTAATGCAAAGAGCCAACTCACTGGAAAAGACCCTAATGCTGGGAAAGACTGAGGGCAGGAGGAGAAGGGGACGACAGAGGATGAGACGGTTGGATGGCATCACCGATTCAATGGACATGAGTTTGAGCAAACTCCAGGAGTTGGCAAAGGACAGGGAAGCCTGGCATGCTGCAGTCCATGGGGTCACAAAGAGTGGGACACAACTTAATGACTGAACAACAACAATGTCCTTCTAGGGATCAGGCTAGCTGGGCCATTAAGCTTGGACAACTGAAACAAGAGATTCTGTCTGAGATGAGACTCAAGAAAATCTCATTCCAGTGTCTTTCCTCAACACCCACTGGAAACTTGTACCGCCTGAGAGGTCAACTGACAAGCCAATTCCATCCAGGATAACTGTTCCCAAGACCAGCCTGTTCTCTCACCATCTATGAGCTTTAACTTATCTGCCAGAAAGAATTTGTATCTTCTCCTTCCATCACTCCAACAGTGTGTTGGAGTGAATCTTGTAAAGTATAAATAATTGTGTGTGTGCGTGTGTGTGTGTATGCGCGCGTGCTCACATGTCCCAACTCTTTGTGACCCCATGGACTACAGCCTGCCAGGCTCCTCTGTCCATGGAATTCTCCAGGCAAGAATATTGGAATGGGTTGCCATTCCCTACTCCAGGGAATCTTCCTGACCCAGGGATCAAAACTGTGTCTCTTCTGTCTCCTGTATTGGCGGGCGGATTCTTTACCACTAGCACCACCTGGGTAACAACTAGTTTTCTCTAAATCAGGACACACTAAAATTTAACAAATACCTAAGTTTCTCAACCAATTTAAGGAAGTGTTTAATAAGCCAACCCCAGCACCAAGACAAGGAATACAAAACTGCATTTTATTAGCTTAACCACTGGAATCTCAACTCCCCTAAGGCAATGACTTCAAATCTATGGGGTTTTTCTGATACCAGCAAACACAGCATCTGCAATGAGGAGGAGAGTTATGTACTGATGGGACAGCCAGGAATTTCTGCAAATATCTAAGACAGGACTTACTAGAAAAGGACAACCATGCAGCTTGTGAGCTGGAAATCATTTAGGATCTTTTAAGGGTAAGAAAGGAAAAATGAACAATCGTAAATAAATGAGTGGCTTTCCCTTGCTAATATCCAAGGCCAGTGAAATGCAACCAGTGTGTCTGTCCGGGGGCCAACCTCACTTTTTCAAGCTGGATTAAGGGGCCCCGTTTCATTTTCAAGCAATTAAATAACAACGTCCATAGACACTAAATGTGTGTCAAGCACACTGTCAAGTGTACCGTAAACACTTATTTTTTAATAATCCACAAGGGAAAGTCACGGCCCTTCACATACTTAATGAGATTACTGACCACTAATGGGAAGTATGTATGGCAACACGTTTAGCATATTCAGTTGACTAAACCAGCAAGTTAATTTCAAAAGCAATCAACCAAAGGGTCAAATTAGGAGAGTGAGACAGTTCAGGGGGATGCAGTGGATGGTTTCTAACATTTGTTATCAGAGAAGAGTGGCTCCAGTAGAGACAGCCTTACTAAGTGTTCAGTAACTAGGAAACCAATGATGGACAGGCACTCCCAATGTTTCTCCCTGCTACTAGCAGACCCCAAACACACGCCAGCCCACCAGCAACTCATCATGGGAACACTGCCTGCTGTGTCACACACTTCTTACAAAGGAGACCCTCCATAAACTGGTCAAAACCCGTCTTCCAGCCCAACCTACCCAGCTTCATCTCACATCCCTCAATCCTCATAGGTGGGCAGTTCCTCAGCTCTGCCTGCCTGCATCCTGCTTGAACCTGTTCTTCATCCAGGCAAGGGAGACCAGGCATCCAGTACCTGGACTTGGGTGGTATTAGGCTCCTTCACATAGAGACGGGAGAGGCTGTCTTCAGTCAATTCTGATGAGCCGATGCACAAAAACAACTCAACCCCTCCTGCTCCGGGGCTTTATCCATTGGTTTTGATCCGAAAGGCCCATGTCGCCATATACTAACTGACAAGTTACTGTTTTTACTCATACAACCCAACCACCGTTAACAATGTGCCGATAAAGACAGCAACGCTCATGGGAAACTGCACAGGGATGCTTCTGCCTAATTAGCAGACAGGTCTCCCGGGTTCTACAACCAGTCCCCGACTAGCACGTTGGAGACCAAAGTAAATGCTTCAACTGACAGCGGGAAGTGGCATCATATGCTTGAGATGGGGTGAGTTGGAAATATGAATATTTTCTCCCTAAGGAAGCTGAACATGAAAGGTTCAATGAACTAATTCCAGGAACCATCACCAACTTTCTAGGTATCAGCAGACTTTCCACATTTTCCTCCTAAATTTCTGAGATGTCAACAGGAAAAAACCCCAGGAACCAAAAAGAAAGTACCCACCAAAGTTCAGATTTCTGCAAATACAGTATCTTAGCAGACTTGTCCCCTCATCCCAGAATGAACACTGAACACTGCAAACTTCCCTCACGCTCATGAGGAAGATGCTATAGGAGAAACCACAAAAAATGAACCTCTCAAGCTGCGCATGAGTGAGTCAGGGAGGCAGTGCTGTCCTGTCCCATGGCCAGCGAGGAGGCCAAGCACCCCTGATGGGCTCTCACTGTGAGCCAAGAACACTGGCATCGTTAACTTTTTGTGGGGGGGTGGGGAGGGGACCATGCTCACTCACATCCTTCTCAGGACACAAGCTGATGTTTAAGTATAGCTACTCTGTGAAGCCCAAGATGTCAACTTCCAATGTCTAAAGACAAGATTTACAGCAGTATCTCTTCAATGGTACTTCAAGCTACCTGGGGACAAGAACTTTAGGACTGTCCTTCCAGGTGCCCAGTTATACCAGGTCAGAGTCCCCTAGTAACAGTGGCGATTTCCAGGGTTCCTCGCTTGCATCCAACTTTATCACTGATGATCTGTGAACTTACGGGCACTTCCAACTGAGCAGACAAGGGCCCTGTCCTAAGAGCCTGCATTCTAGTGGGGTAGGGAGGGGAGGAGAAAACATTTCGGACATTAACAAATGCTATTAAAAATACACACACACACACACACACAAAAAAAAAAAACCTGCAGGATGACAGAATGAGGGGGGCTGTGCTAGACTGGGTTGTCCAGGGAGGGCCTCTCTGGGAGATGACATTTGAATGACATCAAGAAGCCAGCATGGCAGGGGAAGGAGGGAAGGGCACCCACGCAGTAGAAACAGCCAAGAAGAGAGAAGCATGCTTGATGCGTTCTGGGTGCAGGAAGCATCAGCCGGCCCAGGAGGGCCAATGTCAGTAAGTGTAAGCCTGGTAGGACCAGACCTCGCAGGCCAACCTCATGCCAAATTGATGGAAAGTCAGCTCAGCGTTCAAGCAAGCTAGTGACCTTCTATTAATTATATTCTGAATAACTGACCCTGGCCCCGCCCAGGGAGACCAGGAGGCCACCTGGGAACATCCAGGTGGCGGACATCCAGGCAAAGAAAATGAGGGCAGTGGACTCAGGAGGCACCATGGAGATGTGGAACATGGAAGAGGTCCTGGAAGGGGAACTGAAGGACTTCCAGACAGAGTCCACATCTGGGGTTGGGGGAAAGGGCAGAATCAAGGACACTTCTGAGCTTCTGACTTGAAGCGCTGCTGAACTTGAGTGTTGGCCCTCATCTTCACTGTCACAAGTATCTCCAGGCTCTTTCCACCGACAGTGAACTTCAACCCGCACCAGCCACCTTTTGACAGTTTACAGAGGTCACTGCACTTGCTCCAAAACTGAAAGGCAGCCTCAGGAACTAATACTCACAATCTGCTCCAAGATGAAAGGTAAGGAAGTTCCAGCTTAAAGGAGAGTCAACAGAGTCCAGAGAAGGTACCTGAGCTACTCACCCTCCTCCACCCACAACATTGCCCTCTCGACTGAACTATTTCCTGGCTCTGCCCAGGCCCTCCACACAAGGAGCGGCTCTCAGAGGGTTTTCAGCTTCCTTTAACCAGGCTTTTTTTTTTCTCACTTGGTTCACATATTGTTATTTTATCTCAATTTTTTATCTGAGCTGCGTGGCATGTGGAATTTTAGTTCCCCAACCAGTGATCAAACCTGGACTCTCTGTATTGGAAGCACAGTCTTAACCACTGGACTGCCAGGGAAGTCCCCTAACCAGGCTTTATAAAAAACAGATACTTCTTCTCCCTTAAGTTTGTCACCACTTAAAATGCTGTGCTGGTTAGCGGTAATTATGTAAATGCAAGCAGCCATGTCTATTTTTAAAGGGGAACCCCATTTTGCATTCTTACATCCTAAAATGTTTAAAATAGCTAGTCCAGCGATGTTTTCACTTTATTCAAACTGTTTGTGTGGACTTAAATACAGGTTCAGTGGAAACCAAAGAGAGTCACACGTTTGCTTTCTATTAAACATCTAAATCAGAAGATTAAAAACTTATTTTACATTTAACAGAAAGAAGCCATCAAATCAGCACAGCAACAGTCTCATAGTACTTCCTGCCGAGCACGGCTGTGGTCTGAGAGGTAATCAATTTTGGAAGGGAGGGCTGGGTTTCTTTAAACTCTTCAAAAAGGGAAAAACACATCTGAGCAAATCTTTAATTATAGTATCTTCCAAAGAACTTACAAAGCCTTTATTCTTTCCAAACCTAATGCTTTTTAAAGGCAAGTCTTGCCCCTTAATTCCACATGAAATATTCAGTCTAGCATGATTAAATTTTATTCCATGCTATTTTTGTTGGGTTCACAGAAATAGAGGGTGGTAGCATCTTTAAAACAAACTTGCTAGCAACTTCACTTTCGCAGGGGATGGTCGGTTCTCAAAACTGAACTTAAAATGCAAATTCCACTCCAAAGGCATATTTCAGTCCAGCACAGATGGGTGGGTTGTCACATTCAACCTGCAAAGAAAGTAGTGGCCCCTCCTCTCCTCCACTCACTAAACTGTACTTGCCACAAGGTACCTCTGAACATAGATCTTGTTTTTTCAACATGTAAATACTGGGGCCTAGTTTAATTTTTCATGTGAATCTATCTGGTAGATAAAGAAAGCAGAAAGGAAAAAGGGAAAGAAGTACCCATCCATGGCTGAAAGCCATGTATAATCTGAATTAATATTTGGGTAACTACACCATTTGTGGGGAGTCAGCTTGATGTTTTTGCATATTATTCTTATTAGCTTAACCAAAATCTTAATCGCTTTTCCAATCAGTGTCAGTAAGCTACATGTGAACACAGAACACCTCTCTCTCAAACTGGTGACCCAGATCACAGAACTCAAAAAAAAGAGAAGTGGTAATACATTTCTTGAGTGATTCACAGCCAACTTCACCAGCCCCAGGAAGCCAAGGACCCCATCTTGTCTGACCTCCCTGGCATCAGTCCCATGGGAGGCCCTCTGATGAACAGAACCCTGTTATAACATGCGTCTCCCCTACAAATGTGCATGGGAAACGGAAATGCTCACTTTCCATTCTGCACTCGTATCAATAGAGAGCGTCTCAGATCAACGGTGACCCAACCTCCTCCAGCCAGACGGTCCCATTTGTTTTATAACTCCCTAAAAGGCACCAAACCTGAAGAGGGCAACCAAAACAACGACAACAAAGATTTTTTTATTAAGTGACATCTGATGTTGCTGTAAGGCAGCACCTTGCCCAGCTGGTGCTAGGGGCCATCAGAAAAACCACTAAGGACGTACCCCAGATGCTGTTCCAGTTCAGAGCTGCCGGGCTAGAACCAAGCAAATACTCAGATGCTTTGTCAGCATTAAAAAAAAAAAAAAAAAAGATCATTCTTTAATGAGACTGTTAGAACTTTAAAATATTAAAATATATCTTAAATTTTTTAAATTAAAAAATAAAATATATCTTAATTCTTATACTTGACTTTGGCTTTATGGGTTCATCTATAATACTGATTTTATTTTTTTGGCTGCACCAGGTCTTAGCTGTGTCATGCAGTATGCGAACTCTCAGCGTGGCATGTGGGATCTAGTTCCCTGACCAGGAACTGAATCTGGGCCCCTGCACCGGGAATGCAGAGTCTTAGCCACTGGACCAGCAGGAAATTCCCTATGTCATTGATTTTAAAAACAACCACGCACCAAACTCAGCCAAGTGGTTGGTGAGAACTTAACAGCCTGAGAAAAGCTGTCACTACAGCCACCGATGGGTTCCTCTGAACTCGTGGCTCCACAAGAGTTAAGTGAGCTGCAGAAAATGGAGAGGGAGCCAAAACTCAAACCAAACAAACCAATGTGACACAAAATTAAACTTTCATGCCACAGAAACAGGTATTCGAATGTAAAGCATCTACCTCAACTTATCTACAAAAGATTTCTTTGAGACTCATTTTTGTTTTCTGTTCAGACCTAATAAATGTTTAAATAAGACGTTCTGCTAGCTTTTCAAGAACCTGGCCCATTTATCACTTTTTCAAACTACAGCAACTTCTCGTTCTAACATCTCAGCGGCTCCTGCAGAAAAGATGCAGAGTTGCGGTGTTTCTGCAGCACAGGACGCCCCTCGGCAGAGGTTGCTGATTCACTGGGGCCTGCGGAGGCTCAGCACCGCACACACCAGGGACCCCCGGGGGCAGAAATGGGGAGATTCTGTTAAATTGAGCCTAATGTTTCATAACACTCAGGAAGGGTCCAAGCTAAAACAAAATACATAAGCTGTTGATTACGTACTGAAAAACTTGCTGTCCATATTAAAAGTATAAAAGTGATCACTGGGGTGAAGTTGGCCAAATTATTTTTTTCAATTAATTTTTATTGGAGGATAATTGCTCTACAACGTTGTGTTAGTTTCTGATGTACAACAAAGTGAGTCAGCTATACGTATACATACATCCCCTCTATTTTGGATTTCCTTCCCATTCAGGTCACCACAGAGCACTGAGTGGAGTTCTCTGAGTTATACAGAAGGCCCTCATTAGTTATCTATTTTATACATAGTGGTGTATATACATCAATCCCAATCTCCCATTCATCCCACTGCCCCCACTTTCCTCTCTTGGTGTCCATGCCTTTGTTCTCGGAGTCTGTGTCTCTATTTCTGCTCTGCAAATAAGATCATCTATACCATTTTTCTAGATCCCACATATATGCAGTAATGTATGATATTTGTTTTTCTCTTTCTGACTTAGGAAGTTAGCCAACTCAAATGGGAGGAAAGAAGCATTTCCACAGCCACGTCCCTGCAGGAGTGCTGGGCAGACACGGGTGGAGGGCCCAGTCTATGTCTGCAGGGCCTATCTCCTAAACTTGGACTCCAACTCCTGCTATGTGACCTCAATCAGGGGGTGACAAAGCTCTCCCTGCCTCTCTCAGGATTGCTAAGAAACCAAATAATGTGCCTGTGGAATCATTTTCTTAAAACTGTAAAGGCACGTAAAATTTGAGTTGCTACTATTTTTTATTTATATCATAATGCTACTTA
The DNA here is from genome assembly GCF_000754665.1 of Bison bison bison. NCBI lineage: Eukaryota > Metazoa > Chordata > Mammalia > Artiodactyla > Bovidae > Bison > Bison bison. Next base: position 6,658,551 of record NW_011494861.1, read on the forward strand.
TAGATTATTGATATATTAAAACTAGTCAGTGAACTTTTAACTGGGAAACCCTGCAAGTTTCTTTCTCTATTTCTGAATATTAGAAATATTTAGGGATCAGCAGTGGGAGGTCGGTAGTTGATACATACAGCTGATTCACTTCATTGTACAGCAGAAACTAACACAACATTGTAAAGCAATTATATTCCAATTTAAAAAAAAGAACCTCAAAAAAAAGAAAATGCATATGCTTCTACCTTGACTTAAATTGTGATGGCATGAGCAGCAGCTCTGAGACTGGCAAAAATGCCCAGTTGAAACAATGACATAAACTGCCTAGTCTGTCTTTCCTTTGGTTGCATAGCTCATTAACTGCATAAACAGAGAAACTATTTAGGTGTTAAGATCCTGGAAAATCAAAGAAGGTTATTCTAATGTCAAATGGCCACAGACACGGACCAAGGTAAAAACAGAAAGGTGGGTTTGGAAGCAAATACCCCATCTACAGTGAAACTTGAGGTATTAAAGGCAATCATTTTGGCTTTAGGAAAGCACTAAGTTGGCATGTAAAGCCAAATCTGATCAAAGTCCCCAGGGATTATACATGAAAAGTCACCAGGAAACCCCACAGTATACAAGTGAGGCCTGAAGCAAAAACTAGGGAAGGAGTATATGACAACTCGGTACCATTTTTGCAATTTTGCTAGAATATAAAATTATTCCAAAATGAAAAGTTCTATTGTCAAAGTGACCTTTTAAATTTAAAAAGGGAGAGAAAAACTTGCTTTTGAGGAAGAAAAGTAAACTTACATATTTAATAGCACTCTGTGCAGTTCAGTTCAAGGCTTTTTCAGATATCAACTCACTTCAACCTCACAACCGTACCTTGACACAGCTCAGAATCAACAGCAGTAGCCCCACCTCACAGTGAAAGAAACTCATAAAAAAATGATTTCCCCAGGAGATCCCACAGCTTTTCAGAGGTGGAGGTGGGACCCAGTTCCTGGCCTGCCTGATCGCAAAGCCCAAAGCATAACCTAGTCTGGCCAAGGGATGTAAGTGGGAAAGGTGGGGCTGCCCTCTAGGGAAGATGATGGGACACGGACATCCACCTGATACCAACGCCCTAGCTGTTGCTCAGTTGTTAGTCTTGTCCAATCTGCGACACTATGGACTGCAGTGCACCAGGATTCCCTGGCCTTCACCATCTCCCAGAGTTTGCTCAAACTCATGTCCACTGTGTCGTCAGCTGTACAGTGAGTCACCCAGAGACCATCACTCTAGGAGGAGATCTGGGCCCCTCTTTGAACAAGCAAGTTAAGAGATGTGTCTAAAAACTGATGTCCTGGTGCCCTGTGGAAAATCTTAATCCTGGTATACTTTCTTACAATAAGTTCACTTGACAATGCTTTCCCCCAGAATCATCCCACAAGCTAATAAGCTTCTAAAGAAGGCTCCCTGGAAGACTGTTTCTAGCGAACTCAGGGCCACAGCTCCATGGAGTAGGATACTGACCAGCACGTAAAAAGTACAGAGTGACAGGTAGGCATAAACCAACCACCGTGCAACTTTTCGAAACACACCGAAAAGAAAAGCTCAGAGAAAAACAGTGATAAGGTGGCTCCTCTTGAGAAAAGCCATCTGAAGGCTGATGGGTCAGCCCTCTCTGCCTGGCATTCTGCGTGCCACCAGAGGGCACTAACTCATGTCATCGCTCTGGAAATCCTCAGGTCACACACTGAACTGCAGGAAGGTTGAATGAAAGCTAGACTTCAAATCAACGAAAGGATAAATCTGACAGGGTCTTTAAGTACTTGGTGGCCATAAATTTCAATTTAATTCCATAAAACTTAGAAGTGCACAGATGATGTGCAGAGTATGCTAAAAAACAGAAAGCTAATTGACGCTTCAGATTTATGAAAATAAAGGATTTCAAAACAACGCTAAGAAATACACATTTGCTTCTGCATCTTTTGTCACTGGGGTTGTCATTTGGAAAACACACCCCAGCAGCTCCAACATGTGTATACAAAGCAGCACAAAGAAGAACACTTTCAGCTACTTCGTTACTTTAAAAAGCCACTCTTCACTGAATTACAAATGGACATTTACCATAATAAAATTATAGTACAGTTTATTATGCATGATTAAAACATGATTTAATCTTTTGTACTAAAACCCCTGTAAGAATAAATAGCGAACATTTACCGGCGCTCATTATGCCCCAGGTTGCTATTCTGAGCACATTACACTTATTTAATACTCACAACGTCCCTCTGAGAGGCTGTAAAATTCTATTTTAGTAAAAAGTTCAACCTTGCATTTCTTGAAGGCAATCAGGAATTTTTCTTTACATCTGTGTCTACCATCAATGATTTATTTGTCCACAAGACTGTAAATGCAGATCTGTGAGTTCTGCCTCATTAACTCCCTTCTGTAATTATTTCTTCACCCCAGAATTCGTACTTCTTATGCTTCCATGGGACGGTAACATTTCATAATCAAAAGGGTTCAGCAAAAAGTTTAATGAAAAATGCATTTATGCCCTGAAACAGATTTTTTTTTTTTTTTTTTTGCTTTGTGGTACATTAAAAAAAAAAAAATCTAGCCTTGGCTTTTCACACTTAATTTAAGAGAAACTGAAACATATTTAGTTCTATTAGAAATGCTGGCTACTTCTCCATGTGACACAAAATTCAAGTTCAATTGGGCCTGCTTTCCCTGCTTTTAGTTGATTTCTTCAGTGTTCAATAAATAACCGGAGTTTAAACTGAAATAAACAAAACTGGACCAATAAAGTACACTACCCCTGAAAAGAAGTTTCAGCTCTTTAAATAACTTGTCACAACTTGGGAGACACAAATAAACTCACCTTGAGATAAAGGCCCACATCACAGGGTACTGTCTCCTTGGTTTTGTTTTTGTTCTTTGTATTAAAAAAAAAAGAAAAGAAAGAAAAAGAGAAAAAACACACAACCTCCTCAAAGAACAACATCTTCAGGAACAGTATCAGTATTCTGGTCTATGCCAACATTCAAAGAATAAAGACGGAGCACGTGTCACACTTATGAAGGTAATCTGGAACAAAAGTGCCCTGTTACTATCACCTAAACAAATGCCTCCCAGTTCCCTCTGCATCTCTGTTAATGTCCATTTGATTTATAAAATATTTTGGTTTATCTTGTTTATTTGATGCCAAGTTTTATTAAGTTATTAAATATCAAGAAAAATTTTTCATTTCTATTCTCAACCTCCCTACTTTTGTTTTTTGATGCTTCTTTCCAGCCTCTCATCAGATGTCTTGATGGTAAAATATCCCAGAGACATGACTTACGTATTTCCTACATCTATGTCTTCTACATCTTCATCAGGAGGCATGGACATTGTAACACGTAGAAAGTTTTATTATAATCTTGACTCTGAGGCCTGATATGTACCCTCTACCAGTCCGACAGTCATTTCAATTACAACAAAGTTTTTCTATTCCTCCCCCCAAACTTCACTGCTTTGTCATTCTGAGAAGTCATGTAAAAGAGGTTTATTAAAGGAAAACGTTCCAGAAGGATGAGATGCCCACTCCCCTGCTGGGCAGCATGTACTCAGACCCACTGTAGGTTCTGTCCTGGGCTCTGGGGACACTGGGTGCACATCAGAGGCCTTGCCCTGCTCTCATGGAGCCTCCAATCTCCCGGAAGTCAGACAGGGGCCAACAAACAGATCATCACTCTTACATAAAAGGCAGCGCCCTAAGGGGACCGACAGTGGGATGTGGGTGTACAGGTGGTCACACAGGTCTCTGTGACCAGATGACACGTGGACAGAGACTCCCTCTCCCTGAGCTAGGTCAGGCCGGAGATCTCTTTCATAACTCTGAATGAAGCAAGACTGGTCACTTTAATCTATTTCATTTTTAGTAACATTCAAATCAAATTAATGTCGGGTTTTGAGTACAATTAATTCACTAATAGAATTGTCTTGAAGCCAGACATGGCGCTGGCAGCATGGCCGTGCTCTCCCTACGAGTTCTGCCAGCTCTCACTCCAGCGGCAGCCCTCCCGGCTCCGGCTCTGTGGCTCCCTCTTCTCGCCGCGCCCATGAACAAGTGTGTGGTGAGAGCCTGAAATAAATAAGTGTAAAGTGGGTCAAGACCGTCGCTTCTATTTCTGTTTTCAACTGAAGAAAATGTGCCCCATTTCCTGAGGCAGAGAGGAGAGAGATGGGTAAAAGTAAACTGAAGTCTATACTAAACACTTACATATATACATACGTGTACACATATAAGTAACACACACTACTATATACACAGATATTCCCACACACCTGACTTATTTCCCTGTGGTAACTCAAAATTGGTTCTTTCCATAATCATGACAGTGTAACTGGGTTGTAGGTTGTATTTTTAAGAGGCCACAAAATTTTTTTAAAGGGTCAAATTAAAAATTTAAGGTTTCAGAGATGATCAAGGTTCAGATTCAATTTACACTAATTTCAGGAGAATTTTTTACTGACTTGGCATATTCAGTAAACTACTTCGGTTTGTTTTTTCCTAACAGAGCGTCCCGGGGGAGTCATTATGTACAATCAACTCTCTAATTCAGATGAACGTGTCTAAGTACATATTGATACAGCACAACACAATGCTTCAAGAGGCTCCCCTGCTAGCGACTATTAGTTGAAGCACAGGACTAAAAAGGTGAACTTCTTAAACTGAATTCCCAGCACTTCCAATCGTCACTTCCTTGGCCAGATTCACAAGTTAGAAAAAGTTTTTTAATTTCAAAGGATATTGAATGAGGCAAAGAACTAGCAGTTTCAAATCATGAAAGATCCTAGTGATAAGCTACATAGGTGGTTCCTGCAGTGTCCTCAAAACTACCCAAATGCACATGGATGCAGAAAGCAAGCCTTGAAAATCTGTTCTCCGGAAATCTACCTCTTCTTTACCTCCCCTTGCTCAAGTACCTTCGGGGGGAAGAGCCATAAAGTCAGTGATCTGGGGTCAAACACTGAACACTGTGCTTATGAGTCTTAATAGGGCAAGTTGGGAACACACAGTGTTGGGGAGAGAAGTGAAAAAGTTAATCGCTCATGCTCCTCTTCCATGGAATTCTCCAGAAAAGAACACTGGAGTAGGTAGCCATTCCCTTCTCCAGGGGAACTTCCCAACCCAGGGATTGAACCCAGGTCTCCCGTGTTGTAGGTGGATTCTTTACTGTCTGAGCCCCAGGGGAAGGAGGAGATGCTGCCTAATTTGTTTTTCAAAGGTGGCAAGGACCCTCAGAGGGATGTGGAAGGCAATGCCCAGGAGTGAATTGACAGGCTGTGCAGAAAGGGTGTGGAGAAGTGACCACTGGGCTGGCCTATCGGAGTGCCTGTCAGATAAAGCCAAAGTGGGGAGGAAGGGTAGAGAAAGAGACTGAGTGTGTGAAAGGACAAGTGTGTGGGGAAGGTGAGGATGGGGGGGTGAGATGTGGTTGGTGGAGGCACGTTGCACTTGATCATGAAGGGATGTGGGGTCTGGTATTTCTCTACCTGAACCTACAGCTACAGGGCTTCCCAGGTATCTCAGCAGTAAAGAACCTGCTTATCAATGCAGGAGATGTGGGCTCCATCACTGGGTCAGGAAGATCCCCTGGGGGAGGAAATGGCAACCCACTCCAGTATCTTGCCTGGAGAATTCCATGGACGGAGGAGCCTGGCAGGCTATATACTCCATGGGGTCACAGAGAGTCAGACCCGACTGAGCAACTAAACCACCACCACCACCCACATCTACAGCCAGAGACGGGAGTGTCTCATAAACGGATACTTCATTGGTAAAGGCAAACCCAGAAGACAATGCAAAGAACCATCCAGAGAGCCGGCCTGCATGTGGGTTCCTTGTCCCTGTATAAGGGAGGGACAAGTGCTTGCCCACATCAGCCCAAATATCTGCCCTGGTTAAGGTTCCACTGGCTTCACTGGTTAAAGCGTACATTTCTGAAGGAATAAATTACAAATTCAAATGTTACATTTTGGATTTTCTGAGGCAAGAATTACAGGAAGAGCATGAAAGGTGACCGGGTATAAATTTTAAAAATGAACAAAAGTCCAAAAGCTCATCTTCATGGTCTCCTAGACACACTGACCTTTACTTTCAAAGAATCTAGAATTGTGTGTGTACCAAATTAAGTAATTACACTAATGATGCTTTTAAAAAGCTAGTCCTGTGGTTCTCTTACATAACTGTTATAATTTACAAATTCCATCATAAAATACTTCTTCCTTTGCTGGGATACATTCTAGTGTGTAAAGGAGTGACTTTCTAAGCAAAACACCACTTACTGAGCAGGAAAAACCTCAAGACAAACTGTAATTAAGCCATTAATGTTATTTTAATTTCTTGCTTAATTTCCAGCTCTTGGTATTCATTTCCCGATCAGATGGAAAATATTTTAATTAGAATAAAGACAGTTTAAGAAAACTTATGCAATGAGTAAGCTTTCATTATTACTAAATTATGTCTATTGAGTCTTTTGTATGAACGCAGTGGGCGAGAAGGCCATGATATTTATATAAAGGTGCACAGTGAGGGACCAGGTGGATTCTCTGTGATGCTCAAGGGGTTCCTGAAGTTGGGACAGAGACTATTGGGGTAGACCCTGCTTTCTCACGACATCATCTCACAAGAAATCAACCACCAATGACTCCTTCAACACAAAGTCATCCAAGGACAAAGTTTCAGACACAAGGCTCTAGGTGAAAGTCACTCAGTCATGTCCGACTCTGCGATCTCATGGACTCTACAAGTCCATGGAATTCTCCAGGCCAGAACACTGGAATGGGTAGCCTTTCCCTTCTCCAGGGGATCTTCCCAACCCAGGGATGGAACCCAGGTCTCCTGCATTACAGGCAGATTTTTAACCAGCTGAGCCACAAGGCTCAAGGTGGGCTCCGAAGGCAATGGCACCCCACTCCAGTACTCTTGCCTGGAAAATCCCATGGGCGGAGGAGCCTGGAAGGCTGAAGTCCATGGGGTCGCTGAGGGTCAGACACGACTGAGTGACTTCACTTTCACTTTTCACTTTCACGCATTGGAGAAGGAAATGGCAACCCACTCCAGTGTTCTTGCCTGGAGAATCCCAGGGACGGGGGAGCCTGGTGGGCTGCCATCTATGGGGTCGCACAGAGTCGGACACAACTGAAACGACTTAGCAGCAGCAGCAGCAGAACTTTTGAGGATTTGGGCTTAATACAGAAAACAACAACAACAAGGGACAGAATCAGGGTATCCATTCACCTTTTTCCCTGGGGTTCATTACTGGTATGGGAAGGAGTAAGAACATGTGTGTAGCTGACGTGTTCTGTTCACCCTTTCAAAAAAGTTCACTTTCCCTGGGTTACAATATGTTAAAAAGGAAGAACAGCTTTCTGACCTACCATCGATGTTTGTGCATGCATGTTCAGTCGCTTCGGTCTTGTCCGACTCTTTGCAACCCCATGGACTGTAGCCTACTAGGCTCCTCTGTTCATGGGATTTCTCAGGCAAGAATACTGGAGTAGGTTGCCAGTTCCTCTTTCAGGGGATCTTCCCAACCCAGGGATCAAACCCACATCTCCTGTGGCTCCTGCATTAGAAGGCGGATTCTTTACCACTGAGCCACCTGGGAAATGAACATGCATGCACACATGCACTGCCCATAAAGGGTTAAAAAAAATAGCCTTCTGACCACCCATAAATGTTTATTAATTTTAAATACATACTGCGGATCAAAGCTGACACCTACACACACACACATACCCACGGGCACACCTCATTTTACTGCACTTCCCCATAATCTGGTTTTTAACAAACTGAGGGCTGGTGGCAGCCCTGGATCAAGCAAGTCTATTGGCACCATTTTTCCAACAGGATTTGCATACTTCACGTCTGTGTGTCATGTTTTGGTAATTCTTAAAATATTTCACTTTTTCATTATTATTCTATTTGTTATGATGATCTCTGATCAGAGATCTTTGATGTTACTCTTGCAAAAAGATTATGACTAACTAGAAGGCTCAATGACAGTTAACATTTTTTGGGAAAGAGTATGTTTTTAATTAAAGTACATACATTCACAAGACTCTGATGCTTGGAGGGATTGGGGGCAGGAGGAGAAGGGGACGACAGAAGATGAGATGGCTGGATGGCATCACCGACTCGATGGCCATGAGTTTGAGTGAACTCCAGGAGTTGGTGATGGACAGGGAGGCCTGGCGTGCTGCAATTCATGGGGTTGCAAGGAGTCAGACACGACTGAGCAACTGAACTGAATACATTATTTTTAGACATGATGCTAGTATTCTACACTTAACGGACTATAGTGCAGTGTAAACATAACTTCTAAATGCACTGGGAAACCAAAAAAATCCATGTGATTTGCTTTATTGCATTATTTAATTTATTGCAGCGGTCTGGAATCAAACCCGCAATATCTCCGAGGTATGCCTGTGTGTGTGTGTCTGTGTGTGTGGGTATTTAAATTATTTGCATAATAAATGGTGTGTGTGTGTGTGTGTGTGTGTGTGTGTGTGTGTATGTGTGGTGTGATTTAAATTCTTTGCATAATAAATGGCTGGGCCATGCCTGCCTTTTAAAAGCATCAGAGGGCAGGCAGGTTCTGTATCACGAGACTGTCTCAAAAAGCTACTAAACGTGAGCTTCTTCAGGGATTCAAACACATTTAGAATTGTTAAGTATAACTAATAGAATTTGAAAGGTGAAAGCTGCTTAGTCATATCTGACTCTTTGCAACCCCGTGGACTATACAGGCCACGGAATTCTCCAGGCCAGAGTACTGGAGTGGGTAGCCATTCCCTTCTCCAGGGGATCTTCCCAACCCAGGAATTGTACCCAAGTAGGTCTCCTGCATTGCAGGCGGATTCTTTACCAACTGAGCCACCAGGGAAGCCTAAGAATACTAGAGTGGGTAGCCTATCCCTTCTCCAGAGGATCTTCCCTACTCAGGATCTTCCGCACTGCAGGTAGATTCTTTACCAGCTGGGCTATCAGGGAAGCCCATAGAATTCGAGGATTATGCCAAAATCTAGGAATCTAAAGATGTGACAAAACAGACTCTAAAGGATAAAAGTAAAAACTCATGTGAAAAGTTGCCCTACTAGGGAGATCCTGGAAAAACTATGGCCCTGTGTTCTGCTATTATTGTGACTCAGAAATCTTGCCGTGAATTCCCAATTCCAAGGAATTACCACTCTGATCTGCCTGGAAGCAAGAGCAAGTGCCCAAAACATCACAGGTGCTTTGAGAAATGATAGGATTGGGCAGGAAACACTCCACAGTGCGCAGAAGGCGAAGAGTAGAGGCCACTGGTGCAGCAACCCTAACAAGGATCCCAGCCTCCCTCTCCAACCCTGTTCATCTCATCAGGGCCATAAGCGGTTTCAAATCCACAAACACAATCGGTCACAAGCCCTGGCCTCCCTGTTCCTGACCCACTCCCTCTGACACCCTTAGACTGCACTTCCATCGTCATTTCCGAGACCTAGGCTATCCAGTATGGTAGCTACAAGTCACATGTGGCTTTTGAGGTGTGCTGAGACTGAACTAAGTACAAAATAAAGACAAAACACCTCAACAATTTTTATATTGACCATCAGTTCAGTTCAGTTCAGTCGTTCAGTCATGTCCGACTCTTTGCGACCCCATGAACCGCAGCACGCCAGGCCTCCCTGTCCATCACCAACTGCCAGAGTCTACCCAAACCTATGTCCATTGAGTCAGTGATGCCATCCAACCATCTCATCCTCTGTCATCCCCTTCTCCTCCTGCCCTCAATTCACATAATACTCTAGATACATGGGGCTACATAAAAATATTATTAACATTAACTTCACTTCTTTATACTGTTTTAAAATATGGCTCCTAGATCATCACAAATTACACATCGGTCACACTATATTTCTATTGGACGGCACTGCTCTAGACCTTGATGGTAACCACAACTGCACCCCTTCACAACATCAAGTTCAAGCATCCCACTCTGACTATCCCTACTCCAACAATTCCATGGCCCTACTTCCTTGAATGCATGGGCTTCCCTTGTGGCTCAGCGGTAAAAAAAAAAAACCCACCTGCCAATGCAATAGAGGTGGGTTCGATCCCTGGTCCAGGAAGATCCCTTGGAGTAGGAAATGGCAACCCACTCCAGTATGCTTGCCTGGGTAATCCCATGGACAGAAAAGCCTGGTGGGCTACAGTCCATGGGGTTGCATAGAGTTAGACATGATTGAGCAACTAAACAACAATTCCTTGAATGCAGTGACCCAGGGCCTCCTGCTGCCCCTCCTCTTACTCACGCTTCACTTTTGCCCTCTGCTTGGTCCAGAGGCCACTACCCACCATCACACGGGTGCTTGGCTTCCTTGCCCCTCCCCCGTCAGCACTCCCCAGGCAGACTTCCAAACCTAGGTCAAATCCAGCTCTCCGCATCCTCCCAGCCCACACTGGGGCAGCAGAAAACACAGCTTCCAAAGCACCTGCTCTGCTTCCTCTCCTGCCGTTTGTGCTTGAACCAGCTGGAGTCAGTGACACCCTTGCCATTTCATTCATCTGGCTCTTATCAAAGTCACCAGTGACCCACGCTGCCAGGCCCAGGGTCAGCTCTCAGCCTGCATCTCATCTGACTTTAGAAGGTTTGACACAGACGACCTTGTTCTCTGCTTTGACACACGCTCCTCCAGGACACTCTACTTTCCTGGTTTCCCTCCGTGGAGTTCCTTCTCACCTCCTTCACTCCCTTCTCCCCTTCCTCTCATCACTGAGTACCCCTGTGCTCCATCCATACACACCCCCTACCAGATTCCATTTACTCCAGAGTTTTACAACCCTTCGATCCACTGACAACAGTGAGGAGCCTGGCTCAAGTCGAAACCCCTCCTCTAAACTGCCCGCCTACTGCACCTATCCACATGGCATCGTGACCTTAACACAGCACAGGGGTGTCTCCTCGCCCATCTCCCTCACCTGCTGCTCCCACAGTCTTCCCCATCTCAGTGAATGGGAACTGCATTTCCAGTTGCTCGGTGCAAAAACATTGGCATCATCCCCAACTCCTCATGTTTGCAGACAACCACTCAGCTCTTCCCCTGAAATGCATCCAGCATCTGACCGCTTCTCACTGCCCTGGTCCAGACGAGCCACCACAGGCCTCTGCAACAGTCTCTTCACGAGCCTCCCTGCCTCCATCCCTGGCCCCCCTAAACCAGCGATCAACAAACTTTTTCTTAAAGAGCCAGAGAGTAAATATCTCAGGCTCTGTGGGCAAGATGGTCTCTGTTGCAACTACTCAACTTGGCTGTCGCGGCTTGAAAGCAGCCTCACACACTACGCAGACAAGTGAGCGTGGCTCTGTGCCAATAAAACTGGAGCTTGAACGGACACGGAAACCTGAATTCCATATAAGTTTCATGTGCCACAGAATATTCTTAGTCATCTTACTTCTTTCCCAACCCTCTAGCAATGTAAAGAACATCCTCGGTTTGCTGGCTGCCCAGAAACAGGCAGCAGCTGGATTTGGCCCTGGGGCCAAGGTAAGCCAACCTTTGCCCTAAACTACTTTCTGCACTGCATGGAAAGTGATCCCCTTATATATATATATATATATATATAGTTTTGGCCAAGCCATGCAGCATTTGGAATCTTAGTTCCCTGACGAGCAGACCGAACCCGTGCGCCCTACAGTGGAAACTCAGAGTCTTAGCCAGTGGATTACCAGGGAAACTCCCAAAGTGATCGTTTTAATCATGTCATTTTCCTGCTCAAAAATTCTTGGCTGAAAAAAAAAAAAAAAAATTCTTGGCTGGCTCCTCTTCTGATTCAGTAAAACCAAAGAACTGCCCACGCCCTACAAGGCCCAACCACCTCATCTGCGCCCCTCCACTGTCCTTACCCAGTGCGACCACAGAGGCCTTTTTGCTTCTCCTTTGCTATTGCTGAGCCCACAACTACCCGGGGACCTTTGCTTTTGTTATTATTCCCACTGCTTGGAGTACCCTCCGCCCGGATATCTACATGAATCACAGTGCCACTTCCTTCAAATCGCCGTAGGAGAGACACCTGCTCCTGCCACACCAGCCAAGGCAGCACCCATGTGCACACACACCTACGTCAACATCTAGAACATTCACTGTTCTTTGTCGCACTTATTATCATACAGTATTTATTTCTTTATTCAGGTAGAAATAAACAGATTAGGCCATTTTTTAACAGGCAAACAAGATGGCACAGTGTTCATGAAACCTGGAGGCAGACAACCTGGGCTGGACTGCCAACAGCACTGGTACTGTGACCCTGGGTGAGTTACTTTTACCCTCTCCATGCCTCAGTTTCCCTCTGTGTGAAACAGGGACAGTAACAGCGCCTGTCTCCTCAGTGTTCTGAGCGCTGATGGGGCCATCAGTGTGGGGTATGTAGTCACTCACTGTCACCTTTTTGTTTGTTTGTTTGTAACTCCTCCTGGCCAACCAGAAAAGAGGCTCTTTGAAAGCAGGCCTCGCTTTGTTTACTGCTTTACTCCTGTACCTAGGACAGTGCCTGCTACTAGGCACTGGGTAAGTATTTATGGGACGAGTGGATAAATGTTTTGAATTTAAGTCTCTCTCGAGGAGTGGAGAACACTCCCCTAGCCCCCAACGTCAAACAGGTATCGGGGACAGCAAAACTCCCTTAAAAACCCACCGCAGCAAGAGAAAAAAACCCTGACTATTCCAGGTGGGCTGCTGGTGTTTTTCTTCAGGGTGAAACCTGGACGTGAGCCCTCAAAGCCAGGCTCTGAGGGGCAGCAGTGTCACTCATAGAAAGTCTCTTATAATCACAAACTGTGCTGTATACTCAGGGCTCACGTGTTTGGGTCTCTAACCAAGTTACAGAAGAAACAGACCCCATAGTCGGATTCCAATTCCACAAGTAAAACACCAACTTAATGCCTAGCAGCACAGCTCTGTACAGATCTAACAACACTTCCTGGGCACAAGCACAAAAGACTATTTAGTCAAAGCAGCTGACACTTAACTGACTTCTAAAAAAAAAAAAAAAAGAACATCTCATCAAATGAAAGTCTTTCCTGAGCAAAACGGTGGTTAAAAAAAAAACTTCCATCCACCCATCACACATCCCCAACACTCACAACCACCACAGTACCACGGATACGGCAGCTCTCCTAAGATGACTGAGTTCTGACTGATAAACAGTACTAACATGAGCTAAAGTACTACGAGTCCCAACATCCTGGGGACGGGCCTTTAATGGGAAGATATTAACACTCATACATGTTCTGGTGTAACATGGCTCTTCTTCCAGTGAGAATCCTACTTCCTTTAAAGACACAGGACAACACGGTCACCCGCCAGAGTAGACAACTACTCTCCTGACCCTTTAAAATGCTTCTCCATGAAATAAGAAATGAACACCTTTAGTGTTGGTTCTACCAAGTGGGAACGAGTGAGTGAGATGTCGGTGGTAAAAAACACATCTATGTCCATTAGCAGAGAATCCAGGTGTAGAAGTGCCTCCCTGCAATGAATGTCAGAAAACCATGTGCCTGGATACGTAAGTGACTATGAGGAAGGGTAAGAAACTAGGGGGGTCGGTGGGGGAAGAACCCCAGAGGTCAGAGTGAACTGCCTGCCCACCTCCTAGGTGGCTCCTGCCTCCTGATGACAGGGACACAGCCTGGGGGCGGGTTTTTCTCAGAAGTGACAAGACCTGAAATTCATCTTTTCCTGTTAACCCAGGAATGGTTTCATTTTTTTCATTCTGCAGCTGGCTGGCCACTGAGGTCACCATGACCCGGAACAGAGGACACACAGGAGGCAGGCGGCATCCATCCCAGCTCTGTCCTGCCCTGCTACACAGGGAGCCAAACCTGAACAGTCAGGATGGTAGCTCTCTAATTTAATACTGTATTTAGCTGATGATCCCAAATAACACTTTGTCAGCTTTTGTGATCTAGCACAAAACCACATGCCTTGTGATATACCAGCTGGGCTCTGGTAATGCCCTTGACTGGAGGCTTAAAGGCTTTGGTTGGGACATAACTTCGATGTACTGAATTTCCATTTCAAACTGTGATGATTATCTCTGGGTTTGGTGTAGCAGAGAGTGCTACCAAGATTCAACTGTGGCTAGTTAATAAGACGACCTCTGCCTTCTGGTCTACTTCTGGGAGCGCTGTCGCTACTCTGCTCTGCTTGTTTGCAAGATCGAAAAGCCGTGGTTGTTTGGTTTACAGGATGCGGGCATCAGAACCATCTGCCTGGTCTGGTGTTTCTTTAATTAAAACTTTAATTACAGATATATCTCTGCACAGATATGTGCTGTCTATCAGCTCCTGTTCTTAATTACCTGTGCTAATGAGAGCTGAAAGGAGAGTGAACGTTGGCTGGGTGTCTCTTACATGCCAGCACTCGTGTCAGACGGTGGAATACATGCCAGGGCAGGTAAGAGAAACCCAGAGTCAAATGCTGCCACCAACTTGCCCCCCTCGCTGTCAGTCCTTCTCCCACCACTACAGAAGGAGGAGAAAAGTCCTCTGGCTTCTCCCAGGGGGAGAAACAAGGGGCTGAGAGGGGAAAAAACACTCCAAAGGATCTGTAAGGAGAGAGGGGAAGACTGGGGCATCACAGGCTGACCATCCACGTGCTGTGCGGGCACTCACATCTGTCCCGTGGTCTAAAGCCTGTGATTCTGAGGCGTGTCACCTGGTTGCCATGGCAACCAGGGCCCCCGTTTCCCGGGAGAGGACAACCACCAATGAGAACAGACAGGAGCTGCATTCCACGTGCTCTGACTGTGCAGCAACCCCACCGCCGCCTCAGCCAGTGGTCACCCCCCTGCTGACGAGGGCAGATGTTCACTGAAGAATGGCAAAAGTATCTTCCACAGTTGGACCATGTTTCTTATCCTCCTCACTGCCTCCTGAGGGGTTAAATGCCATCAGAACTGCCCCTAAGTGGTCTCCTCAGCCCCTCCTCCACCACCCTACCCACCAGGGTTGGGCACTTCCTGTCACCTCCCAAGGCACACAGGCCACAGGCATGGCCACAGGACACCCACACACCCCGGGCAGCACAACTGAGCGGGCTAAAGGCCTCTGGGGAGGGCCTGTCCTCCCCAGGAGCAGCTCCTCAGCACCAAACGGGGGCCCTGACACCTGGCCTCAGACCTTCCAGCAGCAAACACACTGCAAGCTGGACGCAGGTGCCTCTAGAGGGGCCAGTCCATCACTGCCCCGCACTCGGTCCCAGTTAGTGATGGCGCTTCTCAGACAGCCATGCCAAATTACCTACCCGAGATATACCACCCAACTCAAGGCTGACGATCACAAACAAAATCTGACAACTTCTGGAGTGACTCAGGGAGCACCTTCACCTCTGAAAGATAAGTCCCAGGACACATCGAATCAACTACGAGAAACACCAGGCCCCTTGCAGGATTTCAAGTGTTTAAAGCCTGATGACAGATACATTCAGAAGTATCTGGTACATGATGGAGAAAAAGTGAAACAGGGTGAGGATAAGAAAGAGAAGGGGTGGGGAGGAGAGGAAAGGAGGGACTGAAGAATAAATGCACACAAGACAGGGACAGAAAAGAGAGTGAAAAGGCAAAGGAGAGACCACCCACTGCTTCATTTTGCCCCACAAGCAATCTCCAACCTAGTTTCTGTGATGGTAAGATGCCCGCTCTCAGAAGACTACCTCCTACTGAGGTCAGATGGACTCTCTCCTCCCACAGGAAGGCGGCTGGTGGGTAAACCACCAAACTACCCATAAAGGCCACTGTAGTTTACACTGCAACTCAACAACAGGAAGATCCACATGTGCACACATCAGTTCCAGGTATGCCTTGCTGTAAATACCATAAACATCCCGTGTCTCTCCACGCTGCTGATCAACGGTTTCTCTGAACTGGCAGCCCCAAGACTGGGATGGGGTCAGGGCTCCACGATTTAAAGCTGGATGTGTGGTACAGAGCAAGAGCAAGGAAGCCACTGCCCAGAGCCCCTCCAGGCGCCATGTGAAGGCAGGGCCTTCCTGCCCAGGGCACTGAAGGCCTGACCAAGGCAGGGGTGCTGGTAGCTGAGGGACAGGAATGTGTGCAGAGGAGGGCAGAATTTCCTGCCAGGGGAGCCGCCAGGTTTGCCAGCAAACACAAGGCAGCGGGTCCTGGAAGGGCAGTACCTGGACTGAAGTCCTGGACTCTTTTTGCGACCCACTAGGGGTGACCCCAAAGGAGCTCATTTAACCTGCCTGTGCATCGGTGTTCTCAGGGGCCAGGCGGAGTTAACAAACACCATGGACCTCATAGATAAATGCAGGTAATTATGTGGAAACACTTGGGGAAACCTGACACACAGCAGTGACTTCCTTCTTCCTTATTCTCCTGAGGATGGAGCACTGAAGCCTCTCACCGCAAAGCAAAAGCCTCTCAACGCTTTCTGACTCTCCAGCTCACTAGACAGCTGACTGAAGCTAAGAGAGAACGAGCAAGTGCTGACTAAGCAAAAGATGGGGGTCTCGCCCATGGGTCTTTCGTGTGTCTCCTAATTTAGCCTAAATTAGCCAAAACCAAAGAACCTATCATTAAAGGGCCAACAGGCTCTTAATTATCTCAACTTGTCTTGTTAACTGGTTAAGAACCCAGATTTAACTTGAAGCATCTGAACTAGCACTGGTTATTCCCATAAACCAGTGGTCCCCAACCTTTTTGCCACCGGGGACCAGTTTTGTGCAAGGCAGATTTTCCATGAGGATCTTCCCAACCCAGGGATCGAACTCATGTCTACTGCATTACAAGCGGATTCTTTACTGCTAGGCCACCAGGGAAGCCCCATCAACTCTATTTTAAAGAGGAGGAAACTGAGGCACAGAAAGGTTAGATGATGGTCTCCGCCACGCCACCTGCGAAGGGCCAAGGCGGGAGGCAGGATTCCACGAAAGGCGGCCGAGCTCCCGACCGATCACCAGAGCTCTCACTACCATGTCTTCGCAGCATAAAGACCGGCTGCCAAGAGCACAGCCCTCGCATGAGGTTCGATTTCAAAGACACCTTTATTCTGGGCTCCCAGGGTGTCCATCATGCATTTTCATTTATCCTGCCAACAACCCTAAAAAGCTAGTAGGAGACATACAGTCCCCATGTTTCACACAGGATAAAACTGAAGTCGAATCAATGAAATGTTCTACAAACCCCTGTACATTAAGTGGAACAAATGATTTCACTGATTTCAACCACAACATGAAAGCCTTTTGAAGTCTTTCTATTTGAGTTTTTGAGTCTTGTGCGTCGCTACCTCACAAGAGACCCCTGGCACATCCAGAGACCCTGCCGGTCCAAAGCAGGTCTTCTGACTCTCAGCCTAGGGTTTTCTCACCGACTCATGCTCACAAAAACGACATCCAGGTGACTTACAACTCACTAGAATTCCTAAATACTAACCAAGTAAGCGCTGCTCACTGACAATAGGTAACAAATGTGACCGTATGTATACCAGCTCTCTCTGACTATATTGCAAAATAAAAATTATCACAATGAAGACATTTCTCCTGGGTGCCTATTAACTGCCTCCTCAGCTCCTACTGGACTTAAAGTGTCTGACTGTCTCCAGAGGACCTGGCAGCCTTCGGAGAGATGTCAAGAGGCCCTGATTCTGTCAACAGGGAGCTGGGACTCTCTGGGCTCCAGCAGCCAGCTCCCCCTAGGGAGTCGGGCAGGCATAGGACTGCTTTAGCAAGGAGAGTGGATCAGCCCACCGCTCACAGCCCCTCCAGCCCTGCCATGTCTGTTCAGTAAACTCTGAGCCACACGTTATCCTTCTTCTCATGCTAGAGAGGAACAAATAAAAGGATGCAGCCTGGAAAACATTCCCACACAACTCTGAAAGCATTATTATTTAAAAAAAAATCACCTTAAAATGCAAGGTTGGATAAGTAAGCTGCTCCCACTCCTGGAACATTCATGCCCTTTCTGGCTCTGTAATCATGGGATGTTTTACCTACTCATACTTCACAGATCTGACATTCTGCAATTCTGTGAAAAGACACCCGACAAGCCAAGGGCAGTTTCCCAGGTACGTTCAGTATAACAGACAAAGACGAGCAAGGAGGCCTGAAAAAGTGTTCGTGAGCGTTCCGATCTCCAATGAGCAGCTCACTACAACTAATTTTAATTTGTGGTTCTAATGAATGACATAAACTTTTATAGGTATCAACAAAGCTCAGAGAGGACTTAAATCCATTTCAGTGCTCATTTAGCAGCTTCAGCTGTGTGCAATTAAAGCATCAGCATTAAATGTTGGAGAATAAAATAATGAGACACTTAGAAAATAATCTGTGCTTCAGCAGGCCATGCTACGAGATGTCACATGATTTCTTTTCTTTTTTTTAAGGAACATGATTTCTCAGGAATATCTTGCCAGTTGAAAGAATTAACTTAAGTTTGACTTTTATTTTTAAATTTCAGGGTTTTTCTTTTGCTTTTGAATTAAGAGTTTTCTGAAAAGTGGAATACAGTTGCAAATGCATTGTCTGAAAAGCAGTCACGAAATAGCATGCGGCATAAAGCAGTCAGTCTGGTGTATGGACCATCAGAGCCGACTGACCAGGTTTCAGCAAAGGACACATCTGATCACATTAGAAATGTCATTCACTCTTAACTTACATCTCAAATAAAGGATAAAATACTGAAGAAGGGGGAAAGGTGAATTTTGGGAGTGAGACAACTTTCTTATCTTCCAGCCCATACGTGGAATTCAAGGGCTAAACTTTTTCTTCTACCAACACTTGAGAATATAAAATGTCATGTGAGGTGGTAGAACGTGGCAGCGGAGACCAGTTAAGTTCAAGTTGCCACCATTTCTGAAAGAAGGAGAGTGAATCTGCAAAGGAAGGGGTGTGTGGTGACCGTGGTGATGGTGGGGAGGTGTGTGTGGTAACCATGAGGAAGGGAGGGGGGCGGGGGCACAGGGGTAGGGATGGGAGTGGTGTGGGGAGGAGATGTGGGTGTCTGAGGTGTGTGCAAGTTACATGTGAACACCAAGTTCATCTGGCTACTGCAAAACATGAATAGAAGAGGAAATATACTGTGTGGGGAAATGCACTCATTAAACTTAAAATTTTAAAAGGATGAAAACACAGATTACACTTTATTTTTAAAACTGAAATGAATTTTAATACAGAAAACGAAGACAGCATTTTGCAAGTTTATCGCTCAAAGGGGTATCTCTATTTGAGGAAATCAGCGTGTTACACTCTGAGAGATGAAATGTTACAGCTTGTACACCAAAATCAAAAAATGAAATTAAATTAAAAAATGAAATGGTTACCAAGGTAATGCAGGTCAGGGGATCAAAGGTGAAGGGTCACACATTATTAAAAAGAAATCCAAAAGGACGGCTGCATCATGATCTCTGCAAAACAAAGGAGCTCCAGTAAGTAAAACTCGCACCTCCCAGAATCAAACTCAAGTTCTTGAAAAGAAGATGCCCCCTGTAACTGAACACAGTCACTGCTGAGTCCATGTCGAGCCATTTTTAATTAGGTACAAAACCAAATTTTAATTACCATTTTTAAATAAAAATTTAACCATTCAATCATATTAAACCACAAATATCCCCCATTACAAGTGACTGAAGTACTGACATTTCCACTGGACCCCATGCCCCGTTTTCGGGAAATGACACTGTTTGTTAAGTTGCCAACATATCAGAAATCTAATTTGGTCACAGCATGGTGAGTTTTTTTTTTTCCCTCTCCTCAAGGAATGAATTCCAAAATTGAGTTTTTGCAAATTTGTTTCATTTGAAGTAGCTGCATAAAATTTCCATTATTGGAACATTTAGTATAACAATGTTCTAGAAGACAGCAATAAAGTGATACATGATAAAATAAACTGTGTAACTATATCTATTAAGATCTGTTCTCACATTCAACTCTCACTGCACAGGGGGGAAAAGACATTTTAAGCAAAATAACTTGCTATCTCTACTGGATTTACACAGAATTAATAGAAGCTTGACATAAGGAATATCTTAACAATGGAAAAAAGTGTATGACAGTTGAGGCCTCAATTTTGTTATTATTTACTCATTTCCCTCATTAACAAACAAAAAAGGACATTAACAAACCTTAAAAGGACAGAAAGAGCCAAGGTTTTGTTTTGCATCATGTAGCCACCACAGAAATCATGACAAACACACTTAACTTTGCGGCAATAGCAAGCATAACAATTAGGAGTTACAGTAAATAATTTCCATATTCCTTTCACTAGTAAATAAAATGACTACTATTTTATTTACTAATGATCTTCAGTCTTCTCTCTGCAACTAAACTTGAGCAGGCTACATTTCCTGATTTAAGGATCCAATCAAATTTCTTCGCTTCTTGCTGTACAGTGAGTTGTAACAGGCAATAGAAATAATGCCTCTCTATCTAAGAGGGGAAAAGGGAGCATCACTAGCAAGAACTTTAAGTACCATTCCCTCTTCCAGCCTCCAAGGTTAGCTTCAATCTTACAATATCTAACATTTGAGTTTACCTTGATAAAATCAAATTTCCCGAATACTTTCCTATTAAAATAAAGACAACTGCCCTACAGGATTTTATTAAGAGGAACAGGATATTCTTTCTGGTGGCTTAGAGCTATCAATAAATAAACTCTATAAGGATTTTTGTTCCCCCTGATTAGGTTTTGTTAAGAAATAACTGGCAGAGCTTCATGCACTAAATACAAGTGTGTTAGTGCCTCAAGGCCACATTTCTAAAAACACGACTTTTATTTTAAAGTTTCAGAGCTACTGAAAAGTAAACTAGCCTTTCATTTATCTGGGATGCTCCTCTCCAGTAAAGTCTGTCATATATGAATTTGTTGCTGGGAGGCATGCAAGCAATTTTGAACACTACAGAAGGAATCAATACCCCATCAAAACAATGCAGATGCTGTTTTAGTAGCACTGTTATTCAGACCACTTTAAGCATGTTTATAAGAAAAGGCAAGAAGTCAGCAAGTTTACCATTAGCCAAGTTTTGTTTTATCAAAATATTTCCCATTAAAAATGAGAAAAGGTACATTCAGATCCAATATATGTACCCCTTCATTACCAAAACACAAGCATTTATTTTAAAACTTCTTGACAACAAGAGGAGACAGCACTTATAGATGCTTTTCAAAAGTCTTCTAAATCATTTCTAAAATTCACAGACTCAGGAAAAACGTGTTAGCCCAAACTTTCTACCAGTTTAACCCCCACTGCAAGCTGCAGACACCAGTCTAGGCCAACGTGGTTTGATTCTCCAAGTGGTAAGGAATTGCTCTCTGAGGTCCTGTAAGCACTACAACCAATCACGTTTCCACAAATAAATCCACGTTTCCACAAATAAATCCACGAAACTGAATATAACCTAAGTAAAAGCACAAACAAGAACCCTCTCCACCCAAGCACTTACAAGTTCTGACAATTTGAATAAATTTGTGCCAGTAATGACACTTTAGGTGACTTAAAGAAAATCCATGAAGGATTTTAGCCGATGTTTTTCACATGTGTTTGCTATTTGAGAAAGGGAGGGCTATCAGGAAGGAGTTTACCACACCTCTAATATTCAAGGACCCTAGCACCCTAATTGGGCTTCCCTGGTGACTCAGGCAGTAAAGAATCTGCCTGCAATGCAGGAGACCGGGGTTCGATCCCTAGGTCAAGAGGATCCCCTAGAATGTAATTTAATAAGTAAAAAGAGGGCAAGACTACTGGGAGAAATAACAATAATCTCAGATATGCAGATAACACCACCACCCTAATGGCAGAAGCAAAGAGGAACTAAAGATCCTCTTGATGAAGGTGAAAAGGAGAGTAAAAAAGCTGGCTTAAAACTCAACATTTAAAAAACAAAGACCATGGATGGCATCCAGTCCCACCAATTCATGGTACATAGATGGGAAAACAATGGAAACAATGACAGACTTTATTTTCTTGGGCTCCAAAACCACTGTGGATGGTGACTGCAGCCATGAAATTCAAAGACCCTTGCTCCTTGGAAGAAAAGCTATGACCAATCTAGACAGTATATTAAAAAGCAGAAACATTACTTTGCCGACAAAGCTCCATCCAGTCAAAGCCAGGATTTTTCCAGTAGTCATGTACGGTTGTGAGAGTTGGACCATAAAGAAGGTTGAGCACCAAAGAATTGATGTTTCCAAACTGTGGTGCTGGAGAAGACTCTTGAGAGTCCCTTGGACTGCAAGGAGATCAAACCAATCAATTCTCAAGGAAATCAACCTTAAATAGTCATTGGAAGGACTGATACTGAAGCTGAAGCTCCAATAATCTGTCCACAAGATGCCAAGAGCCGACTCACTGGAAAAGACGCTGATGCTAGGAGAGACTGAGGATAAGAGGAGAAGGGGGCGACGGAGGATGAGAAGGTTGGATGACATCACCGACTCAAAGGACTCGAGTTTGAGCAAATTCCTGAAGCCTGGCGTGCTGCAGTCCATGGGGTGGCAAAAAGTCAGACATGACCGAGAGACTGAACAGAGACCACTGGGGCCAGAACATCTGGGAAGCACAGATTCCGCTGCGACAACCAGGAGCTGCCCCGGAAGCTGCTATCTGGGACACACTTCCTTTTTCCCAGAGACACAATCTGATGCCTGCCTACTTAACCGGAGGTCTGTTGACGCAACAGTTCTGCTCCAGATTCTAGAGGCCATGGGACGTGAGTAGCTTTTTATTTTTTCCCAAAAGACTGGCTTAAGCTGAAATTTGAGAAACAAAACACTCTCCTAGCCCCCTTCCTGGGCCCCAAAGAGAGTCCTTCAAGGACTACAAATGGACTGGATTCGTAGATACCAATAAAAGCGAAAATTGAGGGGTGGGGGAAGGGCGGTCTTTGACCCCAAATAAATCCATCAGTGGTAGAACTAGCACTTTCACAGCAAGGGGAAGAGAAAGAGAGTCCTCTTCCAAATGACGAGCAGTAAATAAACAGGCAATGTTCAAAAGTCCTATACTACCCAAATTTTAGAAGCACAACTAGCACACACCCTACCCTCAATCTGAAATTGGAAAGAAAACTGTATGCCCACACGGGTGACTTACATTATTACAATAAGAAACACACAAGGTTTCACTGTCACAAGACCAACAAGTCACTGGAGTCCTAGCAAAGAAGACTTTTCCAAAGAAATTCTCACCCATATTAAGTTCTCACTGTCTGGACAACTTTTTAAAGAACACATTTTTCAACATGCTCAATCTGTACTCTGAGTTTTGGGCGGTTGTTTTTTGTTGTTGCTGTTTCAGTGTTTTGGGGGTTTTGTCTGTTTATTTGCCAAGGACCAGCCAGCATTTATAAACACAAAGACCTGGCTCATTCCTCAACTAAAGAGACACAGAACAAAGGACGTCGTTTCCAATAAGGTTAAATCATGACAGAAACGCTGCCATTTTCACCTCAGGCATATACTTTCAAAATACACACAAGAACCAGAAAGAAATAAAAAATAAAGAGCCAAGAAAATTCAGAGAGTCAGAGAAGCTAGGAGACAGTTGAAGAAACCCATTAAAACACAGTTCTATATATTTTACTAATTCTTTACAAAATGGCTATTAACGCAACAATATAATGCTTTCTGCAACAGAAACTAATCTCAGCAAGTGTACTCTGAGAGCAAAATGAGAATGTCCAGCCAAAAGTTTATTACAGTGATGGGACATTTAAAAAAAAAAACTTGAATCTATAAATATAAATAAATAAATCACCAAAATGTCACTCAATAAAACAGACAATTCACTAGAATAAAATGCACTTGAGCTAAGTATATCCTTCAGTTAAGTGGGGATTATACTTCTATTACCCTTTCATCTTAGAATTTGTTAGTTTTTTTCCAGCATATTAGAAATACTGGTTGTTTGAAAAACCAAGACAAGAAAAGCACTTGGTCTCCACGAATGTGGTTCCTCCAAGTGCACCCTGTGGGGGGGCACTGCCAGCAGGAAGTGTTCCCTCCCCCACCCCCTTCCCACTACGGCCACCCTCTCTGCCGTTTTTTTTTCAACCTTTCTGAAAATATATTTCTCTGCCAAGCTTCTCAGTCTGTTCTAAAATATACGCCTGTTTCTTAAAACTTTCTATAAGTGATACAGCAACCTACACCTGCAATCATCGTATTATTTCCGCTACAATCCTCGAAAAGAAAACAAAAGCGAAAACTTTAAATACCTGTCTACCTGGAACTTTATCCTCAACAATATAATTTTCTCCCTAACAGCTTCAAAGATTTCATGAAAGGAGAAAGCGAGGAGGAGGAAGGGGCTCACGTGCCATGAGCACGAGCAACTTTTAAGAGTGATCAGACCGCTCCTTCTGGTGGAGGGGGGATGGCCATGGGGTGTGCGCGAGCAGAGCACATGTCTCAAAGGTAGGTGCAACTCAGTATATGCCAATTACATCTCAAAAAAACTATTTAAGAACTGGGGCAGAGACTGAAAAACTCTAAAATCACCAGGCACTGAGGAGTACTCAAACGCTGTGGAGAAGGCCTCAGGAGTCGGGGAAATCGGCCTGAGGTTGAGCACTGCTGCACACTCACCGAACAAAGCAAGACCTCAAAGGATCAAACCGTTTACAAGCAGCTTAGCTGCATCCCAGAGCAAAGTTCAAGGAGAACTCAAGGGTCCTGCTTCCTTAAATTGAGTCTGTCAGTGTCCACCTTCTAATCAAGATATTTAGTCCATATGCAGTTAGTATAATATAATTTAGTCCATATACGGTTAATATAATAAATGTGGTTGGGTTTTAGTTAACCATCCTGTGATTTGTTTTCTACTTATTTCCTGTGTTCTTTGTTTCTTTATTCTTCCTTTCTGCCTTCTTCTGGATGAATCAAGTATTTTTAGTTTAAAAAAAAAAAAAACTTTTTAAGAATGGGGGGTGGGCAAAAGGCAGGGCTGTGCCCTCTTCCTGTGCACTTTAACCCACAAAGCCCAGCTGCAGCCATCATGCAGGGAGAGCCAAGAGTCATGGGGAGCCAGCAGGAACCACTGAACTAACCAATTCTGGAACCACCTGGTTCTGCTTCTCTTGGGTGAAATAATGAAAGTAACCTCCTTGTTTAAAATAAATACTATATATTTAAAACATGTCCTATTGATTACCAGCTTTCATATTAGCCACAAATCTGAAATTACCATAGTTTCTAAATGGAAAATCAGGGCACAATATGACAGTTTCTCCAAAAGACTTGAAAAACCAGCTTTAGATATACTCCTAGCTTTACAAATTATATACAAATTTGCCAAATACTCTTAAATTTCCCCCTCAGATTTCATATTTATATGATGCTAACTCTACTACAGTCAAGACCCAGTCCTCCCAGGTTAATATCCCCACTAGAGAAAAAAAACAATATGATATATGCCAAATTCCCTCAAATAAAAATTTATAAAAAATAAAAGGGAAACATTCACCTACTTTGACTTTACGTCTGTATGACCTGTATAAGGTTACTAACCTGCACACCAGCGCTTATTTTAATTGCTCTACTGGCTTCCTACATGACACTCGGGACCAGGAGTACACGACAGTCAGGAGTCAGGACTCCAACATTGCCCACTTCCTCTTGTCACTGATTCTCAAGTTTCAGACAAATAAGAAGCCCCTATTTAAACCAAGTCATTTGCAAAGAATAGTTCCCAAGTCTCTCCCTTAAGAGATTACAATTTAGTACATCAAAAGAGGAGCTAAACAATCTGCATTTTTAGTAAAACCCCCAGATGAAGCTGACTAGAACAGTCCACAGTCCTCACTTTAAGAAAAATTGCCTAGGTGGGTTCAACCCCATCCTCCAGTCTCCACATACACCCGCCTCCTGCAGGCACCAAGCAGCGATGTCAGACCTGCCAAAGGATATAGAAACAAATTCCAGCTGATAACAGCTTAAGGTGGCCCTTAAGTTTTTAAATGCCAATAGATGCTTTAAAAGTCTCTAAAACCCCAAGAATAAAGCTATACTGAAAGACAGGGTAGCTATACAAGATACAGAGAATCCTTTTCCAATTAGAACCAATTCTAGGTTTCCGTAATAGCTCTACTGCTTACTACTCTATGACCTTGGATAAACTAATTTTTAACAAAGTCACACTTTCTTCACTTAAAACATGAAGATAATGACATCCCTACCTTATAGGGCTGCTGTGAATATTAAAGAAAATAAGTAATACAAACTGAGCAGCATGGTGCTTAGGTCTTAAAAAGCAATAATGCCAGCTCTGTGGTTACTATGATGATGGTGCTGATTATCTTCCATTCTTTCTCTGATCTGATTCTTTACAAGGTTTACAAGAGGGCTACTGCTCTCTCCATTTATTCAGATGAGCAAAGGTTAACATTCAAGACGTAAATCTTAAAAATGGCAGAGCTGGAACTGAAATTACATCTGTCCAGCCTGTCCTGCTCCACGGCTCTGGTCCTGACAGGAAGGTGCTCCACGTGGGGCTCTGCACACTAAGGTTCCCAGTCATGTTTGGGGAGTGAGACAATGAAAGGACAGGAAGGTCATGCGGGGCAGCAGAGGGGACTGCACCCTTCTAGATTCATTACATACCGACCACAGCATCTTACACAGGGCACTCAGGACACTTCACTCAAGGGAATCACAGAAATAAACGCAAGGACTTATTTGGATACAATAGAAGGAGGAGCAATTATTTTCCATTCTGCAATTCTACTCACTAATTAAAAGACAAATTCATTCAACAAATATATACGGAGAGCCTAACTATAGGGAAGGCTCAGTCACTCCGTCCCGGGATGTGCAATGAAGAGCAGAGAAGAGGTTCCAGCTTTGTCTATCTTGACGCTGAGGCAAGGATTCAGAAATGGAACAAGTCATTTCAAGCACCATGAGCAGAATTAAGAAGTGCAGAATGCTATGGAAATGCACAGCAAGGGTACCTCATGAATTCTGCTGTGGAGGGCGAGGGGGAAAGAGGCAATTTTCCTGGGGGAAATAATGTTTAGCTGAGATCAGAAGGATGACAAGGTGGAGGTGGACCATATCCTAAGAAGAAGAAAAAATGATATGTCACAGGCAATATGGGAGGAAGGACCTGAGAGTAGACAAGGAATTCAGGGGAAGAAACCAATGGTTGGAAGAGAGAAGGGGAGAGGGGCCAGGTGGGAGGCTGGGCGGGTGACGCACAAGATTTCACAGGCCTATGCACGAGGCTGAGAAACTAGATCTTAAGGACAATGGAAAAGTATTCAAACAACTGAGAAATGGGGTACCATAATCCAACTGGCATTTTTAAAAAACCACTCCGACATCTGGGTGGGAGCAGGCAAGACTTCAGGCAGGGACAGGGGTCCAGGAGCTCTCTAGAAACCGTTTGGGCACAAGTAATTGTCAACTGGCCTGGAGAGGTGGCTGTAAGGAGTGATTTAGACAGAATGGAAATTTATGTGGAAATAGAACTGGTAGGCTTAGATTCAATACGTAAAAGATGAAGGAGGTGTCAAAAATGACCTCTGAGAGGAAAAAAAGTAGCAACTCTAGATTGGAGATACCTGATAAGCACTGCCTCAGCCAGGTGGTGAAGGTTAAGAGTATCACAGTGAGAAGTCTTGTTGATAGCAGGCACCCCTGATCTGATGAGATGAGAAGGGCTCTGCATCTCCCTAGTCTTCCTTCCCAAAACGCGTAATCCCAGCCTAATCACAGACCAAACAGCAGACCAACCCAAACTGAAGGACATTGTACAAATGCCTGATCCGTCAAGGTCAACAGAAACAACCAAAGTCTGCGCAATTGTCACAGTCCAGAGGGGCCTGAGGGGAAAGGACAACTAAATGTCATGTGGCCTCCTGGATGGGGTCCTGGAACAGAAAAGGACATTAGGGGAAAACTAAGGAAAGCTGAAGAACGTGTGGAGTTTACAGTCCTCTAGCAGTACTGGTTACTGGTCAGGGTGAACGTACCACTTTCACGTTATTAGGATCAGTGGGAGTGGGGGACACATGAACTGTCTGATATTTTTGCAACTTTTCTAGAAAGCTAAAACTACTTTTAATGCAAACGTTTATCTTAAAACTGGCCCCCAGGTCTGCCTTGGACACGTGGGAGGTGTCCTTTTTTGAGACAGGAAAGACAGAGAGGAACACCATGAGCTCATTTCAGACACACTACACAGGATCAGCCTGTCAGACTCTGCCATAGAGTGGGTGGGCAGCTCTGGTGGGGCCCTCGGCAGAGGGAGTTGAGCTCAAAACAAATTCAAGATGCTAGCACACCCGTGGAGGTGAATGTGGAGGCAGCAGGAGAGGAAGAAGGCTCACTGAGAGAGAGAGAGACCTTGGAACAGAGCGAAGAAAAAGCACTACCCTTGGAGAGACCTAGAAAGTAAACAGGACAGAATGCGGGCACCAAAGTTCAGTTCTGGCAAAACATTTTTTTAAATATTTATTATCTGATCTTATTTTTGGCTGTGCTGGGTCTTCACTGCCGGGCACAGGGCTTCTCTAGCTGCAGCAAGCCGGGACTACTCTTCGTTGCAGCTCACGGGCTCGAGGCGGGTGGGCGTCAATAGTTGCGGTGCATGGGCTTAGCTGCCCTGTGGCATGTGGATGCTTCCCGGACCAGGGATCGAACCTGTGGCCCCTGCACTGGCAGGAGGATTTTTAACCACTGGACCATCAGGGAAGTCCCCTAGCAAAACTCTGGTTTTCTAAAGTCCAGTAAGACAACAGAAACAAAAAGCAGCAGGTGAGTCTGAACTTGCTGAAAAAACTACCACAAAAATAAAAACAGGTACAGACTTATTGCATATAAGGCAGGCTCAAGGATTATTAATACAACACAAGAGAATATAGCCAATGTTTTGTAATAACTGTAAATGGGAAAAAAATAGATACAGTTTTTTGTAGCACAAGTTAAAAAAAAAAATCAGGAGCCCTCTCAGCAGGCTGAGGGAGCAGCAGGGTCACTGAGAGTGAAAATGAGTATCTTAGAGGTGAGGACTTCAGTTGATTCCTGAGAAATATCCACATTTACCAGTCACGCACGAAGAAGGTCGAGTCAAGCCCTGAGAAAAGCCTACCTTCAGACGTCAGGCAGAAGACAGTGGAACATCCAACACTAGGAGAAAATCCAAGGCCACACGTCATCCCGGAGGCCAAGGGGAAGGCACAGTCAACTTCTGTGAATACGTCTGAGAAACCAAATAAAATACTGAAAAATGCCCCTCATCTTTACCAATTCTGAGGTCACAAGTGATCTCTCTCTGAAAGAGGTTTCAGCAGAATAATGGGAATTAAATTCAGATTGGAGTATCTGAATAAAAGTGAAAAAAAGAAAAACCAACTCTCACAAGAAGTCTGGCTCTCAGACTTGTACACCCTTATTCAAGGCAACATTACTCACAACACCCAAAGGTGGAGGCAACCCAGGTGTCTATCGATGAATAAATGGATACACAGTGTTGTATGTACATAATGAAATATTATTCATCCTTTAAAAAAGAAGGAAATGACGTGTGGCTGAACCATGAGGATATTATGCTAAGAGAAATAAGTCAGTCACAGAAAGACAAATGTTACAGACTCCCCTGATCTGAGATAATTAGCGTTGTCAAATTCAGAGATAGGAAACAGAAAGATGTTTGCTGGGGCTGGAGGGAGATGGCAACGGGGAGGGAGTTACACAACTGTGTGAATTTACTTAATGCCGAAGAACTGTATACTTTAAAATGACTAAGATGGGAAATTTTATGTTATGTACATCCTACTACAATCAAAATTTTTTAAAAAGAAGTCTGGCTCTCAAAATGTTAAATTTGTATCAAGCCATAATGATTTACAATGAAAAATATTTAGAGCTGGACACTTTAACCTAGATCAGCACTTTCTAGACATGTCCCTGAAGACGCATGTCTCACACACACACATCACAGATGTTGGTCCCCTCATGCTCTGCAAGGGGGCCTGGACCCCACAGACCCCAGGTCAGTGGTCTCTGATCCCAAGAGTACTCATCTATTAACCCTGTATGCCTTATAAATACTTTTATATTTGACGTGTTCTAAGATGTGAGAAGAGCCGGGAAGTGATGGCTACAAAAATGAGGGTTAGAGATCATTTCAATTCTATTTTCAGTGGCAAAAAAACTTGCTTTACAAGGGGGAAATCCCTGTAAGAGACTTCCATAAATTTCCATTAATAAGTGAGTGAGTAAACAATTTATGGTAACATTCAGGAAAAAAAGTTGCTTTAAATTGGTTTTCTTCATCAACCCACAACTTCTGCTACCAAAAGGAAAAGAAAAAGAACGTGACCCCAACTTACAGAAACTAGTAACAGGTCATTTAGAGAAACAAAGGAACCTCTACTATAAAGTCACACCCCATTTTTGACAGATAACTTTAAGGATGGATGGACTAGGGGCAACAATTTTCTCTTCATGAATTGTCAGATTGACAAGAACTAAATCAGTATGTAAGGAAAAAAAGGAAAAATCAAAGAACAACATGGCACTGATGCAGGCCTATGATAAACAGATCAACAAACAGAAAGCATTTAGATACAAAGCCACACATAAGTATCTGTTGAAATTTAGCACAAGGTAAAGGCAACATTTCAAATCAGCAGGAAAGGATCAATGACTCAATAATAAGCATCTATTAATATATGGAGGGAAAAAAGCTTTACCTCACTCTGTCCATATTACCCAAAATGTCTCTGTGTATTAAACATCTAAGGGAAAAATTCAACACAAAGAAGAAAATCCAGGGAGAACACTTAGGAACTGAGATAAAGAAGCCTTTCCTGGGTGTGCTTTCAAGGCCAAAGAGACTCAGAGTTTGAGTGCATGACCCACAGAACTGACATGAGGATGTAATGAAGAAAATTAAGACTGAAATACAGCATACTAGGCAGGAAAAAATTAAACTTTTTTTTTTTTTTTTAAAGAAAAACACAGAAATCAGAAAGGGTAAAGAATGTATTAGAAAAAAGAACAAAAGAATGAACAATCAAAAAAGTAACACAAAATGTTACACAAAACAACATGAAGAAAAGCAAATTAAAAAGAAACCATTTTTTCACCCATTAGACTAAGATTGAAAAACTGTAATACCTGCGTCAGTCAGTTTAGGGAACTGAACATTTTCCTATTCAGCTACAGAGAGTGTAGTGGCATCTTTCTAGAGG
Source organism: Bison bison bison (assembly GCF_000754665.1). Taxonomy (NCBI): domain Eukaryota; kingdom Metazoa; phylum Chordata; class Mammalia; order Artiodactyla; family Bovidae; genus Bison; species Bison bison. Next base: position 6,689,760 of record NW_011494861.1, read on the forward strand.
GAATATGGCAAACGTTTACACTCTCTGGTGAGCAACTATGTTGGCAGACCTCCTTTCCTAAGACAATAACTAGAGAAGTGTGCAAAATACTGAGATAAGCAATAAGGGACTGGTTTACAATTTTTATAGAAAAGTTAAGCTCCTATACTCTGGCCACCTGATGCGAAGAGCCAACTCATTGGAAAAGACCCTGATGCTAGGAAAGATTGAAGGCAAAAGGAGAAGAGGGCAGCAGAGGATGAGATGTTTAGATAGCATCAGTGACTCAATGGACATGAGTTTGAGCAAACTCCAGGAGATAGTGATGGACAGGGGAGCCTGGGGTACTCCAGTCCATGGGATTGCAGAGAGTAGGAAATCACATAGCAACTGAAGAACTATACTTTTCAGTTATGTACAGCCACATCCACACACATGCACTGGCATGCAAGGTGACCACAACAGATTTTTGGCATGGGGAGAAAACCAGAGAAGAGGTATCCATGATTCCTTGTGGGGAGGGGCGGGGGAAGAGTGTAACACACACATACACACACACATGCCCCACTTTGAGGCAGAATAACTCTTATTAAAGCAAGACAGGCTGGAAAAGAACCTCAATATATTAATCAATACATAATTCCAACTTGATTTTTAAATTACTAAAAACATTCACCTCTCAATTGGTAATAATACATAGAAGGATAAGTAGATGTGTAAATTATATTAATACAACTGAGAAACATATAATGGACAAAACTAATGTCATGAAACTAAGCTAAATCAAAGAATTCAACACATAATTGAATAATTCAATCCTTTCAAAGCAAATGTAATTGTAACTTGAGTTGGGGATATCAATACTAATATCCGTACCATATGCAGACATTCCCTACAATAAATCTTCATCTACCACTAATCTCATTTGGGTCCTTCAGTGTGAGATAACAGAAAATAACCTGGGTCTCTGGCCCCAAGTCCTGGCAGAGAGCTCCTAAAACCCCGTAATTTCTTAAGTGACAATTAGAACATCTTTGGTTCCAATATCTGGTCTTTGACTTCGTCCCTGACCCAGGGTTCCTGAAACCCTGGCAAACCCTAAGTGATAAAAGCACTAAGGAGCTACTGGGGCTACTCTAGGTGGGGGTTGGGGCGGGGGGTGGGCGGGGAGATGGGCTCCAAGATAGCTACAAATGGGGCTAGTAACCAAAACAACCAAGGCACGAGTGGCAGCTTGGAATTTTCTGCCCCCACTCCCAATTCTTCAGAGAGAGGCTGGAAATGGAATTAATAATTGATTAAGAGGGAACTTCCCAAAAATCCCAACAGTACCAGATTCAGAAAGCTCCCAGATTGAGGCTGTGAACACCTCCACACTGGGAAAGCGACACACCCCCAACTCCACAGGACAGATACTCACCACTCTCTATGTCCCTAGCGACTGGACAGTACCTGAAAAAAGGCGTTCATAGACTACAGACTCCACAAAGGCGAGTCCAATATCTATTTGGTCCTCTCTTACGTATCTGGTAACAAACACGATATCTGCTAGAGAGAGAATGTTTAACAGCATTTATTAAATAAATACTGAATGAATGTGAGGGATGGGATGGGCTCCATAATTCTATTCCTAGGCTCAGTTGTAAAGAATCTACCTGCAATGTAGGAGACGCAGGCTCTATCTCTGGGTCAGGAAGATCCCCCGGAGGAGGCAATGGTAACCCACTTCAGTATTCTTGCCTGAAGAATCCCATGGACAGAGCAGCCTGCCAGACTACAATCAGTGGAGTCACAAGAGTCAGACATGACGTAGCGACTAAACCACCACCAGCTTGCATCAAGTTCCACCAGCGTGACAGAACAGAGACGTCTCCGCCCTACAGGACGCCACAGCCTACCCTGGAGACCAGGCATGGGTCTCAGCCCTGGGCACCACGGGGACTCTTCCTCAAGGGCTCTGCCTCATCCTAGAGGATGCAGCTCCCCTCTATATGTGTTATTCTTACATTCTTTACAGTTCTCTTGACTTTTTATGAACCCAATCCCGCATTACTTCCATTCCCTCATACAGTGAAAAATGGTCATTTTTTAAAATTATTTTTTTATATAGGCAAAATGAAAAAACCTGAATGGGAAAAAATTCTGCAAATGATATGACTGATAAGGGATTAATATCCAAAATATATAAGCAGCTCATACAACTCATCAAAAAAAAATCTGATTTAAAATATTCATAGTAAATTTTTTCTTTCTCTTTTTTTTTCCCTTCTGATTTGACCCAGATTTATCAGGGTCAAATTTATCAGGCTTCCCTGATAGCTCAGTTAGTAAAGAATCCGTCTGCAATGCAGGAGACCCCGGTTCAATTCCTGGGTCAGGAAGATCCGCTGGAGAAGAGAGAGGCTACTCACTCCAGTATTCTTGGACTTCCCTTGTGGCTCAGCTGGTAAAGAATCCACCTGCAATGCAGGAGACCTGGGTTTGATCCCTGGGTTGGGAAGATCCCCTGGAGAAGGGAAAGGCTACCCACTTCAGTATTCTGGCCTGGAGAATTCCATGGATACAGATTTGGAATTAATTTGTATGCAGTGAAAGAGTCACATTTCTTTTCTTTCCCCACATGAATATTTACCTGAATACAGTTACTGAGAAGACTGTCCTTTCTCTGTTATTCTGCAGAGCCTCCTACGTGGTAAATCAAGTGTACAAATACGAATGCAACTGTGTCTGGACTATTTTACTTGACTGGTCAACTTGTCTAGCCTTTCACTAAAGTTATATTATTTTAATTACCATAGGGTTAAACAAGTCCTGCTATCCTGTAGAGTAAGTCTGCTCAGATTGCCATTCTTCAAAACTCTTCCGGGCATCCTTTGCTGTCTACATTTCCAAGCACATGTTAATATGAGTTTGTCAAGTTCATCAAGGAAACAACTGCAGACATTTTTATTGATACTACATGAAGGAACTTTTGAATTTCAGAAGAATCAACATCTTACAGCATTCATTCTCCTAATCCATTAAGATGGTATACCCATCTATTTATTTAGACCTTTAACTTCTCTCAGTGTTTATCTTTCCCTGTACAGATGCCTTACATTTTTTTAAACTTATTCTGTAAAATCGGACTGTGCATGCCACCACAAATGATATTTCTACTTCACTTTTTGTTGCTGATATACAAAATTGCAATTGTGTCCAGAGTTACTCTGAATCTTGCAGCCTTGCTTATTAATTACAGTAAGTTATGAGGTTTTTTCCTACATACACATGCCATCTACAAAACCAGTTTTATTCTTTTCTTGCTGATTCTTGTACCTTATACTTTTCTTGTTGTATTGAACCAGGTAGAGTCTCTAAAGAAAGTCATTAACAGTAATGGTAAAGATAACTTCTTTCTACTCCCAGTCTCAGAAGGAAAACTTTCAACACTTTACCATTAAACATGATTTTTGCTAAAGGATTCTTTTAAGTAACTCTATCAAATTAAAGAAGCTACTTTTTCCTCATACTGTGTTATGGGATTTCACTTTGAATGGATGCTGAATTTTACCAATGGCAATTTTTACCTCAATTGACAGTATCACAGTCTTTTCTGTTTTACACTATTAACTCAGTGATGTCTGACTGATTTTTCAAATAGTAGACCTAGCTTTGTAATAAGTCTGATACTGATTTAAATCTTTTGAAATCTGTCAACACTTGCTATAGATAAGCAATTTTGATAAATGTTCCATGTGTATATAAAAGCATGTATAATCTAACAGTTATGGGTGCAGAGTCCTTCATATTTCATGTTTCATTTTCAGTGTTTGTTGTTTTCAATCTCCTAGTTCTCTCCTTCTATATCTAATCTACTGGCAAACCCACTGTGATCTCAATTAGGTCAAGCTTGTTAAGTATGTTATTGAGATTTTCTATATCCTCAAACCAGTCAATCCTAAAGAAAATCAATCCTGAATATTCATTAGACAGACTGATGCTGAAGCTGAAACTCCAATACTTTGGCAATACAAAGAACTGACTCCTTGGAAAAGATCCTGATGCTGGGAAAGTAAAGGCAGGAAGAGAAGGGGATGACAGAGGGTGAGATGGTTGAAAGGCATCACCGACTCAATGGACACTGAGTTTGAGCAAGCTTTGGGAGATGGTGAAAGACAGAGAAGCCTGGCGTGCTGCAGTCTATGAGGCTGCAAAAAGACAAACACAGCTGAGCGACTGAACAACAACATCCTCAGTGATTCACTGTTTACTCCATTAGCTAGTAAACTGTACTAAAAACCCCCACTATGATTGTAGATTTGTCTATCCTTTGCTAGTTTTGCCAATTTTTCCCTTGTGTATTTTGACACCATGTTTTTAGGCACATTCAGATGTAGAACTACTGAATTGAGTATGTCATCATTTTGAAATGTCTCTACCTCGAATAATGCTTTTCCTGCCCTAACTTCTATTTTACTAATATAGGTACACCAGTCTTCTACTGGCTAGTGTTGGAGTGATATGTCCTTTTCCATTTTACTTTCCACTTGTATACATCCTTAGAAGTAGTACAAAGTTGTGAAATCCACGTTTTCAAAATTTAATTTCTCAATCTTTGTTTTTAACTCAAATTTTTAGTTCACTTTATTTAATATAATTATTGATATCCTGGGTATAAATCTATCATCTTACTGTTTGCTTCCTATTATCCTCATATACTCTGTTCCTCTTCTGTCTACCTGTCTTCTTTAGGATTAATCAAGTTAGTACTACTAACTACCCCTCCTTCTCCTCTTTATTCCCTTCTATTAGTTTAGTAGATATATATTCTTTTACTGTTCTTTTAATGAATATCCTAGCGATTACAGCATGCATCCTTAACTTATCAAAGTCTGCACTAAATTAATAATTTTACCACCTCTGGGACAATGCAAAGACAACAGGATACTAACTCTATTTACATCCCCACAACTTATATGCTACTATTATAGTTTCAAACCACATATATATATATATTAAACCACACAAGACATTAAATTATCATTGCTGTTTTATACATCAACATTCATTTGCATTTACCCTGTCTTTGGTCTCCACTTTTTCCTACATCTTAAAGCTGCCATGCAGGATCAATTTCCCTTCTGCCCAAAGAAGAATCTTTATTATTACTCCCCTTTAGTGCACATCTGGCGTGCATTAATTCTCTCCATTTTGTTGGTCCAAAAAGACATTTTTGCCTTCCCTTTTGGAGGATGTTTTGCTGGGTATAAAATTTCAGTCTGGCAGTTTACATTCTTGTTTACATTTCAAAAATACTGATCCATTGCCTTTTGACTTCTACTGCTTGTGTTGAAAAATCAGCTGTCAGTCTTATTGCCCTTTTGAATGTAACATGTAATTCTTCTCTAAGTATTTTTTAAGATTTTCTCATTATTTTTGGTTTTCAGCAATCTTAAATTTTACTGAGATTTTATTTGACTTTATCCAGTGTGGGGGATCTACAGTATTTCTTAAATCTGTGATTTGAGTTTGGATGTTGCAGAGAATTTTCAGTCATTATCTCTCCAAATACAGATTCTACACTATTCCTCCTTTCCTTCCTACTGGGATTTCAATTACACACTTGTTAAATATTCTCACTGAATCCTTATGTCTCTTAGACTCTTTTACATATTTCCAATCCATTTTTCTCTATATATTTTATCATTCTAAATATTTTCTTTCAATTTATTACTACTACTAATCTACTGTTAAACCCATCTATCAAGATCTTAATCTCAATTAATTTAGTTATAGTCCTTCAATTCTAGAACTTACTTTTTTTTAAATTTTTATTGGAGTATAGTTGATTTATAATGTTATGTTAGTTTCTGGTGTAGAACAAAGTGAATCAATATATCCACTCTTTTTTTAGATTCTTTTCCCATACAGGCCATTACAGAGTATTGAGTAGAGTTCCCTGTGCTATATAGGAGCCT
>NW_011494861.1:6695798-6698611 GCF_000754665.1 Bison bison bison
TTCTTTAAATATATACTATGTGATGGGCGCAGGAGGGCCGAGAGGAGCTACTCCACGTTCAAGGTCAGAAGGGGAGGCTGTGAGGAGATACCCCTCATCCAAGGTAAGGAGCAGCGGCTGTGCTTTGCTGGAGCAGCTGTGAAGACATACCCCACGTCCAAAATAAGAGAAACCCAAGTGGAGACAGTAGGTGTTGCGAGAGGCATGAGAGAGCAGACACACAAACCATAATCACAGAAAACTAGTCAATCTAATCACATGGACCACAGCCTTGTCTAACTCAATGAAATTAAGCCATGTCCGTGGGGCAACCCAAGATGGGCAGGTCATGGTGAAGAGGTCTGAGAGAATGTGGTCCACTGGAGAAGGCAATGGCAAACCACTTCAGTATTCTTGCCTTGAGAACACCATGAACAGTATGAAAGTGCAAAATGATAGGATACTGAAAGAGGAACTCATCAGGTCGGTAGGTGCCCAATATGCTACTGGAGATCAGTGGAGAAATAACTCCAGAAAGAATGAAGGGATGGAGCCAAAGCAAAAACAATACCCAGCTGTGGATGTGAGGGTGATAGAAGCAAGGTCCGATGCTATAAAGAGCAATATTGCATAGGAACCTGTAATGTCAGGTCCATGAATCAAGGCAAACTGGAAGTGGTCAAACAGGAGATGGCAAGAGTGAATGTCAACATTCTAGAAATCAGCAAACTAAAATGGACTGGAATGGGTGAATTTAACTCAGATGACCATTATATCTACTACTGTGGGCAGGAATCCCTTAGAAGAAATGGAGTAGCCATCATGGTCAACAAAAGAGTCCGAAATGCACTACTTGGATGCAATCTCAAAAACGACAGAATGATCTCTGTTCGTTTCCAAGGCAAACCATTCAATATCACAGTAATCCAAGTCTATGCCCCAACCAGTAACGCTGAAGAAGCTGAAGTTGAACAGTTCTATGAGGACCTACAAGACCTTTTAGAACTAACACTCAAAAAAGATGTCCTTTTCATTATAAGGGACTGGAATGCAAAAGTAGGAAGTCAGAAAACACCTGGGGTAATAGGCAAATTTGGCCTTGGAATATGGAATGAAGCAAGGCAAAGGCTAACAGAGTTTTGCCAAGAGAACACACTGGTCATAGCAAACACCCTCTTCCAACAACACAAGAGAAGACTCTACACATGGGCATCACCAGATGGTCAACACCGAAATCAGACTGATTATATTTTTTGCAGCCAAAGATGGAGAAGCTCTATACAGTCAGCAAAAACAAGACCAGAAGCTGACTGTGGCTCAGATCATGAACTCCTTATGCCAAATTCAGACTTAAATTGAAGAAAGTAGGGAAAACCACTAGACCATTCAGGTATGACCTAAATCAAATTCCTTATGATTATACAGTGGAAGTGAGAAATAGATTTAAGGGACTAGATCTGATAGATAGAGTGCCTGATGAACTATGGACTGAGGTTCGTGACACTGTACAGGAGACAGGGATCAAGACCATCCCCATGGAAAAGAAATGCAAAAAAGCAAAATGGCTATCTGGGGAGGCCTTACAAATAGCTGTGAAAAGAAGAGAAGAGAAAAGCAAAGAAGAAAAGGAAAGATATAAGCATCTGAATGCAGTTCCAAAGAATAGCCAAGAGAGATGAGAAAGCCTTCCTCAGCAAACAATGCAAAAAAAATAGAAGAAAACAACAGAATGGGAAAGACTAGAGATCTCTTCAAGAAAATCAGAGATACCAAGGGAACATTTCATGCAAAGATGGGCTCAATAAAGGACAGAAATGGTATGGACCTGACAGAAGCAGAAGATATTAAGAAGAGGTGGCAAGAATACACAGAAGAACTGTACAAAAAAGATCTTCATGACCCAGATAATCACTATGGTATGATCTATCACTCACCTAGAGCCAGACATCCTGGAATGTGAAGTCAAGTGGGCCTTAGAAAGCATCACTACGAACAAAGCTAGTGGAGGTGATGGAATTCCAGTTGAGCTATTTTAAATCCTAAAAGATGATGCTCTGAAAGTGCTGCACTCGATATCCCAGCAAATTTGGAAAACTCAGCAGTGGCCACAGGACTGGAAAAGGTCAGTTTTCATTCCAATCCCAAAGAAAGGCAATGCCAAAGAATGCTCAAACTACCACACAATTGCACTCATCTCACATGCTAGTAAAGTAATGCTCAAAATTCTCCAGGCCAGGCTTCAGCAATACATGAACCATGAACTTCCAGATGTTCAAGCTGGTTTTAGAAAAGGCAGAGGAACCAGAGATCAAATTGCCAACATCTGCTGGATCATGGAAAAAGCAAGAGAGTTCCAGAAAAACTTCTTTTTCTGCTTTATTGACTATGCCAAAGCCTTTGACTCTGTGGATCACAATAAACTGTGGAAAATTCTGAAAGAGATGGGAATACTAGACCACCTGACCTGCCTCTTGAGAAATCTGTATGCTGGTCAGGAAGCAACAGTTAGAACTGGACATGGAACAACAGACTGGTTCTACATAGGAAAAGGGGTACGTCAAAGCTGTATACTGTCACCCTGCTTATTGAACTTCTATGCAGAGTACATCATGAGAAACGCTGCGCTAGAAGAAGCACAAGCTGGAATCAAGATTGCCAGGAGAAATATCAATAACCTCAGATATGCAGATGACACCACCCTTATGGCACAAAGTGAAGAGGAACTAAAAAGCCTCTTCATGAAAGTGAAAGTGGAGAGTGAAAAAGCTGGCTTAAAGCTCAACATTCAGAAAACGAAGATCATGGCATCTGGTCCCATCACTTCATGGGAAATA
>NW_011494861.1:6698711-6702060 GCF_000754665.1 Bison bison bison
TACTTTGCCAACAAAGGTCCATCTAGTCAAGGCTATGGTTTTTCCTGTGGTCATGTATGGATGTGAGAGTTGGACTGTGAAGAAAGCTGAGTGCCGAAGAATTGATGCTTTTGAACTGTGGTGTTGGAGAAGACTCTTGAGAGTCCCTTGGACTGCAAGGAGACCCAACCAGTCCATTCTAAAGATCAGCCCTGGGTGTTCTTTGGAAGGACTGATAGTAAAGCTGAAACTCCAATACTTTGGCCACCTCTGGGAAGACTTGACTCACTGGAAAAGACTTTGTTGCTGGGATTGGGGGCAAGAGGAGAAGGGGACGACAGAGGATGAGATGGCTGGATGGCATCACCGACTCGATGGACATGAGTTTGGGTGAACTCTGGGAGTTGGTGATGGACAGGGAGGCCTGGCATGCTGCAATTCATGGGGTCACAAACAGTCGGACACGACTGAGCGACTGAACTGAACTGAACAGATGGTGTATAATTACTCCATTAACTGAGTCCCTGAGAATCCATTTAAATAGTCTTGATTTTCAGTCAAACTGTCCTAAATTCTCATTTGGTGGGTAAGTTTCAGACATTGTAAATAAATGTAGAAATCATTTGAGGCTCCAAGTGATGTTATCTTCTTCTAGAAAAAAATCGCATTTGGTTCTGTCAAGATCACCTTGATCGAATCAAGGACTCAGAAGATTTGAAGTTCAACATCAGTACTTCTGGAAAATCACTATTCCAGGACATAGGCCTTTGGGACTCAAAGCATAAGGAGTTTTCCAGGGCCCCTTCCTCCCTGACTTATACCAAATTCTAGTTTTTGCCCCCCACCCTTCAGCTCCATGAGTCTATTACAATCTCTTCTGCTTCCCAACTTCTGATTTGCTGGCCCTGTCTTGAATTGGAAGACTCTTCCAGGGCAGAAGTAGATGCAAATCTGGTCTCACATCTATGAGCTTCCTTACTCCCCAGATCTCAGTCCCACAAATCTTCACTGTTCTTGTTACCTCTATCACCTTCAAACAAATTTTGTTTTAAATTGTGTTCAGCTTTCCTAACTGCAGGAAAGAGGGAGCAACTGCTTATTCTACCATTAACAAAAAATTTCCCCACTCCCATATTTTCTATTGTTGTGGGTTTATATTTTGTGATTCTTTTCTGTCATTTCACCAGAATTTTGGAAGGAAGAGAAATACATCTTCAATAAGTAACTGCTTAACCAATTACTCATCACTGCTTAACCAGAAATCTCCACTCATTTTATTGATAGATCTTTTATATATCAAGGATATTAAACCTGTCAAATATGTGACAAATATTTCTCCTAGTTTCCCATTTACATTTTAATTTCATCATCTCTTTGTTGTTTAGTCACTCAGTTGTGTCCAACTCTTTTGCCACCCCATGGACTACAGCACGCCAGGATTCCTTGTCCTTTCCTATCTCCTAGAGTTTGCTCAAACTCGTATTCATTGCGTTGGTGATGCCCTCCAACCATCTCATCCTCTGTCGCTTCCTTCTCCTCCTGCCCTCAATGTTTCCCAGCATCAGGGTCTTTTCCAATGAGCTGGCTCTTCATATCAGGTGGCCAAAGTATGGGAGATTCAGCTTCAGCATCTTTAGCACATAAAAATGGTGAATTTATATGTAGTACAATTTATCAGTCTTCTCTTTTCTAATTCTGATGTCATGATAAGAACACTGAACACTGTGTAAACAGACTCATATTTTCTTCTAGTGTGTTATCATTTCCACTTTTTACATTTACTTTTCACTTATTTTGATATAAAGTATCCAATATAAGGTTCAGACATAGTGACTGAACAACATGAGACAGACTTATTTTTGAACTGGTAAGCCAACTGTCCCAAGTTCATTTAAATAAACAACCCTCTATTTCCTCCTCTAAAGAGTATCTTAATCTCTTATACATCAAAAAATACTTTCTTGGCATGCATATAATTTTGCAATCTGGCATTCTCCTTGCTATTCTGACTTCCTCTGGTTTCTTTAACCCTTCTAAGTTCTATTCCTCTTCAACAAGCCCTTCTGAGTCTCTTTTACAAGCTGAATTTCCTTCCCACTTCCCTTATTCAGTCTCACGATCCAGAGAAGATGAGGGAAACAGCTCATTTCTAGGACCTCTTGCCTCTCATTCTCCCTGCTCTTCTTGGGAGATTTCACCTGTTCTGTCAGCTTCTTCCAGCTCTCTCTTGAGTTCCCAGATCTTAATCACCTTCTAAGATCTCTTCCTAAATGTTCTACAGGCACTCTCTAAGCTCAACTATACAAATATAATTTCAATACCTCCTCAAACCTATTTTTCTTTCTGCCTTTCCTTATCTACATACCATTATCATTCAAACCAGATTCTCAGTAATTCTCTTTCTCCATCACATCTTTGAGGTCATGATGAACCCTACTGATTCTAGCTCTCTAGGTCAGATCCTTCCCTACTGCCACTGCATTAAAACAGGCCTTAATTAGCTCTGGGATGGATTCCTCCCCAATTCCCAACTTCCCCCCAAACCATTCTCTAAACTACCTATCTACAAAATGACTGTGGAAAATGAAAATCTGATCATCTGACTTTTCTGATTAAAACCTTTCAAGTGATCCTGATTACTTACAAGGTAAAAATGTAAACCCAGAGTGCCAAACAGGGCTTTCTGTGAGCTGGCTGTTGCCTACTTCACTAACTTTAATTCATCTAAAGTGAAAGTGAAGTCGCTCAGTTGTGTCCGACTCTTTGTGACCCCTTGGACTGCAGCATGCCAGGCCTCCCTGTCCATCACCAACTCCTGGAGTTTACTCAAACTCATGTCCATTGAGTCGGTAATGCCATCCAACCATCTCATCCTCTCTTGTCCCCTTCTCCTTCCGCCTTCAATCTTTCCCAGCATCAGGGTCTTTTCCAATGAGTCAGTTCTTCGCATCAGGTGGCCAAAGTATTGGAGTTTCAGCTTCAGCATCACTCCTTCCATGAACATTCAGGACTGCTTTCCTTTAGGATGGACTGGTTGATATCCTTGCAGTCCAAGGGACCCTCAAGAATCTTCTCAAAAGCATCAGTTCTTTGGTGCTCAGCTTTCTTTATGGTCCAACTCTCACATCCAAACATGCCTACTAGAAAAATCATAGTTTTGACTAGATGGACCTTTGTTGGCAGAATAATGTCTCTGCTTTTTATTAGCTGTCTGCTGCTGCTACTGCTAAGTCGCTTCAGTTGTGTCTGACTCTGTGCGACCCCATAGACAGCAGCCCGCCAGGCTCCCCCATCCCTGGGATTCTCTAGGCAAGAATACTGGAGTGGGTTGCCATTTCCTTCTCCAATGCATGAAAGTGAAAAGTGAAAG
>NW_011494861.1:6702160-6703826 GCF_000754665.1 Bison bison bison
AGTCGTGTCCAACTCATAGCGACCCCATGGACTGCAGCCTACTAGGCTCCTCCATCCATGGGATTTTCCACGCAAGAGTACTGGAGTGGGGTGCCAGTGCCTTCTCCATATTAGCTGTCTAGGCTGGTCATAACTTTTCTTCCAAAGAGCAAGTGTCTTTGAATTTCATGGCTGTAGTCACCATCTGCAGTGATTCTGGAGCCCCCAAAAATAAAGTCTGACACTGTTTCCACTGCTTCCCCATCTATTTGCCATGAAGTGATGGGACCACATGCCATGATCTTCCTTTTCTGAATGTTGAGCTTTAAGCCAACTTTTTCACTCTCCTCTTTAACTTTCATCAAGAAGCTCTTTAGTTCTTCTTTGCTTTCTGCCATAAGGGTGGTGTCATCTGTATATCTGAGGTTATTGATATTTCTCCTGGCAATCTTGATTTCAGCTTGTGCTTCATACAGCCCAGCGTTTCTCATGATGTATTCTACATATAAGTTAAATAAGCAGGGTGACAGCTTTCACGTACTCCTTTCCCGATTTGGAACCAGTCTGTTGTTCCATGTCTGGTTCTAACTGTTGCTTCCTAACCTGCATACAGATTTCTCAAGAGGCAGGTCAGGTGGTCTGGTATTCCCATCTCTTTCAGAATTTTCCACAGTTTGTTGTGATCCACACAGTCAAAGTCATAGTCAATTTATTTGGCATAGTCAATAAAGCAGAAGTAGATGTTTTTCTGGAACTCTCTTGCTTTTTCGATGATCCAATGGATGTTGACAATTTGATCTCTGGTTCCCCTGCCTTTTCTAAGTCCAGCTTGAACATCTGGAAGTTCACGGTTCACGTACTGTTGAAGCCTGGCTTGGAAAATTTTGAGCATTACTTTCCTAGCATGTGAGATGAGTACAATTGTGCAGTAGTTTGAGCATTCTTTAGCATTGTCTTTCTTTGGGATTGGAGTGAAAACTGACCTTTTCCAGTCCTGTGGCCACAGCTGGGTTTTCCAAATTTGCTGGCATACTGAGTGCAGCACTTTCACAGCATCATCTTTCAGGATTTGAAATAGCTCAACTGGAATTCCATCACCTCCACTAGCTTTGTTCATAGTGATGCTTCTTAAGGCCCACTTCACATTCCAGGATGTCTGGGTCTAGGTGAGTGATCAAACCATCGTGATTATCTGGGTTGTGATGATCTTTTTTGTATAGTTCTGTGTATTCCTGCCACCTCTTCTTAATATCTTCTGCTTCCGTTAGGTCCCTACTGTTTCTGTCCTTTATTGTGCCCATCTTTGTGCATGACATTGTACAGGAGGCAGGGATCAAGACCATCCCCAAGAAAAAGAAATGCAAAAAGGCAAAATGGTTGTCTGAGGAGGCCTTAAAAATAGCTGTTAAAAAAAGGGAAGTGAAAGGCAAAGGAGAAAAGACAAGACATACCCATTTGAATGCAGAGTTCCAAAGAATAGCAAGGAGAGATAAGAAAGCCTTCCTCAGTGATCAATGCAAAGAAATAGAGGAAAACAATAGAATGGCAAAGACAAATAGTTGAGAAGGACTTTAAGTAATTCTAACAAGCTCTTGTGTTATAAAAATTCAACTCATGTAGAAATCACCTGTTCAAGGGCTCCTGTTAGTCAAGGAGTTAAATTATCTCATTTAAAAAAAAAAAAACT
>NW_011494861.1:6703926-6718546 GCF_000754665.1 Bison bison bison
AGCGACTTCACTTTCACTTTTCACTTTCATGCATTGGAGAAGGAAATGGCAACCCACTCCAGTGTTCTTGCCTGGAGAATCCCAGGGATGGGGGACCCTGGTGAGCGCCCATCTGTGGGGTCGCACAGAGTCGGACACGACTGCCGTGACTCAGCGGTAGCAGTTCTACACCAAGAGAAGCAGCTCAAAGTCTATATAACTACAGCAAACATTTTTCTAGTCTTTGCATGCAAATAGTTTAAGATACTTTGTTTTTGAACTTTTGCAAAAACCTTTACATCCATTTCCTAACTGTGGTACAACTACAGCCCCAGGCAGGAAAGCTACATATCTTTATTTGGGCAATTGCTTCCTCATTACAAAGAGAATAAAAGAGCCATAACAAACATTCAAATGAAAAGTGGCTCCATGTAAATGGAGAGTAGATAAAGGCATCTTCCACTAAGTGAGATGATGAGAATGTTTTGATTTCTCACATTATCAAAAAGGATTTGATAAGAAAGTTTTACTATATCTGTAAAATGTACTTTTAAGCACAAAGAAATCTTAGTTCAAATGTTAAAATCAAATGTATACAGTGAAAAGTGACAGAAATACCCCATTAACCTATTTTCAAAACTCACAGACCTGTCAGGTGACCTGAAGACCTTGTTAGAAACCAAAACACAGGGACTGCCCTCCAGTTCAGAGTGACATGGATACAAACTGACAGGAAGCAGTGACTACTGAAGCTTCCAGATCTCCAGAAGGAGTGTTTACATCAGCCATGTTAACATCTTCCAATCATTAAAAAACTAGAAAATGTAGACTACAGCATACTGTGCCCCCATACCTTACAAAGGGCACTGATTTCACTGCCTACCACAGTGGATTGTGAATTCATGTCTTCCATGTGTTTTGCAGAATATGTATTTACAGGCTATATGATACCTAAGAAAACACTGGTAGGAACCCCTCACTCCCACCCATAACAAGGGGGAAATTTTTTTTAACATCCAAAACTCCTTTTCACAACCTCTCCTCTCTCCCAAAGGTAACCACTATCCTGACCCTTGCACCAATTATTTCCTGGCTTTTCTTTAGAGTTTTCCACCTGTGGCAGTACTGTTTAAATAACAGCTTTATTGAGACACAGTTCACATGCCATCAAGAGTACTTTCCAGATAGTCAAAGAGCTGTGCAACCCTCACTGTGCCAGTGTTTATCTCCATTGCTGTGGATCAGCTGGAATTTCCCAGGATCCCGTTCCCTGAGTCTGCCCAAGATTTCAAAGCAAGAATCGAACAAACTCCACTCTCTGAAGGTCTGTGTGGTTACAAGAGGTGCCAGACTGTTTCAGTCTGTCTACCTGCTTCCCCTGTTTCCTCCTTGGAGACCAGCTTCATTTCCCCAACACCTGCAGCTGGGAAGAGACCTATGAAAGGAGAGCCCAGCCCCAGAGGGCTCCTCTACCCCACTGCTGGGGCCACCCACCCCGGTGTTTCAGCAGGTGGTTCACGATCCTTCTCTCACCTTCTAATTCCTCCTCTGCGCCCTATGTTTTTCAACTTTTCCAAGGATTATACAGACTACTTCTGTAATAAATAAATCCCTTATTCCGTAACACAGCAGTTCTGCTTCCCTGACTGAACACTTATGGGACACCAACTACTTCCGTTTCCCTAAACAAAACGCTTAGTGCTGGCAGTACCCTGACCAAGAGAAGGAGAGGCTGCCAGACCCAGCAAGTCAGCTCTTACCATTTTAGTATCTATGACTCAAGAAGTTGGGTACACGTGTACCAAGGGCTCTTACAATCACACCTCGTCCTTATCCACATACACAGGACACACACACATACATAACATGCATGTAACATTTACTCACATACACAGAACAGTTCCAGCCCACATTTCAAAAATTAAAGAAGTCAACCTGATTAAAGATTAAATTGTAATTCTAATGCAATCTCATAAAAGAGTGAAAAGATACAGGCTAAACCATTAAGACTTGGCATCAATTTACAGAAAATCTCAAGCAGATAATTCAGTGGTACAGATGAATAATGCAAAAAAAAAAATTTAAGAAAATAAATGAGTGGGCATGGAGGAAAATGACTATTCTGGTAAAAGTTAGAAAGCAAAGTAAGATCAATCTTCACTATATATTTGTAAAATATTTTAAAAATCAAACAGAATGTGTTGTCATAGTGAGAGTGAGATTATGTCAGTGTCAGACAGAAACAGTAAAAGAAATACAGGAATGTGCAATGAGGATGCTCATAACTGCCCTCAGATCAGTAAGAGTATCGTCAAGGAAAAGTTATGAGAGACCATCAGTAACCAGTACCTACCCAGACAGCTAGCTCCCTCCATGAGGTCTGAGCTAACCTCTTGGTCCTTTTCGCAAATCTTTCCCTGACTAAGGCAACAATATAAGGTTTTCTAACAACTAAAGCTTCTCAGAAACTGATCCTCTTGTAAAGTACAGTGTTTTACAAAGTGGATGGCCACTGTATCAGAAATGCTCACTGTCACAGTGTCTTGGGACTGGGCGGGGAATGCAACTGACATCAAAGAACCTTAAGGTATGAAGAGAAAAGACAGCATCTACCTGGTGGAGATGGTCTATGAGAAGGAAAGAAAAAGTGATCTGTGTTACAAATGGGTGTCTCATCGCATGAGGCTGAAACAATCAGAAAGGAAAAAAGAATAAAGAAAGCTACAGGGAAAAAAAAACAAAACAGAAACAGACCACCTCTGCCCCCACCAGACTCTGAATGCTATCCATGGCTTCAGAGTTTTAATCCAAATTCCAAGGTGTCAGTTCCAGTGATCTGTGGTCTAATAACGTAATTGTACATTTAATAAAGCCCACTTGTCTATTACAAATGCTCCCTCCAGATTTCCTTTTGCTTACTTTTAACCACAATTTGTTTAATTACAGTGAAGACGTCTTCTGAAAGCAGTCAACAGAAGATTTAAGGCAGTGATTCCCAACCTGGCTGCACTTTAGAATCTCCCAGGGAGCTTTTAAAACCCCAAGCCTAGGCCCCACCCCCAGAGGCCTCAGTGTAATTGCTCAGAGGTGGGGCCCAGGCCCTGGTATGTTCAGAAAGCTGCCCAAGTGACACTAAGAGGCAGCCAGGGGAAAGAATCACAGACACAAGACAAGACAAGACTGGGGGTGGGAGCAGGCATTGAGCTCTCCAAGCTTCTCAGGGAGGGAACTTTTACCATTTTGCACAGGATCACAGAACACACCCCCCACACACTCACTGTGACACGCCAGAAGCACTGTCACTTATTTCTCAACACCCTGTAAAGGGTCAGCACCAGCCCATGTGTGAGCCGCTGGTTCAGAGAACGCATGGAGCTGATCTGTACTAACTCGGTCTCCTCCTCAGGCAGCAGCTTCCTGAGCTCCAGTCCTTGTGTGAACACAGTCACAGTCTAACCTTGCCTCCTAACAGCCAAGATCCAAGGGCTGGCTGTGGCAACTGCCCCTGGAGGAGGGCAGAGGCCCAGGCAGGCAGTGACAATGGGAAATGGGCAGATCAAACAGCGAAGGTGGGGAGTCCATGAACTTGGATGAGAAACAACTACACCCTTACATCAGTAACCTCCAACTGCAGTACAGTATTTTGTTTAACTGTGAGTACAGGACAACTCAGCAATACAGGCTGAACCTGTTACTTCAACCTCAAGACTTTTTTTAATCCCAATTACACTGTCATTATGTGAAATATCATTTGTGTGTATCATTACTTCAAATACAGACCCACTACTAGATCTGTTATTTAAGAACATTTAAGACACACACATAGCACTGTGTCAAAAACTTTTGTTTCATTAAGACTTTTGTAACTATTTCAGTACAACTGGTTTGCTTTAAGACCGCCTATGAAAAGGTATCCACGCTTTCTCATTTAAATGCAAAAGGGCCTGAGCAACCCTGAGATGGTGGGGGGTTGGGAAGGGGCAGGAGAAGAGCTGCCCTACAGGGTTTGGGGCTACACTTGCTCTTGAGATGAGACAGAAATGAAGGACAAGGAGCACTGTCGAGGCCGGAGATCAGGGGAATGATCCAGAGTTCCGTTTCGGATGACGATGTTTGAGGTGCAAGTAAGGCATCAGAGTCAACGGTTGAGGAAAAGCCAGGCTTAATCTGACAACATACAGACAGCATTTGAACTATGTCAGGAGACAACACTACTCAGAAAGAGAATGCCGTGTGAAAAGAGACGTTGAGGGAAGAAGCCTAAAGAACGTCAGCCCTGAAAGGCTGACTGAGAATGAAGACCTGACCTCAGGGCTGAGAGGAGGTGGCCAGAGGAACACATAGAACAGGGTGTCATCATAGAGAAGCATCTTGGGGGGCAACTATGTTGAAAGCTGTTAAGAGGTTGCACAAGATGACAACCATGTCCACTGGGTTTGGCAATTTGTCTGAGGCTGGAACACATGGACAGTTGGGGCGAGGGGGATAGAGAAAGGCTGGACAAGAACAGGTGAAAAGTAACTGGAAACCAATAAAGTAGAGAAAATACGTGGATTACTTTCTTGAGAAGCTTTGATGTTGAAGCTTTTAAATGGGGCTACTAATGGTTTTTCCAGTAGTCATGTATGGATTTGAAAGTTAGACCATAAAGAAGGCTGAGCACTGAACTGATACCTTCAAACTATGGTGCTGGAGAAGACTCTTGGGAGTTCCTTGGACTGCAATGAGATCAAATCCATCAACCCTAAGGGAAATCAACCTTAAATATTCACTGGAGGGACTGATGCAGAGGCTAAAGCTCCAATTCTTTGGCCACCTGATGCAAAGAGCCGACTCACTGGAAAAGACCCTGATGCTGGGAAAGACTGAAGGCAGGAGGAGAAGGGGACAAAAGAGAGGATGAGATGGTTGGATGGCATCACTGACTCAATGGACATGAGTTTGAGCAAGCTCCAGGAGACGGTGAAGGACAGGGAAGCCTGGCGTGCTGCTGTCCATGAGGTCGCAAAGAGTCAGACACGACTGAGCGACTGAAAAACAAACTGATGGAGAGGGAGGCTATTTATTTTCTGCTGCAGACGGAGCATACCCAGAAGACCTCAGCACACAAATCTGAATGATCTGCTAGAAATGGAGGGACCAATGATGCAGGAGAAGGCGAAACCACCACTGGACTGAAGTCCCTGAGACAAGAGAGGACCAGTCCAGAGCTCATGGGAACAGACCGGCCTCCGACAGGAGGAAGGAAGACACAGCCCTGGCCTGTGTGGGGTGCTCTGGCCCCCCACTGCCTTGTGTTTGCTAACCACGAGTAGATTCAGGGGCTGAGAGGCAGCAGGGTGGTGATGGTGAAGGGGTGGTTTAGCGTGAAGAAAGCAGACAGTATGATGCGGTGGTGAAGAGTGTGAGTACAAGGAGCTGGAGGAGGATCCTAGAACACTGTAGGTAGGGGACACCACCCACTTGAAGCTGGGGATCAAGAATTTACACTGAGAGAGAAGCCCGATCCTTCACCTTATTTTTCTCCAGCAACACTGCACTGCTGGGGGAAGGTATAGAGAAGCCAGGGGACGGGGTCCACTCAGGATGGAGATCTGTCCAGCTGGGTGTGACAGAGGAGATGGGCAGGAAAGTGGCAGGTATCCGTTAAGAGCGTGATGATGGGGCTTCCCTAGTGGTCCAGTGGTGAAGAATCCGTCTACCAATGTGGAGACGCAGGTTCGATCCCTGGTGTGGGAAGATTCCATATGCCTTGGAGCAACTAAGCCAGTGAGTCACAACTACTGAGCCCACTAGCCTCAACTACTGAAGCCCATGCACCCTAGAGCCCGTGCTCCGCAACAAGAGAAGTCACTGCAACGAGAAGCCCCCATGCCACAACTACACAAAGCTGGACCACAGCAATGAAGACCTAGCACAGCCACACACACACACAAAAATTAATCGACTAATTAAAAAAGGGAAAGTGATGATGTACTATGAACGCTAGAATTTAAGCTGGAAGAGGCAGAGAGGGGCTCTCTGAGCAAAGGCACCCATGGTAACCAGGGATTAGCTCATAAGTGCTGCAATACAATGGGCAGCTGTGGGTAAGGAGCAGCAGGCGGTCACAGTTCCAAGGTAAACTGAGGGTCCACAGCAGTCAGAGACCGAGATGTGCAGGTGAGTGTGGACCACACAAGCTCAGTGCCTTGCCTCCGGGAAGAGGTCAGCTTTGAGACGGGGCCTCCAGAAGGCAAGCTCCACAGGGCAGGGATCTGTCTTATTCACCCCCATTTTCCCCAGAGCCTAGTGTTCAATAAACACTGTTGAATATGAATATCATTAAAACCTAATGAAGTAAAGGAAGGACAGAAAAGGACTGCGGCTTCCCTGCATGCAGGACACACTCTCCCCCTGAGGCACTGCGTCGTGGCCTGACCACAGCTGGTCCGCAAGGGAGGAAGGGCAGACCTGCCACACTGACTTCAGAAACAAGGGCGACCACTCGTGGGGTGACAGAGCATCTGACATGGTGGGCAAAGGGCCGTGCCACAGCCACTGACAAGGGTTCTGTCCGCTGACGCAGGGCAGGCAACAGTCATCAGAGAGAGCTGCTGCTTATTTCAAAATAACCGCATTATTTCTTTCTTCAGATACCTCCATCTCTGCAAACCACTTCCTGGTCTGACTGGGTTCTTCGTTCAGGTGACCCCCACTCAACGCCTTCCTGAGAGAGGCGTCTCCACACCTCAACGCTACATCAGGGCTCCCATTCTGCGCATCTACTCTTGAATTCATGCCACAACATTCTCTCATTCGCAGCAAAATTCCCGGGAGGATCCTTAACACCTGCCATCCCCAAGTCCTTGCCGCATTTGCTTGCAACCCACATTCCACTGGCATCATTCGCCAGGGTGACTTGGAGCTTTCTGGTGCCCAAATCCAGGGGTCACAGCTCCATTCCCCACCCAATTGGACTTCTTTTTTTTTTTTTTTTTTTTTTTTTTTTTTCCAATTGGACTTCTCAGTCACCTCCTGACTACGTCCTCTGAGGCAGAAAGAACAGTGTCACCCCTCCCCAAAAGAGCCACATTCAAATCACCAGCTCCTGTAAATACAGAAAAATTAAGCTGCCCATCAGTTGACCTTAAAATAGGGAAGGGACTCTGGACTGTCAGGGTGGACTCCATGGAACCACTAGAGTCCTTACAACTGGAAGAGAAAGGCAAGAGAGGTTGGAGACGGGGAAAGACATGTGACGACACAAGTAGGGTCACAGAGTCTCCAGTGCCGGCTCCATACGGGAGACGGGGGCCACAAGCCACGGCGTGTGAGCAGCCTCTGCAGGTGGGACAGGCCAGGAAGTCTCCCCTGGAGCCCCTAGAAAGGAACGCAGCCTGCCCACACCTCGGTTTCGGCCCAGGGGGACCCCTGTCAGATGTGTGACCCGCAGAACTCGAAGATGATATATCTGTGCTGTTTTAAGCCACTATGTTTGTGGTGATTTGTTACAGCAGCAAACCGAGAACTGATGCAGTCCTCCTCGAGGCCCACCTTACCCGGTCCACCACTGCTCCCTGGCTCTCCACACTCCTCCTGGCTGGCTCCTCCTGCTCCACCCAGGGCTTATCTCACCCTTTCTCCATCCATCTCTCGCCCCCACGTGATCTCACCGCGTCTAACAGCTCTCCAATTTATGTCTCCACACAAGACCTCGCTCAGCCTTCTAGACAGTGGCCTACTCGGCACAGCCACTGCAGTGTCTGAGAAACATCCCAAATCGATACAGCCAAAGAGAACTCCTGACACCCTGCCTTCAGTCTCCTTAGTCTCAATTATGAGCACCAACAGCAATGCAGCAGCTGAGGCTGCAAAGGAGGACTCCTTTGTGATGCCTGCCCCACCCCCACATCCAATCCCAAGAGTCCTGACACCTCCACCTCCAAAAGTGACCCCACTTTTCTCCTCTTCACTGCTTCCATTGTCTCTCACCAAGATTGCCAATCACTGCAACAGCCTCGGACTGGTCTCCCTGTCAGTCACACAGCGGCCACAGGACGGCTCTGCAAATAAAAAACCCACATTACACCTATCACTTCCTCAAAGTCCACCCGCCAGGGACTTCCGGTTACACGAAAAATCCCAAGTGTTGGTGCAGACAAAGGACCTCAAGATCTAGCCCCTGCCTATCCCAATTTTCCCAGGTCTACTCTGTTCCAGCCACGTTGTTGTCTATTTTGTTTCTCAAACCAAATGCATTCCTGCCTCGGGGCACTTGCACTTGCTATTCCTTCTGCCTAAAATATTCCCCCATATCCTCAAGCAGTTGTCCTTCATCATTCAGATAGCTCAAATGCTCTAAGGAAGGCCTTCATAATCAACCCACTTCAAGTGCTCACAGCTGAGTATTCTGTTCTATTTTCCCCAACAACTCTCTGAAATTTTTACATACTTAGTGCTCAGGTATCGTCTTCCCTTCTAAACTATAAGCTCCATGACAACAGGAAACTTGTCTGTCTGGGAACCTCAGCATCCTCAACCAGTGCCTGGCACATATTGGGCCTCAGAAACCTTGCTGAACTCATGAATGAAGATATGAAACACAATGGAATACTAACACACAGTCAACAAACGTGATGCTGTGAATTACTGTCCAAAAGGCCTAAGATGCACACAAAATGTTAGGAGAAAAGCCAGACCACAAAACCACCTGTACAGTAACCCCCTGTGAGTTAACAAACAATAAAATATACGGCCACATCAGTAAGGAATATGTCTACAGAGACGTACATCAGAGAGTCCACAGTTTCTTTCTGATGGCAGGCTTTGGGGTGACCTGGCCTTCTTGCTTCCCCTGCTGAACTATGTGGCGTGGAGGGTGAGGGGAGGAGTCCACCCTCCCCCAGGCTTCCTGGCTCCACGGGAAGAGCTCCTCCATGGAGCACAGTCCTGCTTCCAGCCTCACTCCCACTCCCACTGCACAAGGAGTGGTTTATCTGATACTGGGTGCTTCAGTATGGCCTCCCATGACTCAGGGAACAGCCTTCAGGGGCAGCTCCCGTAGATCTGTTTGGCAACACCAATGACCATCTCTAAGTGGGATGTCCAACTCAGGGACAATGTGTCAGCAGCACACTTGAGTAGGAGACCTAAACAGTGTCTGCTGATGGGCTTTTCATGTACTCATTCATTCAAGAAACAGTCACTGAACACCTGATATCGTGCCCTAAGATAACTCTACACTCCCAAGATCCATCCATGAACAGAATGGGTGAAGACTGCTGTCGACCAGGACCTGACAGCCTAGCAGGGGCAGTCAGACAATACACAATAAAAAGAAGTAAATTATACACTATATTAGATGACAATAAAAGCTAATTTCAGAACACTCATGTCTCACTACCCTCATTTATGAAATAAAAAATATATAATCACCACACAGCAGGTTCTCTGAATTGCTTGAGGAATGGATTGTTAAAAATTACTGGAAAATGCTTAAATATATAAAGTTTTGATTGATAATAATTAAAGCATTTAACAAAAATGATTCTTAAATAAAACGAGTGTTAGGAAGTCTAAATTTTGCTCAACAGCACAAAAATAAAATAAAATTTTAACATGCACAGTAACAACTGTCCTCTAATGCCGGGAAAGGGGAGCCTGTCACCACACAGTTTAAAGACATGTCAGGAAAAATGGGAAATGACTACTCTCTGACCTCAATTGTACAGATCGTGTTTAATTTCTAGTTTTAGTGTATCCTTTCTCAGAAATGGGAAGCAGATGGCATTTTTCCCTTTCTTTCAATTCGTTCTAAACTTTTTAAAAGGCATGTGTATTTCAGTGTTTCCCCTCCTCCTCCTTCTGGAAAAGCAGCCTTTCCTAAATAAGAACCCCGGGTCCAATGGGAAAGCATTCCTCCTGGCAGCTGCTCTGACAGCTCCAGTCTCCTACGCAGAGCACTAAAAGGGTGTGACCTCACGACACTCTGACTTGACCTTCTGTGTCGACATCCCCCCCACCAGAGGGATACTCCCTGACGTCTTTAAAAAAAAAAAAACTATTTCAGCATGAGCTACACACAGAACGGCGGTCTCTCTTTGTGGACTTGGCTTCTTGAAAAACTCCTGTATTTAATGAGCGATTACGCAAGATTGATATACAAGGTCTATCACTTTCCTATACATCAGAAACGACCAAGCGAAATTTGAAATTTAAAACACAGTATTATTTACATTAGCATACCCCTCCCCACCCAAAATGGCAACCCACTCCAGTACTCTTGCCTGGAAAATTCCACAGACTGAGGAGACTAGTAGGCTGCAGTCCACGGGGTCACAAAGAGTCAGAAACGATTGAGCGACTTCATTTTTCACTTTCTCCCCCCAAAAATGGAATTAAGTATAAATCTAACAAAATATTTACAACAGCTGTAGGAAGAAAATTCCAAAACTCTGATGAATTAAATAAAAAACTAAATAAATGGAAAAGCAGTCCACGTTCACAGATGGGAAGACTCACTAGTATCAAGATGTCAGTTCTTCTCAACTTGATCTCTAAGTTCAACACAATCCTAATCAAAATCCCAGCAACAGAATAATTATAAAGTTTACAAGGAGAGACAAGAGACCTAGAGCAACCAACTCAATACTGAATGAGAACAAAATCAGAGGACCGACACTATCTGACCTCAAAACTTACTACAAAGCTACATAACCAAGGAAGTGTGTTGGGCTTCCCTGGTGGCTCAGTGATAAAGAATCCACCTGCCAATGCAGGAGACACAGGTTCAATCCCTGGTCCAGGAGGATCCCATATGCTGCAGAACAACTAAGCCCGTGTGCCACAACTTCTGAGCCTGTGCTCTAGAGCCAGGGAGCTGCAACTCCTGAGCCCAAGTGCTGCCACTACGGGAGCCTGCGAGGCCTAGAGCCCATGCGCCACAACAGGAGAAGCCACCTCAACGAGAAGCCCTCGCACTGCAACCAAGAGTAGCCTCTTTCTGTCACAACTAGAGAAAGCCCACTCAGAGCGATGAAGATCCAGCACAGCCATAAACAAATAATATTATTCAGGGGGAAAAGAAAAAAACAGTGTGGTACTGTCCAAAGAAATGGACAAATGTTCAATGAAACAGAACTGAATTGAAAGCCCAGACACAGACCCACATAAACATAATCAACTGATCTTTGACAAAGGAGCAAAGGCAATACAGTGGAGTAGAGTCTTTCCAACACTTTCAGATAGTGCTGGAACTGGGCCACCAGGTACCAAAAAGAAGGACTCAGATACAGGCCTTACATCCTTCACAGAAACCCAACTCATAATGAATCACAGACCTCAGCATAAAATGCAAAACTATAAAACTCCTATTAGATAACACAAGAACCAGAAGATCTTGAGTATAGCACTACAATGCCAAAGCATTATCCATGGAAGAAATAATTGATAAGCCAGACTTAACTAAAAAGCTCTGTCCTATGAAGGACAATATCAAGAGAATGATAAAAAGAAACTGGGAAAAAATCCTTGGAAGAAACACCTCTGATAAAGGACTGTTAGCTAAGGTAAAAAAAAAAAAAAAAACACTGTTAAAACTCAACAATCAGACCCTAGCAGACACCTCATCACAGGAGACATACAGATGGCAAGACTGTATATGAGAGGATACTCCACATAACATGTTACCAAGGAAACACAGATTAAGACAACAGTGAGCTACCACTGTGCATCTATGAGAATGGTCAAAATCCAGAACACAGACAACACCAAATGTTGGTCAGGATTCAGAGCAAAACCAACTTTCTTTGAGTGCTGGCAGGGACACGAAACAGTGCAGCCACGCTGGAAGACAGTTTGGCAGCTTCTTACAAAACTAAACATGGTCTTACCACACGATCCAGCAACTGCACTCCCTGGTATTTGCCCAAAGGAGTTGAAAACTTATGTCTATGCAAAATCCTGCACATGAATGTTTACATCAGCTTTATTCAAAACTGCCAAAAACTGGAAGTAGCCAAAATGTCCTTCAGGAGGTGAATGGGTAAATGATCGGCAGTGCATCTGGACAATGGAGTATTACTTAGCACTAAAAAGAAATGAGCTACCAAGCCATAAAAAGACACAGAGGAATCTTAAGTGCCTATTACCAAGTGAAAGAAGCCAATCTGAAAAAGCTACATGTTTTATGACTCCAACTACTACATGACATTCTGGAAAAGGCAAAACTGTGGAGATAATAAAGAGATGAGCAGTTGCCAGGGGCGGGGAGGTAAAAAGGCGGGGCACAGATGACCGTTAGGGTGGCAAAACTAACCTGTATGAAACAACAATGATGGATGCACGTCACAACTGCTCGTCCAAACCCAGAGAAAATGCAACACCAACAGTGAACCACATATGAACTATGGACTCTGGGAGATACTGATGTGTCAACACAGATTCACTGCTTATCAAAAGGCACTCTTCTAGTAGGACTAATGCTAAAGCTGAAACTCCAGTATTCTGGTCACCTGATGTGAACAGCCGACTCCCTGGAAAAGTCCCTGACGCTGGGGAAGACTGAGGGCAGAGAGAAGAAGGCGTCACAGGATGAGATGGCTGAATGGCATCACCAATGTAATGGACATGAACTTGGGGAAATTTGGGGAGATGGTGAGGGACAGGGAAGCCTGGAGTGCTGCAGTCCACGGGGTCAAAAAGAGTCAGACACGACTGGGGGACTAAACAATAAGAACCACCAGTAGGGGATGCTGACAGCAGGAGAGGCTGTGGATGGGAGAGGGCAGGGCACCTATGGGAACTCTCCGCACCTTCCACTCAATTTTGCTGTGAACCTTAAACAGCTCTAAAACTTAAATCATAATAAAAAGTAAATAGAAATTCTAGGTGTGGCCTCCCAGGTGGCACTAAAGTTGGTAAAGAACTCACTTGCCAATGCAGGAGACATAAGAGATGTGGGTTGGATCCTGGGAAGACCCCCTGGAGGAGGGCATGGCAACCCCTTCCAGTATTCTTGCCTGGAGAATCCCATGGACAGAGGAGCCTGGCAGGCTACAGTCCATGGGGTTGCAAAGAGTCGGACACGACTGAAGTGACTTAGCAGATATACACACACCTGGAGCCCCGCCCCTCAGACCTGCTCCCACTGACTGAGGCTCAGGTGGCTTCCCAGCCTAGGTCAAGCTACTTCTCAGCTTTCTGGTTTCCTGGACATGGGAAACCTTTTTATCCCCAGAAACTCCGTTGGAATCCCAGTAAAATGAATTCAGTGCTGAATGAAGCTGCCTTGGAACTGCACCCTGGTGGTACTTCGGCTGCGCCACGGAGGCACACACACCTGCTCCACTTTGTTAATTCCCAGGGCTGGAGCTCCTCCCACTTTCCCCACTTCTCTGTAAATGGAAACTGCATGGAAACTGCACGGTCTTTAACCATTACATTTACTTCAGCTCTGCATTCTTCACCAGACCAGAGAACACGCAAAGCCACTGAGAAAGCTTCAGGAAACCCACACAGCATGCCCACAGAATTCTCCCTAACAGAGAAATACTCTCCCAGACACATAGTTATCTTTCATCACAGTCACTCCAGCCCATCTGTGCTTTCTCATCCATCTAGAAAGGAGTTTCTTTTTGCGTCTTTTCTTCCCCCCCTCCGGCTTTCAAAAGCATTAAAATTCGGGGCTTCCCTGGTAGCTCAGTGGTAAAGAACCCACCTGCTAATGCAGGAGACACGGGTTTGATCCCTGACCTGGGAAGACCCACATGCCGCACAGCAACTAAGCCTGGGCATCACAACTACTGAGCCCGTGGCTCTAGAGCACGGGAGCTGCGACTACTGATGCCCACACACCTAGAGCCTGTGCAACAAGAGAAGCTACCACCACGAGCAGCCTGCATGCCAATACTAGAGAGGAGCCCCGCTTGCTGCAACTAGAGAAACACCTGTGCAGCAATGAACACTCAGCCCAGTCAAAAATAAAAATAAACAAAAGCCTTAAAACCAGAAAACAGGTTCTTTTTTAGGAACGTCTTTTCAAATTTCCACCAGAATTTCATAATCGAGATAATAGAACTTATCATTAGCAACATCTGATAGGTAATATTAAAAGGACTGGAAGGTGGGAGACAGGTAGAGAGGTAAGTAAGTAGATGCTGTCAGCTTTAGGGTCCTGCTGCTTTCAGCTCTCCAGGCCAAACAGAGATGGACAGGGAATGGGGTAGAGACCATCCTTCATGCTTCCTCTTCCAAAAGAAAACGTAACAAAAACTGGAATATGAACAGAGGCCGCCTGCCCAGAAGGGGGCCAGCTCCACCAAGGCCAGAGGGACAGAAAACCCCCAACCCCCAACCTGCTGGGTGATGAAAATGTGGAATTAGATGGAGGTATACCATGTGTGGACACAGGACTGGAAAAGGTCAGTTTTCATTCCAATCCCAAAGAAAGGCAATGCCAAAGAATGCTCAAACTACCACACAATTGCACTCATCTCACATGCTAGTAAAGTAATGCTCAAAATTCTCCAAGCCAGGCTTCCGCAATACGTGAACCGTGAACTTCCTGATATTCAAGCTGGTTTTAGAAAAGGCAGAGGAACCAGAGATCAAATTGCCAACATCTGCTGGATCATCGAAAAAGCAAGAGAGTTCCAGAAAA
>NW_011494861.1:6719389-6746428 GCF_000754665.1 Bison bison bison
GCTGAAAGTCCAGTACTTTGGCCACCTCATGTGAAGAGTTGACTCACTGGAAAAGACCCTGATGCTGGGAGGGATTGGGGGCAGGAGGAGAAGGGGACGACAGAGGATGAGATGGCTGGATGGCATCACTGACTCGATGGACGTGAGTCTGAGTGAACTCCAGGAGTTGATGATGGACAGGGAGGCCTGGCGTGCTGCGATTCATGGGGTCGC
The DNA here is from genome assembly GCF_000754665.1 of Bison bison bison. NCBI lineage: Eukaryota > Metazoa > Chordata > Mammalia > Artiodactyla > Bovidae > Bison > Bison bison. Next base: position 6,719,603 of record NW_011494861.1, read on the forward strand.
GAAGAGTCGGACACGACTGAACTGAACTGAACTGATTCCATGTGTGTACACACTACAGACCACTGAATGGTACACTTTAAACATAAAAATAAATGAAAAGATGATTAAGAATTAAAACAATAAGCAAACTCCCAAGCTGGCAACAGTGCTCGAGCCTCCACAACTGGAGAACTGGGCTTCAGACAAATCTTTAAAGCTCTCAAAGCACAACCTCACACCACCACCAAAGACACAAAAGAGGCCTAGAAGGCGTCTTACCTAACACTCAGCTGAATGGTGGCAGAGCCAAGACTATATAACCTGTTTCCAGCTGGCCAGTTCTGTATCCTTTCCCAGACATCGGTGATCCTTGCATTCAGTAAGGAAGGTTTCATCTCAAACATTAACTCATAATCTGAAAAAGTAAAACCTACAGCAATTATATTCTAGCACACAAACTCATTGTTCAAGTCTGTGATTTGTAATTACAATTGCAGGGGTACCCAGTAGTGTCATTTAAGTTGTTCTTAGACTAATGAGAAAAACCAGAAGTGAACCTAAGACTGACTGATATATTTGTGCCAAGGCCTAACGACAGGCTTAGAGAAATGCTTGCTGAGCAAAAAAACAGTTTATAAATAGTTCGGTGCGGGAGGGACAGGATAACTGCAGGGCACAAAGTAGTGCCATGTACCAAATTCAAATGAACCTGCCTGAGCCTGGATGGGACAGGGGTTGGGAGAGAATGGACACATGTGTGTGTATGGTGGAGTCCCTTTGCTGTTCAACTAAAACTACCACAATACTGTTAATTGGCTATATCCCAACACAAAGTAAAAATTTTTAAATAAAAATCAATTAAAAAAAAAAAAAAGAACCTGCCTGAGAACAGTCAGGACTATATTCACATTGCAAGGAACAATATAGATTTGGCAAAAACATCATCCACTGCATTTAACTAATGCTGTTAATATAAATTTTATTAGTTTTGTGGTCTCTTTTTATGTAATGTATATACTATTTGAGCTTTATATTCAAAGAAGAACTCTAACAATTAATAAAAATTATGCTGAGTTTTTTGTGTTTTTCCACATTTCATTCATTCAACAAATATTTATTGAACACAGAGTATGGGCCAAATATTCTTTTAAGTGCTACATTCTGAAAGAACATAATAAAAATAGTTTAGGTCAAACAGCACTGGGTCTACAGAAATTTTCTCCCTTTAAAGAAAAACTGCTTTACCACCTTAGATTTTATAAACATTACTGGACTCTCTGGACTCTCTGCAGGTAAGATGTGCTTCTTTTACTGCTTGCTCCCTGAGGCCAAACCCACCGGTATTGCTCTCTTCACCTGCCTGCCGTCATGGATGTGGGGGGATGACCCGCCCCCAGCATTTCAGTGTGCTCGCTCCCCTCTGCTATTGCAACACCAGAGTGACTGACACAGACTGCCTGATGAATAGGTCTGTGCTCACATGGATCGCAGTATCCATCCATTCACTTCACACCACTAAGTTAAACAGAGGAATTATGCTTAACTGCTACAAAATGATCACATTTAAAATTTGGTACCACACACTGTACTCAAAAGACAAAGGTGGTCACTCTGAAAATCTGGCTCTCTGTATGTACTGTGGGTCATACATGCATTTTCCTCCGTGTGTGTGCGTGTGTGTGTGTGTGTGTGTGTGTGTGCACGCACATGCTCGGCTGCATGCAACTCTTTGCAACCCTATGGACTGTAGCCCACGAGACTCCTCTGTCAACCACAAAAGCCCTGCTTGACCTCAAAGAATGATCAGCTGCTGCTAAGTCGCTTCAGTCGTGTCCGACTCTGCAACCCCAAAGATGGCAGCCCACCAGGCTCCCCCGTCCCTGGGATTCTCCAGGCAAGAACACTGGAGTGGGTTGCCATTTCCTTCTCCAATGCATGAAAGTAAAAAGTGAAAGGGAAGTCACTCAGTCACGTCCAAGTCTTTTCGACCCCATGGACTGCAGCCTACCAGGCTCCTCCATCCATGGGACTTCCCAGGCAAGAGTACTGGAGTGGGTTGCCACTGCCTTCTCCAAAGAATGATCTGGGACCAGTCAAACCCTTAACACTGACAAAATCTCTCACTCACCCTTATAATCAAAAATGCTTTTCAGTTTAGCTTAAATGTGGGAAATATAAAGAGTCTTAAATGGTCTCCAAAAAATGTGTGTCTATGTTTCAAAAAGATAATATGTAAGTATACTACTTATCTGATATGAAGAGCCAATTCACTGGAAAAGAACCTGATGCTGGGAAAGACTGAGAGCAAGAGAAGGGGGTGGCAGAGGGATGAGATGGTTAGATAGCATCACCGACTTACTGGACATGAATTTGAGCAAATTCGAGGAGATAGTGAAGGACAGGGAAGCCTGGTGTGCTGCAGTCCATGGGGTCACAAAGACTTAGTGACTGAACAAGTACATGAGTAAGGCCAATAACTGCAAAAATTGCACCCCTTAATCTACAACTTTATAAGTTATACAAACAAAAATTTTAAATACAAAAATACTCAAGAATTTATACCTTTCCAAAAAAATGATTTTAAAAAATCGTAAAGGTGGGTTCTTCTTAAAATAATTGAAATGAAATATAATTTAATAATTTTCATAGTCATAAAGTCCATTTTTCTTACCTGAATATAAAAAGTTGGGGGGAGCAGTATTCAGGATTTAAAATGCTAATTCTCTCCCTATAAAAGGCATTATACCCGAGGGTTTTTTCTTCTTCAGCTTCTGTGGTATGATTGTATCAGCCTGTATGTGTACTACTCCCTACACAAACATTTTTACCATTAAAAAAAATGCATTTAATATGAAAATCTCTGAAGCTACCACCACAAACCTTTGCAGCACTTCCTTTAAGATCAATACAAACTGGAATTCTTTTTCATTTGCTTACTCTGGAGAAACTTTGTGTTAGAGGAAAAACAAACAAAAGAAAGAGCATTAATAGTTCAAAAATAGCAGCACACAAAAATGATCTGAACATACTGAAGGAGAACATTTTCATTATAAAAGGTTCATGGTGCTGCATTAACTTCACTTTGGAAGAACGCCACTGGAAACCCAGATCCAGCAAGGGGGAATGCAGTAGTCATTCCCCCCTTAAGTCAAAGAGCTAATTAATGACTAAACAAAAGAAATTTCAGTCTGGACAACATATATGGAGTACTAATATGTGTAATTATGAAGTAGTCGTTTGAGCAATCAGAAAGTTGCATTAGCATAATTATTTCTGGCTCTGGGCTTTAAAAATATCAATATTAACTTAAAATGCAGAAATCTCGTAATAGTTCACCTAATTATGTGAATACCTAAGTGATCATGAAATAAGAGTTGGTTCTCTAACAAATATGCTCTGTGTTGAATACATTTTTTCCTGCCCAGGATAAAAAAATCAAGCCTATCAACCTGCCAGTTACGCACAGGTACAGAATTTCTGTTTTTAATGTACTTTCTTCCTTACCTAGAGCCCACACATTAATATTCATTACTAAGAGTTGAAACTCCTTCTCTAACACAATCTACTACTTTTTCAAAATAATTCTCAGACAAAAATACATTACGTTTAGGTATAATACTAGAAAATGAAAAATGAAGCAAATGAATAAAACAAAATGATCAGAAGTCACTAAGGAGGGCAAGACCTTGGGGAAGTCTTATCTGAAACTGTTCTTGGAACAGAACTGCAGAAAGTATGTGCTCCAAGATCAGGGGATGGGCTTGGACTCCCAAGGCCACCACTTTCAAGTGCTTTATTTAACAACTCTGCAGTTCAAGTCTCCTCACATACCATGTAAGAGTAATCACAAAACCTACCTCACAGGACTAGGTCAAGGAATAAACGTGAAGATTCACAGAAAGAACTCAACAGTGCCTAGCATGCAGTAGACATTCAATAAATGGTAGCTGCCGTAATTATCATCATCATTATCATCTCCTGGGAAAAGAGTGTTTATGGCTGAGAAAGCATAAGCTAAAATTGATTTGTTTTTAGATACAACATTTATTTTGCAATTGCAAACAATATTCAAGAAGGGCAGGAGAGTTCACCTATCCCAATGAGTTAGAAAAGGTTAGAAGTGCTGAAGCAGGCCCTATAATCTCTTTTATTGCTAACAGTCTTCCTTTTCAGTGACTTTCAGCTTTACCAAAATTTGCATGTGAACCCACAATACTAATTTTACATCAACTCTTTTTAACCAAAAACTAAATTACACAGTGGATCTGTCAAGTACCCTAATGTGGTTAAGGGTTATGGGTCTTTAGATTAAAAGCCTGAAAGACACACCGCAGAAAGAAAGTTCCTGTGAATCAATCAACAACGTAGAAGAAATGAAGCTCAGACAGAGCCAGGCCCTGTCAAGTGTGCTATCTTGACCAAGTTATTTCACCCTTTTTACCAACAGTCCCTCATCTGTAAAAGGAAACACGCTGCATGTGAACGGGCACAATCTTGCTCCCCCTCTCTCAAGAGATGTACACACACCGGTCACAAGGTGGGTTTTCTCCAGTAACCAACCACAAGTGTGACCACACAGGTGTGAGGAAGGGCGCTTCTCAAAAGTACAGAGGAGTCAGATTCTACCCAGGAATTCAATTGTGCACACCTAGCAGAGAGAGAGCACCACGGGTGACAGAGAAAGGCGACAGCTGACGTCTAATCCAAGCACCCCCGGCCGCCAGTCTCCTTAGCAAGCAGATGCTGCTCAGAGCGTGAGATGGAAACACGCGTCGGCTGTGCTCACAACTGCGCTCGTGCAACATGCCCCTCCCTACGTGAGCGCCTGGTCCTGGCAAGTGGAAGCGACAGGAGTGTCATGTGTGTCCAACACAGCTCCTAAATACCAGCCAACTCCCTCACGCGTCCTCCACTGAGACACGGTTGTCCCCTCCAACCGCAGAGGGCCTCCACGCCCTGAGCCCCTGGAGAGATTCCACCGGTCCTTAAGGCTGCCTGACCATGAACCCACCTTTCCCAGGAATCTGTCCCCTTCAGGTCTCAGTGGTGACATAAAGGACAGCAGGCTGAAGGACAAACGAATTGTTTTGTTTCTATTACCCTAGCCAGTAAAAAAAGAAAAAAGACAGGTAACGATCACCACATAACACCCTACAGAATTAACAACTGCTGTCACTCTAAGACGCCTCTATTTTTCCTGAAGCCAAAACTCAACAGGTAACAAAGCCAAAGTCCTCTACCCAGAAATACGGGCCAACCTTTGACTTCAGTTCTCTCGTAGGATTTTTCATCAGGGTTGAGCTGATAGATCACTGAAGGCGCCTCGGATCACAGGGGAGGAGGGCGGTGCCCTGGCCCCCACCAGCCAAGGCCCACCCCCTCATGTCCCCAACCCCATGTTCTCAGCAGCAGTGACCACTCCTGCAAACAGCCCACAGCTCTCAGATCCCAGTCTCACACTGCACGGGTCAGAGGGGAACACACTTCAGTCACACTGGGACCTAAACCACAGTCTCCAAGGAGCTACGTGAGCTGAGGTTCTAGAAGAAAATGCAGAACAACTTCTTATCTGCCTTTTAATCTAGTCCTCTCTAAAAATTCCTTATTGGATATTTTATAATGTATCTAAAATAATCGTAAGGTGGAACAAATCAATAATTTAGAGGTAAACAAATATGTGAAAGTTGAAGGCTGCATTCAAAAGTTCCAAAAATGTTTTGAAACCACTGATCTAAATAATCTACCAACTAAATTTCTGACACTGTTACCTCCAGCTTTATAACTCTTAAGATCACTAATTTTAATTCACTAAGCAATTACTGGTTTCAACTGTAATTTCAAGTCAAAGGTAAAATAAATTGCCAATTACATAAAAATGTAATATTGAAAAAATTATATGCTTTGTTACATGTATAAATAAACCGAAACTGATGTATAATAACATAGCATCAAATCCTCTTTCAGGGATTACTAAGGAACATACTGAGTTTTTTAATATTTCATGACCTAGTTTTGACTTAGTGAATGGCTCCCAAATTGTATTATTTTGCTGACAGAGTAACGATCTATGATTAATTTTCAGCACATTTACTTTGTTTTCACGTTCAAAATGTCTGAAACAATTACTAGATGACTGATTAAAACAACAGGACTCTAAACCAGTTGTTTGTCAAAGGTATCTTGTCTAAGGGGGGAAATATAGTTTATGCAAATAATCAATACATACATACCTTTAAAGACGTTTAAAATCAGTTGAGACAAAACTATGAGGTTCTAGTGAGTATTTAAATATATAAACTAGGATAAGTGAAGAGACTCTCACATAACCTCTTGTAACAAAACAAAAGCATTTTAGGTCAAGAATTTGAGCAGAACAATTTTTAAAAAATAAAGGTAAATAGGCAGCACTATTTTCTTCTTGTATTTTAATGACCAATATAGGGTAGAGTTTTGTATTTATAACTTGGAAGTAAATGCTGAACCAGCAATACGAACTGATTTAGACCAACCTCGCAAAACCAATGACCCCAGCCATGTGAACTAAAGAAACAGAATTCCCAGCCTGATGGACACAGACCCAAGTCTCATCACCACGTGAAATGGGTATCACCCTGAATTGAAACAGATTTCAAAAAAAAAAGATGACAAAGCAATCCACCCTTAATATTAAGACTTCCAGATTAAGATTTACAAAAAATAAAAAAAAAAATCATCCAAGAAGATAAAACTCTGACTCACTCTACTTCATCAACCTTCTAACTGGATATCAAATAAACAACCTACTACACAGCCTTCATTCTTCATACAAATGCCTTTCATTAAGGTAAACCAGTTAATTCTCCATGCAAACTTTCTTCATTAGAGAGGACCAGAGCCATTTTGTTAAAAAGAAGCCTGCCCTTCTCAATTCTACAGAAACTTCACATTGTCAAGACACTGCATGGTCTATGAACACTGGGGCTGTTCCTCTATTTATGATAGGAACTAAGCTTTAACTGAGATGCAGATAAGAGTCAACCACCAAATGCAAGACACCATAATGCAGGAAAACACAAAGACAGAAACTCATGCTATCTTAGTAAGTCAGCGTGCACATTTGAGATTTTTCAATGCAGGCCAGGCAGATCAGAGATTGTTCAAAACAACATGTTGGTCTTTGTCAAATCCAGATTCAGTATTCTTCTCATTCACAATTTCCTAGTTCAGTATTTTGAATTTTAAGCTAACATATAGTAGTACTGCACAAGATGACCTAGCAAGTTTGCCCTTAAAAAAATTAATACCCCTAGAAATAGAAATTTATCTACCTCATTAGTGTTCCATCGGTGCCTCTCTTTGGGTAAACTTGAACATTTCGGCAGACATTCAAGCAGCTTTTTCGGTAAAAAGATTTTTACATGACTACTATTGCTGTTCCCATGATCATCTATAAAGAAGAAAACAGTAAATTCAGAGAAGATAATAGAGAAAAGCTCCTTTTAAGTACACTGGCAAGGTCAGAAACAGCAGCTCAGTTTAGTCACTGGGAGACCAAGAGCATCATCCCTCTTAGTTAACAGAACTCATTGACACACTTTTCAGGTAGATGGCAGCAAGACTGTGGTCAAGAGGCTCTACAGTAAGATGGAGCTCTTGGCTCCATGGCGAGCAAGTGAACAGGGAATAGCCCAGCAGCTGCCCAGAACCTAAGCACTGCTTTTAAAGGTTCTTTCACGAGGTTTCCATGAAGTACATCAAAATCACAAAATGAGTTAACCTCACAAAACCTAGAAATCTTCTGTTAACCAGGTGGAAAAGGTTGTTACATTTTTTAGGAAAGAGGAATTAAAATATAACTACTTACTTTCTTGATAAACTACTACTACTACTTCATCCTCTAAAATACAAATGAGACTTCTCCTTTCCAAAGAAAAGCACAAATCTGATAAATCTAAGGAATTTCAACCTGCAGGTAGCTACCTCAGTAATACAGAGGCTGGACTTTCTAGCCTAAATCTAAAAGCATATTTTAATTAATTTGAGTTATATATACATATCTATACACTTGATGCATTTCATCAAAATGTAACTCTTCTAAATTAATGAGGGACAAGTTCAAGACTCTCAGACTAGATGGTGTGTCTGACTGACTACCTTTCCTTTATGTGTTATTTCATTCACTTACTTCTCTGAGTATCATTTCTTGTTTTATTCCTGTAACAAAGTCCCTTTGCCTGGCTGCAAACTTCTTGCCAGGTTTGACACATTTAGGTCAAAGTTTCAAATTACCCACTCCAATTGTTTTTTAATGCCAAATGGAAGCTCCAATATCTAAAGGGTACAAAGCATAACTGGGTACTAAGGAGCAACACATTAAAATACTGAAGACTGACTTAGCCCCCGAAAGTCATGGTTGACATAACTCACTCTGATATTGGGTGAAAAAGGGCTCCCAGTCAGGAGCCCAAGATTCTGGCCTAGTTCTGCTGCTTTCTAATTGTGTGACCTTGGGTAAGTTACTTAATATTTTCCTTTTTCCCAAATCAAGGAAAATGAGATAATCTCTAATTCTCCTCCAGGCACAGATCCCTACAGAATTTACTGTCACGTTCAGTAACTTTAAATGCCTTAGAGTTAAACAACCTTATATAGGCACAGAGGTTTATCAGTTAAGAATGCTGAAAGTGAAATACAGTAAGTAATACATTTTTCCAATCATTTACTACAATTTTGTTTAGCACAGACTACTTTTTGAACATGTGAAAAACATAAAAGAATAAAAAATAATTTTACAGTCCTAATAAAATCTTCTCCAAACATTTTTCATCTGATTAACACATTCCTTCTCAAGGAAAAGATCTTAACAGGAAAATATTGGGCATAGTCATAAAGTCTAAAAAAATTTACTACATCATATGGAGATATTTTATAGGAAGGAACTTAAGAGTTTTAGCGTACTAAATCTTTTTTGGTCCATGAACTACACAACCAATTGAATTATAATGCATATCCTCTATTTCTAAAAGCAGTATAAAAAAATTGAAAAACTTAAAAACTGACTGCTTTGAAGAATCCAAAATTTTAATTTAACAGCAGAATAAAATTAAACTTTTTTAAAAAATCTTGCTATGAAACTAAAAAAGAAAGTGTTTAACTAAAAGTTCATAGAAAGTTCTGTATGAATTACGCACTATAAAACCTTCGCAATTTTATGTGCTTATGCATGCTCCCTGCACTTCATCCTCCCAAGGGAGGTGCCATGGGCCATAAAACTTGAAAGCGCAGAATTCCAAATCACATGAGCCTTCACCTCCCTTCTCTCTTCTCCTAAAGTGGTTTTACTCTGCTTTTTAAAAATCTCCCATGATGTGTACAATCCTGAAAATAAAGGTGATATTCTAACATCTACACTCAATTCTGATATTTACCAATTACAGGGTACCTTTTATGAAAACGGTACTATGCTACTGTAGGCTTACTTTGAATTGTATATGACTAGCCATAGCTCTGAAAAACCTGTTCAAGTGTAATTCTGACAATGAACAGAACATTAAACCCAAGCTTCTAGTTCTATGTTTGTGATCATAACCTGATGTTAATTATCTGTCCTTTTAAGTCTCCTTGAAGAACCCCACTGTCCTGGGGCACAGAAAGCGAGTGAGTGAGTGAGTGAGTGAGTGAGTGAGTGAGTGAGTGTGTGTGTGTGTGTGTGTGTGTGTGTGTGTAAACAGAGACAGAGGAAGCACTCTTTTCAACAGCACACCTAACTGCTAGAGAAAAGGCTTCCATCTTCTACTCTGATACAAAATCAGGCAGTGGTGAATGGGCCCACAGGCTTTTAAAGAGGAAAAGGAAAGTGGCTGGGTAAGCACTGTCTCAGCCGAGGTTCTAAATTTAGCACTTTATGGAGCTGTGCAGCCATGGGTTCAAAAGGAAGAGAAGTATGACAGGCCAATGGGTTCCCCTTAATCAGTTTTTAAACTGTGCTATTTCCAGAATTTCAGGTTCACGCTAAATATAAATTAGATGTCTTTAAGAAACATAACAATGGGTGTATTTTCCCACAGTGCATTATGAAGATGGCAATTTTAATACTGGGAAAAGAATATCAGCAACTCCAAGAGCCAAAGCATTAAAACTCGTGTTTTCAGTTTTTCTAGTTAAAGTGGGATAAAAAGTAACTCTGCTTTCACATCAGACAAGAACTGCTCACATGGCTATATTGTGTTTTTTAATTAAATGTTGCTTTTTAATGTTTTTGGAGTAACTATAATTGATATAATAATTAGACAAAACATGTACCAGATATTAAATTCTTGTCTCAGTTCAAGGATTCTAACAGATCTTGAGTTAACACTGAAAATAAGCTATACGGGGGTTTCAACTGCATCTCAGTATTTAAACCCAAAGAGTAAAGCTCTGACACTGCAAAATGGAAGTGTCAACCAAATACAGTAGAACATTTCATTATCATTATCTTGCAAAATCTGCGTGTATGATATATGACTTTACAAAATCATTTTCTAACCTACTTCACAATAAAAATAACTAGTGAAGCTCCTGAAATTGACAGATGATTTGTTTGGCTGACAGCTATAATTCTAGAGAATGAACCATTCTTTCCAGTCAACCTTCAAATATTTTCCATATAATAATTTTAGAGGCATAGTATAACTCAACTGGAACTTTCTAAAATGTACAAGAGAACTCATTCACTTAGTTAATTAGCCAAAACTTATTTTCATGGTTTATTTCTAAATTTGAGATTTCACATCATCAAATCCTTCATTTAAATCCAAAGAAATATATTTGACCTTTTCTTTGGAACACACTGTTGACGGCTACAAGGTAAGTCATAACTGTATTAACTCTAACCTGGAAATAATGCATCCATTTTTGGTTTTATGAATAATTATAAACTGTATTCCAATCAAGTTGATGATTAACCTCTCAACCTCTAGAACAAACTGTTCAAAATAAGTTGGTCTAATGGTGTATCAAACTGCTAAATCTTACTGGAAATATATTTGATCAACAACTTGAAGTGGTAAAATTAAATGGAAGCTCTACAATTTTCTGTTTAGCTCTAATTATTATGTGCTTAGATTTAATTAGTAGGATAGGAACTGATTCAGGAAAACATAAGCGCGTATTGTTAAATTCAACTCAGCACAGAGCTCACAGCAGCAAACACTGCCATTACTGACCTAAGACCTGCAAATCACTATTCATCCAAAGTAAATATTAATTAAGCACCAACTATGTGCCAAGCATGGGTATGATTTCCTCTTATTCCTTCCAGAGAAATTCTCCAAAATGAATTAAAACTCAGTTGTCATTATCCAAAGGATATTTAAAAGGCTAAAAAAAATTTTTTTAACAGAAATAAGTAACTCGTTTTGCTATTTCACAACCCCTGTCCTCTTCTTAGAGTGGGTGTGATCATCTGATTTTACCCTTTCTGTTTTCAGGTGGCCCAGACACCCTCTCCCTGACAATCACACTACCAAACCTCTGACCCAGGTTCAGGTCAGCTCAGACTCAGGTTTAATAAACTCCTCTATCTGAATTTACATTTTCGACCTAAAAACATCTAGGCGGGGGCAGATAAAGTGGGGGAGGCCCAGTAGCCTTGAGACCAACTACCATCAATTTGGGTTTGGGGCATCCTCTCCTGCTTCATTCCATTCAATTTTCATTTGAGCCACACGTGATCAAGTACATTTATCTTCTACTGTTTATGAGGGAGCAGACATTTTTGAGACTCTATATCAGGCATCCAGAAAGGATTTTACATTAGACTCTCTCGTTGAATTTTCGCAATAACCCACCTGGGCATAATTATCCCCATTTTACAGATGAAGAATCTGAGGTTCAGATTAATTTGCCCAAGATCTACAGCTAGTAAGTGGCTCACATAGGATTCAGACGTGACCTCTGGCTTTTCCACGATACCACAGGCTCCAACTCTATGGAATTTGACACTAGAATTCCGAAGTTGTGGTATTTTAGGATAGCTAACATTTGCAGAATGCTCTGAGTTTCCCATGTGATTAAACTCTCTTCTTTTTTTAATCTTCACAGAAACTTTACGAGGGGAGTTTTGTTTTGCTACCCTCAGAAGGATTAAGTAACTCATCGAAGATCACACAGCAAGTTTAAGGCAGAACCCAGGTCTTCTCACTGCTGATCCCAGGCCTTCCTGCACTACAGCGATGGAGCCACTGTCACTGCCAAGCCCACCCCTTCCTGTAAGTCAAAAGCTTTCGAATCCTACCTTCTAGAGGTGGCACGGTGTTGAGAACACAGTAGGTGCTAGTTCCGCAGAATACACTTTGGGAAACGCTCTAAGGAAACAGAAAATAAAATGTAAAACTAATCTTTGAAAAAGATAAACACTGGCTCTTCTGTGATATTCCTGCCAAAGATGCAAAACCTGAATCTAATCATGAGGAAACATCGGACAAATCCAAATTGAGGAGCATTCCACAGAATGACTGGCCTGGAAACTAAGAGCGGCAAGGTCATGAAAGTCAAAAAAGGACTGAGAACCGTTCTGGATTAAAGGAGGCTGGAGAGACAATAAAGTGCAACCTAGGGTCCCACTGGGCCTCTCCCTACCAGGTCAGCACTGGGTCAACCAGCACCACTGGAAGAGCTCAGAGGATTCGACGGTACAGATGCCTGGGTGTTCACTCCTGATTTAGATTCCTGTATTGTGGTGATGGAAGAGAATGTTCTTGCTTGTAGGAAACACATAATAAAAGATCTGATGCTGACAGCACATATCAGCAGCTTACTCTCACATAGTTCAAGAGGGAAAAAGTGTCCTTTGCACACTATATCTGTGATTTTTCTGTCAGCTTAAGAGTATTTCAAAATATAAAACATGTACATGGAAAAAGACACATACTGGTGAACCTGTATTACCTGCGTAATCTTTTAAGAGGGAGCAAACATGGGCTATAAGTAACTTGTTAGGAAAAAGAACCAATGCCATTTCATTCTGCAGCTCAGTCAACATTCAACGACATTATTACCACTTCCCAACAGTAAGGCCCAAACCCAACCCATTCAAAAGGATGGATCTATGCATGCCCACCAGCAGCACGGCAGGGGATGAGTCAGGAAGAAGCTAGAGGACCAGGTCTCTGCCCTCAGGATGCCGCAGGTAGATAAAATTAAAAGCTTTCATATAAAAACCTACCCCATGGTAATTTAAAAAAAGGGGTGGGGGATTTCTTTTGAGTCTCGCCAGCCAATGATTTGGGGTCCTTGTCTGTTCAGTTGCAGTATTAAATAAATTTCTAGACTATTCCTCCAGCACTATAAACCACAGATTTATATACCTAGAAAACCAAAGCTAGTTCAACAATCACCCTCAACATTTTATGTTTAAAAAATAAAAAGCTGTTCTCTCACTTACTAGCTGTCCCTAGGAAAGTAATTTAACCAGTGTTACTTCATCAAAAAAAAAAAGTATAGAAGATAACTCTATCCCCCAGCTGAGGGTAGCTGCAAGAATTGGATGGGGTAATGCATATGGTTGTGCTTTAGATTCAAAAGTACCACTCAAATATAAAACGCCATTGCTACTATGGCTCACAAGTATAATCCACAAAATGCAAGCATTTTCTGAGAATAAGTTCATAACTGCCTGGATTTTTTGTGCCACAGTAAGGGTTGAAATCTGACTGAACTTACTTCTGTGAATTTCCAATTTTCCTCTCCATCGACGGTGAGCAAGTGCTTCACCACAGAGCAAGTCTTTCTCCACCCTGTAACCCCTAGCTACCAGGACAACCATCAGTTCCCAATTATTTATTTCTTGTTTCTGAAAAATTGTTCCAGGACTTTACTGTCTTCCTTCTGCCTGATTTAATCAATAGTGATAATTACCGATCACCAATCTAGGCCTGAGGATTGCTGTCCCTATGAACCATGGACTAACTTCAGAATTCACATTCCTTTGGAAAATTCAAAATTAGTCTCTCCCCCGACCCCCCCCAGTGTAGAATTCTAGGCTTCCGGCAACATCCGTGGGCGTCACCAGCAGCAGCCTTCTCATCACAGTAACACAACATCTCATCTTAATGTGGTTTCCAAATAGAAGCTGGAAATTTTATAATGTTAAAAAGAATGTTTTACATTCAAGACAACGTTTTCTGGCTTTCTATTACCAAGAAAAAAAACAGACAGCTCAGGTTTGCCACCAATCATGATGTCTCACACAAGTTTTCAAAACCACTAATGGACAGAGGAACACATGAATGAATGGCTTCATAAGAACACCTTTCCACCTGACTTCAGAGTCTGATGACAGGCAAATGTGTGGCAAGATATACTGAATAACAAACTGAAAGAAATGAACACAGAAAAATAACAAACAACATGCGGAACAGAAATATCAAGAGCAACCAACCATGATTTCCCAACATGCTACCATAACAAATGAAGTCTTAATAGTTAATTTGACCAGGAAAGAAACTTACTCAACCTGAGAGTGAAACTGAATGTCATCCTAACCTCAGAAACACAATGTTCTCAAAGCAAACAAGGCAAAACAAGCTAACTCACATAAGCAATGGCTGCCTTGCAGTAAGCACCCAAGGGCCAGATCTGAGCTAGGTCCTGTCAAGGGACCCGAGGTCTATTTCTAGACCTGGCTCTGGAAGGGAGGGAGGAGGGTCTGTGGGTCTGTAGTTCTGAGCCCAGGACCACCACCCACCACAGACAGGCCTGGGGAAGACAGTCAAGCTCTCAGTGCACAGGACACAGCAGAGTGGGGAAACAAGCCAGCTCTGGGTCCAGTCTCCGTGCTGCCCTCACGCTGCCCTCGCTGGCTGGCTCTGAAGCCTGACTCAGTCACGCACACACCCCGCCCCCTGTTTCTCGGGAGCCTCTCCCACCCTGACCTCTGACACAGGTGAGCGGCCAGACTGGTGCCGCCTGAACAGGCTGCGCTTCTCTCCAGATGCACCCCTCTTTATCTCCTTCCAGGCACCCCACACCTATTAAGGGAGCACTTCACATGCACCAGACACCGTCCTGGGAGCTGGGACCCAGCAGTGAACAAAAGGGATGAAGGTCTGTCTCATGGAGTATCCGCCAGTGGGAGAGGCAGGTGGAGAGTGGGATAAGAGCTGTGAAGGAATAAAACAGGGTGATGCGCCACGACGAGGAACCGGGCAGGGGACGCGCCACGACGAGGAACCAGGTAGGGGACGCGCCACGACAAGGAACCGGGTAGGGGACATGCCACGACGAGGAACCGGGCAGGGAACGCGCCACGACGAGGAACCAGGTAGGGGACGCGCCACGACGAGGAACCAGGTGGGGACACTCCACGACGAGAAACCGGGTAGGGGACACTCCACGACGAGGAACCAGGTGGGAACAACAAGGAGCCGGGTAGGGGACGCACCCCGACAAGGAACCAGGTAGGGAAGGCTCTACTCTGAAAGCATATCCACATGTGGGTCGAGGGAACTACCCGATTAGAGCATCAGGAAACCTTGACTTGAGCACTCACTAGGCTGAGCGGCTCTTAGTGTGGCTGCACTTCAGTCATCGAGAAAGATTTTTAAAGTTCTGGTGCCCAGGCTGCAATTCTGACCATGTAATGCACACAGGGATGGAACCCAGGCAGCAGTATTTTTTAAAGGTTTCCAAGTGATCCCAAGATGTATCCAGGGATCGGAACCACTGAGATCAACAGCTGTGTGAGTTTTCTCCAGAGAGAAGTGGGAGGGTGACCTTGAGCAGGGCATCTCCACTGCAATGCACATGTGGGTCATCTGAGGATCTCTCAGCTTCTGACTCACGGGTCTGAGTGTGCCCGAGACTGTGCCTCTAGGAAGGCCCCATGACTCATGGCCACACCTGGGCTATCAGGAACTAGACGATCGGAAAGATCAGGAATTAATCTAATAAAGATCCTTCCAGTCCCAACACTTCGGATGGCACAATTCCATGAATTCCTAATGGCCTACGAAAGGACTCTCGATTGTGGACACAAACTATAATGCAAAACTGTACCAGGAAAGCCAAGCAACAGAAGCAATGGAAACTACAGGGATGGTCACTTAATTGAGTTCAGGGTCCAGAGTCTGCCAGAAGTGCCCGAGAGGGGACAGAGGAGCTCCTGAAAATACACTCCCTGCTTTCAATAAGTACATTTAATTGGAGACAATGGTAAAAAGAAAAAAAAGTAATGAAATAATACATGATTTATTAAAGGCTAAAGTGAGTTGATAACTGTGGAAAACCAGTAACTATCTGTGTTCTGAGCACAAACTCTTCGGGGGCGCAGAATATGCTTTATCATTTTTGTCTCTCTTCAGAGAACCTAGGTCAGTCAGTGTGTTACACATAGCTACACTTATTTTATATATTTACATATATATATATACACACACACACACACACTATATAGAATTCTGGATGACAGAATAAATGAAACAAAATGCTGTATAACAAGAAATGATAAGTGGCTTTTGGACAGAGAAGCAGCATGATGAAAACTGTATTTACAGTTCTTTGAAATAAGCACTGGCAATGTTTAAGACTCCACAGAGTCCCTTTAAAGCCAACTGAGGACCCACAGAAAGGCCACACTGAATGCAGTAAACCAGTTGTATCAATTAAAAGTGACACATCAAGAAGATTTTTGCCATGGAGTTTTAAACTGATTCTTGAAATTCACTGCTCATTACATATGACGTGACATATAAATAATCAAAATGAAGGCAGAGTCCAAAATTCTCAGCACCTTTACTAGACTCACCAGTTTTGCCTAGCATTGTTAGGCAGGCTAACCCTTAGAATGAACTTTATCATGGCTCAAATACCATAAATATTTACTTCTTGCTCATGTAGAGTCCACAACAGTAAGTCAGAAGGCAGCTCTCCCCCCAGCCGTGGCTCTGGCCCCAGATCTCCTTCCATCCTAGGCACGAGCCTTCCTAGTTCACTGGGCTCTTCTGCAGTAGCCAGCAGACAGGAAAGGGCACGGAAATCCTGCAGAGGGAGGGCCCTGGGGCCAGGCCTGGAAGTGGCTCCCTTCTTGGATCTCATGCCATTGGCTAGAATACGGCCACTAAGCCACGCCTAACCATCGGAGAGGCTGGTAGATGCGGTCTGGCTACCTGCCCGGGAAGAGGAGACTGGTTTTGTGATCAGCTCACAGACTCTGCCACAATGCCATTTGTAATTATTTTTTTTAATTACAGAAGAGTCAGTCCTCTCAAAAATGCGTTCTGAACCTATAACCTCCACCTTTAATCCCTAAAGCCATCCAGCATCTAAACCCAATCTAGTAGTTTTTCTATACTGATAAATATTTTTCTATCATATTCAAAATAAGACTGTACCTAGGGCATCCTTGAAGGGATGTCTGGCTTTTCCAGTACTTAATGTCTGGCACATAATACAAGCTCAAATATTTGTTGAATTCATGGATAAACAACATTCCCAGAAGTTCATGGAAAGGAAAAAGAGTGGTCCCGTCTCTTGCCCTGGTGATTGGCAGGGTTCACTGAATAATGACCATCAGTCTTTTCAAGAATCTCTGTCTCCCTCTTTTAAGGCCACCCCGAGTAGCCACCCATCCTCTGGTCCGTGAACAATCAAGCAATAAGACAAAAGTTCCTTCTGACCCACTAAGAAGAATGAAGGGGTGAAAATACTCTGCCATGTTCACGGACACCAACAGAATCAAGGCTACCATTTGTGGTGATAGCACAGGCCTGTTTAACAGAGGGCAACAACACAAGGCCTGTCAAAGACCAGCCTCTGGAGGCCTCCAGAAAACCCTCCAGCTGATGACCTCAACGACTAGAGAAACACCATGCACCCTAAACACAAACCACAAAGGGTCAGCAGGGGGAAAAATTACATGGCATACTACAAAAATATTTCATGCTCACATATTACCCTCTTTTCAAGAAGTTTAAAATATACTGTAAGTGTGACTATAATAATCTTCCCAACACTCCTATGGGATAAAGACAAAATTAAAGCGTGTACTCAAGTTAAAAGGAGTGGTGGCTGACTTCCCACTACTAGGGCCGGCGCAACAAGAAAGTGAGGCAGTAACCTCTAAGGTAAGTGGGGCACAAACCATTTTAGGCTCTCAAATTGAGTTCAACACCTAGAATTGAGTTCAAAAGCAAACAAGTTGCTAAAACAGACCACAAAACGGTTGTAGGTCTGAGATGCTTACACAGGAACTAATACTACAATCTATCAAGCCTGATTTATGACCTAAGAAATCACATTAATTGATTCACTATTACCAGAGATTCATGTAAAGCGTAAAGTGATTTAAGAATGAAAAAAAAAAAATTCTTCCTAGCTATGAATCACAATATCATTAGAATTTTTATAAATTTAATTTGGCTAGGAAGCCAGTATACTCAATACTCTGAAAATAATCAAAGAGCATTTATTAAACATCCTCATTTGTATAAATAGATTCCAGCAGGACATATTCAGGAAAAAAAAAAGCTACATGAAATTTAAAATTACACTTTTTTAGGAGCACTTATCATTACTAATACTGATAACTTTTTTAACTCCTCAAAGAGAGAGAGCTATCAACCCAACAGGCTAGGCATTTTATTTTATTTGGTATTATGTGCATTTAACAAAGGTTTCCCAGGTGGCTCAGTGGTAAAGAATTCACCTACCAATGCAGGAGATGCAGGTTCCATCCCTGGGTCAGGAAGATATCCTGGATAAGGAAATGACAACCCACCCCAGTATTCTTGCCTGGGAAATTCCCATGGACAGGCGGGCTACAATCCATGGAGTCACAAAGAGTTGGACACAACGATTAAACAACAACATTTAACAAGCACTTTCACGTATAAAATCTTACTTTGGCCCAACAGGCAGCAGCGCAGACATTATGTCTATTCCAGACACCAAGGCCCAGGCACAGACACTGGTCGAGGGCCACAGGCGGGCCCTTGGCAGAACCCGGAGGAGGTCTCCCTGCAGGACTCCTGGGCTCTCTCCACACAACACAGGCTCCCCCCCTAATAATGCAGGGACTCAACGCAAAAGCTAGGGCAGAAAAAGTTCACAAGCTGCCGTGACAGAAAAGCTCCAGCATACGATCAACATGGAAGAACACCCAGGAATCCATACAGGGAGTCTGACACCCTAAATGAAAGACCAGCTACACACAAGCCTGATGCCAACCTGCTAAGAAGCTTTTCCTGATTCTCTAACATTTTCAGTCCACGAATCACAGATCACCTATCACTTGCTGTAGCCCCCTAACTAAAATCTCACCAAAACCAAAGGAGAGGAGCACACCATTTTGCCTAACAGAGCAGTAAGTGACATGCCTCCTAAATGGAACCCAGTGGCGTGGGGACTCACCTAATTCAAACGCAACCAGAACTAGAAAGGATACAAGACACACTCGGAGGCCAAAAGAGATTGGTCCACGCCCGAAAGCTCACACACTTCTCTGTGAGAAGGACGCCCAAGCCCAAACCCAAGCTGAATTACTGTTAAACCACTCAGTTCTACTGAGCTTGATCATCAGGTTGCCAAGCCCAGAGGAGGTCAGAAGCAACAAGTCAGAAGGCAAAGGACAGCAAGAGATGGACAGACAAGTGGAAGCAAGAGTGACAAGAGACAGCAAGGACAGATTTTTGAAAAACTACACACAAGGACTTGAAAGGCACCACAGTTTGGGGTCATTTATCATAAAAGCAAACAGTCTACTCCAAAAGTCCTAAAAATAATCACAGCATTAAAATAAAGCCCAGTTCCATAACTTAGGTACAACATAATGAACCCAGTTAACAAGCTACATGTATGGTACAGTCTGTGTGTTCTACTAAACACGGGGGGAAAGTAGTACAGTTAATGCCTTCTGTCTGCAAATCTTACATTCCAAAAGATACTTCCACATGAATGACCTCATTTGATCCTCAACAACATCCTACAGCAAGCAGAGCAGATACCTCCACTGGCCAAGAATTTGCAGATATATAATTCAATCTTAGCCAAGGCAGAGGGTTTATCAATGGCCATGATAATCCTGTTGTATTCCTCTGTGAATTCATCTCACAGGAGAGCACACTTAGAGCACCTATGCCCCTCGATAGAGGATGAAGAGAGAAGGCAGGGAGCTTCCTGAAAAGGGTCATCAGCGTGACACAGCTGAACCTGGAACTTCACCTTCAAAACCCCATCCTGCCTCTGTGCCCCACAGCCCTCTTTCTAAAGAACCGTCCTTTGCTCTCTCACGCCATCACCCTCCCCTTGTAACGCCATGGGGGACTACCCGTGACCCCACCCCCTTAGTGAGCACACACTCCTGTATAAACTCCCCACCTTGAGTGTGCAATGGACTGACAGATTTGCTTCTCACAACAGAACGTGTCACTGAGACAACACCTCCATGATGAGGCAGCGTGTACAGTGCCTCCATCCAGCTGGCGGACACTCCTCTGCTGGCTCTGATGAAGCAGCTGCCATGCTGGGGAGGCCCATGAGAACTATGGGACTCAGAAGAGTGTCCATCCCCAGCTGGGCCTTCAAATGTGACCCCAACCCTGGCTGACAGCTTGACTTCAGGCTGTGAGGTCCTGAAGCAGCAGATCAAGCAAAGCCCTCCCTGAACTCCTGACCCACAGGGCCAGGTAACAAGTGTGTCCTTTCTATAAACCACTAAGTTTGTAGTAATTTGTTACAGCAGCAAAGATAACTAATACACCCATCAGGGCCTAGTAATCTCTTTTCTCAACTTCACTATTTAACTAAGTTGTTTCACTAAGTTGAGTTTTTCTCAACTTAGTCATTTCACTATCATTTGATCAACATTCTCCATTTACCACCAAAACTCTTGAAAGAATTATCTACTCTCTCTTGCTACCTTTTTCTCATCCTCTCAACTCACTATCAAACCAACAAAATCAGTACTTTTTTCTTAGTCTTTATTCTACTTAAACTCTTGGCATTACAATGGATAACTCCTTACAACCCTGTGTACTGAAGCATGTCTGATTTTGTGTTCTCATTCTCCCACCTCTCTGGCCATTCTTCCTGGTCCTCTCCCCCCGTCTGACACTTAAATGGAGGCATTCACCACATTTCTGCCCACAAAGCCCCTCTTTTCTCTCATGACAATTTCACCCACTACTATGACTTCTACTAATTCATCTGAACTGATTCATTCCTTCAACCAACAGGCACTGGGCAGAGATGGAGCCACAAGAAAAGACAAATGAGGTCTCCACATTCATGAAACTTACTTTCTCCACCAGAGGCCCCTCCAAGTCTACTCACCACCCTTTTCCACCCTGTCCTGTGCCAGGAAGGCTGACCTCTACGGACACCATCACCAGGCTCCTTTGCCGTCTGAAAGTTCAATGAAGAAGGAAAACAGGGTGACAGGAATGACTCCCTAATCTCTGATCTGCACTCCCAAAGGTCATACTGTGCATAGACATGCTACAACAACCCCAATTACACCTGAAATAGAAATGACACGTTTGCATCCAGTCACCCCAAAAGACGCTTACTCCTTGGAAGAAAAGTTATGACCAACCTAGATAGCATATTGAAAAGCAGAGACATTACTTTGCCAACAAAGGTCCATCTGATAGTCAAGGCTATGGTTTTTCCTGTGGTCATGTATGGATGTGAGAGTTGGACTGTGAAGAAAGCTAAGCGCCAAAGAATCGATGCTTTTGAACTGTGGTGTTGGAGAAGACTCTTGAGAGTCCCTTGGACTGCAAGGAGATCCAACCAGTGCATTCTGAAGGACATCAGTCCTGGGTGTTCTTTGGAAGGAATGATGTTAAAGCTGAAACTCCAGTACTTTGGCCACCTCATGCGAAGAGTTGACTCATTGGAAAAGACCCTGATGCTGGGAGGGATTGGGGGCAGGAGGAGAAGGGGACGACAGAGGATGAGATGGCCGGATGGCCTCACTGACTCGATGGACATGAGTTTGGGTGAACTCCGGGAGTTGGTGATAGACAGGGAGGCCTGGCGTGCTGCAATTCATGGGGTCGCAAAGAGTCAGACACGACTGAGCAACTGAACTGAACTGAACCCCAAAACATGGGCTTCCCTTGTGGCTCAACTGGTAAAGAATCCACTTGCAATGCAGGAGACCTGGGTTCAATCCCTGGGTTGGGAAGATCCCCTGAAGAAAGGAAAGGCCACCCACTCCAGTATTCTGGCCTGCACAATCCCAAGGACTAACTATGCAGTCCATAGAGTCGCGAAGAGTTGGACGTGACAGCAACTTTCACTTTCACCCCAAACAATACCCCTCCTCACCCCTCACTCAGTTAATGGCCTCACCTGACACCAGTTGAGGTGCAAAAGCTAGAAGTCACCTTCACCTCTTCTCATCCCTCAGAGCCCATGGTCAGTCAGTCACAAAAGTGTGTTTCTCTCGCACATCCACATACAACTCAGTCACACCAGCTTCTTTTTCCAATTGACTGCTACCGACATTCTCGTCAGGAGCTGTTTCCTGCCAACTCCAGTCCTTCCTCTTTGCGCAGTCATTCATTCAAACAACATTTACAGGTGGCAGGTGCTCGAGCCTCTGGCCACTGAAGATGTAGCTCTAACTGAAGGAGAAAGAGCAGTAAGCCAGCGGCGTCAACACAACCATAATGTGCCATGAGCAGGAACACCATGAAGTGCTACAAGTGCGCCAGGAAGGGCATACAATCCAATCTGAAAAGAAAGGCAAGGCCCAGAGGGCTTCTCAACAAGTGTGATTTAAGGAGGGACCCAGAGGACAAGCGGAGGCAGTGGACAGAACAAATGCGTGAGTACACATGTATATGTTTTAGAGGAAAGCGCACCTTCTAAGCCAAGGCGATGACAACACTCAAGACGTAAAACCAAGTGAAAGCGTGGTGCCCTGGGACAACCAGAATCTAAAAGAACTGACCACAGCTGGAAAACAGAAAGGAAACTGGAGCAGTAAGCAGGTGGCCCTTATTAGCACCTTCAAGGAAAAGGGATTAGCCAATCAACCCCACTCCTATGCTAAAGAAGCAACTCTAGAAGCTGCTCCCAAAGCAGAGAGAACAGAGGCCAGACTCCTCAGTGTGCCTTCCCAGCCTCTACACCTGCCCCCTACCTACTTCTCCAGGCTCATCTACCCACACACACCAGGAATCCCAGCCCCAGGACTCCTGGCTGTGAGCCTCTGCCTCATCTCCTCCACTAGGAAACTCTCCTCAAACCACCATGTGTGCCTGTCAAGGATGCGGCCGAATTCTACCACTTTCCAGAAGTCCTCCCGGGTCCTCCCAGAGCCTGATGACAGCATTCCTCACTTGCATCCGCATCTGCTCCCCTGCATACCGGAAGCTTCTGGAATATTATGAACAGAAGTGAATCCTAAATTCCAAGACTAGGGAAAATGTTCAGAAAAATATTCGATTTACCAGTATTACACTCCTAAGTAAACAACCAAAGAAGGTCATGAAAAAAACAAATATTTTTGAATTGTATAAATACAATCAACCAAAAGCCTAGATTTCTGTATGTTTTCAGAAAGTATCTCTAAATAAAGATGGCAACACACTGCCTGATAAGATTAAAAAAACAGTGAGTAAAAAAGCCCAGAAAGGCTGTTACTTGCTCAGAACAAAGTCACAAGGCACCTAAGGGTTAAAGACCAGAGACAAGTCTTCAGATCAGATCAGTCGCTCAGTCGTGTCCGACTCTTTGCGACTCCATGAATCACAGCACGCCAGGCCTCCCTGTCCATCACCAACTCCCAGAGTTCACTCAGACTCATGTCCATCAAGTCAGTGAGGCCATCCAGCCATCTCATCCTCTGTCTTTAGGGACCCCTCAAAAGCTACAAGCAGCCAGATATACCCAGGATATCCCCACATATCTCACTAGCCAGCCCTCTGATTACCTAAGGCTTCCCCCATTCTTCCCTCACTTAATGCCTGGTTTCCTTCAGGTGCAGCTCAGGAAGGATCTCCAAAGCTCCCACATGAACAGATCCCTTTCTGATGCCCTATGCTCACCAGCATAGTATGGACCAGACACAGCACTAGGAAGACGCCTGCAGTGTATCAGCCTTACATAATTACACATGACACCTTCGTTAACTGTCTCAGTGGTAAAGAATCCACCTGCCAATGCAGGAGACGCAGGTTCAATCTCTAGGTTGGGGAAATCCCATAGAGAAGGAAATGGCAACCCACTCCAGTATTCTTGCCTGGAGAATCCTATGGACAGAGGAGCCTGGCGGGCTACAGTCCATGGGGTCGTAAGAGAGTCAGATACGACTGAGCAACTAAACACACACTTTAATTAACACTGGTCTCCCCATCAGCTGCATGAGGACAGGGACCATGTCTGTCCTTCTCTGGGCTGGCACTTTATTATTACTTGTTGAGTAAATAAACTGCCTTAAGACTGTAACAGTAACTGAGAGTCACACAGCCCCCACAGGACTACAAGATTCGAAAATATTTTCTGACACCTCCAATAATAATAATATAAATTTTAAGGTCACAATATTATTGTAACATATTCCAACACTTTGAAATTAAATGTTCATACATGGAACCTGCTAATTCTCTATTAATCAGAATGAATGCTAACCAGACTACCACATCTTTTCTAAACATGCAAGGCATCAGCAAACTTTCACATCGTAAAAACACACAGCACAAGAAGCCTACACACACAGGCTACATGAATAACTATTTGCTCTCTTGGAATCCGAACAGTCCAATTCTAGCCTAACAGGGAATTAGAGTTTTTCAACAACAAAGCCTACTGTAGTAATGAATCAAAACATTTTTTTAGGGCTAGATGCTTGGCTGCTTGAGTTAGCCAGTGCGAATATGTGTGCTCAGTAGCTCAGCCGTGTTTGACTCTTTGTGACTCCATGGACTGCAGCCTGCCAGGCTCCTCTGTTCATCAGATCTTCCAGGCAAGAATACTGGAGTGGGATGCCACTTCCTACTCCAAGGGACCTTCCCAACCCAGGGATCGAACTTGCATCTCCTGCACCGGCAGGTGGATTCTTTACCAGTGTGCCATCTAGGAATCCCGAGTTAGCCAATACTAGTTCCCAAACGGTGGATCCATAAAATGGATTTAAACTGCCCAAATTGATCCCTACATTCAATATATAAGCCGTATCAATATAAAAACTGCCTTTTTCGTAGAAATTGACAAACTGATCCTAATATTCACATGACAATTCAAGGCACCCAGAATAGTCAAAACAATCTTTAAAAAGAACAGTTCAGGGACAGACATTTTCTGATATCAAAACTTAACTACAAAGCTACAGTAATCAAGACAGCGTGGTACTGGCGTAAGGACAGACATAGGTCACTGGATTAGAAATGAAACTCCACAATGAAGCCCACACCCTTATGGGCAGCTGGTTTCTTACAAGGGTGCTAAATACTTCATTGGGAAAAGAATGGTCTTTTCAAAAAATGTTCCAGGACAACTGGATATCCTCACACAAAACGATGAAGCTGGAAGCCTATCTATCTCACAACATACAAAAATTAACTGAAAGTGAACCAGAGACCTAAATGTGAAAGCTAAAATTATTCAACTCTGACAAGAAAACACAGGTGTTAATTTTCATAACCTTGGACTAAGCAATAGTTTAATTATGAAAGCAAAAGCAACAAAAAGCAGGTAAATGGAACTCAAAATTGAGAACTTTTGTGCTTCAAAGGAAACCCACAAGAAAATGAATCCACAGAATGAGAGAAAATATTTGCAAATCCTACATCTGATAAGGCACTGTTATCCAGAATATATCAAAAAATGCCTACAACTCAAAAGCAAAAAACTAACTCCATTCAAAAATGGGCCGCGGCCTTGAACAGACATCCTTCAAAGCAGACATGCAAATGGCCAATGAGCACAAGAAAAGATGCTCCCCATCAGTGGCCTTCAGGAAATGCAAACGAAAACTACAGTAGGACACCACTTCACATTCCCAAGATGCTGCTCCTGTTCAGCCGCTCAGCTGTGTCCATAAGAATGACTACAATCAAAAAGACAGACAACAGCAAGTGCCAACAAGGATGTGGAGAAACTGGAACTTTCAAACATTGTTGGCAGGAATGTAATATGATGCAGCCATTTTGGAAAACAGTTTGGCAGGTCCTCCAAAAGTTAAACACAGAGTTACCATATGACCTAGCGATTCCACTCCTAGCTGTACAAGAGAACCGAAAACACTGTCCACACAAAAGCATGTACATAAATGTTCACAGCAGCATTATTCATAGGAGCTAAAAAGGGGAAATAAATGTCCATCAACTGGTTAACAGATAAATAAAATGCAGTGTGTCTAATCAATAGAGTACTATGCCACAATAAAAGGAATGAAGTTTTGATATAAACTATAATGCTGGGCTGGAAGAAGCACAAGCTGGAATCAAGATTGCCAGGAGAAATATCAATAACCTCAGATATGCAGATGACACCACCCTTATGGCAGAAAGTGAAGAGGAACTAAAAAGCCTCTTGATGAAAGTGAAAGAGGAGAGTGAAAAAGTTGGCTTCAAGCTCAATATTCAGAAAACTAAGATCATGGTATCTGGTCCCATCACTTCATGGGATATAGAGGGAGAAACAGTGGAAACAGTGTCAGACTTTATTTTTCTGGGCTCCAAAATCACTGCAGATGGTGATTGCAGCCATGAAATTAAAAGATGCTTCCTCCTTGGAAGGAAAGTTATGACCAACCTAGATAGCATATTGAAAAGCAGAGACATTACTTTGCCAACAAAGGTCTGTCTAGTCAAGGCTATGGTTTTTCCAGTGGTCATGTACGGATGTGAGAGTTGGACTGTGAAGAAAGCTGAGCAC
>NW_011494861.1:6746707-6755682 GCF_000754665.1 Bison bison bison
GGCCTCACTGACTCGATGGACATGAGTCTGAGTGAACTCCGGGAGTTGGTGATGGACAGGGAGGCCTGGCGTGCTGCGCTTCATGGGGTCGTAAAGAGTCAGACACGACTGAGCGACTGAACTGATAATGTGGATGAAAACATTATGCTAAGGGAAAGAAGACAGCCACCAAAGGCCACATGGTGTAGGATTCCATTTGTATGAAATGTCCAGAACAGCCAAGTCCAGGAAGAGAGAGTGGACTATTAATTGCCTGGAGCAGAGGGGAGGGAGGAAAGCAGAGCGGCTGCTAACGGGCAGAGGTTTCTTTCAGGAGTGATGAAGATGTTCTGGAATCAGACAGTGATGACAGTTACACAGCTGTGTTTAAACACACCAAAAACCACTTAATGGTATGTTTTAAAAGGGTGAATTTTATGGTAAAAGAATTATACCTCAGTAAAGCTATCATTTTACATTTTTAAAAGTTATTTATTTTTAATTGGAGGATAATTACTTTACAATATTGTGATGGTTTCTGCCATACATCAACATGAATCAGCCATAGGTTGATGTCACCTTCCTCTTGAACCTTCTTCCCACCTCCCACCCAAAACTGTTATAGTGAAAAAAGTGTCAAATCCCTTTGACTACTAAAACCACCTGATGACAATGTTTCTTTTAAACATTATATACTTGCCTCGTTTGTTAAGCAGAGCATATGTGGTGTTGCTTTTGTGAATACACTCAAGGTCATCACTATGAAGCATCAGTCACTGAGCAGCTCACAGACCTCAATGGTGTGCTGGCTACTAGCCTCTTACACAGACCTCCAAACCTGCTCTCTCAGCCTTCCACCTGTTTGCTCTCCTTTTCCTTCCTCTTCTCCCATGAGAAATCAAGAAAAACCTGAGAGTAGATGCAGGCAGGATGAGAAGGAAAAGCAAACAAGTGTGCATTCAGTGGCCATACGTCCTTAAGACATCGCTGCTCCCTGTTTCCTCCTAAAGACCTCCGCCCTCTTCAGAGGCAACACCTCCAGCCTCCCAGGTTTTGTGGCCCACGACGAGGGGAAAGGCAAGGAAGCCCACCCAAGTATGTGAACCGGGGGACACCTCAAAAGACACAGGCACACACCCCCCGCCAACTGCTAGTTCTCCCTGAGAACCACAGGGCAGAGGCTGCCGGACCACGAGGCTCCCGCGTGCATTGCCTGCATCGTCACCCCTGATTTACCCATACACACGCCCAGGCAGGCTGAGGGTGCTGGGCCTCGTGACTGGAGCCACAGTGAACATTTTCTCAGTAAAAAGTTTACTCCCTGGTATCTGGCGGTTAAGAATCCGCCTTGCATATATACACTATCATATGTAAAATAGTTAGTGGGAAGCTGCAGGGAGCCCAGCCTGGTGCTCTGTGATGACCTAGAGGAGTGGGATGGAGAGCGGAAGGGAGGCTCAGGAGGGAAACAACATATACACACATATGTATATAATTATGACTGATTCGTGTTGTTGTACAGCAGAAACCAACACAAAATTGTGGAGCAATTTTCCACCCCAATTAAAAAAAGAAAAAGAATCCACCTTGCAATGCAGGGGACACAGGTTCAATCCCTGGTTGAGGAATTAGGATCCCACAAGCCACAAGGTAACTAAGCCGTGCATCACAGCAAAAATAAAAGATTCCACAGGACACAAGGAAGATCCTGCATGCTGCAACTAAGATCCGACCCAGCCAGATAAATAAATGATTTTTAGAAAGGAATTTTTTTTTAAAGTTTACTCACTATAGCAAGTGAATGCAGGAAATCCATTTTGGGGTCAGTATTCTTCCTTTTACATGGTTTGACAGAGAGAGGTTAAGGCATCAGGACCCCATGCTATGGTCCCCTCCTCCCACAGTCCTTGGCCGTGAGCCCCTCAAAGTGATCAGACGACCAGCAGATCCGAGCCCACCCTCCTTCAGCGTGGACCAGACCAGGTGAACCCCCGGCCTCTGGAAACAAAACCACCAACTGAGAGAAGTCAGTCCGACCCTCCGTCCTGAGCCCTTTAAACACACGCCACAGAGACTGGAGTCAGAGGACAGAGAGCCCCGGGAAGCCACACGGCATGGAAGGTATGAGCGAGGCATCGTGTCAGCGAGGACAGGCAGAGGGACCAGCACAGAGGGGAGCCGGCAGGGCCAGGCTCAGCCCCAGGCTCGAGTCCACTGCAGACTTGCGGCTCCCTTTGGTCTCCTTCCCGCGAGGCTGAGGTGGCTCCACTATCCTTACACAAAAGCAGCCTTCACTGCACCTAGCACGAGCGCCCACGTTCCCTGCAGGAAACTGCTCCAACTGCTTCCCCTGTGACACCAGCGTCCAGCGCCCACCCTCTTCTGAACAAATGAACCACAGAGCTGATGACCACTGTGCGTTCACTGTGGGGGTGTGTGTGTGTGTGTGTGTCTACACACACATGTGGCATGAGGTGGATTCTGAACCTCCATTTAAGGCACCACCTGCCAACTTAGAATAATGAAAATACTGCCACATAGTTACTCTCAGCTCCTTATAGATACTTTTCTCACTGGGTTTTATATCCATTTGGAGGGTGGTTTTAATCATGAAAAAACATACATAATGTAAAACTAACCACTTTAGCCCTTTTTGAATGTACAATTCAGTGGCGTGAAGTCCACTCACGCTACTGCTGTGCACCATCCCTGCTCCCCGCTGTTTATCTTGAAAAGCATCCTGAAAAATCCTGACTTTTTCATTCTTATTAAACAAATGATTCCTGTCTCTGCTCGGTCATCGAGCGACAAGGGCACTGAGCCTCCAGAGAGGTGGCGCTGCGGGAGGCTGGAGAGGAGGGAGCAGAGAACACCCGCAACCACTTGGAGCAGCCCCAGAGCTGCTAAATTCATGCTCGGATCCTCTAGACGTGGCCACAGAGGCCGGAGACTAAAAATACCTGGAGAGGACAGATAACAGCTGTCAAGGAGACTCAGCTCGGTTAGAAAGGTTGCCACTATCACCAGATTTGCATCAGAAGACAGCCAGGCAGCAATGGGTCATTTGGAGAATAATCAGATTCAGTAGAGAAAGACTGATGGGCCTCACCTCCCAGAGTGCCTGGAATAAATCTCTGGGCCTTGAATTTGGTCAAGTAATCCATGATCAATTTCTGGAGGACCCCTAGGATGAAAAACAAGTACTTCAAAAATGTTGAGTACCCACTCCCTACCTTCCACTTGTTATGGCTTTCTTTGTAAGCACAACAGCCTATATCAATAAAAGTAAATGAGGAAGAGACCTCCATCAGAAGCTTCATCAAAGAAAATGGTTCAGCCAGCACATTTCAACATGGTAGAGACAGAAAGGATAAGGCAGTGTATTGCCAAGAACACCAGGAACTTTCACTTGCCCCTCGGTATCTTTAAACAGGAAAGAAATGTGCCAACCCTGATGCCAGGCCTTGAGCAGCCCAGGGAATGTGCCCAAGTGAAGATGCAATATGATCAATTACAGTGGCCCCGCCGCAACTCCCCAGTCTACCCGAGTTTCTTAGTAGGAAGAGTCTAGCAATCAATACATCTTCGTAGCAGTTATATTAATCAACTCTGGGAAATAAAGCTAAATGAATATAAATAATACTACCTTACACAGAAAATGTCTGAGGTTAGCAGACACTTTTGCATCTGCACTCATGTATTATTTAAGTCTATTTTTCCAAAACTATAAACTCTCATCCATATCAGAATAAAGACCTGAAATGTGTCACGGGGAATAACTAAGCAGAATGAACATTTTTGTGCTGTGCATCCTTAACAACTTGAACAATCTTTTTACAATTTTTAACTCACAGCATGTTAGACCTAAAGAGTTAAGCCCTCTCGGTACACCAGAAAGGAGGCGCCTGAGCGACTACGGTTCAAATTCCTCCCACACTGACGGCCTGAGCCAACACATTAATTCTTGACCTGGAGCAAGTACCTCAAAAAGAAAAGATAGAGTTACACAGGAAAAGACAGCTGCGTACCAGCACAGCAAGCCATGAAGTGAAATCCCACACATCCAGCTTCATTTTCTTATCATTGCAAGTCAGAATGGGAAGGAACTTAGAGGTCGTCACCAGGACTACCCTCTACTCAACACGTGACTCCCCTTAAAATTAGGACCGACTAACTCATTATGTGAGAGCTGAAGCCTCAGAAAACCAAGAGAAGATGCTGAGCCAAAATGGAGAGCAATGAAGTAGGAGGGGGTGAGGAGGAGCAGGCGGCAGAGGCCAGGGAGACAGGCTCCTCACACCTGGCCTGAAGAAGAGGCAGCCAGGACAGCAGAAAAGACACACCTCCGGCCAGAGTCCCTGCTCTCGTTCCCCAGTGTTTCTGGCTACAGAAAGAGAAGGGATGAGCTGGGAACCACTGTGGACTTGTTCTCAAAGCCACACAGGAAACCTAAGCCTCCGTGGCCAGAGGACTCATCTAGCACTGTTTGGTTCAGGGTAAGACAAAAATGATAATGCTGACACCACAGCTAGACTGCCCAACATTTTGAAATCTGAGCTCTAAACCCATAACTTTTCATAAATCCTACAGCAGTCCACAGGAAAGCATGGTTTTGAAAATGAGGCAGTGTTTACGGAAACTCTATACCATTAAATATTCCTTTCTTCAATAGTATTTACAATCAGATTCCTTCCTGGAAATTGTATTTAAATAATTTTAAAACGATTTAGTTCTTAGAGAAAATAATAAACGTCTTTGAGTCAGCTTCAAATGCTTATTCATGTCTACTTGCTCTCAAGTTTTTTTTCTCGGAGCATCTACTTAAAGGAGAACGCCAGACAACAGACCACAAATCTCTGTTCCCCATCAGAAAACTCGGGTCATCCGAAAAGAACACAAAGCTCTAGTTTCATTTAGGGCTGGGAGAAGACAGTATCTCTGAGTTGTCAGGAGGTTTAAGAAGTCATCTCAGGAGTAACACTGGATATCAATCAAAATGGTTGCAGTTCGAATCATCTCTAACCATAAATTGTAACTGAGCTAAAATGATTTCTAAATATAACACACTTTACTTCTACATGTTTCTTGGCAATTAAATAATTGGAAAGTCAACAAACCCCCAAGAAACCAGAGAAAATGAACTTTTTTCAAGCTCACCATTCATCAACTACAGGAGGCCCGAAAGATGCCAGCCGCTAGAGGCTCAGCCCCCAGCCTGGCCCTGCAAAGGCCAACTCCAAACAAGATTTCTTCAAGAACTGCTCTCAGGCAGCACTAAATTACAAGCAGCGACCTCCCTGGAGGAGAAGCTGGCGTCGACAGCTACAGAAGTGCGGGATCGAGGAAAAGGAAACCCAACTCCAACACAAGGACGGCCATGCCAGTTACATAACTATGGTCACAACACAGTGAAACTCTAGGCATCAAACAGTTATTTAAAATATTTCCAGAGCAATGGAACACCACCCCCCCCCAACAAAAAAAAACCCAAGTGCATTCCAAAAGTAATCTGTGTAGAACGTAATTTAATCTGCAGGCCTCTCTGAAATAAAGCACAGTCCTCCAATTCAGTCAAATTACAACAGGAATGCTACTTCATAACAAAGGAGCTACAGCACAGCACCCTGAACTTCATGGGAGAACAAAAATGTAGTGTCAATATGTTCACAACACAACTCAATCCACAGAATCATGAGATAATTAAACTGACTGTTTTTAGGTTTCAATCTGTTTCGCCAGAAACCTTGTCCAAACTACACTGATGCAAATCAGCATGAGCAACCATGGCTCCATCAAAACAACTCCAGCATCTTTTGTTTTACCTTTTATCGCTGACTTATCGGCTGACTGATGGTGAACTGATTTGTATATGTGCCAGAAGTCAGCTCAGGAGCACAGAACAAGAGATTTGGAAGAACCGAATTCATGAATGAAAACGCTGACGTCATAGTTCAGCTTCCAGCGGAGCTTCGCGTAGTCCACAAAGAAACAGTGCGTCTTTGGGGGTGTTAAATCACTAGTTATTTACTAAAGGGTACAAGATAGAAAAGGACTTCCCAGGTGGCTCAGTGGTAAAGAATTCGCCTGCCAATGCAAAAGACGTGGGTTCAGTCCCTGGGTCAGAAAGATCCCCTGAAGAAGTAAATGACAACCAGCTCCAGTATTCTTGCCTGGAAAATTCCATGGACAGAGAAGCCTAGTGGGCTACAGTCCATGGGGTCACAAAGAGTCAGACAGGACTGATGACTGAAACACATACAAGAGAGAAAAAGCCCTTGCCCAAGATAAGGAAAGGAAAAGAAGAGGGGAGGCGGGGAGGCGGGGGGGGAAGGGACAGGGAGAAAGAGAGAGAAAGCCAAACGAACAAGCTTTTCCCTCGACCAAACATGAAAAATACACGGTGTACATGCTACAAACAATCATCACTTCTAAACCATGGAAATATTTCATATTATTGTTAAAAGCACTATTTAAAAAAAAAAAAATATGGTTAGCTATGTCTCTAAATAAGAACATAGTCTCATTCCCATCTTAAATCTTCCTCCCACCATGCACCACCACATTCAAAAAAGAGCACACCGTATAGATTAGTTCTTCACTAAAACTACCTGGCACTGCCAAACCATGCCTAATTTTGAGCAATTCTGAATATAACAGGGAGGGACTCAGTGATCTCAGGCAAGATACTGGAATTTTTATGTCAGGGGACAGGGGGAGAGGAATGCTTTTATCTAATGATGGAATATAAACTAATAAAAAAGAGAGATTATAAAAATTGGATTTACTTAGAACTATTAAAAACAGCTAGTGTGCAGACGGTCTACATTTTTCATCTCCTGACAGAATTTAAAATACAACTAGCAATACAAACTTCTATAAAGCTTAAACATAATTTACTAAGATCCTTTTATTCAGGACACTTAAGTAAGTGATTCCTAGAGTCCTAATGTTTCCCAGGAAATTTAAGATTATTACATTCTTAGAAAATAAGTGACCCTCAGAGCCTCAGTAACCTCTCCAGAGCACAGAACGAGAAGGACATTCTCTCTTCTTTACCATTCACGTGGCTTAAAATAGCCACTCACCCAAAATGGACTTTTTTAAAATTTAAGCAGTAAACAATTTTGCCAATAAACATTTTGAAAAGAAGATCTTAAGTTAAAATGCAAGCCTACTGGTTTTATCTGTAAATCCAAAGTGTTAAAAGAGATCATCTCACATTTTTACCACAAATATCTTTGATAGAGCATCACTACCCCCTTGTGGATTCACAATAAAAAATCCTTATCTTCAATCTTCACTTTTTAAATGTTTAATTCTCCTGAACTTCCATTAAAGTTTACATTCTCTTCACTAAGGGGTTATTTTATTTCAATTACTTTTTAAAAGAGAAAAAACACTTAACAATTTAAAAATCACCAATCCAATCACCTTCTTTATCTTCTAAGCATCCCAATTTCAGGGAGTTTCTCTCATACAATAAGTATATTTGCAGATTTCAACATGGTAATCATACCAACAATCCATTTTTTCCTTAGGATACCTGAATTTATACTTACAGTCATCATTTTAAGATTATTTTTTTTAAATGTAATTGGTAATTTGTTCACTATCACATTTTTTCTCTTTGATAATTTCCCACTTTATAACAATTTCTTTTTATTGCTTCCAAATGGTTTGATATCCATGTGCCCCAGAAAACCAGTGGGGCACATACATCCTCAAGAACTTTTCAGATAAGCATTAAAAGCCAAATCTTAAGTCTTAAAAAGACTAATTCTTGACTGTACTGCTGTACCCTCAGAAATGCTTTCTGACCATCTAAATCAACTCTGATGAAGGAAAAAAAAAAAAAAAAACAGAACCTGGCTTTCAAAACTAGAGAAAAGGGCTTTCTTTCTTTTCATTTTTTGTTTTCTAGTTGCAGGAATGTCTTTGGCTGTAGCTGCATACCATTCTAATGTAACACAGACACATACTGCTAAATGTAAACTTAAATAACTGGTTTACCACTTGGTAGAGATACTAGATTTAGCTGGAAGTATAAATCACCTCCGCAGTAACGTGCAGGCTCCGGAGAGAAGGTCCGAGTCCTGAAGGGTCAGACTCCAGTTTTGGGGAGTCAGCGCCCCCTTTTCTCACGGATCTTAGACACAAAAGCAGGGACCAGCGATTCACTAGTCCCATGAGAAGACTAACTCCAGTATTCATTCTAACGGCTAGGCAGAAATAAAGGAGGAAGGATCATCCACTTAGCAAGTGTTTTTAAGTGACTCAATACATGATCTTACCTTGTGGTAACTGATAAGGAAAGACTGGAGAGACAGGCCTGGTCTGTTAAATGACTGAATGCTCCACATCACCTGCTCACCCCAACAGAGCCTGTCTATGCAAAAAGAAGCAACTGACAAGGTGCCCAAAGCCAGCAGCTGAGCCAGAGGGAAGGGGGTCAGAGCTAGCCTTTGTGGCTTCCTTTTCGGGGATTCGTTATGACTGCTGGTTTTAGATTTCAGTGGGAGAGAAAGGGAAAGGGGGTATTTGGATGATATTAAGAAGTGAGATCGGGGGTGAGATTAATGCCACTTAATTAGCGTCCAGGTGATAGCATGTTTGAAACTGTTCCGAACTCAGCCTTGAACATTTATTTCAAGGCACATCACTATGTGCACTTGTAACTACAAAACCACATGGCAGAGAACTGAGCAGGGAATCAGCCCCAACCCAGCACATCTTTCTCCTCGCAGCCACCCTCTGCTAACAGTCTCAGAAAGGCATGTGTTGGTTACCTGTCGAAGGGCCTTGCTAAATCTTAGGAGTAAATAAAATGTGACTGCACTTTTCCAAATAGGCAAGGGACT
The DNA here is from genome assembly GCF_000754665.1 of Bison bison bison. Taxonomy (NCBI): domain Eukaryota; kingdom Metazoa; phylum Chordata; class Mammalia; order Artiodactyla; family Bovidae; genus Bison; species Bison bison. The sequence continues at coordinate 6,755,545 of NW_011494861.1, forward strand.
CATGTATGACAGAACATGCAATTCCATCAAGAGTGAGCAGAACACTGGGGTAAACACACAAGAACCATTTCAAAAATACATCTTACAAGATGTCAATTGGCTGAAACTAAATGAACCCTCTTTAATAAAAAAAAAAAA
>NW_011494861.1:6755782-6761557 GCF_000754665.1 Bison bison bison
AAAAAAAAAAAAAAAAGGGAAGTAATGTGGCTGACACTTGGCCTCTCTCTGCAGCGGGGTACATAGTATTTCTTTTTTAGTCCAAGGTAATGAACTAAAAAATGCTCAGGAAGCATTACCAATCTTTACACAAGGAGGCCCATGACCTTCTACAAGCAATGCCATTCAAAGCAGAAAGACGCAACAGAACCTTAGAAATACACAGCCAGCATACTGATAGGGGAGAGGAATAAAACACCCTTTACTTTGTCCCATCACATAAAAAAATCGAGGATTGCTGTCTACTGTCAATATATACAGAGAAACACTTTCCTTACAAACACATGACAAATATTATGGGATGGAAGACCATCCACATGTCTACAAGTTTCCCTTTCTAATGACAGAACAGCAATACATGTTAATCACAGGACTGATGGCCACGACATCCATGGATAGCACAAAATAGAGATCTGACGACATCTGATCAACTAAATCCTGAACTTGATTAGATTTTCTGAAAATAAACAAAAAGACAAGACAGAGCCATCACATGCTGTAATGCAGAACAGGGCGTGAGTGACCATGCACTCTAACTCATGTTCTATGGACAGAGAAGTGGAGCCAGGACACTCCTTACCCTCACCCTCAGAGACACCAAAGACCACAGAAACAGAACTGTAAAAGGCAGAGTGACATTTCAAGACCCCACACCACCTCCTGGATGAAGGCCCCAGATGAAGTCTAGACTTGCTGGCTCTACCCAAAGAAATGTATCATTATCAAGCCAAAGAAACTGAAGGAAGTTGGCTAAATGTAGCAAAAAGAAAAATTTCCAAAATCCCACATGGGGAAGCCCAGGCGCTGGAAGGACACAGTGTTTCACCAAGGATGCTGTCCAGTCACAGATGCAACCATCACCCCTTACGTTGTGGCTTAAATCCCAATCTCCCTACCAAGAAGTAGCACTGCCTCTCACTACAGGACAAAAAGAATTGTGGGCATCCCTCTTTAATGACAGAAAGGCTATAAATACAGCAGATCTACAAATATTTTTTTAAAAATAATGATGAGAAGGGCAATAAAGAAACCTTATGGGAAAAAAGGGAGGTAGGATTTAAGTCATCCAGAACATCAAAAGAAAAAAAAAAAGGTCATGGTAAGTGATTCTAGAAGATACAGAACATTTTAGAAAATGGTCTGTGATAATGGAAATTCAAAAGAAACACACATCACCTGCCACCACAAAAAATATTCAGTCACATCTTCACATGGATAAAGGACCCCATACTACAAGAGTCTTACACAAAAGCTCTTCCTAAGAATGAAATACTAGCAGAATTGGTTTCTACAGACACTGGAGAGGGGAAATCTGATTTAACATAGGAGGGAAAGAAGAAGTACATTTCAGGTTAATTCTTTATTATTACTGTCACCACTATATACACCAAACCTATACCCCAAAACACTGAAGCTATTGACCAAAATAAAGAAAAGGTACAAATAACAGTACCTTTAAAAAGTGTAAAGAATTAAATCACATAATAAATAAAAACTGTAATAAGTATACCAGATACCTGGCCTAAGAACAGTCACTAGAATTAGGCACAAAATTTAGATACAACACTTTCTGGTAGTGAAAATGTGACAGTTCATACACTCCTTACTATCTGATGATATGAAATGTTAACCTTAAGAGAATATTCTCTCTCTTATTCTATCACTGTTTTCTATAAAGGACATCTATGATCTCATATTCTCTACAATACTTACTATGCTGCTCTTCAAATGCTACACAAGCATCAACATATATCTAAATGACCTGGAAGTTACACCGAGACAGAACGAAGATTGACTACTTTTTTCTACACACACACCCACACCCACACACATACACCCCACACACTGTCTGAAGGAAAGCTGTTAAGTGCTTCTCCCAGTCTGCCCTCCACCCTCTCCACCACCCCCACTCCTGCAGGGGTGGGGAAGAGCTCAATGGGATAGTACACTGCTAGAGTATGTCTTTGTAAGATAACAATCCAAAAAATTAAAGTTCACAAGAGAATTCCCTGCACGAATATATAAAAAGACAAGTGTAAGACAAACTGAAATGTCACGCTCACTAAAACGTAAAGGAAACCCCTATGGTCTCAAATAGAGTCACATAAACCCTCACCCCCCCAACACAGACACACACACACACAGAGACAGACACACACACAGACACACACTCCTGCATGAAATACCAGCTCAGTGAAGGTCTCTAGGATGAACACACTCAATGATGGGAACACGGATGTAAAGACAACTTCTGTCCAAAAGGCCAAATGCAAAGGTCCCACAAAGGAGGCAAGAGGCACAATCGGGAAGTGAAAGGAAGAGGATGCGTGAGAGTCACCTTCTGTTGTTTTTTCCATGAGGAAATTGGAAAGACGTACATCTGCACACAAAGATGTGCTTCCCCAAAACTCAGGAGAAAGGAAACGGAGACTGGCCCAGAGGAAGGAGGAATGGAGGCAACATCCAGCCAGAAGACGCGCACTGAGAAGCAGGCCGGAAGAAATACAATCCCCCAGGTACGGGGGCCACACCCAGCATAAACAGAGCTAAATAACGCCACATGCCTCTAACAAACAGGTTATTTTAAGAGGAAAGCCTAAAAACTAAAGAAACAGAAAACGTGGATGAGCAGGATGTATAAAGATGTCTCAGAGAGGAGGCAAGAGCAACCCTACCCGTTTGAAAAGAAAAACCTGACCCACTCTGACCTTGAGTAGAGGTTGCTGCGCACATGTCAACCTTCTGAAGCCACTGAACATGGATGGAGAAACTCAACATTTCCCAGAAGCAGGATAAGTCAGATTGTCCAAAAGGCAAGGGAAGACATGTCCCATGGGTCACCCACCTTTGTCCAGACAGCTGGGCAGAGGGGTAAGGGGTGCAGGGGAGGGGCGAGGGATGCTCTAACAGAAAGACATAAGAAAAGTCCATAAGAGGACAGAACCCGTCTAGCCTGACGGTGCACTGGAAGGGGAAGACAGAGAAGCTGAGCTCTAATAATCTGTGAGGACAGGTCTCACAGAAAGCACCAGCGCATTAAACTCACAGAAAGGAACCTAACTTCGCACACTAACCTCGAGCGTGTTCCTCTAACTTTAGCAATTTCCTCCTACTGCCCACAGATGGAGCACCCCAGAGGGCAGGGAAAATTCCAAAAGGCAGGCAGCGTTACTGGGCAGGGCAGGAGAAGATCCAGCACTGGAAGGGAGAGGAATCTGCTGGGAACACGCCAACACAGACAGCAGGTAGTCAACTCCTGTTTTCCCACGGTCCTTAATACTATATCCTAAAAATACACAATTCCATCAACTGAATATAGAGGCAGGCAGAATAGAAATAGTACAAAAACTTTTAAAAACCAAATTAATAAAAAAAAAAAAAAAGGAAATTGAGGTCAAAAGCACAACTGTCAGACGTTGAGTATGATGCCCACTGGAGAGCTCAATACAGACTGAGGGGCAAGGCTGTGAAGTCAACGACTGATGCTGAGCCATCCTCCAGGTAACTGCCTCCAGACTCAGTAACCCAGGTGGAAGGGCTCCTCACTAGAAGAGCTCTTCAAGGACCCCCAGTGCAGAACCCTGACAGAGCTGGGGCAGGGGGATGGCGGTGATGAGGCTCCATACTCAGACTGTCCCAAAGTAAGACTCAGCTGATGAACGAGGCAGAAGCAACCACTGGAGCTACAGAAGGGAGGGACCCTGAGCCAAGGGGAACCAGCCAAATACACAAACTGTGCGGCTCACAGAAAACCTGGAGGATCATCCCTCCCACCCTCTCACAAAGTGTCACAGGCCCTCCCAAAGGTACCTTTTCCTAGCATGCACAACCTCTCTCAATTATTTAAATGGCCAAAATAAAACAGTGACATATTTACGGCTATTCATTCCTAGTTCTGTCAGAGAAACACATATTCCTCTCCCCCGCTCCTATCCTTTGCCCCAAAATACAGGAAATCTCTCTCTCCTACACCGCAGTAAAGAAGTAGAGATGAGAACTTTTCACCCTGTGAAGGATCAAGCAGGGATGATCACTTAAATTCAGAACACCTAAGTCACGGCGGGCAGGGGCGAGCCCTCTACACTTTGCCTGTTCAGGGACCTGGTGAACATTCAGGATGTCATTCTGCTTATTCTGTCCAGTACAAATGACAGAGGAAAGAGCGGCAAGAAGTGGCCATTTATCAATGAGTCTTCAGATTCCTCTAAGCTGAAGAGTTCCCAACAACCGTGATGCGTATCTATGTCCTTACACATTAAAGTCTCCATATACACCCAAGATGTAGAGATAGTCATCTAACCCTTTCAACTTCCTGTATAAACGTAATGGATGTAATTCCACCTATAAATATTTGCCTGTATGTGTGTAAATATAAACAAATGCATAGTATCCTTTTTCTTTTGCCAAAAGAGAACCAAAGCCACAAAAAAATAGAAAGCCTCTCCATTTCCCCTTCCCTGAAACCTGTAAGCTCAAAAGAAATGTTTGGATCCCACAAGAGACAACACCAGGACCCAAGGAAGGTTCTAGTACAACAAGGAGCACACTAGCAACCTCTTCCTGAATGGCATGTGGGCGACATGGGTGTCTCCACTCCCTTTTCTGGATGGAAAGGCATATGGCTTCTTCTTACCCAGCCAACATGAATACAATTTAAGAAAATTAGAAAAAGTCAAGGTAACAGGCTCACTAAATATGGCTGACTGGGAAACAGAAGCCATAAGGAGGATATGAGTTCTCTTAAAAAAGAAATGGGAAGTTTATTTCCAGGGAAGGTTCAAAGTCTCTTGAATGAAAGATGTACGAAGTCTGGTTCTCAGTGCACAGAAGACAGTAATCATGAACACCCAAAGCCAAGGGCACAGGAACCTCTTCCTGGGGGAGGTGGGGGGTGGGGCAGTGTCAATAGATGAATGCTTCCCCCACCTAAGAGCAAGAGTAAACTGGAAGCAAGAGCAGACCCGTTTCCCTCAGACACAGGCTTGCTGCTGGGACCCCTTCTCACTCCAGTACCAGGCACAGGTACTGGAAGCCCTGCCCTACATCTGATGGGGCAACAACCCTCACACCCAGAGGAGGAACTCCAAGGAGAGGGACACGACAGGGGAGACAGAGAAAGGGGGAAAGGAGCCCTGGAATGTCCAGTTCCTCCCAAAAGAGAGAGAGAGGGCAACTCAAAGGGTATTCAGGAAATGAGCTCACCCCAACCCAGGAAAGTGTGCGGAGAGGATGCCTCCTCTGTAAGAAGTGTCTGCTTTCCTATTTAGAAATGACTTCAGAGCTGCCCAGGCCCCTATGACCCACTGGGAGAGGGAGAAGAACAAGGGGAGCCCGAGTCCCCTTGTCCTGGCAAAAGGGTCAACAGATGGTGTGCAGAGGCCCCAAAGATTCCACAGAAGATGAGAGGATGAGGCGGACCCCTCTGCCAGAGAAGGATCAGGGTCACAGAAGGTAAAGGGCAAGGGAGTATGGAGAGCCTCACTCGCCATAGCATCGGAGACCCCACCCTCCTGGCTGCGAGGGGCGCAAGGGCAAGAGTGGGATGGGAGCGACTGCTAGGGGCTGCGGAGGCCCCCTCCCCGGAAGGAAAGGGGGAGGGGTCACACGAGGCCCTTCTGTCCGGGGACGCTCAGCAGGAGAGGGTCCCCCTGGTGGGGAGAAGCGCGGGGACCCCGCCGGCTCTGGGAGGCGCCCACGGGGCTCCAGGGTGAGGCTGGACAGAGTCCGCCCGGCCCC
>NW_011494861.1:6762997-6776839 GCF_000754665.1 Bison bison bison
GGTGTGCTCCGTTGTCCCCTTTTCTAGCGGCTTAAAATACTGAAACTTTATTTTGGTCACGTTGGCCATGTGACCCGCAGAGCCGATGACTCATAGATGCCTGTCCCAGGATGAGGCTGCCGAGCAAAATCTTAGAGAAACGTTGATCCTCGGCGAGCCTGCTCGGAGGGCGAGGCGAGCCAAGTTTGCTTCCATCCTGGGCTCACATTCGTGGCTTTCCCGAGCGAATATTCCAGCGTCCACCGCACTCACGCCCGGTGCAAGACGAGGAGACCAGCGAGGTTTCAGTCGCGGAGAGAGAACCCAGAAGCGGGTTACGGGCCATCCTGGGAGGGAGAAGGGAGGGACAGACACACCGCTGCAGCTTCTCTGCAAATCCATCCACACCTAGAAAACCAACACACACTGCACAGAGAAGCCTAAAGCCAGAGGAAATGGCAAAGATGAAAATGCCCCGTCGCAGAAAAATTCAGGAATTGTGCACGTGGGCAGGTAGTACCGGAAACAAAGGAGAGGGCTGAAAGCTCCAAGTTTGAAAAAAAAAAAAAGAAGAAAAGTTGAATGAAAAGCAGAGCTCCAACCCCTCTGTGTGGATCTTGTACAGTTTGCAGTGAGAATCTTTCAATCCTCTACATTTTATTTTGTCCTTTTCTACCCGTAGGTGACAACTAGCAGGAGCTGCGCAGGGTCCTCGTTTGAGTATTTTGACACCAAGTTGACTGTCAGAGTGAATTTTGCTCCAGTTGTAACAACATGTGTTCTTTTTCTTGTTTTCTCAAGTGAAAATTTCTTGTTTCCCGGAAATAAAAATGTTCCCCCCAAAAAAGTTTTGCTTTAGAGACTAATTCTTCAACAAACTTTCATTTTATGAGGGTCAAAAAATGCAACATTTTAACAACGAGGGCATAACATTTTATCGATTAGCATTCTTAATAGCACCTGTGTTGACGATTTGTGTGGTGAAGCATATTCTTAGAAGTGCCGGTGGCCTTGAAAATTAATGTAACCCTTTTGAAAAGCAATTTTACAGTATGTATTAAAAGCCATAAAAAACGTCTGCATCTTTTGACCCAGTAATCTTACTTCTGGGAATCTATTCTAAGGAAATAACACTAAATGCCAAAAAAACTATATGTGTGAAGGTATTCTTCACAGGATCACCGTATTTATTACAACAAGGAAAATGTGCTAATGTTGGATGTTTAATAAGTAAATCATGTTGTATCTATACAAGAGAACATCATGGTAGTCACAGACATTAGAAACAGAAAGGAAAATTTACTCATTGCTAGTTGCGGGGGCTGGGGGGAGAGACAGTTTTCCGAAAAATGGCATTCTGTTACATGTGATGTAATTCTAGGTAGGAAAAAACTGCATTTTGAAAAAAGACTTGATAAACACCCAAAAAATGAAATTTGGGAGATTGTGAGTGGTTTTTCTTATTGTCTCTATTTTCTGTAATATAACTATCAGATCAGATCAGATCAGTCGCTCAGTCGTGTCCAACTCTTTGCGACCCCATGAATCGCAGCACGCCAGGCCTCCCTGTCCAGCACCAACTCCCGGAGTTCACCCACACCCACAACCATCCAGTCGGTGGTGCCATCCAGCCATCTCATCCTCTGTCGTCCCCTTCTCCTCTTGCCCCCAACCCCTCCCAGCATCAGAGTCTTTTCCAATGAGTCAACTCTTCGCATGAGGTGGCCAAAGTACTGGAGTTTCAGCTTTAGCATCAGTCCTTCCAAAGAACTCCCAGGGCTGATCTCCTTCAGAATGGACTGGTTGGATCTCCTTGCAGTCCAAGGAACTCTCAAGAGTCTTCTCCAACACCACAGTTGAAAAGCATCAATTCTTCAGTGCTCAGCCTTCTTCACAGTCCAACTCTCACATCCATACATGACCACAGGAAAAACCATAGCCTGGACTAGATGAACCTTTGTTGGCAAAGTAATGTCTCTGCTTTTATAATTAAGATATATGTTTAAATCTAGACTTCTTTGGCAGTCCAGTGGTTAAGACTCCATGCTTTCAATGCAGGGGGTGCCAGTTCCATCCCTGGTCAGGGAATTAGATCTCACTTGCTTCATGGTGTGGCCTAAAAAAAATTTTTTTAATTTAAAAACTATAAATAAATATATATATTTAAATTTAAAATAATTCTTTCAAATGTTCACTAGAGACTAGACACTGTTAGATGCTGAGGATGTGAAGTTGAATAAGATGGTCTCCCTCCAAGGGGTAAAGCCTAGTGGGGTTGACATATGTGAAAAACAGCAGGTCAAGTGCAATGGGGAAACAGGAGAAGATACTATCACCTGGGCCTCAAGTCCAGCCTGTAAAACTATAAAACAATACCACTCTGATCGCTAATTTTTTGTTTAGGAAAATGTAGTTATAAAAAATATGATGGATGTTAATGTGTAATGGTGACTGCAGTCATGAAGTTCAAAGATGCTTGCTCCTTGGAAGAAAAGCTATGACAAACCTAGACAGCATATTAAAAAGCAGAGACATTATTTTGCTGACAAAGGTCCGTCTAGTCAAAACTATGGCTTTTCCAGTAGTTATGTACGGATGTAAGAGCTGGACCATAAAGAAAGCTGAGCACTGAAGAATTGATGCTTTTGAACTGCGGTGTTGGAGAAGACTCTTGAGAGTCCCTTGAATAGCAAGGAGATCAAACCAGTCAATCCTAAAGGAAATCAGTCCTGAATATTCATGGAAGGACTGATGCTGAAGCTGAAACTCCAATACTTTGGCCACCTTATACAAAGAACTGACTCATTTGAAAAGACCCTGATGCTGGGTAAGACTGAAGGCAGGAGGAGAAGGAGATGACAGAGGATGAGATGGTTGGATGGCATCACCGACTCGATGGAAATGAGTTTGAGCAAGCTCCAGGAGTTGGTGATGGACAGGGAGTCCTGGCGTGCTGCAGTCTGAGATGTGGAAAAGAGTCGGATACGACTGAGTGACTGAAAACTGAATGTGTAATGGGTTTCTATTTTTAATGAACTAATAAAATATTTTGTATGTCTATACAGCACATACACTACAGGTAAATCACAAAACAGAAGCTCAGGACTTCCCTGGTAGTCCGGTGGTTAAGAATACACTTTGCAATGCACAGGATGTAGGTTCAATTCCTGTGGGGGCAACTAGGATCCCACATGCCACCGGGTAACTAAGTCAGTGAGCCACAACTATGGATCCTGCATGCCACAACAAAAGATCCCGAATGACCCAAAGAAGATCCCATGTGCTGAAACTAAGATCTGATGCAACCAAGTAAATGAATATTTACAAAAAAAAAAAAAAAAGTTCTTCAGAGTCCTCAATTATTTTTAAGAATGGAAAGATATCCTGAGACCAACAAGTTTGAAAGCCTCTGCACTGGAGAATGAGATGTTTTGTGGGGAGGGGGACTGGTTGGCTGGTCTCCTAGACCATTCCAATTGCTATAACAAAGCTTCAAAGACTGGGTGGCTTATAGCAACAGAAATTTACTTCCCGCAGTTCTGAAGGCTGGAAGTTGAAGTCAGGGAGCTCCTCACATGGCAGAAAGAGGAAGTGAACCCTCTCATGACTCTTAAAAGGGCGCTAACCCCATCATGGCACCCCCCTACCATCATCTCATCTAATCCTAATCACCCCCCCAAGGCCCCATTTCTTAATACCGTCATGTGGAAGGTAGAATTTCAGCACATGGATTTGGGGGGGGGGGGGAGGGGGACACAAGCATTCAGTCCATAATAGCTGGTGTTTGTCTTTGCCTAGGAGGGTAACCAAGAGATGGGTATTTTCAGTAGGGAAAGTGGCCTGTGTTGCTAAAAAAATTTTAAAAAACTCAGTTAGAAGGGCTTCCTGGTAATTCAGTGGTTGAGACTCCACATGCCAATGTGGAAGATATGGGTTTGATCCCTGGTCCAGGAAGATCCCACCAAGGCAATGAAGCCCATGTGCCACAACTACTGAGCCTGTGCTCTAGAGCCCAAGAGCTGCAACAGCTGAGCCCACGTAACACAGCTTCTGAGCCTGCGTGCCTAGAGCCCAGGCTCCCCAAGAGAAACCACCACAATGAGAAACCTGCACACCAGCAACTAGAGAGTAACCCCAACTGCCCCAACTAGAGAAAGCCCACGAGCAGCAGCGAAGACCCAGTGCAACCAAAAATTTTTTTAAATAATTTAAAAAAAATTTTTTTAAGAACCCAGTTAGAAAGGAGAGCAGTCAGAACACACGCTGGACACCCCACCATCTGAATCCTTGCCCATTTTGGCCTTAATGTTCTTCCCAGAAAGGATGTTACTGTCCAGGACCAGATGGACATACATGAATAATGGGAATATTAAGAAGTTACTTTTCTACCTCAAAAATACTTGTAAAAGAGTGTCCTTTCCTGATCAGCATGCTGAAGTACTTAAAAGTGACTGTTTGTTATTACTGCTGATGATAATAATAAAAGTGCTTGGAGGAATTCCGCTTAGTGTTATGTGGCAGCCTGTACGGGAGGGGAGTTTAAGGGAGAATGGATATGGTATATGTATGGCTGAGTCCCTTTGCTGTCCACCTGAAACTATCACAACATTGTTAATCAGCTATACTGCAATCATTGTGGACAGTGACTGCAGCCATAAAACTGGAAGCCACTTGCTCCTTGGAAGAAAAGCTATGACAAACCTAGACAGCGTATCAAAAGGCAGAGATATCACTTTGCTGACAAAGGACCATATAGTCAAAGCTACTGTTTTTCCAGTAGTCTTGTATGGATGTAAGACTTGGACCATAACAAAGGCTGAATGCTAGAGAATTGATTCTTTCAAACTGTGGTGCTGGAGAAAACTCTTGAGAGTCCCTTGGACAGCACGGAGGTTCAATCCTAAAGGAAGTCAGTCCTGAATATTCATCGGAAGGACAGATGCTGAAGCTGAAGCTCCAATAATTTGGCCACCTGATGCCAAGAACTGACTCGTTGGAAAAGACCCTGATACTGGGGAAGATTGAAGGCAGGAGAAGGGGGTGGCAGAGGATGAGATGGTTGGATGGCATCACCGACTCAATGGACATGAGTTTGAGCAAACTCAGGGAGATAGTGAAGGACAGGGAAGCCTGGTGTGCTGCAGTCAATGGGGTCTCAAAGAGTGAGACACGACGGAACAACTGAACCACAACTATACTTCAATACAAAATAAAAAGTTAAAAAAATAAAATAGTAGAAATGCTTGGACTTGCTTCCTTCAACTCGTTAGTGAAGCTCCATGTTACTGGGATGGAAGAGGAAAGCTAGGGCTGAACTGAACCCATCTGAGAGCTTAATGACTCCTATAAGGGCAACTCACCAACACAGGATGAGGAAGAAATAATTATTCTGTCTATGCCTTCCTTAGATTTGAAGGGGCTGCATTGTGAAAAGCAATAACATTTTACAGTCCTAATTTCAAAAACTTTCTCCCCTTGCCTTTCCTTTAATTAATTCTTTTAATTTGGAGGTAATTGTAGATTTGCATGCAATTTTAGGAAATACTACAGAGATATCCCTTGTCCCACTGCCTTTTCAAGATAAAACATAATAAAAACTTGTGGGCTTGTTTTTTTTTTTCTACCACACTGAACAACACATAGGATTCCCTAACCAGGGATCAAAATGACACTCCCTACAGTAGAAGGGCAGACTTTTAACCACTGGATTGCCAGGGAAATCCCCTTGTGAGCTTCTTAAAAGTAACCTTTCACTAATATTCCTTGTTTTCCTACCCTGCAAACCCTCATCTTGCGGCCTCCCCACATCTGTTCAGGAAATCTGTCAGCTATTGCTATCCCAGAATATCTAACATTAGCATACAAGAGTAAAGATTTGTCAGATACCTGCAATATAAGGAGCTATCTGGGCCTAGTAGGCCTGAATTTCAGGTCATTTGAAATGTGATTTGAACATAAAAGTTCTGATTTGTGGACCAGGAATCTGTTGAAATTTTGAAATGAATATGCGGTTTCCCTTGTTCAATATTCCGTAAGTGTAGTAAGAATGGACAGTAGGTCTAAGGACCAACCACACCACTTCGGTTGGTTTTATTTTCCTTTTAGTATCAAAACCAAGAACCTTATCCATCACAATAGGGGTTTCAAGAGATGTTGTTTAATGGAATACTACTGAGTCATATAAAAGAATGAAGTAATGCCATTTGCAGCAACAGGATGGACCTGGAGATGATCATACTAAGTGAAATAAGTCGGAAAGAGAAAGACAAATATCATATGATATTATCTAATGTGGAGTCTAAAATGTAACACAAATGGATTTATCTGCAGAACAGAAACAGACTCACAGACCTAGAGAACAGACTTGCAGTTGCCAAGGGGGACAGACAGTAGGGTGGGGGAGAGATGGCGTGGAAGCTTGCAATTAGCAGATGCAAAATACTATATATAGGGTGGATAGACAACAAGGTCCGATGGTATAGCACAGGGTACTATATTCAATATCCTATGATAAACCACAATGGACAGGGAAGCCTGGCATGCTGCAGTAAACAGGGTCGCAAAGAAGCGACACAACTGAGCAACTAAACAACAAACCACAATGGAAAATAATATTTTAAAAAAGAATGTCTGTATATGTATTGAATATAACTGAATCACCTTCCTGTGCATCAGAAATTGACACAACATTGTAAATCAACTATCCTTCAATTAAAAAAGAGATGTTGTTTACAATAGCTATAATCATAAAATCTCTCCCTATCACCCAGCTATTGCATAAAACATACCTGAGTGCACCTGCTGTCTAGAGACCCCCCCTTGGAGTTACAGCTCAATGCCTTTGACTGAGTGTATCTCACCTCCATACCCTACTTAAAAAGTCAACCCAGCTTTTTCTAGACTTTCCCTTTTAAAGTAGAGCCTTTCCTCTCCCTCTTGAGCCTTCTGGTATGACAACTATATAGTTTCTTTTATTCAGTCCAAACTCAGGACCAAAGAAATGCTTTTTTTTTTCTAAAAAGGAAAAAGATTAAAGAGATGGGGCTTGGCTGGTTCAGATGGGTGTGTAATGACTTCCAAAGTCAATAGATTTATAAGACCAGGATGCCACCTCTGCTTCCTGGAACCCAGCAAGACATCTGTGGAGCCCCCCAAAATCCCTACCGAACAAGGACTTGGGGCAGCAGTATGACTGGAGAGAGGGGACTTTAGTGTCTGCACAGCAAGGCCCAGTTTTCACATGCATTGTCTTGTTTATTCGGGGTGCTTCCAGGAGGCTGATGGGGATGGTAAGGTTTCTCAAGGTCCCCCCTGCCCAGCCACCACTGAAGCCTGGTGAGACCATGTGGAGGGCTCTGTTTTGTCTGTTTCCTCATTTATTTGCCTCAACACTTTCCAACATCATTTATGTTCACTCTCCATCTCCCAGGGAAACTTTGTTTAGTTGTCGAAAGCAAAATGATCTGTCAAAACACCTGAAGGAAAAAGCTGCTGTTCCATCAGCACTATTGTCTTTGATGGTCGCTAAGAAGCCAGGGCTGGAGAAGAATTACACCAATGCTATCTACCAAAGAAAATTTGAAGAAAAAAAAGTGTAGACTCAGAGGCGTTTCGTTGTCATCTTTTCCATTTTTCAAATGAAGTAAGTAATGTAACATGTTATAGAAAAACTTGAATGAATTTTTTGGCCAGCCCGGTAATTTTCTTTGTGTCTTAAGCTGTGGCATATTACACAGCCATTTAAAGTGAAAGTGAAAGTCACTCAGTCATGTCCGACTCTTTGCAACCCCATGGACTGTAGTCTGTAGAAATCTCCAGGCTGTAATATTGGAGTGGTAGCCATTCCCTTCTCCAGGGGATCTTCCCAATGCAGGGATCAAACTCAGGTCTCCCGCTCTGCATGTGGATTCTTTACCAGCTGAGCCACGGGGGAAGCCCAAAGGTCAGGGTAAATCCATATGTCCTGTTATGGAAGGTTCTTCAGCTTAAATGTGTCACTGATAAGAAGGAAGGTACAGGGCATAGTACATAGGATTCTTGTGTGCGTACAGATACAATGTTCATTGTCTATATAGATATTCTTGTATATACAGAAAAAAGTTTCTGGAAGAATAGCAAGAAGTCTATTGCCTGTAGTTAACTTTCAGGATGAGATAAAAAAAAAAAATAGAAAGCTCACTCTTAGTTTTATATTGTTTAAATTGTTCGTCAGGTACATTCAGCCAAGCAGTATTTATTGGGTGCCTCTAATGTGCCAGACGCTGGTTCAAGGCGCTGGGGATACAACAGTGAAGAAAACAGACAAAAATCCTGGCCTCATGGAGCTGATGTGGAAGTGGGAGAGACACGATAAACAAGCATATGTATCATCACAGGTTAGAGAAGAAAAATGCTAGAAGAAAAATAAAGTAGTGTGAGAGGGAGGAAGAAGGAGGGTGCTGCCTTAGGTAAGCAAGATCTTGGACCTGAAGGAAGCTGGAGGGAGCCAGGCAGTTACAGCAGGCGGAGGAACATTCTGGACAGAGGAAACAGCAAGTGCAAAAGCCCTGGGGCAGGGGCACACTTGGTGTGCAGCAGGAACTGGGATACATCATTCGCAAAGGGCTCTGGGACAGGAATCCAAAGAGGAAGCTAAAGCTTTATCACACAGGACTGAGTTCCATGGTGAAATCTCTGGGTTTTATTCTGGAGGTTGTAGAAAGCTGGTGGAGGACACTGAGCTGGGAGTGTAATCTCAGTGGTGTCATAAAAGGATCTGTCTGCCATGATGTGGAAAACAGACTGCAAGGGAGCAAGTGAGGTAGCAGAGAGACTGGCTGGGAGACTCTTGCAATCACCAAGACTTGACAGTGGTTTAAGGCACTTTCCCTTTACTGTGGCTGCTGTAACTAATTACCTTAGCGGCTTAAAACAACCTAAGTTTACTCTCTTACTGTTCTGGAGGCTTAAAGTCAGAAAACAGTTTCATTGAGCCCAAATCAAGGTACCAGAAGGGCTGTACTCTCTCCAGAGGCTCCAGGGAATATCCGTTGCTGGCCTCTTCCAGCTTCCAGTGGCTGTCGGCATCCTTGGCTTGTGGTCACCATGCCTATCTCTGAGGCAGACCTTCAGATCTTTCTCTGTCCCATCTTCACATTGCCCTTTCCCGTGTATGTGTTTCAAATACCCCTCTGTGTCTCTCTTATAAGGACACTTGTGACAGCATTTAGAGACCACCCAGACAATCCTGGATAATCTCCCTCATCTCAAGGTCCTTAACTTGGTCACATCTACAAAGATCCTTTATCCAAATGAGGTGAAAGTGACAAGTTCCAAGGATTATGACCTCATATCTTTGGGGCCATCAATCAGTCCAGCATACCAAGGGGTGGCAAACTGTTTTAGCAAAGGACCAGACAGTAAATATTTAAGCTTTGCATACCCTGTGGTCTCTGTCACAACTACTCAACTGTCACAACTGTCATAGAACAGGCAAACGCAACAGTGGACAGGGCTTCCCTGCTGTCTCAGTGGATAGATTCGAGACACAGGTTCTATCCCTGGTCTGGGAAGATCCCACATTTCTAAGAGCAACAAAACCGGTCTGCCACAATTATTGAGCCTGTGCTCAAGAGCCCGGGAGCTGAAACTAATGAGCCCAAATGCCATAATTACTGAAGCCCAAACACTCTAAAGCCCATGCTCTGCAATAAGAGAAGCCACCACAATAAGGAGCTGCAACTAGAGAGTTGTCCCTGCTCCCTCAACTAGATAATAGCCCCAATCCCTCAACTAGACAAAAGTCTGCTCAACAGCAAAGACCCAGCACAGCCAAAAATAAATAAATGAATGTTTTTTTTTTTTAAATAAGCAACCATAGACAATATGGAAACCAGTGGGCATGCCTACATTCCAAAAAGAACTAAAAAAAAACCATCCTCAGGTCTTAGATCAAAGTGGAAGTCTTGGAGATACGTGGATTTGGAATATGTATTGAAGGTAGGCCATTGCCCAAGTTTTGCTGATGAATTAGATGTGAAGTATATAGGAAATTTGGGTCAAGATTTGACTCTTAAGAATTTTGCCTGAACAACTGAGTAAATGGTGTTGTCATTTAAAGTCAGGGGCAGAGCAAGTTAAAGATAAGACTTCCATTTAGGACTTGTTCATTCTGAAACGTCTATCAGATACTCAAGTGGAGATATCAAGAAGGCAAGTAAGTATATGCATGTGAGGCACAGAGAGACGTGGCTACAGATAGAAATTGGGAAGTAACCAGTATTCAGTGGTTTCTACAACTATGGGACCTGATAAGGCTTCCTGGGGGAGAGGAGAGTGTAGTTCACTCTTTACTCAATCATAATTTTCAAAAAGTTTTTAGAATCATGACTCTCATAAAAATATAGTGCATATGTATCGAAAATTTTCTTTAATTAGTGAGGGAACAAGTAAGGTGTTGAAACCAGTCCAAAAGAAAATCTGAAGAACAGAGATATAAGTATAGACAAGGAAGAATGCTTGCTAAAAGATGCAAAATGCATTCATATCCTATAGGGCAATAGTGTCATGTGGGACTTCCCCGGGGGCCCAGTGGATAAGAATATGCCTGCCAATGCAGGGGACACAGGTTTGATCCCTGGTCCAGGCAGATCCCACATGCTAGGGAGTGAGTAAGCCCATGTGCCACAACTACTGAGCCCACACTCTAGAGCCTGCAAGCGGCAACTACTGGTCTGTGTGCCACAAGTACTGAAGCCCAAGCACCTAGAGCCTGTGTTCTGCAACAAGAGAAACCACTGCAATGAGAAGCACCGCAACTAGAGAGTAGTCTCCACCCGCCACCACTAGAGAAAGCCTGGGCAAAGCAACGAATACTGAGTGCAACCAGAAGGAAAAGTGTCATATTTGGGGTTATCTTTTCTACAGAACAAGAATCACTTACATCCACGGGCAAGAATCATTTGCAATACTCCCAGTTTTCTACTTGTGCTGAGTCCATAGAAAGCCAGGAGAAAGATGCTCACTCCTGAAGAATCGACTCCTCCCCAGAGGGTCCACTGGGCAATGCCCAAGCCTTGGCTGAAAGAATGCTCCTGCTCATTTCCAAATCACAGGCAAATTTTTCCTGACGTTGTCGTTCGGCATTTTTAAAATTTATATTATTGAAGTGTAGTTGATTTACAATGTTGTGTTAATTTCTGCTGTACAGCAAAGTGATTCACTTATACATATATATATATTCTTTTTCATATTCTCTCCCATTACGGTTTATCACTGAATGTTGAATACAGTTCCCTGTGTTACACAGTAGGACCTTGCTGTTCATCTATTCTATATGTAATAGTTTGCATCTGCTGATCTCAAACTCTCATCCCATTCCTCCCTCAGCACACGAGCCCCTTGGCAATGCACGTCTATTCTCTGTATCAGTAGGTATGTTTCTGTTTTGTAGATAAGTTCATCTGTGTCATATTTTAGATTCTACATATAAATAACACAATATGATGTTGATCTTTCTCTTTCTGACTTATTTCACTTAGCATGGTCCCCTCTAGGTCCGTCCATGTCGCTGAAAATGACATTATTTCATTCTTCTTTATGAATGGATTAGTATTCTATTGTACATATACACCGCATCTTCTTTATGCATTCATCTATCAATAGACATTTAGGTGGTTTCCATGTCTTGGCTATTGTAAATAGTACTGCTCTGAACATAGGGGTGCATGTATCTCTTTGAATTATGATTTTGTCCAGATATATGCCTGGGAGTCGGGTTGCTGAATCATGTGGCAACTCTGTCTTTAGTTTCTGAGGAACCTCCATACTGTTCTCCATAGTGGCTGCATCATTTGGCATGTATTGAACATCTACTAAAGGACACACACCATTCTGCAAAATTAGAGTACATCACTGAACAAAACCCAGATTCCTGGTCTCTTGGTACTTTTCTTCTAGCAGGGGACAATAAACATAACAAAGAAATTCTGTAATACGGGAGAAGGTTGTCAATGGTATGGAAAAAATAGAAAGTGGAGCAGTTTGAAGGGGATCAGGAGTACCCGTGTTTGGAAACAGTTTTTTGATCAGTGTAGATCATTAAGAAATTGATATTTGAGGACTTCCCTGGTGGTCCAGTGGTTAAGACTTTACCTTTCAGCACAAGGGAGTTTGATCCCTGGGTGGGGAGCTAAGATCCCACGTGCCTTGGGGCCAAAAAAGCAAAACATAAAACAGAAGCAATATTGTAACAAGCTCAGTAAAGACTTTAAAAATTATCCACAGTGAAAAAAAACCTTTAAAGCACAAAGAAATTGACATTTGGACCAAGACTCAAAAGAGGTAAGGGAGTTAGCCTTGTGACTATTGCAGAGAAAAATGCTGAAAATATAAAAAGAGTTCAGAATTTCTTTAAAAGAAGGTTTGTTTTATTTTTAATTAGTGAAGGGAAAAAAGCAGCAAAATTGAAATCCTAGATTGAGTCAAAACAGTTTGTTTTCCTGCCTACGACTCATTCTTTCAAATTCTTAGCAGACGGATGCTGTGAGTATGAGATAAATGTGAAATCAGAAGAATAATTTTAACAGTCCTGATCTTTTCCCCTTTCAGAAGGAAAATTGGCTCTTCATTTTCATTGGAGGAGAGATCCAAGTACCTCACAGTCCCGCCCACAAAGAATCAGACTGTGTGTGTGACAATACTTAAGGGAAAATGAAAATCTTAGTAGTAAATAGCAACTCAAAAATAGGTCTCTTGAAAGAGACTATTTGCTAGTTAATGAAAGTGCTGCTCTGGAGTAGATCTGGAACTCCTGATCTGATTTCCAAAACTCTGCTGTAGTCAATGTGGGGAATTTCAGTTTTGTTTCCCTGCTCTTTATTTGGAGGGGGAGGGGGTCAGGATTGTTTCCATTTTAATTCGAACTGGGTAAAGCAGAGCCCTGGGCTTCCCAGATGGCACTAGAGGCAAAGAACCAGCTTGCCAACTCAGAGGATATAAGAGATACGGTTTCGATCCCTGGATCTGCAAGATCCCCTGGAGGAGGGCATGGCAACCCTCTCCAGTATTCTTGCCTAGAGAATCCCATGGACAGAGGAGCCTTGCAGGCTACAGTCCATGGAGTCACAAAGAATTGGACACATCAAGCGAGTTAGCACGCACACAAAGCAAAACCTTAAGACTTATGCAAAGATTTCTTAAAGTACAATTTTCTTCAGTGACAAAAGATTTCTTTCTTTTTCATCTTGTCAAACATAATCACTCCCAGATAAAGTCAATTTGCTCTTTTTTGCCTTCCTGTTAGGCTATTTCCTTTTGCCAGCTGACTAACGTTTTTCTAGGGCAGGTTGGAATTAATCATTTTGCATCCTGAGGTTGCTCAGGCCAGCCAGGGCTAGGGATTAGAAACAATAAAACCAGGGTTTGCCCTCTAAAGGAAGACCTCACGCTTGTCCAGGTGTTGACATGAGACCACCTGAGAAAGGACAGTCTGGGACATTTTAACCAAATAGCCTGATCTTGATTCTCCATATCTAGGAAAATGTGTTCATTTGTCACCCTAACTAGAAGTCATTTGTGCTAATTATTCCAGAACTAGTGGCCGTTTTCTGCTTTCCCAAGAGGCCGCACCATCTTGGGAACGCAGGCACACTTCATTGTTTTTATCTCTGAATCCCCTTGGGCCTTCTAGGGAGTTCACTGAAAAATCCCAAACCCTCCTTGTATTTTCACCCCTGTGGCTAGAAGCCCTGAGTGTTGATTTTCCACTGGGCATCTTCAAGTGACCTAAAACGCTGTGTTCTTTCCACTAGGGTGGTGTCTTAATTGGCCCCTTCTGCAGAGCCAGCCTCCCGTCTGCCTGCGCTCACAAAAAAAAAAAAAAGT
>NW_011494861.1:6776939-6785827 GCF_000754665.1 Bison bison bison
CCCACTTGTCCTTCTTACGTCTGGTGCCTTAAGATCCAAAGGCAGAATGTGGTCCCCAGCACACAGGGGCAGTAGGCTGGGACCAGCCGGTGCTTTTAGGCCGGCTGGCCAGGGTGCTGAAACAAATGTCAAGGGATATATGCTGCAAAGAGGCTCCAGAAATAATGTAAAATTGTTCTGTCCTTTTAAAAATGGAAAATGCCTTGGCAGGGTGATATATTATTTGCCTGGCTGCATTTTCTCTCTGTCTCCGTCAAGGCTTGAAAACTACTGGCACTCCTGCCTTTTCAAGCGAAGCTCAGTGTAACTGGACCACATCTAATGCCTGTACGATGCAAATGAAGATTGAAACTGTTGTTTCCTTTGATGTGTGTGACTAAATGCACAAAGGGGATATTTTCTTTTCGATTCTCCAGTGGATAGAGCCTCTTTAAAAATACCTGTTGGCTCCCTCTTCCCACTGGCAATGGGAGTGATTCCTGCACTGGAGGCCGGGTACCATCATGATAGATGCCTTGCTCTGGGAAGAATAACCTGCCCATGTCTGTGATGACTGTGAAAGTTCTGGAGGGAATTACGAAGCGTGAAAGGCACATTAATGCCAGGCACCTGCCATGAGCCACTCAGGCTCACCTGAAAAAGTCCAGAGAGCACATTTTGAGGGCAAAGTTGGGGAGGCAGATGAACCATAGCCAGATTCTCCAGCTCTTTCTGGCACCCAGCAGCACAAAGAGGAGGGGAAGCAGGCAGGGCTGCTGATGGAGAGAGAAGCCGATCCACATGCCGGTCATTCCGTCTCACCCCTCATCTTTCCTGCCAAGAGGAGGAACCGAACTTCAACAGCGCCCGTAGCATCCAGACTCTTCGCTGAGCCTGGGTGGTCGCTCGCTGGAAACACACAAACACAGGCAAAGAAATCAATAGCTCTGAGCACTGTCAGAGCCGCCGGGCTCCAAATTGGCTGTGCTGGGCACTTTGAACCACTTCCATAATGAGGAGAGGCATAATTATAATCCACCTCCATTACTTTTTCTTGCATGTCCATGTCAGCAAGGCAACCCATAAGCAAAGCTTACATATAAAAGCAAAAACACACTAACAAACATTTGGAACTGCTGATTTAGAACTGCTGATTTGGATCATTTAATTTACTTTCTTTCCCTTTTTTTCCGGTAAATGTTTGCAGTGTCTCACTCAGGGAAGACAGTGAAGAATGGGTCACTTTGGATGTGGGGTATCAGATGGTAGGTTCAGGATAACGGCCGGGGGGGGGCGGTTCCCTGGTGGCTCAGCTGGTAAAGAACACGCCTGCAATGTGGGAGACCTGGATTTGATTCCTAGGTTGGGAAAAGCCCCTGAAAGAGGAAATGGCAACCCACTCCAGTATTCTTGCCTGGGAAATCCCATGCACGGAGGAGCCTGGTGGGCTACCTTCCATGAGGTCACAAAGTGTTGGACAGGACTGAGCGACTAACATTTTCACTTTCCCCCTTTTCCCCTGGTAAATGTTTGCAGTGTTTCTCCCAAGGAGGACAGTGGAGAACAGCTCATTTTGGATGTGGGGTATCAGATGATAGGTTCAGGATAACAAGGACTTTGCCACGGGTACTGCTATGTGCCCGGCATGTAGATTGGACCATACACAGGACACTGTGCAGTAAATACTGAATGAATGAGTGAACATTCAGCCCAGCCCTATCCAAAGGAACCAACTGTAGGGCAGGAAATTCACAGAGAGAAGAATTAAAGATAGCCCTTGAATGGATGCTGTATTCATCAACTTGAGCCACAATAACAGTACCAAGACTAGGGTGGCATGACCAACAGGACTGTATTTTCTCACCGTTCTGGAGGCAAGACGTCCAAGATCAAATTAAGGTCTCTCAACAGATTCGGTTTCTCTGAAGACCTTTCCTCTGGGTTTGTAGATGGCCATCTTCTCTCTGTGTCTTTGAAGGGTCTTTCCTCTGCACCTAAGCATTCATGGTGTCTCTCTGCATGTCCAGATTTCCTCTCCTTATGAGGACACCAGTTATACTGGGTCAGGGTGCACCCTAATAACCTCACCTGTATATCATCACCTACTTTCAGGGCCCCATCTCCAAATTTATAGAGTCACATTCTGAGGTACCTGAGGTTAAGGTTTCAAGAAACAACCTAGGGGGAATACAGTTCAACCCATAACTTACAGGGACTGTGGTCACACTAACATTCAAACTTTGGTGCTTCTTAAAAGAGCACGGGTGAGGTGCTCTGTGACAACCTCCCAGTGTCGCATGGGGTGGGGAGTTGGGAGAGGTTCAAGATGTAGAGGACATATGTATACTGAAGATCCCCTGGAAAAAGAAATGGCTACCCACTCCAGTATTCTTGCCTGGAGAATTCTAGGGACAGAGGAGCCTGGCAGGCTACAGTCCATGGGGTCCCAAAGAGTCAGACATGACTGAGCCACTAACACGTAACACAATGGTTGATTCATGTTGCCATATGGCAGAAGCCAGCACAATATTGTAAAGCAATTATCGTCCAATTTAAAAAAAAAAAAAAGCACTGGTGAGATTTCCATGGTAGTTTCATGGTTAGGACTCTGAGCTTCTGGTGGAGAGGGTGCAGGTTCGATCCCCACTCCGGGAACTCAGTTCAGTTCAATCGTTCAGTCATGTCCAACTCTTTGTGACCCCATGGACTGCAGCACGCCAGGCTTCCCTGTCCTTCATTATCTTGCTCAAACTCATGCCCATTGAGTCGGTGATGTCATCCAAACATCACATCCTCGGTCATCCCCTTCTCCTGCCTTCAATCTTTCCCAGCATCAGGGTCTTTTCAAATGAGTTAGCTCTTCACATCATGTGACAAAATTATTGGAGCTTCAGCTTCAGCATCAGTCCTTCCAATGAACATTCAGGACTGATTTCCTTAGGATTGACTGGTTGGATCTCCTTGCTGTCCAAGGGACTCTCAAGAGTCTTCTGCAACACCACAGTTCAAAAGCATCAATTCTTCAGTGCTCAGCTTTCTTTATGGTCCAATTTTCACATCCATACATGACTACTGGAAAAACCATAGCTTTGACTAGACAGACCTTTGTCAGTAATGTCTCTGCTTTTTAATATGCTGTCTAGGTTGGTCATAGCTTTTCTTCCAAGGAGCAAGCTTCTTTGAATTTCATGGCTGTAGTCACCATCTGCAGTGATTCTGGAGCCCAAAAAAATAAAGTCTTTCACTGTTTCCATTGTTCCCGCATCTATTTGCCATGAAGTGATGGGACCAGATGTCATGATCTTTGTTTTCTGAATGTTGAGTTTTAAGCCAGCTTTTTCACTCTCCTCTTTCACTTTTATCAAGAGGCTCTTTAGTTCCTCTTCACTTTCTGCTATAAGGGTGGTGTTATCTGCATATCTGAGGTTATTGATATTTCTCCCTGCAACCCTGATTCCAGCTTGTGCTTCATCCAGCCTGGCATTTTGCATGATGTACTCTGCATGTAAGTTAAATAAGCAGGGTGACAATATACAGCCTTGACGTACTCCTTTCCCAATTTGGAACCAGTCTGTTGTTCCAAGTCCGGTTCTAAGTATTGCTTCTTGACCTGCATACAGATTTCTCAGGAGCAAGGTAAGGTGGTCTGGTATTTCCATCTCTTGAAGAATTTTCCACAGTTTGTTGTGATCCACAGAGTCAAAGGCTTTGGTGTAGTCAATGAAGCAGAAGTAGATGTTTTTCTGGAATTCTCTTGCTTTTTCTAAGATCCAATGGAAGTTGGCGATTTGAGCTCAGGAAACGAAGATTCTCCATACCACACATGTAGCCAAAATGTAAAAATAAAAAGAGCACTGGTCCCATTTCCTGCCATGTTAACTACGGCTGCGTTTCCCGAGTCTTTCATCACTCACTCAGCAAACCATATTATATAAATATCCCTTCAATGTAAACCCAGCTGCACTTTGTCTTTCAAGATCCTGGTTTTCTATCTTCTTTTATCTGTTTTAAGAGGTGGTGGGCCATGTTCTCAGGTGCTGGTGTCCTCTAGCCTGTGTTCTCAGAGACAAGATGACCTGGGGCAGGTCACCTACCGTTGCTGGACCTCATCCTCAGAAAGGGCTTAATAATTTCTATCCTGCCTGCCTCATAGCCTTCCTGTGATGGTCCGGTGAGGTCATGTTTCCACGTTAAATTGGGTGCACGTGCCTCCAGACGTCTATACATATCCTGACACACAAACCCATCTTCCTAGAGCACCTGTTTTAAAAGATGATCCTTATGTTAAAATAAGCACAGATGCACTAGAAAGCAGAATGGCAAATTGGCGCGAAAGGCAAATAAAACTGAAGATTTCAGATAACTCACGTCTTGCCACCACCTAGGTATTTCTGCCACCCTGGGTACTTGGGTAAGAAAAATTTAAGCAATGCTGGTTAAGATGGTGAAGACGTATGAGGGTGCTCTCCATTCATGGATACGGAACAATTGTCAAGATGTATTAAAGAGAGAACAATCCAGGTGCAAAACAAGGTGATTCCCTTTGTTTAAGAAAGAAAGATGTGTGGTTAGGGGAGGAGATTGACATTTATAAATGCTTGTGAATGCCAAGCATGGGCTTCCATGATGGCTCAGTGGTAAAGAATCCGCCAGCCAACGCAGGAGACACAAAAGAGAGACGATTCAATCCCTGGGTCAAGAAAATCTCCTGGAGGGGCAAATGGCAACTCAGTGATACCCAGGAAGCTTCTGACAGGGGCTTACCTCTGAGATAAAGGCCTGGGATCCAGAGACATGAGTGAGGAGGAGACATCTCATCGTAAACCCTTCCACACTATCTGTTTTTTTCCCCAACATATACACATTACCTATTTTAAAAACACATTGTTTTTCTTTTTTTTGAAAATAAATTATTTTATGATGCAAAGGGCTGACTCATTGGAAAAGGCCCTGATGCTGGGAAAGATTGAAGGCAAAAGGAGAAGGGGGTGGCAGAAGATGAAGTGGTTAAATAGCATCACTGACTCAATGGACATGAATTTGAGTGAACTCCAGGAGATAGTGAAGGACAAGGGGACCTTGTGTGCTGCAGTCCCTGGGGTCGCAAAGAGTCAGACACGACTTAGCAACGGAACAACAGCAACAATTAAGTAAAACTCAGGAAGGCAGTGGAAGTACATTTCCAGTAAAGCTACAAATAAAAACACATTGTTTAAAAAAAAAACACATTGTTTTTTAAAGCAGCAATTCTTTTTTTAAAATGAATTCACTATCATCATTCAAATGATAGCTATCTTCTGAAGAAAAACCAATTACTGAACAACAGTGATTGGAAATGATTAAATAATTATTACTATTAATCCATATAATTAGATAATTCTTAAATATCATTGAGTGATTTAATAGTGAACTTAAACATTTACACTCTCTCTCTCTTTAGCATCTGTGAATTATTTCTCTACTGTTTCTTTCCTTATCCAGGAGAAAAGTGCATCCGATTTCACATCCTGTGAGATTCTATCTACAAGTAACATTTAATTATGAAAGTTTAGCTCTAATACAACAAAAATTGAGTCATATTAATTCCTTTAGTACAAGCATACGTGACATGTATACATAACAAGGACATCGGTGTCCAGTCATCATGAATAATGATGGTATGAGATGCAAGTCGTCCACTCATTCATTCATGTGCCAAGGAACCACTAGCTGGGCACATACTCTGACACCAAGCACTATGAACCTGGGAATCCAGAAGAAATTTTTTTAAATAATTTTATTTTTTTATGGCTGTGCTGGGTTTTCATTGCTGTGTGGGCTTTTCTCTAGTTGTGGCAAGCTACAGCTAGAGAGGTTACTTTCTAGCTGCAGGTTGTGGGCTTCTCATTGTGGTGGCTGCTATTGTTATGGAGCATGGGCTCTAGAGTGCCAGGGCTTCAGTAGTTGTGACACATGCACTCAGTAGCTGTGGCTCCCGAGCTCCAGAGCACAGGCTCAGTTAGTCGTGGCATGTGGGCTTAGTTGCTTCAACACATGTGCAATCTTCCCGGACCAGGGATTGAACTCATGTCTCCTGCATTGGCAGGCAGATTCTTTACCACTGAGCCACCAGGGAAGTCCCAGAAGTAAATAAAAAGTTTAAATAAGAAGTTTTGTCCCTATCCTCACATATTCTAGTCCGGTGATAGAGACAAAAGAAAATACATGATTGCATCTCAGGGTGAAAAATACTTTCTCTAAGGAGTATGGAGTAGCCAGGAATGGTCACCTGGAGGCCAGGATGAAAAACACGTGCCTCTCTAAGCCTCCATTTCCCAAATAGCAATACAGAGTTAATAACAGGTTGGTGAGAGTGTCAAAGGATTAAAGACAAATTTTAAAGGACAAAGTGCTTATAAACCACAGACTCCTGTGCCTGACACAAATATCAGCTTTTTCAAATGCTTTTTAACTCTTGTTTTTAGTAGATGGTTGGACAGACAAGTCCAGAGCTCTGGAAAATCTGGATTAGAGATACAGATTCAACAGTCCACACCATTCAAGCAGGAGGTGAAGTCACGATGTCAAAGAAGTTATAATGAATATACAATGAGTATATAGAGGTTATGAGTATATGGAGGTTATGAATTATTGGGAATATACGAGTATATAGGATGAGAAACCCTGAATGTAGCCCTGGACAATGTTAGCATTAATGAGGTGATTGGAAACTGAAGGGGGAAAAGCAACCAGAAAAGTAGAAAACACAGAAAATGTGGAGGAAAAGGGGGTAGATGGTTTTGAGAAGGAAGTCTCCTCAGAGAAAAATGCCACAGAAAAGTCAAGCTAAAACCACTTCACATCCAATATATTGCCTATTATCAAATGAGAGAGAAAAGAAAAACTGAACAACAAGCATCGGCAAGAATGTGGAGGAATTGGAACCTTGTACGTTGCTGGTGGGAATACAAAATGGCACAGCTGCTCTGGAAAATAGTGTGGAGTTTCCTCAAAAAATCAAGCACCAAACCCTACATGATCATGTGATTCAGCAATTCCGCTCCTGGGCATGTACCCCAGAGACTTGAAAGCAAGGATGTACAGGGTGTACAGAGATGAAGGAGGATGTATAAACAGATATTTTTACATCCATGTTTATAGTGTACATGTAAGATTGAAGGCAGGAGGAGGAGGGGACGACAGAGGATGAGATGGTTGGATGGCACCACTGACTCGATGGACATGAGTTTAAGCAAGCTCCAGGAGCTGGTGATGGGCAGGGAAGCCTGGCATCCTGCAGTCCATGGAGTCACAAAGGGTCAGACACAACTGAGCTACTGAACTAATTCGCGAGAGACAGAAAGTAAAAGCAACCTAAGTGTCCATCAGTGGATGAATGGATAAACAAAATGTGGTATTTATACGGTTGAATAGTATCCAGCTGTAAAAAGGAATGACATTCTGACAACGCTTAATGGATGAATCTTGAGGACATTATGGTAAGTCACAAGCAAGACAATCACAAAAGGACAAATATTCTAGAATTCTACTTATATGAGGTCCCTAGGGTAATCAAATGCATAGACAGAGAATAGAACAGTGTTTGCTGGGGTTGGGGGGAGGGGAACATGGGGACTGAGTGTCTAATGGGTGCAGACTTTTCACTGGGGAAAACAAGAGTTTTTGTGGATGAATGGTGGGGATGGTTGCACAGCAATCATACTTAATATCACTGAGCTATACACTTAAAATGGTGAACTATGAACAGTACTGCCATGAACACTGGAGTGCATGTGTTTTCGAATTAGAGTCTTCTCTGGATATACGCCCAGGAGTGAGATTGCTGGATCATGCAGTAACAGTATTTTTAGTTTTTCAAGGAACCTCCATACTGCTTTCCATAGTGGCTGCCACAATATATCCCCACCAAAAGGAAATAACCTGAAAGTCCACTGACAGGTGAACGGATAAAGAAGATGTGGTGTATGTATATATACAATGGAATACTACTCAGCCATATAAAAGAATGAAATAATGCCATTTGCTGCAACATGGATGGACCTAGAGATTATCATACTAAGTGAGTAAGTCAGAAAAAGAAAGACAAGTACCATGTGATACCACTTATATGTGGAATCTAAAATATGGTACAGGATGTCCCTGGTGGTACAGTGCACAAGAATCTTCCTGCCATTGCAGGGGATGAGTTCAATCCCTGGTCCAGGAAGATCCCACATACCATAGAGCAACGAAGCCCATGCAGCACAGCTACCGAAGCCTACACACTCTAGGGCCAGGGAGCCACAACTACTGAGCTAGTTGCTGCAACTCCTGAAATCCTCGCGCCTAGAGCCTGTGCTCCCCAGCAAGAGAAGCCACCACAATGAGAAGCCCACACACCGCAACAAAGAGTAGCCCCTGCTCTCCGAAGCTAGACAAAGGCTGCACACGGCAAGGAAGGCCAAGCTCAACCGAAAAATTTTAAAGTAATTAAATTAATTAATTTTTAAAAAGAAATAAGTGGAATCATGAAGTTTAAAAAATAAAAATAAGTAGATACAAATGAACTTATTTACAAAACAGATTCACAGAGATAGAAAACAAACTTATGGCTACCAAAGGGGAAAGTTAGGGGGAGGGAGAAGGGATAGATTAGGAGTTTGGGACTGGTAGATGCACACTACTATATATAAAATGGATAAACTACAAGTCCTACTGTATAGCACAGGCAACTATAGTCAATATCCTGTAATAAACCATAAGGGAAAAGAATCTGAAAAAGAATATTTATATATATATATATATATGACTGAATCACTTTGTTGTACACCAAAAACTAACACAGCATTGTAAATAAACTATATACTTCAATAAAAATTTTAATGACACATTTTATGTTATATATGAATATATTTTACCACAATAAAACA
>NW_011494861.1:6785927-6800038 GCF_000754665.1 Bison bison bison
AACAAACATTAAGTTAGAAGATGGGTGTAAATCGAGCTCAAAATTTACCAGAGGTTTTCATGAGCATGATTTCTGTGGAGGCAAAAGGGCAGAAGTCAAACTACAGTGAGTTAAACAGATCAGCTGAAAGAAGGGGCATGAAGGAAGGAAGTTAAGACTGACCCAGGTGCCCCAGACGGCAAGGGAAAGGCAGGTGACAGCTAAAGGGTGGGGAACACAGTCTCAGTCATCCCTGGTCCCTCCCACTCCCCTAGTCATGCCTGGGTCCCAAATCCTGCCAAAGCATGGAGGAAGCACCTCAGAACCCCCCACCAGAGGACCCTCTTTTCTCTTCCAAGCCACTTTGGGCCACCCTTTCATCTCTCTTGTGAACATTCTTCTGTTTTCTCATGGGTTTGGGCTTTCAGGGTCAAAGCAGAGTCTTGCAGCTCCCCCTGCAATCTGCCGGCCCCAGAGCTTGTTGGAAGCAATGGAAGGTAGAGCCAGCTACCCACCAGGAGGAGGGGAAGGGAGAAGAGAAATTGCATGCACAGGTGCTCTCAGAGGACGGTATCTTCGGCATGTGCTTTTTGGGTTTTGTGCAGCTTCTTGCTCTTTGAGACCAACAAGTTGAAGACATTTCGATTGCTCAGCATGTACCGCCCCAATTCCTGCCTTTGCAGACCTTCCCTTCCCTCCTCCTCTCATTCTTTAGCACACCTCCTCTTACACTTGACATCAGAGTTCATTCAGCAAATATTCGCTAGTACTGACTCTAGGGCAGCACCTGTAGCAAAACCACCCTTGTGGATTTCAGCATTCTTATAATGGGAACTAGACGGTACAGTTCAAAAGTTAAGTACACATATCAGATAGTGGCAAGCACTATGGGGGAAGAATAAGGCTGGAAAGGGAGATGAGGGGAACAAAAGTGAAGGATGGAACTGCAGTTTCCTAAAGATCTGTCAGGAAGGGTAGCCTTCAGGTGATATTTGGCCAGAGATGGAAGCAGGTGAGAAAGATCCTGGTGGGTCTCTGGAAGGGAAAACAAACCCGGCAGGGGAGGGGGCCACTGCAAAGGCCCTGAGGCCAGTGCTTCCCTTGAGGATTGGAGGGGGAGCAGGGAAGCTAAACCACCCTAACAGAGTGAGCACAGGGCTCAGTGAGAGATGTGCTCAGAGTTCAAAGGAGCCAGTGAGCAGATCTGATGGGCTGTGGCTCTGCTAGCTGGGGGAGGACTGTGGCTCTAGTTCTGGGTGCAGAGGGTAGCCATCAGAGGGGATGGGGGCACCTGGATCTGACCCAGGAACCATCAATCTGGACTCAGTGTGGAGAACAGACACTTGAGGGCCAGGAGGAGGGGCAGCGGGAAAAGCAGGGAGACCAGTTACGAAGTAACAGCTCATCTGGTAGGAGGTGAAGGTCGGGGACTCTGGCGTGAGAGCAATGGGGCTGGTGAGAAGGAGTCAGGCTCTGGATCGATGTTGAAGGCAGAACTGTCAGAATCTGTTGGCAGACCACACGTGGAGTGCAAGAGAAAGGTAAGAGTCAAGCAAGAGGAGACCTAAAAAAGTGATATGAATGAACTTATTTACAAACCAGAAACAGACTCACACAGTCTTACAACAGTTCCCAAAGGGGAAATGGGGGAGGGATAAATTAAGAGTTTGGGATTAAGAGATACACACTATTATACATAAGATATCAAATAAACAGCAAGGTCCTACTGTAGAGCTCTGGGAACTAAATTCAATAACTTGTAATAACATAATAGGAAAGAATCTAAAAATGTATTATTCACTTTGCTATACACCTGAAACTAACACAGTATTGTAAATCAACTATACTTTTGAAAAAAGGATGATTCCAAGAAGGGGATGTGTGTTTGTGGAGAGGATTAAGCTCATCACCAAATGGCTGCACTGTTCTCTGGACCAGTTATTGCCCCTGGCAAGCTCACTACTTCCTAGCATCCTTCCTCCAGCTTCACTCAGGAGATGTGAACTTCAGGTCACAAAGTTCATAATCAAGAGTTTACTTTCCACTTATTCTGCCATTGGTAAATCAAAAATAAACCAACCTCTTGGACTTCACTGGTGGTCCAGAGGTTAAGAACGTACCTGCAAGTGTAGAGAACATGGATTCTATCCCTGGTTCAGGAAGATCCCACAAGCTGCAGGGCAACTAAGCCCATGTCCCACAGCTACTGAAGCCCGCAGGCCCTAGAGCCAGTGCTTCACAACAAGAGAAGCCACTGCAATGAGAGGCCCACGAACTGCAACTAGAGGGCAGACCCTGCTTGCCACAACAGAAGAAAGCCCACCCGCAGCAATGAAGACCAGCGCAGCCAAAAAAACCAATAAATTTAAATATATAAATAATTAAATTAAATTTTATAAAAAGAATAAACCTCTAGTCAACGTTAATCATTTAAGAATAAAATGTTAATCATCAGCAATAGTTAGGAATAAAATGTGAATATTTTTGTAGCCTTTTCTTAGTGAAATGGAACGCAGCCAGAACACAGCCCCATCGTTTCTTGATGAGTCAATGTCAGTGTGACTTAGGTGCCAGGAGAGAATGAAAGGTGGATTTCAGGTTTTCTTTGTTAAGCACGGACAGTTCTGTAAATACCCGTCCACCTTCAGAGGAATCGGATGTGTCAGAAGTAGGGGTGTCCACACCCTTTTCTTGTGAGATGTGGCTCAGGATTGGTGGTTCTCAAAGTGGAGTCCCTAGATTAGCTGCATCATCATTTTCCAGAGATCTATGAGAAAGGCAGATACCGGGGACCCAGTCCACCTACTGGATCAGCATCTCCTGGAGGACAGAGCCCCGAGCTCTGTGTCTTAACAAATCATCCAAGTGATTCTGGACACCTGGACCAAAGCTGAAGTTTGAGAAGCACTGCCCTGGATGACCAGCTGCCACGCCCTTTAGTGCTTACCTCTGGGAGGAGGAAACACTAAGAAGTTGGAAGATGGAGGGGGAAGCAACTTTTCTTTATGCCTTTACCGTCTAAGTGCCCTGTCTGGAAGTTTCTTTATTTAAGAAGCACACATATTGTACAGTAAGTCCCCTACACGTGAATGAGTTCCATTCCAAGAGCACGTGCATAAATCCTATTTGTTCGTAAGTCCAACAAAGTTAGCCTCAGTCCCCAACTAGCAAAATCAGCTATATAGTACTGTACTGTAATTTTGCTGTTGTTCAATCGCTAAGTCATGTCTGACTCTTTGTGACCCCATGGAATGCAGCACTCCAGGCTCCTCTGGCCTTCACTGTCTCCCAGAGTTTGCTCAAACTCATGTTCATTGAGTTGGTGATGCTATCTGTACTATAATAGGTTTCTAATACTTTTCACATAAATAACACATATAAAAAACAAATGCAAAAAATAAACATTTTTAATCTGACAGTACAGTACTTGAAAAGCATAGTAGCACAGTACAACAGCTGGCGTAGAGGGGCTGGCAAACATGCACGCATCTTTGAAAGTTCACGACTTGAAGGTTCATACATGGGGACTTATTGGACAGCTGCTGCTGCTGCTAAGTCACTTCAGTCGTGTCCAACTCTGTGCGACCCCATAGATGGCAGCCCAACAGGCTCCCCCGTCCCTGGGATTCTCCAGGCAAGAACACTGGAGTGGGTTGCCATTTCCTTCTCCAATGCAGGAAAATGAAAAGTGAAAGTGAAGTCACTCAGTCGTGTCCGACTCTTCGAGACCCCATGGACTGCAGCCCACCAGGCTCCTCCATCCATGGGGTTTTCCAGGCAAGAGTACTGGAGTGGGGTGCCATATTGAACAGCACAGAGAACTATATTCAATATCCTATGATAAACATAATGGAAAAGAGTATTTTTTTAAAAAGACTGTATAGGGACTTCCCTGGAGGTCCAGGAAGCCAGAAGGTGGAGGGGGAAGTGACTTTTCCTTAAGTAAAGACTTCACCTTACAATGCAGGGGGTGCAAGTTTAATCTCTGGTTGGGGAGCTAGGATCCCACATCCCTCATTGCCAAAATAACAAAACATCAAACAGAAGCAATACTGTGCTTGTGCTCAGCCGATCAATTGTGTCCAACTCTTTGCTACCTCATGGACTCTCGCCCACCAAGCTCCTCTGTCCATAGAATTTTCCAGGCAAGAATACTGGAGTGGGTTGCCATATCCTACTCCAGGGGCTCAGGACTGAAACCTTATCTCTTGTGTCTCCTGCATTGGCAGGCGGATTCTTTACCACTGTGCCACCCGGGAAGCCCCAAAGCAATATTGTAACAAATTCAATAAAGACTATTAAAATGGTCCACATTAAAAAAAAAAAAACTGACAGGGATCGAACCTGTGTCTCTTGCATCTCTTGCATTGACAGGTGGGTTCTTTACTACTAGTGCTATCTGAGACTTCCCGCGTATGCACGGGGGCAGGCAGCTTCTCCTCCTGATGCAGCATTTGCAGCTCTGGACGGTAGCTAACAGGCTGGTGAAATTATGTCTATTTATGATTAAATAGAAAGAGACTGTACATATATGTATAACTGAATCACTTTTCTGTATAGCAGAAATTAATACAACACTGCAAATCAACTATGTTTCAAAAATTTATTTATCCAAAAAAGATGCACCCATGTAAGCCCCAGGGACCACATCCAAGCCTTTTGTCGTGGGCACCCAATCAACAACACTCACACATGTCCAGTTGCTTGGCAAAGCATGACACAACCAGATGATTTCCACAATTTCTAATGGTAAGAATGGCAACGTGGAAAGCTTTTTCATCTTGTGCCAGTCACAAAGTTTCTCTACAGAGGAAAACAGTGGTAAAAAAATGCCAAGTGTTGTTGTTTTTTTAAACACTAGTCAAACATGAGGCTCCCTTTTTCAATGTTTGTGCGATTGAGATAAAACCAACTGTTCTTTTGGCGTGGCGTCTTTTTCGTGTATCACTCTTTCTAAATAGGGTATAGGGGAAACCCTTCTAAGCTAGCCTGCCTTACAGCTTGAAATGCATGAAAACTCAGTCCTTTTTCTTTTCTGTTCTAAAAGTTTGAGTCTTTACAGTAGTCTAGAGGTAGGCTTGGAGAAGGCGATGGCACCCTACTCCAGTACTCTTGCCTGGAAAATCCCATGGATGGAGGAGCCTGGTAGGCTGCAGTCCATGGGGTTGCGAAGAGTTGGACATGACTGAGCGACTTCACTTTGACTTTTCACTTTCATGCATTGAAGAAGGAAATGGCAACCTACTCCAGTGTTCTTGCCTGGAGAATCCCAGGGACGGGGGAGCCTGGTGGGCTGCCGTCTATGGAGTCGCATAGAGTCGGACACGACTGAAGCAACTTAGCAGCAGCAGGAGCAGAGGTAGGCTTAATGAGACACGACCGAGCTTCCCAAATACGGGTTCAGAACCACTTGGAGTTATCTATCCCTTCTTACAGCCCCACAGTCTGGGGGCATCCATCTAATCTGACTGTCTCTCATTCATTGATACGTTCGTGGGACTTGCAGGAAAACAGCTCTGCCTGGAATTTCATATGAGCAGTAGATGCTGAGTCAGCATTGATTTGTCATATCAGATTTTCCTATGGGTCCGATGAGACAGGTCACCAGACTGTTAGCTACCGTCCAGAGCTGCAAATGCTGCATCAGGAGGAGAAGCTGCCTGCCCCCGTGCATACACGGGAAGTCTCAGATAGCACTAGTAGTAAAGAACCCACCTGTCAATGCAAGAGATGCAAGAGACATAGGTTCGATCCCTGGATGGGGAAGATCCCCTAGAGAAGGAAATGGCAACCCACTCCAGTATTCTTGCCTGAAGAATCTCACAGACAGAGGAGCCTGGCGGGTTACAGTCCATGGGATCACAGAGTCAGACACAACTGAAGCGACTTAGCACACAGCACGCATGCACACAGGGACTCTGTCGAGGGTGGTGAGAAAATTCCCTCATTTTCGATACCATTCCTCAGAGACCACTTTCTCTGGATATAAATAGTCCCAAGTTAGAATGATGGGCTCGGGACTTTCCTGGTGGTCCAGTGGCTAAGACCCCATGCTCCCAGTGCAGGGGGCCCAGGTTCGATCCCTGGTCAGGAACTAGATCCCACATGCCACAACTAAGAGATCACATGCTGGAATTAAAGATCCTGCCACCACTAAGACCCGGCACAGCCAAATAAGTAAATAAAAATAAATATTTCAAAAAAATAGAAAAGAACGAGAGGCTCTGGGAGTGGGAAGGGAATGCCTGGCAGAGCTGTCCTTCATTAGGGAATAAACCAAGTCTGCTCCTAGACATAGGGTGTGGGAAGAACATAAATAGAAAAGAAGTTCTGTCTAGACTTCAGGGCAATGTCCATGAGCCAGCCAGATCCTAACAGGACAATGCTTAGCTGATGCAACTCTCTCCCCACCCTCAGCATTCCCCTCAACAGCAGGCTTTGTGGGCACTCCATGCCAGAGCCAGGATGTGGGGTGGGCAAGACAGGGCCCTGGGGTGCAGCATTTCCCGAGGAACCGCCCTGTGTGTGTACGACCCCTAGTACCTCCTTACAGGTGATACTCCAGCCTCCGCAGAGACATAACAAAATGCTGCAGAGGATTATTTATTTTTCTAAATATTTGTTTATTTTTGGCCTGCCCTAGGTCTTCATTGCTATGTGTGGGCTTTCTCTAGTTGCAGCAAGCGTGGGCTACTCTTCATTGCAGTGGGCAAGCCTCTCACTGTGGTGCTTCTCTCATTGTGGAGTGTGGGCTCTACGGTTCAGGGGCTCAATGGCACATGGGCTTAGTTGCCCTGAAGCATGTGGGATCTTCCCAGATCAGGGATCGTACCTGTGTCCCCTGCATTGGCAGGCAGATTCTTAACCACTGGGCCACCAGGAAAGTCCAGTAGAGGATTAGTTAACAAGACCAGGGCATCCACGTGCCATGAAGATGATAGACAAGGTGAAGTTGCTCTCAAGCCTAATTCTCCAAACCATCACAAAAGATGGCAAAGGAAATGGAGAGGAAATGAATCTGAGGGCGTCTGCATCCCAACTCATCGATCTGGCCGCTGGTCTCATGGTATCAGCAGAAACTCCTCTGCTTCCTTCACTGTGGTTCCCACTGTTCCTTTGCAATTTGGGAGCATCGGAGCTGGACCAATAGGCAGGCCTGCATTCTACCACCTGCCGCTGCCGAGTCACCGGCCCGCCAGCATGGGGCAAGTCATCCTTCTGTGAGCTCTGCCCAACTCATCTGAAAATGTGCATAGTCCTACAGGTACACAGCACAAGTTATTATGAATGTCAGAACACCTGATAAAGTATTCTCTTGAAAATGCAAAATATACTAAAATAGAAGGGATAACAATTGCTATTTGCTGTTAATCACTTACAGTTCGGCAGCAGCCCTCTGCTTATCTAGCCAGTCATTTCCATAGTTTTTTTTTCCATTATTTTTTAAAAAATATTTACTTATTTGACTGCATCAGGTCTTCATTGTGGCACACAGGCTCTAGATTGGGAAGACTCCCAAAGCACAAGGGATCTTAGTTCCCCAACCACTGCATCCCCTGCATTACAAGACAGATTCTCTATTTAAAATTTTTTATTTATTTTTGACTGTGCTGGGTGTTTGTTGCTGTGCAGGCTCTTTTCTAGCTGCGGTGCACAGGCCTCTCATTGCAGTGTCTTCTCTTGTCATGGAGCACAGGCTCTAAGGCATGTGGACTCAGTATTGTGGCTCCCAGGCTCTAGGGCACAGGCTTAATAGCTGTGGTGCGTGGGCTTAGCTGCTGCAAGGCTTGTGGGATCTGCCCAGATCAGGGATGGAACCCATGTCCACTGCTCTGATAGGCGAATTCTTTATCACTGAGCTACCAGGGAAGCCCACAGGTCAGATTCTTAACCACTGGGCCACCAGGGAAGTCCTTTTGTTCCCACTTTAAACGGCAGTACCCTTGTTTGAGGTTGTAGGAACTAAGAATGCAAGCCCCGGAGACTTCGATGGAGACTTTCAACCCACATTGTGTTTGTTTTTTCTGTGTTATTTCCTGTTTGTATTTACCAAGCTTATTTAATCCATTGTGTTGAAGTAATAGAACTTGACCGCCTTCATCATGGGACCAGAAAACAAGGAGGAAATGCAGGCTTCATCCATATTAACTTTAGGGTAAAGGGGAGCTCAAACTAGAGCAAATAATATGCTCAAGATTTATGAGAAGTGCCTTATACAAAGTCCCAACACTCAGTTCTATTCATTCAAATACCTTTTCTCATTCACTAACCTTCCAGAAGCTCTAAGGATTTTGCTGGTCATTATCGAAGAAGGAAATGGCAACCCACTCCAGTATTCTTGCCTGGAGAATCCCAGGGATGGAGGAGCCCAGTGGGCTACCGTCCATGGGGTCGCACAGAGTCAGACACGACTGAAGCAACTTAGCAGCAGCAGCAGCATTAGGCTTAAAGAAGGAACTCTAAGCTGCCCTCCAAGGAAGACCTAAGGGTAACAGTGTTGGTGAGGGTTCTCCAGAGAAACAGAACTATTAGGAGAGATGTAGATATTGATATAGGCTTCCAAGCTGGTGCTAGTGATAAAGAATCTGCCTACTAATGCAAGAGACATGGGTTCTATCCCTGGGTCAGGAAGATCCCCTGGAGTAGGAAATGGCTATCCACTCCAATATGCTTGCCTGGAAAATTCCATGGACAGAGAAGCTTGGCATGCTACATACAGTCCACGGGGTCTCAAAGAGTCAGACACGACTGAGTGACTGAGCACACACATATAGATATACAGTAAGTCCCCTACATATGAACCTTCAAGCTGTGAACTTTCAAAGATAAGAATGTTTATTCGCAAGTCTGATCACATCAATTAGTTCGTATGTTTGGCAGGCATTGTCACGTGCGTGCATCCCCCACAATTGGTTGTACTTTTGTGTTCTTTACTGCATAGTACTATACAGAGTACAGCAGTAGGGGATCTTTATTTCAAGCCCAGGAAGTCAAGAAGCAAGCATAAAAGTAGCCAGTTGTGTTAGTTAGGTACCTAGGTTAACTCTGATGGGCTTATGAACAAATTGGACTTCTGAATGTGCTCTCATAATGGAACTTGTTTGAATGTAGGGGGCTTACTGCAGATATAGATTTAGATTTATATAAGGAGATAGGGAGACTGAGAGAGTGATTCATTACAGGAATTGGCTCACATGGTTATGGAGACTGAGAAGTCCCACCATCCACCAGCTGCAAGGTGGAGACCCAGGAAAACTGCTGCTGCTGCTAAGTCGCTTCCCTCGTGTCTGACTCTGTGAGACCCCATAGACGGCAGCCCACCAGGCTCCCCCGTCCCTGGGATTCTACAGGCAAGAGTACTGGAGTGGGGTGCCATTGCCTTCTCCCCAAGAAAACTAAACTGGTGGGTGATATAATTCGAACGGAGACCGAAGGCTGAGAACCAGGGACCCAATGGTTTAACTTCCAATCTGAGAGCTGGAAAAGATGATATAAGAGATCCCAGATGAAGCAGGCAGGCAGAGAACAAAATGGGGTGAATCCTCCTCCCTCTCCTTTTTGTTCTATTCAGGCCTCCATGGATGAGGTGATACCCACCTGCATAGGAGAGGGCCATCTCCTTTGCCGAGTCCACCGATTGAATTGCCAATCTCACTTAGAAACACCCTCACAGGCACACCCAGAAATAATGTTTCATCTGGACATACCATGGTTCTGAAGTCAACAAAGCAGAGAAAGAGGATAAGGATTTCCTTGCTGGGCACATGGGATGCTGTTTTAGCTGAAACTATGGGAATATCTGGCTTCCCTGGTGGCTCAGATGGTAAAGAATCCACCTGCAACACAGGAGACTCAAGTTCGAGCCCTGGGTTGGGAACATCCCCTGGAAAAAGGAATGGCTACCCACTACAGTATTCTTGCCTGGAGAACCCTTGGACAGAGAAGACTGGTGGGCTACAGTCCATGGGTTCACAAAAAGTCAGACATGACTGAGTGACTAACACTTCACTTTCATGGGAATATCTGAGGAAATGCATGTTAGGGACAGAAAAGGCCTGAACAATGACCCAAGGAATGCAATCAGCTCAGTGTAAGGAGAAAATACGACCACCAAACCAGGAAGAAAGGAGCCAGAACTCAAGGGGACTTGTTGGCCCAGATGAGAAGTTTGGATTTTATTGCAAATGTAGTAGAAGTCTATTTATAGGGTTTTCAGCAAGGGGAAATCACATGATTTCAACTTTGGGGAGAGCCAAGACTCTGTTTCTCAATGGGTTCCCCAAGACTATTTCTTAATGGTTTCCAACCATATATTTTTTAAATTAATTAATTTATTTTTGAGAGTGCTGAGTCTTTGTCACTGCATGCAGGCCTTCTCTAGTTGTGATAAGCCACAGCTACTCTCTAATTGTGGTGTGGGAGCTTCTCACTGCTGTGGCTTCTCGTTGCAGAGCATAGGCTCTAGTACTGGCTCAGCAGTTGTGGCACATGGGCTTAATTGCTTCGCAGCATGTGGAATCTTCTCAGACCAGGGATTGAACCCATGTCCCCTGCATTGGCAGGTGGATTCTTAACCACTGGACCACCAAGGAAGTCCTCCAGTTGCTGAACTGAACAGACTTTGTCCATTCTGCCAACACCAGCCATATGACCTTAGCCAAACCTCTCCACCAACAAATCTCCCACAGGGTCATCTTTGCTCTTAGTAGGCATGAGCCCCATATTTGCTAGATGAAGATTTGGGGTCAGCTCATGATAACAGGAAGTCAGTGGACAATGACTAAGGTGCTTCTTAGCTCCAGCGCATGCATGAGTCTGTGACCTCAAACTGCTGAAATGGCCTGGAGTTATCCAAGCTTCTCCTAATGCTTGGTTCCAATTGGGTTATTACAGCCCATTTCTCTCTGGAATGACCCACACCCCTCCCTCCAGTCTTAGCCACAAAGGGAAAATTAACAGTAACATAAAAAGTTAAGAAGGTGAGAGAACATTATCACTCTTGTCAACAATAAAATCTGCTGCTGATCTTCAGTTGTGAAGACAGGCACATCTATTATTTATAGAATACAGATGGTTAAATATTAAATACTGGAGCCCAGGACAGCATAAGGGTAAAACCAAGAGTGTGAACTTGTCAAAATCGTAAAAATGGTAACTCTTTGTAAGGGTGGAGTGCACCTGCATTTATGACCGCTTTTATTGCACTATAAATTAAGGAAGGGAAACCTATGATGTGTCAATTTCAAGTTCTAAGTGATATGCATTATCTTTGGGATGGTATTCGTTTGACTCTGCTTCCCAAATAGCTACTAAGCCCCCTTGCTTCAACTATTAATTATTCTGGCCAGAAAGGAGGTCAAAGATAAGGTTTTCTTCCTTATTTACCACACAAGGGAATAACAGACAAGTAAAACATTTTATGAGCTGGCAATTTTTCTTGGAATTACTTGCACATCTGATCTAATATTTGCCCAAAGGTTTGTGTTAATAAAGGCAAAGATACTTCTTAAAAATCTTAAAAATTACATGTGAGGCCAAACATCTTAATTCTTATATGATTTTGACATCTTTCAATTTACCCTAATGTATTTCTGGCCTGAACTTTTCATGCAAATTAAAAAATTTGAATCACTGCCATTTGTTCCATAATACAAAGTAGAATACCATGAGATCGGTCAGGGTCTGAGCAACCCACTCAGCGTGCCCCTACAGCTCACAGGTGTAAAAACTTGATTCTTTAATTTACTGCTCATAATAAAATGATTTTCCTTCTTACAAAGAGGAGTTGCACATCCAGTTTGCTTTTCCTTTTGAAAAAAATGTGTTGAATTTAGCCAAAGAATTTCTAGCGAAGCACCTAATTCTGTCCATTAAAATAGACTGTCTTATGTTTACTAAGTGCTCAGCAGGGATTATGCAATAAATTATCTTCCTCAAAAACTTGCTGATAGACATCAATATTTAGATTGATTGTAATGTTAAAGAAGTAAATCCTTAACAGTTCCGTTTTAGGAGGAAAGGAAACCTATGACTTAATTGTATAACAATTTAACCTTGATTATCCCTTTTTCTGATTGAACGCTATACAACGATATTAAATTCAAAAATTAATCTAGCCTGCAGGATGGATAATTAGTCAAAACCAGGGAAAAGTCACAAGAAATTAACAATGAAATCAATTCCTTGATTGTGTGTCACATCTCTTTCTCCTGGGCGTTTTCAGGCAGATCTCCAATGTGAGCTCATTGCCTTCTTCTAATTCTGCTGAAGCTATATTACAGAAAGATCTAGACTGTTCTTTTTCGAGATGGGAAAACTGAGGTAAGGCAAAGTTCTCGGATGACAGAAAGGAAAGAGAGAAGAAATGATTCAGAAAGACACTGGGGAATAGGAAAGAGCCAGTGTTCAGAGTGGCTGAGGTGACCCAAACAAGAAGAGAGTGAATGCCAAGAGAATGGCAATGGAGGGGAGAAATTACCTGGTCATATACTCACAGGAATTTAAAGCAGGGACTGATCAAAAAATACAAAACAAAAACAGAGTAGATATATGTACATGTACAACTGAATCACTTTGCTGTATACCTGAAACTAACACTTTGTAAGTCAATTACACTTCAATTAAAAAAAAAAAGCAGGGACTGAAACAAATCCTTGCATGCCAATGTTCTTTGCACCCCAAAGTGAAAACAAAAGATTTTTTTTAATGTGTTATATACATATAATGGAGTGTGTTATTCACTCAGCTGTGTCCAACCCTTATTTGACCTCATAGACTGTAGCCCACCAGGCTCCTCTGTCCTTGGAATTCTCCAGGCAAGAATATACTGGAGTGGGTAGTCATTCCCTTCTCCAGGGGATCTTCCCAACACAGGGAACGATCCCAAGTCTCCTGCACTGCAGGCTGATTCTTTACCATCTGAGCCACAAGGTAAGCTCCAAATATACAATGGAATTCAGCATAAATGGGAGGAAACTCTGACATGTGGTACAATATGGATGAACCTTGAAGACATCTTGCCAAGTAAAATAAGTCAGTCACAAAAAG
This sequence comes from Bison bison bison, assembly GCF_000754665.1. Classification (NCBI taxonomy): domain Eukaryota; kingdom Metazoa; phylum Chordata; class Mammalia; order Artiodactyla; family Bovidae; genus Bison; species Bison bison. The sequence goes on from NW_011494861.1 coordinate 6,798,954, forward strand.
ACACACTCTGTGTGATTCCATCTACACGAGGTAAATGGAGTTATCAAAATCATAGAAAGCAGAGTGGTGAGTTCCAGGGGTTGGGGAAATGGGGAGTTATCACTTAATCATTACAGATTTTCTTTTCTGTAATCAATGTTTTGGAAATTATATGTATACAAAATTATGTATATATGTATACGATTGTATCAAATCAACATTTTGTACACCTTCAATTCAGTTGTCGCTCAGTTCAGTTCAGTTCAGTCGCTCAGTCATGTCCGACTCTTTGCGACCCCATGAATCGCAGCACGCCAGGCCTCCCTGTCCATCACCAACTCCCGGAGTTCACTCAAACTCATGTCCATCGAGTCAGTGATGCCATCCAGCCATCTCATCCTCTGTTGTCCCCTTCTCCTCCTGCCCCCAATCCCTCCCAGTATCAGAGTCTTTTCCAATGAGTCAACTCTTCACATGAGGTGGCCAAAGTACTGGAGTTTCAGCTTTAGCATCATTCCTTCCAAAGAAATCCCAGGGCTGATCTCTTTAGAATGGACTGGTTGGATCTCCTTGCAGTCCAAGGGACTCTGAGGGGTCTTCTCCAACACCACAGTTCAAAAGCATCAATTCTTCGGCACTCAGCTTTCTTCACAGTCCAACTCTCACATCCATACATGACCACAGGAAAAACCATAGTCTTGACTAGATGGACCTTTGTTGGCAAAGTAATGGCTCTGCTTTTCAATATGCTATCTAGGTTGGTCATAACTTTTCTTCCAAGGAGTAGGCGTCTTTTAATTTCATGGCTGCAGTCACCATCTGCAGTGATTTTGGAGCCCAATAAAATAAAACAACATAATGGGAAAGACTAGAGATCTCTTCAAGAAAACTAGAGATACCAAAGGAACATTTCATGCAAAGATGGGCTCGATAAAGGACAGAAATGGTATGGACCTAACAGGAGCAGAAGATATTAAGAAGAGGTGGCAAGAATACACAGAAGAACTGTACAAAAAAGATCTTCATGACCAAGATAATCACGATGGTATGATCACTCACCTAGAGCCAGATATCCTGGAATGTGAAGTCAAGTGGGCCTTAGAAAG
>NW_011494861.1:6800138-6815502 GCF_000754665.1 Bison bison bison
CAGGATAATCACGATGGTATGATCACTCACCTAGAGCCAGATATCCTGGAATGTGAAGTCAAGTGGGCCTTAGAAAGCATCACTATGAACAAAGCTAGTGGAGGTGATAGAATTCCAGTTGAGCTATTTCAAATCCTGAAAGATGATGCTGTGAAAGTGCTGCACTCAGTATGCCAGCAAATTTGGAAAACTCAGCAGTGGCCACAGGACTGGAAAAGGTCAGTTTTCATTCCAATCCCAAAGAAAGGCAATGCCAAAGAATGCTCAAACTACTGCACAATTGCACTCATCTCACATGCTAGTAAAGTAATGCTCAAAATTCTCCAAGCCAGGCTTCCGCAATACATAAACTGTGAACTTCCAGATGTTCAAGCTGATTTTAGGAAAGGCAGAGGAACCAGAGATCAAACTGCCAACATCCGCTGGATCATGGAAAAAGCAAGAGAGTTCCAGAAAAACATCTATTTCTGCTTTATTGACTATGCCAAAGCCTTTGACTGTGTGGATCACAATAAACTGTGGAAAATTCTGAAAGAGATGGGAATACCAGACCATCTGACCTGCCTCTTGAGAAACCTATATGCAGGTCAGGAAGCAACAGTTAGAACTGGACATGGAACAACACACTGGTTCTAAATAGGAAAAGGAGTACGTCAAGGCTGTATATTGTCACCCTGCTTATTGAACTTCTATCCAGAGTACATCATGAGAAACGTTGGGCTGGAAGAAGCACAAGCTGGAATCAAGATTGCCAGGAGAAATATCAATAACCTCAGATAAGCAGATGACACCACCCTTATGGCAGAAAGTGAAGAGGAACTAAAGAGCCTCTTGATGAAAGTGAAAGAGGAGAGTGAAAAAGTTGGCTTAAAGCTCAACATTCAGAAAACGAAGATCATGGCATCTGGTCCCATCACTTCATGGGAAATAGACGGGGAAACAGTGGAAACAGTGTCAGTCTCTCAGTTGTGTCCGGCTCTTTGCGACCCCATAGACTGCAGCATGCCAGGCTTCCCTGTCCTTCACCATCTTCCAGAGCTTGCTCAAACTTTGTCCATTGATGCCATCCAACCATCTCATCCTCTGTCATCCCCTTCTCCTCCTGCTTTCAATCTTTCCCAGCATCAGGGTCTTTTCTAATGAGTCAGTTCTTCACATCAGGTAGCCAAAGTATTGGAGTTTCAGCTTTAGCCTCAGTCTTTCCAATGAATATTCAGGACTGATTTCCTGATTAGGATTGTACACCTTAATACTTTGTATACCACAACACTTTGCATACAATGTTATATATTAATTATATCTCAATAAAAAAATGAAGCAGGGAATTTTAAAAAAAGCAGCTGGGAATCAAGCAAGCAACTGTCCAGTTTGGAGCAGGAAAGCAGAGAGCTCCAGAGGAATGGTCTCTGGTGAGAATAGATGGTGTAATAGAGCTTGAAAAATATTTGAGAATAGGATGAAGACAAGCCATGCTGAAAAAAAAAAAGCGGGGATGGGGGGGTGGGGGGGAATGGTGATCAGGCCTTCCAGAAAAAACAATAAAAAGTACATAAGAAATTAAGGTTGAAGAATGAAGCAAATAAAATGTCATCATTTTAAGCAACCATGGAATATGATAATAATAATATTTTTGTATTCGGAAAAATGGCACAGAGTTCACTCTTAGGACATGCATCAACCCTCCTAAATACATTATTGGAGTGTAAAGGCATTCGTTGGTTTTTTGTTTTGTTTTGTTGGTCTTTGTTGCTGTGCTCAGGCTTTATCTCGTTGCCCCAAGTGGGGGCTACTCTGTAGTTACGCTGCATATTCTTCTCATTGCAGTGACTCCTCTCATTGTGGAAGATGGGCTCTAGGACCTACAGGCTTCAGTAGTTGTGGTGCACCGGCTGAGTTGCCCCAAGGCATGTGGAATCTTCCTGGACAAGGGATTGAACCTGTGTTCCCTGCATTGGCAGGCAGATTCTTAACCACTGAACCACCAGGGAAGTCTCCGTTCATTGTTTTTTAATTTTTCATTCAAACAGCAGACAGCACACAAAAGTTTGTTGTGTCCTCAGGACAGAATACAAACATCACCAACTTTGATGTTCTGAAAGTATAGCTAAAATATATTAACAAGGAAAAGGGGAAGGAAGGCAGGAAGTAAAAATCCGTATCTGACAAAAGAGATGTTGAAATGAAATTGTGGAGAGCTGATGCACAAAGAAACAAGAGACAAGTCCATTATTTAAAATTAGAAAAAGTAGACTTCCCTGGTGGATAAGAATCTGGCTGCCAATGCAAGGGACACAGGTTTGATCCCTGGTCCAGGAAGATCCCTCATGCCGTGGAGCAACTAAGCCCATGTGCCACAACTTCTAAGTCTGCACTCTAGAGCTGCCACTCCTGACCCCACATGCCCTAGAGGCTCCCAAGAGAAGCCACCACAGTGAGAAGTCTGAGGACCACATTGAAGAGTAGCCCCTACTTGCCCCAACTAGAGAAACCTTGTGCACAGCAATGAAGTTCCAGAGCAACCAAAAATAATTTAAAATTTTTAAATTAAAAAAAAAAGTTAGAAAAAGAGACTGATAGAAGAACTTTAAATAATAACATAAATTCCAAACTTTAGGAGAAGAAAGAAAACTCAACAAAGGAATGAAGAAGAAATAGGAAATATCAACAGACTGATAATAAGTAAAAAGACTGAATTAGTAATTACAAACTTGTCCTCCTGCCCCTGAACACACGCACAAAAGCCTAGGTTTAGTTTCTTCACTGATGAGTCCTGCCAAATATTCAAAGAAGAATTGATACCAATCCCTCACAAACTCATCCATAAAAATAAAGCAGGTAACAATACGTCCCAACTCATTCTATGAAACCAGTGTTCTCTGACCACCAGACCACCTTACCTGTCTCCTGAGAAACCTGGATGCACTTTAAGAAGCAACAGTTGAAACCAGACATGAAACAACTGACCTGTTCAAAACTGGGAAAGGAATATGTCAAGGCTGTATATTGTCACCCTGCTTATTTAGCTTACATGCAGAGCACATCATGTGAAATGCCGGGTTGTATGAATCACAAGCTGAAATCAAGATTGCCAGGAAAAATGTCAACAACCTCAGATATGTAGAAGATACCACTCTAATGGCAGAAAGCAAAGAGGAACTAAAGGGCCTCTTAGTGAGAGTGAAACAGGAGGGTGGAAAAGCTGGCTTAAAAGTCAACATTCCAAAAACTAAAATGATGGCATCTAGTCCCATCATGTCATGGCAAATAGAAGGAGAAAAACTAGAAGCAGTGACAGATTTTCTTCTCTTGGGCTCCAAATCACTGCAGTTGGTGGACTGCAGCCATGAAATTCAAAGATGCTTGTTTCTTGGAAGAAAAGTTATGACAAACCTAGACAGTGTATTAAAAAACAGAGACATCACTTTGCAGACTAAAGTCTCTGTAATCAAAGCTATGGTTTTTCCAGCATTCATGTATGGATGTTTTGAATTGATGTTTTCAAATTGTGGTGCTGGACAAGACTCTTGAGAGTTCTTGGGACTGCAAGGAAATCAAAATCATCAATCCTAAAGGAAATCAACTCTGAATATTCATTGGAAGGACTGATGCTGAAGCTGAAGCTCCAAAATTTTGGCAACCTGATGTAAAGAGCCAACTCATTGGAAAAAACCCTGACACTGGGAAAGACTGAGGACAGGAGGAAAAGGGGAAGACAGAGGACGAGATGGTTGGATGGCATCACCGACTCAATGAACATGAATTTGAGCAATCTCCAGGAGACGGTGGACGACAGAGGAGGCTAGTGTGCTGCAGTCCATGGGGTCGAAAGAGTCTAACAGGACTAAGCAACTCAACAACAACAACAACAACAACAAAAAGATGCAAAATCCTCAGCAAAATGCCAGCAAATCAAATCCAGCCATTTTCCTGGTAGTCCAGTGGCTAAGACTGGCTAAGACTTTGCACTTTCAGTGCAGGGAGCTGGGATCAGTCCCCGCTCAGGGAACTAGGTCCCACATGCCACAACTAAGACCCACCACAGCCAAATCACTACTAATAAAAAAACTTAGGAGTTTTTTAAAACAAGGATTATATGACCAAACGGGATTTATTCCAGGAATGCAATGTTGGTTTCACATATAGAATAAATCAATGTAATACACTGTGTTAATAGAATAAAGGACCAAAAGTACACAATCCTCTCATAGACACACAAAAAAAGCATTTAACAAAATCCAACACCTCTCCAGTATTCTGGCGCAGAGAATACCATGGACTATATAGTCCATGGGGTGGCAAAGAGTCGGACACGACTGAGAGACTTTCACACACACACACAACACTCTTTCACATTAAAAGCACTTGACTAACTAGGCACAGAAGGAAACTTCCTCAACTTGGTAAAGGACACCTATAGAGAGTCCACAGTTAACACCATACTTAATGGTGAAAGAGGAAACATTTTCCCCCTACAACTGAGACAAGGATAGCCACTCTTAGCACTTCTACTGAACATTGTACTGAAAGTTCTACCCAGGGCAATTAGGTGAAAAAAAAAATCTATATTGGAAGAGAAGAAGTAAAACTATCTAATCACAGATGATAAAAAGGAAATCCTAAGAAATACACACACATACACACACACACAAACTATTAGAACTAATAAACAAGTCCAGCAAGGCTGCAGGATACAAAATCAATATACAAAAATCAATTGTATTTCTACATGCTAGCTATGAACAATCTGAAAATGAAATTAAGCAAACAATACTATTTAAAACAACATCAAAGACTAAAAATGGGGAAAAAATTACTGAAAATAAAATTAAAGAAACAAATAAATGAAATCCATGTTCATGGACTGGAAGACTTAATATTGTTAAAATGGCAACTCCCCAAACTTATCCACAGCAACATAGTCCCTATCAGAGACCTAAATGTAAGAGCCAAGACTATACAAGTCTTAGAAAAAACCTTCATAGCCTTGGATTAGGCAATGGTTTCTTAGATATAATACCAAAATATAAGTGACCAAAGAAAAAACAGATTAATTAGATTTCGTCAAAATTTAAAATTTTTGTAATTCGAAGGACACCATCAAGAAAGGACAAGCCAGAGAAAGGGAGAAAACAGTTGTGAATCATATAGCCAATGAGGATCTAGTAACCAGAATATACAAGGAATTCTTACACATCAACAATAAACAAGAAATCCAATTTAAAAAGACAAAGGATGTGAAAAGACATTTCTGCAAAGAAGATCTATAAATGACCATTCAGTTCATGAAAAGTTCCTCAAACTCATTAGTAGTTGCTGCTGCTGCTAAGTCGCTTCAATCGTGTCCGACTCTGTGCAACCCCACAGACGGCAGCCCAGCAGGCTCCCCTGTTCCTGGGATTTTCCAGGCAAGAACACTGGAGTGGGTTGCCATTTCATTCTCCAATGCATGAAAGTGAAAAATGAAAGTGAAGTCGCTCAGTCATATCCGACTCTTAGCCACCCCATGGACTGCAGCCTACCAGGCTCCTCCGTCCATGGCATTTTCCAGGCAAGGGTACTGGCATGTTCAGTTCAGTTCAGTTAAGTCACTCAGTCATGTCTGACTCTTTGAGACCCCATGAATTGCAGCACGCCAGGCCTCCCTGTCCATCACCAACTCCTGAAGTTCACTCAAACTCACATCCATCAAGTTGGTAATGCCATCCAGCCATCTCATCCTCTGTCATCCCCTTCTCCTCCTGCCCCCAATCCTTCCCAGCATCAGAATCTTTTCCAATGAGTCAAGTCTTCGCATGAGGTGGCCAAAGTACTGGAGTTTCAGCTTTAGCATCATTCCTTCCAAAGAAATCCCAGGGCTGATCTCCTTCAGAATGGACTGGTTGGATCTCCTTGCAGTCCAAGGGACTCTCAAGAGTCTTCAACACCACAGTTCAAAAGCATCAATTCTTTTTTGCGCTCAGCTTTCTTCACAGTCCAACTCTCACATCCATACATGAACACTGGAAAAACCATAGCCTTGACTAGACGGACCTTTGTTGGCAAAGTAATGTAGGGACAGCCAAATCAAAACCACAGTCAGAAACTACTTCACATCCACTAGAATGATTGTGAGAAAGAAAGACAGATAAGAAGTGCTGGTGGGCAATGATAAGAGAACAGACTCTGCATGATTTCCATACCTTTAGATTATGAAATTTTTGCACTTTGCTTTACATCCCTGGATATGTTGCAGTGTCTCCTATTTTATAGTCTATGGGAACTTGAATAGAATTTGCATCCTACTGTTGTGTGAAAATTGTATAAATCTTAATTATGTTGAATTGGTTCATAGTGCTTTTCAGATCTACTATATCCTTCTACATCTCTGTATATTCATTCTACTAATTTTTGAGAGTTTGATATTGAAACTCCAACGAAAAATCTTAATTTATTTACCTAAGAAAATAAATGTAACATATAGTGGAAGTATATGTAACCTTGTTCTGTACTTTCCAAGTCTCCTATAAATGTGTTATCATATTTTCATAATTAAAAAAAAATTTTAACTTCAAAAGAGCACATAGAAAAAAAAGAAGTCCTGCTGGGGATGTGGAAAAATTAATAGTTGCTAAAAGTTGGGAGGAGGGTAGATGAGGAGGGTGGGGGGCTTCCCTGTAGGAGACAAAATGCCCTGGGTGCACCCTGGGCTTAGAAACGATTGCACAACTTTGTGAACATACAAAACCCCGCTGAATGATACACTTTAATAGAGAGAGTTTTATGGTATGTGAATTCTAGCTCAATAAAGCAGTTATAAAAATAAAAGAGAGAGAGAGACAAGAAGGAAAGGATGGGGTAGGTGAACTGAATCCTTATCTTTCTCCTTGGGAGTCAAAAGATAGTGCCCAAAATTGGAAAAAAATCAAACAATAGAGGTATAATCATAAAACAGCAGAGAAAGCTCCAGAAGAATTAAAGGAAGGAACAAAGTCGCTTTGGAGAGAGGGCTGAATAAGAATGAAGCTTTACAACAGTTATCTCTTCTCTACTTTTTAATTTGTTACTCTATGTGTGTGTACCTCCAGGTGAGTGTGTGGGTGTATACGTGTGTGTTACATTGATACAAAATTTCTTAAAAATCTTGAAAATGCAAGCATTTTTTTTTTATGCTCCTGGAGCTTGAGGCCAGGGAAAGGGGAGTTTTAACAGGTACTCATGAGACACCGAGGTGGAGCTTCTGGACCAGAGCTTCTTCCAGGAAACCGTCCTCGTACTGAAATCTTGTCTCAGCTCCACGCCTGCTGCTCCTCCTTACAGTCTCCTGCTGCGGCCAGATGACCCTGTCTAGGCTCCAGCAAGAGTAATGACTGATACAGATTTTTCCTAACCAGCTGAGAGATCTTCGTGTGATGCTGTCAAAAAAGGAACGCTGGAAAGAATTAACTGTAAAATTAATTAAATGTCATGCACTCAAAATCGCAGCAAGATTGGAAGAAGAATGGGGGCTCTGGTTTAAACAGTCAGCACCTAACTTTCAAATAAGTCTCTAATGTTCCGAAGTGTGCTGAGAAATCGGGGGTTCACTCTGTCCTCAGTGGTCTTTATGTCTTTAATTTCTAATCACTCTTCTGGGTTGAATCTGTTTTTTAGCTAACATACAGCTCAGAAAGCTCTACGTTTGATCCAATATTTGGAAATTTTAAAAATAAATAAATAAAACACAGTATGTAAGGCAATTTTGTCCCAGATCTTTCCCTCCAAGTCATGAACATAATAGATTTGACTTTTTACATCGTGTGCCCCCCTAAGAAGCATAAAGGAAAGGTTACACTGGCAGGCAGCTAGAAAAGAGTTTAATTAATCCCAAAGTGTGCGCTTCATTTGGAAAGAACATCACAAAAGAACCCTGTGTTTACTGAACTAGATCCTTAGGGCCATTATCCTTCCACCAATGGTGAGGTTTTTCGGAGGGAGTCTCATCCCTTGTGGTCTGGAAGGTACTGCCATTAAATGTAAGATCCACACAGGGAACCAGAACTGAAGATGCTGACGAAGCAGGCACTTTCCCCTTGGCAGAGGTAATTGGCATCCTGGCATTTGTGGGAGGATGTGCAAGCCCTAATCTTGCAGACTTCACTTTCCAGGGCTGACAGTGTCAAGCCAGCTTTCCCCAGACCATTCCTACAAGGCAGATGAAGGGTGGTCTGCATTTGGCAAGCTCCTAGTTTGCCATTGCTGTTTTGAAAGCACATGCTGCCCTTAGCAGATACGGGGGCTAGGACTAATCAGAAACTGCTTGCCTAAAACAAACAAACAAACAAAAATGTAGTTGTGCTTCAATTTAGCACTACTTTTATCAATTAGGTGAATGATTTTTTTTTTAATTTCTATTACTTGGACAAGCCACATGGCATGTGGGATTGTAGTTCCCCAAAGAGGGATCAAACTCATACCCGTGCAGCAGAAACCCAGAGACTTAACCACTAGACCACCAGGGAAGTTCCGTCTTTTCTTTCTTAATTTTCTTTTTTCATGAGTGATTTTTTTTTTAAGCTTAGGATGTTGCAACATGGATAAACCTCAAAAACCTTATTCCCAGTGAAATATGCCAGTCACAAAAGGATAAATATTGCAGGATTCCATTCATATGAGGTCCCTGTTGTTGTTATTGTTCAATCACTAATCTTATCTGACTCATTTGCGACCCTATGGACTGCAGCGTGCCAAGATTCCCTGTCCTTTACCATCTCCCGGAGTTTGCTCAAACTCATGTCCACTGAGTCAGTGATACCATCCAACCATTTCATCTTCTGTCTCCCCTTCTCCTCCTGCCCTCGATCTTTCCCAGCATCAGGATCTTTCCAATGAGATAGCTCTACATATCAAGTGGCCCAAGTATTGGAGCTTCAGCATCACTCCTTTCAATGAATATCAAAGACTGATTTTCTTTAGGATTGACTGGTTCGATCACCTTGCTTTAAATGTAAACTCCAGGGGATTCTCAAGAGTCTTTTCCAGCACAACTGTTCGAAACCATCAATTCTTTGATGCTCAGCTTTTTTTATGGTCCAACTCTCACATTCATACATGACTACTAGAAAAACCATAGCTTTGGCTATAAAGACCTTTGTCTGCAAAGTGATGTCTCTGCTTTTTAATACACTGTCTAAGTTTGTCATGGCAACCCACTCCAGTATTCTTGCCTAGAGAATTCCATGGACAGAGAAGCCTGGAGAGCTCCAGTCCATGGGGTCACAAAGAGTCAGACACGACTGAGTGGAGACTAACACTTTCACACAAGGTTGTCATAGCTTTTCTTCCAAAGAGAAAACTTCTTTGAATTTCATGACTGCAGTCTTCATCTGCAGTGATTCTGGAGCCCAAGAAAATTAAACCTGTCGCTTTTTCCCCATCTATTTGCCATGAAGTGAAGGGACAGATGCCATGATCTTAGTTTTTAAATGTTGAGTTTCAAACCAGCTTTTTTACCCTCTTCTTTCACCCTCATCAAGAGGCTCTTTAGCTCCTCTTCACTTTCTGCCATGTGAGTGGTATCATCTTCATATCTGAGGTTGTTGATTTTTCTCCCAGCAATCTAGACTCTAGCTTGTGCTTCATACAGCCCAGCATTTCGCATGATATACTCTACATATAAGTTAAATAAGCGGCATGACAACATACAGCCTTGACGTACTCCTTTCCCAAATCCAATGGAACCAGTCCATTGTTCCATGTTCAGTTCTAACTGTCGCTTCTTGACCTACATACAGCTTTCTCAGGAGACTGGTAAGGTGATCTATTAGAAGAATTTTCTTGAAGAATTTTTTAAGAATTCTCCATCTCTTGAAGAATTTTCCACAGTTTGTTGTGAGCCACACAGGCAAAGGTTTTAGTGTAGTCAATGAAGCAGATGTTTTTCTGGAACTCTCTTGCTGTCTATGATCCAACAGATGTTGGCAATTTGATCTCTGGTTCCTCTGCCTTTTCTAAATCCAGCTTGTACATCTGGAAGTTCTAGGTTCACATACTGTTGAATCCTAACTTGAAGGATTTTGAGCATTACCTTGATAGCGTGTGAAAAGAGCATAATTGTGTGGTAGTTTGAACACTCTTTGGCGTTGTCTTTCTTTGACACTGGAATGAAAACTAATCTTTTCCAGTCCTATGGCCATTACTGAGTTTTCCAAATTTGCTGACATAGTGAGTGCACCAATTTAACAGCATCATTAGGATTTTAAGTAGCTCAGCTGGAATTCCATCACCTCCACTAGCTTTGTTTATAGTAATGCTTCTTAAGGCCCACTTGACTTCACACTTCAGGATGTCTGGCTCTAGGTAAGTGACCACACCATTGTGGTTAACCAGGTGATTAAGACTTTTTTTTGTATAGTTCTGTGTATTCTTGCCACTTCTTCCTAATCCCTTCTGCTTTTGTTAAGTCCATACCATTTTTGTCTTTTATTGTGCTCATCCTTCATGACTGTTCCCTTGGTATCTCCAGTTCTCTTGAAGAGGTCTCTAGTCTTTCCCATGCTATAGTTTTCCTCTGCTCCTTTACATTGTGCACTTAAGAAAGCTTTCTTTTCTCTCCTTGCTAATCTCTGGAACTCTGCTTTCAGATGGAAATATCTTTCCCTTTCTCCTTTGCCTTTTGCTTCTCCTCTTTTCTCAGTTATTTGTAAGGCCTCCTCATACTTTGCCTTCTTGCATTTCTTTTTCTTTGGTGGTTTTGGTCACCACTTCCTATACAATGTTACAAATCTCCGTTCATAGTTCTTCAGGCACTCTGTTCACCAGATCTAATTCCTTGAATCTAATCATCACCTCCATTGTATAATCATAAGGGATTTGATTTAGATCTTTCCTACTTTCTTCAATTTAAGCCTGAATTTTGCAATAAGGAGCTGATAATCTGAGCCATAGTCAGCTCCCAGTCTTGTTTTTACTAACTGTATAGAGCTTCTCTCTCTTTGGCTGCAAAGAATATAATCAATCTGATTTCGGTATTGACCAACTAGGGATGTCCATGTGTAGAGTTGTCTCTTGTGTTGCTGGAAAAGGGTGTTTGCTATGACCAGTGTGTTCTCTTGGCAAAACTCTGTTAGCCTTTGCCCTGCTGGTGCCTAGAGGAGTCAAATCCATAGAGACAGTAAAAGGATGGTGTTTACCAAAGACGGGTGGGGGTAGGGATGCGGAGTTAGTGTTTAAGGGAACAGGGTTGAGTTTGGGAAGTTGGTAAAGTTCTGGAGAAAGACAGTGGGGATGGTTGCACAACAATGTGAACTATCCTCATAAAATTGTTAAGATGGCCAATTTTACCTTTTACATGAAGTGTGTGTGCTCACTCGTGTCTGACTCTTCACAACCTCATGGACTGTAACCCGCCAGACTCCTCTGTCCATGGAATTCTCCAGGCAAGAATACTGGAGTGGGTAGCCTTTCCCTTCTCCAGGAGATCTTCCCAACCCAGGGATCAAACCTGTGTCTCTTGCACCTCCTGCATTGGCAGGCGGGTTCTTTATCACGGCATCACCCAGAAAGCAAGGGGGTGGAGGGAGGTGGCCAGGTGGACTTTCTCAGCGGTCACTCCCCACCAAAGGCCAACTTCTCCAAACCCCAGGGGCCCAGACAGGCAAACCCAAGATGCCGCCTGCATCGTCCCTCTTGGGCCTGTCCCTTCCACCCTTGGGACCTGTGAACCCCCTGACATACCGGGGGGGGGGGTGGGGGAACCCAATGACATGCAAGGATCCTGCAGCTCTTGAGTATACAGTCCCATCCACAATTCAGAAAATAATTTGACTGTCGAAAGCTTTAGAACTTACGCTGTTTAAAAATCCCACATTGTGCTTTGTTGTAGGTGTAAGTGTTATACTGTTTCCAGAGACAAGGCAGAGGCCCTAAGTGGGCATCTGAGGGCAAACCCAACTCTCCTAGACACCAGGAGGGAGGAAGCTCGCCCTGCTTGTGAGTAATGACTGTGGTTTTCTGGCAAACATTAAGAAGGAAGGAACTAAAAATACTTATCGGCCACTCTGCCAAAACTCCACAGCACTCAGAACGTACCAGGCCAACACGTTGAAGCACTCTCAGAGCAAGCGGAACCGGACCAAACACCAAGGTCAAAGCCATTTCACAGCCCTCGCCTCTCCCCAGGCTGGTGCACAGAGGAGGGACCAGGTGCCCAGCACTGCACTGGCCAGCTGTCCAGCCACCGCCCAGGAGAGAGGCGGGAGCAGGAGGAACTGGCGAGGCCCCTGGCCATGCCAGCCACAGACTCACTGCCCCCACCAGCTGCAGGGCTCACCGAGTCCTGCCAGACAATGACTCTTCTTGTGCCAACTCACAGAAGCCAAGACAGAAAGAGCAACATAGACATTTCCCCGATGCTTTCTTCCAAACTGCTGGAGCCAGAGCCCCAGACACCTGCAGAGGGGGCGGGAGAGAAGGCAAACCGCCCAGATGGAGCTCAGTCCTCCAGACCCTGCTTCTCACACCATAAGGTGCAAATGCATCACCTGACATCTGGTTCAAGTAGTTTCAGGTTCAGCAGGTCTGGGTAGGGCCAGAGATTCTGCATCTCGAACAAGTGCCCTGGTAGGCAGATGCTGCTGGTCCATGGGCCAGGAGTGAGACAGAAACCCATCAGACACACAGAGCAAAGAAGGATGGGGATGTGGGTGAGGCTAAAGGCAGCTCAGATGTGGAAAGCTCCTGGTTTGGAGGATGGAGAGCATTTTCTTTTTTTAACTCCTTACTTTGTGTTGGGATATAGATGATTAACAGTGTCGTGTTAGTTTCAGGTGTACCGCAAAGGGGCTCAGCCATACATATACATGTATCCATTCTTCCTCACTCTTTCTGGAGTTATTTCTCCACTCTTCTCCAGTAGCAATATTGGGCACCTGCTGAGCTGGGGAGTCCATCTTTCAGTGTCATATCTTTTTGCTTCTTCAGACTGTTCATGGAGTTCTCAAAGCAAGAAAACTGAAGTGGTTTGCCATTCCCTTCTCCAGGGGACCATGTTTTGTCAGAACTCTCCGCCATGACCTGTCCATCTTGGGTGGCCCTACAGAGCATGGCTCATAGTTTCATTGAGTTAGACAAGGCTGTGATCCATGTGATCAGTTTGGTTAGTTTTCTGTGATTCTGGTTTTCATTCTGTCTGCCCTCTGATGGATGAGTATAAGAGGAGTGTGGAAGCTTCCTGATGGGAGAGACTGACAGGGGGAATCCGGGTCTTGTTCTTATGGGCGGGGCCATGCTCAGTAAATTTTTAATCCAATTTCCTGTTGATGGGCGGGGCTGTGTTCCCTCCCTGTTGTCTAGCCTGAGGCCAAACTATGGTAGGGGTAATGGCGGTAATGGCAACCTCCTTCAAAAGGACTTGTGCATGCCCCATTGTATTCAGTGCTCCTGACCCCACAGCAGGCTAGTGTTGACCCATGCCTCTGCCAGAGACTCCTGGACACTCACAGGCAAGTCTGGCTCAGTCTCTTATGGGGACACTGCTCCTTTCTCCTGGCTCCTGGTGCACACAAAGTTTGTTTGTGCCCTCCAAGAGTCTGTTTCCCCAGTCCTGTGTAAGTTCTGTAATCAAATCCCACTGGCCTCCAAAGTCAAATACACTGGGAGTTCTCAGTCTCTTTGCCAGATCCCCAGGTTGGGAAATCTGTGGTGGGTCCTAGAACTTTCTTAACAGTGCAAGAATTTCTTTGGTATAATTATTCTGCAGTTTGTGGGTCTTCTGCTCAGTGGTTCTATGGTGGCACTAATGGCAACCTCCTCCAAGAGGATTTATGCCACATGCTGCATGTCCCAGGTCTGTTGCAGCCAGAGCCCCTGGCCCTGCAGCAGGCCACTGTTGACCTGTGCCTCCACAGGAGACACTCAAACACTCAAGGCAGGTCTAGCTTAGTCACTGTGGGGTCTCTGGGTCCTGCTGTGCACAAGGTTTTGCTTGAGCCCTCTGAAACCATACTTCACTCAATATGACAATTTCTCAGCTTGGCTTGCCATGCAGCTCAGCTTTGCCATGCAGCTCAGCATGGAAGCCAACAGCCCATGATTTTGAATCCACCACGTGGGTAAATTTGACTCAGCATAGGCACTGCCCAGGACCCCTTGTGAGTTTGGGGGCTACAGGGACCCACTCACCACTAGTGGACTGTGAGTCATGGCAGAAAGGGTACACGTTGACCCAAACGTGTAAGCCAGGGAGTCAGACACACCAAACATTGACAGATGGGGTCCAAGTCCCAGATGTTCCACACCAGCTGTGTGACCTTGGGTAAGTCATTCTGATCCTCAATTTCCTTATTTGTAAAGTGGGACGAATAATGGTACTTTCCATGGTAGACAGAATAATGACCCCCAAAGAAGTATATATCATTATCCCCAGAACCTGAGACTGTGTACCTTTATGTAGCCAAAGGGTCTTTGCAGGTGTGATTAAATTAAACATCTTGGGTTAGAGATTCTCCTAGATTACGGGCATAGGGTGGGCCCAATTAATCACAAGAGTGTTTATAAGAGGGAGATAGGGGGACTTTCATGGTGGTCCAGTGGTTGAGATCCCATGCTTTTACTGCAGGAAGCACAGATTCGACTCTTCTTCAGGGAACTAAGACCCCCACATGTCACGCAGTGTGGCCAGAAGAATTAATTTTTTTTTAAAAATGGGAGATAGGAAGATCAGAACAAGGCAAGAGGATGTGAGGATGAAGCAAAGGTTAGACAGAGAGATTTGAAGGTGCTATGGGAGGAAGGGATTACAGACCAAGGACTATGGGTGTCTCTAGAAGCCGGAAAAGGTGAGGAACCGGATTCTCCCCTAGAGCCTTGGAAGGAACAGAAGGAAACAAGTCTTTCCACACCTTGGTTTTAACTCCAGATGACCCATTTCCTCCAGAATTGTAAGATAAATAAATTTGTGTTGTTTGCATGCTAAGTCACTTCAGTCGTGTCCAACTCTCTGAGATCTTATGGACCATGGCCCTCCAGGCTCCTCTGTCCATGGGATTCTCCAGGCAAGAATATTGGAGTGGGTTGCTATGCCCTCCTCCAGGGGATCTTCCTGATCTGGGCAGGTGGATTCTTTTACTGCTGAGCCATCAGAGAAGCCTGTGTAAATGGGTACCATGGCGAAAAGACATAAAGTCTAAACCTCTGTCCCTGGGAGGGATCTGAGAGGGAGAATAGGTCCACAAAGATGAACCCTCACCTTGGGGAGTGAGTAGGTGAAACCACAGACTGGGCCTCCCAGTCCTGTGGTCTACATGGAGGAGACAAGCCTCCTTGGCTGTTGAGAGAGCTGTTGGAACAAAAGGACTGGGGAAGCCGAGACTTTACCTGCAAAGAATGTGTGAGTACTGGCTTTTTTTTA
>NW_011494861.1:6815602-6819446 GCF_000754665.1 Bison bison bison
ATGGGATTCTCCAGGCAAGAATATTGGAGTGGGTTGCTATGCCCTCCTCCAGGGGATCTTCCTGACCCAGGGATCAAATCTGCCTCCCCTTCATTGGCAAGCAGGATCTTTACCAGTAGCGCCGCCTTTGTGTTGCTTGGGGGGTGTGGGTCACTAAATCTGTGGTAACCAGTTCCAGCAGTTACAGGAAACAAATACACTTTCCCACAGGACGGTTGCAAAGATGCATGAACAACATACAGTGCCTGGCACCAGGTGAGCTGCACCTGTTAGCGGGTACACAGCAAGGACCCCCAGGCTTCCCTGCGGTCATTAGCAGGGGTGCAGCCTTGCCAGGTGATGGCTGCCACCCTCACCCTGTGCTAGGAACACTGAAGGTTTCTCAGACCCCTGCTCATCACTAAATGATGACCAAGACTTCCCACTCCCAAGCACTCCAGATGATTCTGAGGTCAGACAAGCTTGGGGGAAGAGGGTCCCCAAAGCAAAGATTTGGAATCACTGGTGAAGCACAAAGGGGATGCTAGACAGAGGATTCCAGCCACATCAGGCATTTCCTTTAGCTGAGAGATAAACCCACTTTTTAAGAACCTCTATATCTCCACAGTAACATCCCAAAGATATGCTGTTTTAGGAGCAAAGAGGCAAGAATATAAAATGGACATTGTGCAGCTGGAGTTTCAGGTTAATGCAAACTGGAACGGACTTGCTAACAGAGACGACGGCTTCTGGGCCGCAGAGTTCTCGCTCTGACAGCGATCTCGCGAGGCTCCAGGATTTCCAGACCTGGCCCCAGGCCAAGGCATAATGTATTATAACTATATAGTAAGTTATTCAAATTATGATCATTTCAGGAACCTTTTTTATGAGAAAATAAATTTTAAATAATAGCATTTTAAACTTTTTATGGTTACATTTGTCATGTGACCCAGGACAAGGTATATTTTTGCACCAAAATGGGACACATTAATTATCTCCAAAGTAACACTCACTCAGTAACAACGTTAGCAAGATGAAAGGACAGGCTGAACCAGACAGTCGTTCTTTCCACCTGAGACACACACACACACACACACATGTGCGGGATAAAGGTGGGATAGTTTGGCCCACGGGTTGAAGACAGGTCCCTGAAGAGCAGAGGAAGACTGCAAACAGGGTAGTGGATTTAATTCAGGCGAATGAAGTAATCCATGTGAAGTGGGATATATTAGGAGTTTGAGGATGAACACACACACAAGACTGATAATCAACAAGGACCTACTGAACTTCCCTGGTGGTCCAGTGGTTAAGAATCCAGCTGCCAGCGCAGGGGACACAGACTCCATCCCTGGTCCCACATGACATGGGACAACTGCACTGGGGCCCTGCAGCTACTGAGCCCAAGCTCTAGAGCTCGTGCTTTGCAACAAGAGAAGCCACCGCAATGAGAAGCCCCAGGGCATGGCAATTAGAGAGGAGCCCCCACTCTCTGCAACTTGAGAAAGCCCACAAGCAGCAATGAAGACCCAGGACAGCCAAAAATAAATAAAATATTTCAAAAAGCAAGGACCTACTGTATGGCACGGGCTTCCCTAGTGGCTTAGTGGGAAAGAACTAGCCTACCAATGTGGGAGACGCAAGTTCGATCCCTGGATTGGGAAGACAGCCTAGAAAAGGAAATGACAATCCACTCCAGTATTCTTGCCTGGGAAACCCCATGGACAGAAGAGCCTGGAGGGCTACAGTCCAGGGGTCTGCAAAAGAGTTGGACACGACTTAGCAACTAAACGACAACTGCACAGCACAGGGAACTCTGCTCTGTAATAATTCTGTAATAATATACATGGGGAAAGTATCTGAAAAAGAAAAATATGTATATATGTATAACTGAATCACTTTGCTGTACACCTGAAATTAACACAATAGTCCAATATAAAATAAAAATTAAATAAAAAACAAGGTAATCTGTATGTGTGTATGTGTGTATTTGTGCGTGCGTGCATGTGTTTGCTTTGCTTGCTTATGTAACAATTAAACAAAAAGTTTACCTTTGGCCACATACTTCCCTAAACTTCTAGAGACAGATAGTATACTTCTATGAGCAGTGGATTCTCCACCTGTCTCTCAGAAGGTCTAAACTCACCTGCAGGTTCCCATCTGTGCAGGTTCCCTGGGTCAGGTCAGATGGTCGGACTGTGGGAATGGAAGATTTCCCGGCAGGAAAACCCCAGACTGCGGGGGGGGGTGGTCCACACAGTCTTTTTTATCCCTGAGGAGATGAGAGGCTTTTAAATAACAATTAATGCTTTGAATAGTGCTTTACAGTTTAATTTTTTTCAAAATTACATCATTTTGTCCACGATGTGGCATATGGGATCTTAGTTCCCTGACCAGGGGTTGAATCCGTGCCTCCTGCAGTGGAAGTGCAGAGTCTTAACCACACTGGACCACCAGGGAAGTCCCATGTACAGTGGTTTATGATTTAGAAGTCCTTTACCATACATCATATCACCTGCCTGGGGCAAGCTATAAAATCTGTGCAAGATGAAAATGCAAACCCTTGTTTAAAAATTTTTAGGAATCTCAGGATGGCAACATGGAGCATCAAGCCAAGCTCAGAGCACTGTGTGATGACCTAGGTGGCCACCTGTAAAACCAGCCTTCCTCCTGCTGACATTCAGAACTGACCGTTTGAAACATCAGCAACCCACTGCCTTCCATACCCAAGGCCTCTCCCCTCTTACCCCTCCATCTCTGTAAAGCAGCTGCAAATTACAAACACACAGCCCAAACTGGCTTACACAATAAGGAAATGTATTGGATCACATGACTAGCAGTCAAGAGAGAGGGTGGGCTTCAGGACCTACATGGGCCATGGTCTCTGGATGTTTTCCTGGCCTGCCCTGGGTTTGTTCACTTGGGCGGTGATATCATCCTCCAGCCAGAAGCAAGGATGGCTGCATAAGCTCTGGACCTTCCCACTGTGCAACACAGTGTCCCAAAGAAGAGAAACCTCCCAGCAGTGCTCTGCTTATCTCCCCTGTGAAATATCAGTCTGACTGATAAACCCACATCCCCGGACCAAACCCTGCACAGAGGAATGTTGTGTGCTGGCCCAACCTGGGGTCCTCTGACCAAGACCTGGCAAGGGTCAGAGAAGTGAAATTACCTCAGTTGACTTCAGCAGCCCTTTCCTGGTCCAACTGAGGTCCAGTCCCTGCACACATGGCTACTCCACAGTACAGGGTGTTACAGAGACTGCGCCCGCACCCCTTGGTGACAGCTGCCATGGGCAGCCATGTTTTCTAGCACATTGCATTGACCTCCAGCTACGTCTGATTGGACCATGAGTATTCTAATCTGGGGACCTCCAATCCGTTGGCCGTACAATGCAGAGAAAGATGAACTGGGCCGGATTGTTGCTCTGAGCATTTGAAGAAGAAATTATAAGACTGGTCCACCAACAGATGAATCAATAAAGATGGTGTGGTACATATAGACAATGGAATACTACTCAGTAATAAAACAGAACAAAATAATACCATTTGCAGCAACATGGATGGAACTAGAGATCATCATACCAAGTGAAGTATGTCAGAAAGAGAAAGACCAATGCTGCATGATATGGTTGACATGTGGAATCTAAAATACGACACAAATGAACTTATCTACAAAGCAGAAACAGATTCACAGACATAGAGAACAGACTTGTTGCCAAGGAGGAGGCAGGTGGGGGAGAGATGGATGGGGAGTTTGGGATTAGCAGATGCAAACTAGTATATATAGAATGGATAGACAACAAGGTCCTACTGCATAGCACAGGGAACTATGTTCAATACCCTGTGATAAACCATAATGGAAGAGA
>NW_011494861.1:6819546-6820654 GCF_000754665.1 Bison bison bison
CAAGAATATAGATTATATGTGTATATACATTGTACATTATATTATACATATTATAATATACATATATATTATATTATACATATATATTATATATGTGTATATATATGTGTATATATAAGTGAATCACTTTCCTTTACAGCAGAAATTAACACAGCATTGTGAATCAACTACATTTTAATATTAAAAAAAAAAAAGAAACTACAGGGCTGAGAGAAGAAGGCAGTCAGTATGCAAATTTGAAGTTTAAACATAGCAATGTAGAAAGAAGTCAGAGAGGCTACAGGGGGTCTTGAGCACCTGAAGTCATGAGGAAGAAGAAAGCCTGGACAAGCTTAAGCTATAGAGGACAGAAAACATGTTGATTAAAGAGTGAGAAGCAGGCGAGGGGAGCAGAGGAGCTTGGAGAAGCTGACTTGTGTTAATGGCAGTAGCCAGAGTAAAACATACAAACTGCTCCTGTGAGCAGTTTGATCACCAGGGCAGCCCTGAATCAGAACAGCCCTCTAGCTGCTGGAATTTCTGAGTCTGCATATCCAGCATTTCCTGGACTCCTTACCTGTGCCTAGCCCTCCCCTTCCTCTCCCACCACCGTTCTTTGACTGTTTTTGTGTTTCTTTACAACCAGAGGAGCCCTGTCTCAAGCAAGGGATCTTAGATTTCTAACTGCACTTGTCAGCTGAGTGAGAGACAAGGAATACAAGAAAATAGCCATTCATTTATTCATCCATTCATTCATTCATACTGAAAACCTTGTACCCCATACTCCTTTGGGGATATTAGCAATAGGCTTCCTTGGTGGCTCAGAAAGTAAAGACTCTGCCTGCAATGCAGAAGACTGGGGTTCGATCCCTGAGTTAGAAAGATTCCCTGGAGAAGGAAATGGCTACCCATTCCACTATTCTTGCCTGGAGAATTCCAAGGACAGAGTAGCCTGGAGGACTTCAGTCATGGGGTCACAAAGAGTCAGACACGACCGAGTGAGTAACACACACACACATTCAGGAACATCACAGCCAGATTGGGGGAAGGGAGAAGACAGACAGGTAAACAAGTAATTAGGCTGTGCTGTGATGAGCATGATCAAGAGAGGAAGGCAGTGATGGAAATG
>NW_011494861.1:6820754-6852802 GCF_000754665.1 Bison bison bison
ACTCAGCCACCTCAGAGGGAAGTGCCTCCGAAGCTTAAACCTCATTAGAAATGTTTGCTCCGAGGGAAGACGAGAGGCAAATGTTTGATAATAAACAAGCATATGGCGGATTAGTTTCCCTCCTCCTCCCCACTGTTTCCCTGTATCTGTAATTCTTCCAGTCGCATGACAAAAGAATTAAAAACAAACAAACACGGTTGATCCTGAGAGCTCTGCGCAGGTTGGTTCTGACGATGGACTGAAGTTCACAAAAGTGCAGCTCCTGGTTACTAAGAACTGTGATAACCAAAGCATATCCATGGTAACTGATCAGAAACATAGGAAATCTATGGCCTAGGAATCACTGATGAAACAGAGTAATCTGAGTAGATGATACTGACTTATGAATCCAGTTATGAAATTTTATTAGAAAAGGAATTATACCTTCAGAGAAAAGAAGGGGTTCACATATCAACAAACATCCATCTGCATCAGAGTAAATAACCTCACCTAGATTCCAAAGGAATTGTCCATTTCTCTGAAGACGTCCAGGGATTTGAGACTCAAAAGCCGTGTGTTTATTGGTGGGGTGGGGTTTCAGGGGAGCAGAGAATGAGGGAAAACTTGTATATTTCTCTGGGGAGTATCTAACCACTCTTTCATGACTCATCTCATGGTCATTCAATAAATCCACTGCAAATTCACAGCTTGACGCTTCATACTGAAAGGCTACTTTAAGAAAGCACTAAGTCCTACAGGTGGGAAATCTTGCCAGGTCTCCGGAGCAAAAGGGCCCAAGGACCCTGTTGTTTAAGCATCCTATATATACTAGTTTGCATCTGCTTATCCCAAGCTCCCAACAAGGCGCTACTGTAAGTGGTGATGATTCAGTCGCTAAGTCGTGTCTGACTCTTATGACCCCATGGACAGTAGCCTGCCAAGCTCCTCTGTCCGTGGGATTTCCCAGGCAAGAGTACTGGAGTGAGTGAGTTGCCGTTTCCTTTTCCAGGGAATCTTCTTGACCCAGGGATTGAACCCTCAGACCTGAGTCTCCGGGATTGCAGGTGGATTCTTTACCACTGAGCCACCAGGGAGGCCCATCCTACTGCATAGCACAGGGAATTATATTCAATATCCTGTGATACACCAGAGTGGAAAAGAATATGAAAAACAATGCACATATATATATATATATATAATCACTTTGCTGAGTAGAAATTAACACACTATAAATCAACTATACTTCAATAAAAAAATTTTAAGAAAGAAAAAAAAAAAACACCTCCAAGGAAATTTGGTCTAAACTTTGGAGAAGGACCTTAGCTTAATGCTTAGAGAGAAATAATTACAGCCCACCCCCTCCCTACCTCATTGGGACCTCACTAACATGCAAGATGTGCCATTAAACTTCTGAAACAAATAGCACTGCATAAATCATAAAGACTGAAATTTAATTTTTATATTACAATGGAGACAAGCAAGCCTGAGAAGAAGGCCCTAAGGTCAGCCAAGGGGAACAGAAATTGATTTCTTCATGAAGTCATCGTGCTGCAAACCCCTGGCCAGAGGTGACCTGGCCAGTGTCCACATCTGTATCAGAGAATCCAAACTGCCCTCCTCTCATACTTAGAAAACAGATTAATAACACAGCAAGCGATGATTGCATTAACGGTGTCACAGCTGCCTGTCTGATGAATTGCAACGGGCAGAAGTGTATATGGAAGCCACATTTTCAGAGTCAATGAGTTTTGATAATTGAGTTTATCTCACACAATGAGTACAGTTCTAGGAAATCTAGATAAAAAGCGTTACGGGCTTTGTTTGCTTAAGTGCTTCCTGAGCAGGACCATTAGCTTCCTACGACTTTTTTGGACATTTTGTTGTCATTCCATCCTGGGTAGGGTTTTCAGCAGAGATCTCAGGCATCATTTTCACCCCCACAGAACAGTTTTTGAATAATGTATGGGAGGACAAGCGAATCACACAGGACAAAGTCCAAAGCTCTGGTTAGTGGATGCTAAGGGGAGCCTGACCTCTATGGCTTTGTTGTCATCCCCCATTACACACCGAAGCCCCCGAGAGAGGGTCCTGGGGGCACAGTTTGAAAACCACTGCACGATCCACAGTAAACCTCCACGCCTCTTTCCTAGTTAATAGAGTGTCACTGAAGCCTTGGGGAAGGGCTGGACTTGGCTTGGCCCTGGTGTGGGTCTGTACAACTAGAGAGGGAGGTGAGCACTGCCTGGGAAGACAATGTGCTTAGGCAAAGGGGGAGGGGTGGGAGGGAGTCTGGGATGGCAGGAGCCTAGGAGCCGATGGGGAACAGGAGGACCAAGACGGGACAGGAAGAAGAGAGACTGGAAAGTGGGGTGGGACAAGGACACAGTGGGTCTTGAACACCAAGTTAAGAAATTTGACCTTTGTCTTGTGACTGATTGTATCACTTTGCCAGGGCTGCCATGACAAAGAGTCACAGACTAGGGGGCCTGTAAGACAGACATTTTTTTTTAAGATTTTCTTTTTATGTGGACTGTGGTTATTTTATCTTTGATTGTACTGGGTCTTCGTTGCTGCACATGGACTTTCCCTGGTTGCGGCAAGCTGGGGTTACTCTTCATTGCGGTGCATGGGCTTGTCATTGCACTGCCTTCTCTTACTGTGGAGCACAGGCTCTAGGCACATGGGCTTCAGCAGTTGTCAAGCAGAGGCTTAGTTGCTCCGAGGCTTGAAGGATCTTTCCTGACCGGGGATCAAACCCATGTCCCCTGTATTGGCAGGTGGACTCTTATCCACTGTACCACCAGGGAAGTCCTATGTGGACCATTTTTAAAGATGTCATTGAATTTGTTACAATATTGCTTCTGTTTTATGGTTTGGGGTTGTGGGCCATGAGGCATGTAGGGTCTTAGCTTTCTGACCAGGTATCGAACCTGCACCCCCTGCATTGGAAGGTGGTCTTAATTAACCACTGGACCACCAAGAAAATCTCTAAATGATATTTCTAGAAGCTAGAAGTTCAAGATCAGGATGTAGTCAGGTTGCTTTCTTCTGAAGCCTCTCTCCCTGGCTAACAGACAGCCATCTTCTCTCTGGGTCTTCACACGGTCTTCCCTCTGTGTGTGTGTCCTAATCTCCTCATCTTAGGGACACAAATCATATCGGATTAGGGCCCACCCAAGTGACCTCTTTTTAGATTACTTCTTTGAAGACCCAGTTTAAATGCAGTCATATTCTTAGGTACCAGGAGTTAAGACTTCACCAAACAAATTTGGAAGGCACACCTTTCAGCCCATAACAATGAGATTTATATTTATATCATACATAGATAAATACATATTTTTAGGCTTTAAAAAAAATTCATCTGGCAATAGGGCAAAAAAAAATTGATTGGCTCCAGGCATAGTGCAAAAGTGGAGAGAGTTAGAAAAGAGAAAAGCCTGAAGACACAGCCCACTGCAGAGCTGTAAAATAGTGCACATGCAATAAGCAAGGAATAAACAACTGTAATTACTTGCTGGCTCGGAAGGTGCAGTCCAGTCCATGCATACCATGGGAGTTCCGTGTGTGGCCACGGGCTTGTGGAGGGCTCACATCTCAAGGGGTGGATTTCAGATAGGAGAGCTGAGGGAGTGAAAAAGCAAAAGTGTTAGTAGCTCAATCATGTCTGACTCCTTGCAACCCCATGGACTGTAGCCCACTAGGCTGCTCTGTCCATGGGATTCTCCAGGCAAGAACACTGGAATGCGTTGCCATTCCCTTCGCCAGGGGATCTTCCCAACCCAGGGATGAACCCGGGTCTCCTAAAATGCAGGCAGATTCTTTACAATCTGAGTTGAGGGAGGGTCTACATTTTAAAACGGAGAAGGCAATGGCACCCCACTCCAGTACTCTTGCCTGGAAAATCCCATGGATGGAGGAGCCTGGTAGGCTGCAGTCCATGGGGTCACTAAGGGTCGGACTCGACTGAGCGACTTCACTTTCACTTTTCACTTTCATGTATTGGAGAAGGAAATGGCAACCCACTCCAGTGTTCTTGCCTGGGGAATCCCAGGGACGGGGGAGCCTGGTGGGCTGCCGTCTATGGGGTCACACAGAGTTGGACACGACTGAAGTGACTTAGCAGCAGTAGCAGCAGCTACATTTAAAAAGAGGTGAAGAAAGAACCCAAGTACAGGCTTTGCCGCTGGAACCAGTGTTTGCAGACCTCCATCTGTAAAGTCTGGACAAGACTGCACTACTGGGGGCTTCTGGCCCAAATTCACTAGGTTAGGATGTGCTGCTCAGAGCATGATATTTAAATTTGAAGGGCTGGGGACTTCCCTGGTGGTCCAATGGCTAAGACTCTCATTCAAAACGCAGGGGGCCCAGGTTTGATCCCTGCTCAGGGAACTAGATCCCACATGCTGCAACTAAAAGATCCTGCGTGCTGCACCTAACACCCAGCACAGCCGAGGAAGTAAAAAAAAATAATAATAAATTAAATATGAAGGACTTTGTCCTCGCATCTTAACTGATCCTGAAGAGATGCCCAGATTCGATGCTGAAAGAGCACTTGCTTCCTTCGATGACTTGGGGTTTTGCATTTTTATCCTGTTGGAATACACTAGACAACCTCTCAGGGTCCCTGAATCCCAACAAGGCAAACAGCAGCCCCCAGTGGAGGATGGGGGGGGGGGGGGGCGTCTCCCATCTGAGCAAGTCACACAGTTGCTAGCACCCCTACCCTGCATGTGTTTCAATGGGACTGATTTTTCAGAAAGAATTTTTAGACAAGCTCAAATAACAATCTCAAAAAGCCAGACTCCAGAGAACAATGAGAAAATGTAGAAAAGCCAAATATAAAAATACTGGCACATGCAGAAGAAAAGAAAAGAAAAATCAATTCACTTCCACAGATTACAACTGGTAATTCCCAGAGGGACGGGTAGATTTTGGAAGAGAAAAAGAGATTATATTTTATGGGAAGAGATACAATAACCATTCTCTTCCCATAAAGCAACTGATGGAAGATTGTCTCTGCTCCATAGCTACACTGCACATTTTCGGGATAATACTAACAGGAAATCAATAGGATGTTTTCTATGTGAAAAGACATTATCTCTCTGGAATCCCAGCATGGCTAATCAGGCTACAGAAGATCTTCATGAAAACTTACCATTCACCATTCATCTTGGTCCTGGGACAGTAAGTAGCTCTTAAATCCAGACCTTTGTTTATTTAAAAATTATTCCCATTTTTTTTTAAAGAAATAATCATATAGAAAGCTTCACCCTTCATTAGCACCAACAAGCCTTCAGAAAACACCCCATGACAAGTGTCTCCACAGTGGGCCAGTGCCCTTCAGAAAGTCCCTCCCACCCATGGGTAAAGAGCCATAACTTTAGCCACCAGAAGTTTCATCAAGGCATAATGTGGCAGCTGGGCTTCTCTGGTGGTTCAGTGGTAAAGAATCTGCCTCCAGTGCAGAAGAAGTAGATTTGATCCCTGGGTCCAGAAGATCTCCTGGAGAAGGAAATAGCAACCCACTCCAGTATCCTTAGGGCTTCCCTCATAGCTCAGCTGGTAAAGAATCCACCTGCAATGCAGGAGACCCCATTTGATGTCTGGGTTAGGAAGATCTGCTGGAGAAGGGATAGACTACCCAC
Source organism: Bison bison bison (assembly GCF_000754665.1). NCBI lineage: Eukaryota > Metazoa > Chordata > Mammalia > Artiodactyla > Bovidae > Bison > Bison bison. The sequence goes on from NW_011494861.1 coordinate 6,826,379, forward strand.
TCAAAAATTCTTGAGCTTCCCTAGTAGCTCAGCTGGTAAAGAATCTGAGACCTGGGTTCAATCCCTGGGTTGGGAAGATCCCCTGGAGAAGGGAAAGGTTTTGTGGCCTGGAGAATTCCATGAACTATATAGTTCATGGGGTCGCAAAGACTCGGACATGACTGAGCGACTTTCACTTTCACTTTCTTTCCAGTATCCTTGCCTGGAGAATCCCATGGACAGAGAGGAGCCTGTCAGGCTACAGTACATGGGGTCACAAAGAGTCAGACACAACTGAGCAATGGAATAGCAATGTGCCAGCTACGACAAGCTCAGTGGGATTTATGGGATCTTGTTTTTAACACCCACGGGTCTGACAGAGAACCAAAGTTAATATTAGCCAAAAAAAAAAAAAGTTTGTGCTGGGGTAATTTTCCCGAGAAAGGCTTTGGTGGCTGGTGGATTTGAACGCTTTTATACATGTGCCCTTGGTCAGGTGACCCATAAGTATGCAAGAGACTGGACATCTTGTCTCTCCTTCCTCAGTAGGATGTCAACTCCATCCTGGAAGTCTCTCATTTTTCCAAGAAACTAATTTGATTGTCCCACTCAGATCAGGTTTGGGTTTAGCACTGGGTCTGCCCTGGTTGTAGTTTCCTAGGGCTGCCTTAACACAATACCAAAAACTGGAGGTCTCAAAACAACAAGGGACTTCCCCAGTGGCCCAGTGGTTAAGAATCTGCCTTCCAATGCAAGGGACTCGAGTTTGATCCCCGGTCAGGGAACTAGGATCCCACACGCCCAGAGCATCTAAACTTTCATGCCACAGCTAGAGAAGCCTATTTCACAAGGAAGAGTCAATACAGCCAAAAAAACCAACAGTAATAATAAAACAACAGAAATTTGGGTGGAGGCTAGAACTCTGAAATCAAGGTGTCGGCAGGGCTGTGCCTTCCCTAAGGGCTCCCAAGGAGAATCCTTCCTGGTTTCATCCAGCTTTGGAGGCTTCCAGCAATCACTGGCGTTCCACATTTCCAGAGAAAAGCATATTGTAATATACTAGGGTTTAGGACTTTAACATGTCTTTTTTTTAGAAGACACGATTTAAGCTGTAACAGCCCTCAAGGAACTGACCTCTTACTAAGTACTGACTAGATAACTCCTAACATGGTTAGGTTACATCAGGGTTTCTCAACCTTGGCATATAGGACATATTGTCCGGGCAATTCTTCACTGTGGGGAGTCGTCCTGGGCACTGGAGGAGGTTTAGCAAAATCTCTTGCTCCTGCCAATTAGAGATGCCAGAACACTCCTCCACCCTTGTGACAGGCTGTCTCTAGATATTGCCAAAAAGACCCCTGACTGGGCACAATTACCCCTGGTTGAGAATCACTGGCTTAAATGAAATGAAAACCAAGCTTATAAAGGTGCCACGTGTTGGATCCCTGGGTCAGGAAGATTCCTCTGGAGGAGGAAATTGCAACTCGCTCCAGTATTCCTGCCTGGAAAATCCCCACAGAGGAGCCTGGTGAGCAATAGTCCACGGGGTTGCAAAGAGTCAGACATGACTAAGCAACTGAGCATCACAGTAGGTTGAATGCATACAAAGAGGTTAGGTTAGATATGCATCAATCAAAGGTTTCCTAGAAGATATGAATCCTAAGCAGCTCCCTAAACATCTGGATTTTCTTTCATTTATTCAGCAATTATTTACCGAGTGCCAACTATATATCAGGTACGGGACTGATCTGAGCACCGGGAGAAAAATAGACAACCGCATTGATTTGAAACCTCTGCCTTAAACATCATGTGTTTCAGGGGATTCCCTGGCAGTCCAGTGGTTAGGACTCCATGCTTCTACTGCAGGGCGCATGGGTTTGATCCCTGGTCAGGAAACTAAGTCTCCGCAAGCCACATAGCTTGACCAAAAACAAGCAAGCAAACAAACAAAACACATCATCTATTTCAGCGAGAAAGACCAAAAGTATGAGGTAAATAAAATATATACAGTTGGCCCTCCAGCAACACAGTTTCAAACTGCATGGGTCCCCTTACATGCAGATTTTTTTAATAGTACAGTCCCACAGGAGTCCCAGTAGGCTAAATCTTCGGATTCCCAAGTGGGGATACAGAGAGACCGTGTGTATTAGAAGGCCAACCATAAGTCACACTTGGATTTTGACTGTGAGGAGGATTGGCACCCTGAAACCCCACGTTCTTCAAGGGTCAAGCATAGTATGGTAAATAATGCTACCTGTGAATGCAAAAAAAACTAAAGCTGGCAAGGAAGGTAGGAAGTGTTGGGAGGATGCTGAAATTTTTCCAGAGTGGCCTAGGAAGAGCTCACTGAAATGTGGATGCAAGTCTTAGAAATGGGGGCAAGCCAGGGAAATTTGGGCAGAGGTCACGTAGGCAGAGGGGAGGGCAGGGGCCAAGGCCCTGAGGCAGAGATATTCCCAAGGTGTCTGAACATCAGGAGGCCTGTGGAACAGAGAGAGCGATAGGAGGGGACGGTAGGAGGGGAAGTCAGGGAGGTAACCTCAGGGTACAGACAATACAGGGTTTGTGGTCCGAGTAAAGGCATGCCGTCACTCCAAATGATGTGAAAAGCCAGTGGAGATATATGCGGAGGGATGAACGTGGACCAGTGTGTTGGGTGGTGTGAGACGTGGTGAGATTCTAAATGCACGTATTTGAAGGTACCGCCAAGAAGACTTACTGATGTGCTGAACGGAGAATCAGTCTTTGGCTTTGACTAATGGAAAAACAGTCAGTATTAATTGAGATGGGCGGGGGTGGGCTTCCCTGGTGGCTCAGTGGTAAAGAATTTGCCAGCCAATGCAGGAGACACGGGTTCCATCCCTGGTCCAGGAAGATTCCGCATGCCTCAGAGCAACTAAGCCCATGTGCCACGACTACTGAGCCTGCGCTCTAGAGCCCATGTGCTCCACAATAAGACAAGTCACTGCAGTGAGAAGCCCGTGCGCCTCAGCTAGAGAGTAGGCCCGCTTGCCACAACTAGAGAAAAGCCTGTCCAGCAACAAAGACCCAGCACAGCCAGAAATAATAAATAAATAAAATTTTCCAAAAAAATTTTTTTAATGTGCTAATCTGAAGGTTCTTTATTTTTAAAAAAATTGAGATGGGAAGTCTGAAGAAGGAGTGTGTTTGGAGGGATTATCAGAGGATTAAGGTTTTTTAATGTAGTAAATATAAATAACAAAATTTACCACTCTAACCATTTTGAAGTATACAGTTCTGTGTCATTTAATTCATTCATTGTTGTACAACCACCACCACCCTCCATCTCTGGTACTGTTATAGCTTCTCCAGCTGAGACTGTGTACCTATTACCCCACCCCTTCTCCCCAACAATCACCATTCTATTGATACTTTGTCTCTATGAATTGGACTAGTCTAGAATCTCATGTAAGAGGAATCATACAGTATTTGTCCTTTTGTGACTGGCTCATTTCACCTAGCATAATGTCATCAAGCCTCCGTCAAATTGAGGCATGTCAACATTCCCTTCCTTTTTAAAGCTGAATAATATTCCAGCGTGAGTAGGTATCACATTTGAATTCTCCATTCATCCATTGACGGACACTTGGGTTGCCTCCACTCATTGGTTACTGCAAGTAACACTGCTATGAACTTGAGTGGACAAGTATCAGTGTGAGTTCCTATTTTCAGTTCTGGACATATATTTAGGAGTAGAGTTACTGAATCATACGGTAATTCTGCCTAAGTTTTCAAAGAACTGTCCTGCCATTTCCCACTGCAGCTGCACCATTTTACATCCCTATATGCAATGCACAAGAGTTCCAATTTCTCCACATCTTCAGTATGGATTTTAGCAGAAAGGTCAGACCAGCTACACCAATTTGCGAATCAGAGCTTACCAATGGAGTTTATTTGTTTATTAATATTTATTCATTTATTTGGCTGTGCCAGGTCTTAGTTGTGGCATATGGGATCTAACTCCCTGTCAAGGGATCAAACCCTCACCCCCTGCATTGGGAGTTCAGAGTCTTAGCCACCGGACCACCAGGGAAGTCCCCTACAGATGATATTTAAAGTCATCACACTGGCTGAAATCATCTAGGTCTGTGTCGTTCAACAGAGTAGCCTCAAGCCACATATGGTCATTTACCTTTATATTAATTGAAATTAATTAAAACTTTAATTCCTTAGCAACATTTCAGGTACTCTCTAAACACATGTGACTAGCGGCTATTGCATTGGACAGCACAGATCCAGAACATCCCCATCATCACATAAAACTCCACTGGACAGCACTGGTTAGGAATACAGAGAATATAAAAAAGAAGCTTCGACTTCCCTGGTGGTCCAGTGGCTAAGACTCTGTGTTCCCAATGCAGGGTCCCAGGATTCAAGCCCTGGTTGGGGAGCTAGATTCCACAGGCCACAACTAAGAGTTCAAATGCCACAACTAAAGATCCTGCATGCCACGACTAAGGCCCAGCACAGACATATAAATAAAAACAAACAGAAGAGGCAGAGGTCCACGCCCGGAGTCAGAGGGCGCTTTAACACTGAGATCTATGGCAGAGCTGAGTACAGTCCTCCTAGAGCTGTTACCCTCTTTGCCAGGGACAGTTCCAACTGTGCTTATGGCCCTAGGATAATTAATAGTGGCTCCTTCCACTCTGAAAAGTGCTCCAGTGTGGGTGATAATATGGTCACCCCACCTACACCCCACCTACATCTCATCTACACTGAAGTAAGAGTTACCAGGTGGCATCTCCCGTGAAGGGAATATGCAGAGCTGCAGTGACTCAGAATCCACACCCGGGCTGCCCCACCAGACACTCAGCTCATTACTGGGAGCCATTTAGAGGATTGGTTACAGTCTGCTTCTCTCTATGACTAAACCATCCTGGAGAAATCTGTGCATGTTCAAGGCTGTGCCTTTGGGACCGGCTGGAAGCAGGTGTGAACTCCAGGCCCCTGTGCTAAGGGTCACAAGGACAAGCACATAGCCTTGTGTCCCCTTGTTTCTTTCACTCACTGGTTCTGATGCCCTGACAAAGGATGAGTTTCGACTCATAAAGACTCTGCCTCTGACATCTCCTGCTAGAACGCGCCTCTCTCCCACAGCCTACCCTGGGGCCACCATCTGCTTATTTACAGCAAATCTCACTTCACCTGTTGACATTTACATGCACATGCCCAAACTAAAAGATAGCCTGAAGAATGAGGGATGAGTAGATCTGGGGTGTTCCCAGGCCACTCCATGCTTCCTTCACTAGGTGGGCTGGAATATGGTAGACAAGCAGGAAGTTAAGGGCATGCATTCCGAAATCCCCTCTGACACCTTCACAATGAGTGAAACCCCGTGGTAGGCAAAAACAATAGCCCTTGTTTAATTCTGAAGTTTATATGCACGTTGGCATGGTTCTAGCTCAACCTCTCATTTCCATGGAAACCATGTATGAGGCTACAAAAAGAGGATTCTGACCAGAGTGAGAAAGGAGTAGTAGTGATGAAACTTGCTTTCAGATAAGCTTCTGGTAAAAGGAAGGACAGGAGAAAACCAAGAGGAGCTCCAGGTACCTAAAGCTATTGTTAGGGAGAGTGATGCTCTCAAGACATGCAGAATGAGAACTCGCCGCCCAAGCAGAGCCTGCTGACCCCGGAGCTGATTCTGATCATCTAGGTGGCTGGGTGGTTCATCCAAAACGGCTTTTATTTTTTAACTGATTTATTTACTTTTGGCTACACTAGGTCTTTGTGGCTATGCACAGGCTTTCTCTAGCTGCTGTGCACGGGCTTCTCACTGCTGTGGCTTCTCTTGTTGCAGAGCACGTGCTCCAGGGCTTGAGGGCTCAGGAGTTGTGGCGCACAGGCTTAGGTTGCTCCTCCACATGTGGAATCATCCTGGACCATGGATCGAACCCCTGGCCCCTGCAGTGGCAGGTGGACTCCCATCCCCTGTACCATTGGGGAAGTCCAAGACTGCCTTATTTTTGTTTTCTTAAGAAAAACCACACATTCTTCAGTCAATGGCTCTCCTCTATAAGGAGAGGCATGGGATGGGAGAGTAGAAGGGACCCATGGTGTCAGTTTCCTGTGACTGCCATATAAAGTGCCACAAACTGGAGGACTTAAAAAGCAGACATGTGGGGCTACCCTGGGGGCCCAGTGGTACAGAACCTACCTGACAATGCAGGAGACACTAGTTCAATCGCTGATCTGGGAAGATCCCACATGGCACAGGGCAACTAAGGCCATGTGCCACAACTACCAAGCCTATGGCACCAGAGTCCAGAAGCCACAGCTGCGGAAGTCCACATGCTCTAGAGCCCACGCTCCACGACAAGAGAAGCCTCCACAATGAGAAGCCCGCGCACCGCATTTAGAGAGTAGCCCCCAGATGCCACAACTAGAGAAAAGCCCACGCAGCAATGAAGACCCAGCACAGCCAAAAATAAACAAACAAAAAAAAGCAGACATCTATTCTTTCACCGTTCTGAAAGCCAGAAGCCTGAAATCAGAGTGTCAGCAGAACCACACTTCCTCTGAAGGATCCTAGGGCAGGATCCTTCTTGGATCCTGCCGACTTCTGGTGTCTCCTGGCACCCTCTGGCTTCTGGCAGCATTGCTCCAATCCCTGCCCCTGTGTTGACATGAATGCCTTCCCTGCATCTATGTCTCAAATCTCCTCTGCCTTCTTCTTATAAGGACGCCTGTCTTTGGATTTAGGGCCCAATCAAAATCCAGGAGAATGTCAACTTGAGATTTTTAAATATGCAAAGACCCTTTCCCCAAATGAGCTTGCATTCACAGATTCCAAAGATTAAGACCTGAACATGTATCTGGGGGGACCACTATCCCCACATCACAGGAGACTCTGCCCTGGGAGCTGCAAAAATTCACTCTGTGCACCAACAAGGTGATGCCATGAGTCCTGAGGCTTTGGCCAATTTCAGAGGCACGGCAAGACCAGTTTCTATCACACTGAGACCTGCCAACACAGGAAAGCTGAGGCGTTGCCATGGCAATTCCAAACCTTGAAACTTTTGTCCTTTTGTATTGTTTGCAAGGAACTAATTGCTCTACCATCACATGAAACTCATGAATCAAATAGATGGGCTGTTTCTGGAGGAAAACTGTTGCTCAGAGTGGGAACTTCCCTCTCATCAAGCAAACAAAATCTGTGACATCCTTTGGATTTCCCCGAATGACCATTGTCCTAGCCTTAGCAGTAACCTTAAACTCCCAATCAGACACATCTGGTAAGAGCGGAGAGAAGTACCACCCATACTTAGTGCCCTCCACCACTCCAGCTCAGAAGAGACTTTGAAAATGCTGGTCTTTGGACTTCCCTGGTTGTCCAGTGATTAAGACTCCATACTTCCAAAAAAAAAGAAAAAAAAGACTCCATGCTTCCAATGCAGGGGCTGCAGGTTCAATCCCTGGTTGGGGAACTAAAATCCCACACGATGTGGGGCATAGCCAAAAAGAGAGAGAGAGAAAGAGAAAGAAAAGGCCAGGGGTAACACGGACAGAAGAGGAAAAGCCTCAGTATCAATAGTTTATCATGATGGATACGCTCTGCCAGGCGCAGAACACGTTACAAGGAGCTGGCAGAAGGGCCAGGCAGCAGGTGAAAGCCTATTTCTTGGAGACACCCTGTCTTTTTTGTTCACCCTTCCTGGGATTTTCATGCAGGTAGGCATGTAAGAGGAATGATTTTAGTAAACGCATCAGAGTTTCATCCTAGACAGAATTTTGGCTGAAGGTTCTGTGGATGATTCTCTGCTCTGTGAATAAAGACAGCTGTGACTACCCTCTTCACTTCATCCATCACCAAGGCAAGAATTCAGCACCTTGCCTTGGTAGCATGCGGGGATGTGAACACATGGCCCCACGCGGCAGTCATGGCATGGAGCTCCAGAGAAAGGAAAATGCAGAGGAAACCCTCTCCTTCTCAATAATATTTCACAATAGATACAGTTTTTGCTCCTATCACAGTTACAGACTGTGATCAGCTTAAAAATGAAACATCAGACCTGCCTGGTGATCCATTGATTATGCCTGCCAGTGCAGGGGACATGGGTTTGATCCTGGTCTGGGAAGATCCCACATGCCATGGAGCAACTGAGCCCTTGTGCTACGTCTACGGAGCCCACATGCCCTAAAGCCCATGCTCCACAAGAGAAGCCACTGCAATGAGAAGCCCACGCATTTCAATGAGAGAGTAGCTGCCACTCTCCGAAACTAGAGAAAGCCTGCAAGCAGCAACGAAGACCCAGTGCAGCCAAAAATAAATTTGCTTTCAAAAATGAAATGTCAGAAATAGGACAACAAAGTTAAGATGGTCTTCAAACTTAGGGTTCTCAAGAAAAAAATTTTCAAGTTCTCTTTACGGAAGGAGGTTGTGCGTTTTTAAAAGAATAGGATAATTAAACATATTGTCCACAAAATTATTTAAAAGGCCCCACCTCTGGACAAGGAAGTGATGACAGTAACATTTTCCTGAAATCGTTACCCTCTCTGTTCTAAACCTTCAAGAACAGTTTGCTTTGCCCACTTCTGTTGATCAGGACCACAGGTCTGCCCTCTGCTGGTGAAGGGACAGTTCAGCATCATTACAACTGGAAAGGGGATGGCTGTCGGGCCAATTTCCCAGCTGCCTTGCCAGAGATGCAGAAATGTGCTAAATCTCCTAATTCAGAGACTTTTAAAAAATAATTTATCATGTGTCCGACTCTTCGTGATCCCATGGATTGAAGCCCCCCCAGGCTCCTCTCCTCTGTAATCTCCCAGAGTTTGTTCAAATTCATATCCATTGAGTCAGTGATACCATCCAACCATCTCATCTTCTGCCATCCCCTTTTTCTTTTGCTTCAGTCTTTCCCAGCATCAGTTACACATCGACATATATCCATTCTCTTTTTTTTAACTTTGGTTTGTTTTTTGTTTTTAAAATGTATTTATGTATTTGCTTTTGGGTACACTGGGTCTTTGTTGCTGTGCAGGGGCTTTCTCTAGTTGCAGCAAGGCGGGGTGCTCTCTAGTTGACATGCACAGGCTTCTCACTGTGGCGGCTTCTCTTGTTGTGGAGCACGGGCCCAGGTGAGCAGGCTTCAGTGGTTGTGGCACACAGGCTTAGTTGCCCTGTAGCACCCTGTGGCATGTGGAATCTTCCTGGACCTGGGATTGAACCAGCTCCCTTTGCATTGCAAGGAAATTCCTAACCACTGGACCATCATGGGAAGTCCTCTTCTTTTAAACATTTATTTATTAGACAGTGAGGGATCTTCGTTGCGGTCCACAGGAGTTTTTGTGGCAGCGTGTAGACTCTCTAGCTGTGGCACATGGGCTCCCGAGTGTGTGGGCTCAGGAGCTGCAGGACGTAGGCTTAGTTGCTCCAAGGCGTGTGCGATCTTAGCTTCCCCAACCAGGGATGGAACCTGAGTCCCCTGCATTGCAAGGTAGATTCTTAACAACTTGGCCACCAGGGAAGCCTTGGCCCACTCTTCTTTAGATTTTTCCCATATAGGCCCTTACAGAATACTGCGTAGTCTTCCCTGTGCTATACCGTAGGTCCTTGTCGTTTGCCTATTTTATATATAGTAGCATGTATATGTCAATCCCAATTTCCTAATTTACCCCTCCCCCTCTATTTCATGGAGACTTTATCTCAGAGTCAGAGCTCTTGAGTGGGCAACTTCCCGCACACATATCTGAAACATCACTATATAAATTAAACTGAAAAAGAAAAACAAAAAGTAAAGGCCGTCATAAAAGGAGACAGACCTTCAGTGGAACCCTGGTTTCACAATGTGCTAGTTGCACAAGCTGGAAAAAGCAGATCTCAACCTAGTTTCCTCATCTGCAAATGAGGCTGCTAATACTTACTGAAAGGATTACTTGTGTCTGACTCTTGGCGACCCCATGGACTGCAGCCCACCAAGTTCCTCTGTCCATGGAATTCTCCAGACAAGAATACTGGAGTGGGTTGCCATTCTCTTCTCTGGGAGATCTTCCTGACCCAGTGATCGAACCTGCGTCTCCTGCATTGCAGGCAAATTCTTTACCGTCTGAGCCACCAATACTGACTCAATGGACACAAGTTTGAGCAAACTCCTGGAGACAGCGAAGGACAGGGAAGCCTGGCATGCTGCAGTTCATAGGGTAGCAAAGAGTCAGACACCACTTAGCGACTAAACAACAGCAACAATACTTACGAAGCTGGCAAAAAGGTCATTCGGATTTTTCTGTAACATTTTATGGAAAAGCCCAAATGAACTTTTTAGCCAACCCAGTACATCAGCAAGTTTTCCAAAAGATTCAATGAGATAGTGAATTCGTTGCCACAATGTCTGGTACAAGGTCAGTATTCCATACATGACATAAAAGAGTAAGTATTTTTCTTTGCTACTGGCTGCAGTAGGAGAAGCCAACATCAGCAATGAAAAATGGGCCCTGAGATTCTATAGTTTGTAAATAACATCATCACCTCTGGCCGAACAGTTCTCAACCTGTGTCCCCCAGGGGGATTTTGGCAATGTCTGGAGACGTTTTGGGTTGTCCCAGCTGGGGAACGGTACCACCGACATCTAGCGGGTGGAGGCTGGAATGCTACTTAGCATGCCATGGTGCACAGGATAGACCCACGGCACTAAATGTTCTTAGCACCAAGGTGGAAAACTGCTCCAGCCTTTCTAGAAGCGTCTTTAGCTTTAACACCGAGGAACTGAGGCCTCAGCCACCAGCTACCTACAGATGAAGCTATGCTTCCCTCAACTTGAAAACCCATTCAGAGATGCAGGCTACAAGCCCTCACCACGTGTCAGGTGTGGCTTTAAGCAGTGGGGACTCTCTGCTGGGTTCCAGAACTTTCAGTACCTGACAGATGGGTAGCATTTCCACATTTCCGCTCCGCTTTCTAGGTGACAGTGAGATTACAAGTAAGGCCTCTGGGGCTTCCCTGGTAGTTCAGTGGTAAAGAATCTATCTGCCAATGCAGGAGACACAGGTTTGATCCCTGGTCCAGGAAGATCTCACATAGCGTGGGGCAACTAAACGTGTAGGCCACAACTGCCGAGCCTGTGCTCTAGAGCCTGTGCTCTGCAAGGAGGAAAGCCACAGCGATAAGAAGCCCGTGCATCGCAACGAAACAGTAGCCCCTGCTCACTGCAACTAAAGAAAAGCTTGTGCAGCAACAAAGACTCAGCACAGCCAAATAAAGAAATAAATAAAGTTATTTAAAAAATAAGTAAGGCGTCTGGATTCAAAAGCCACCCAAAGTTAAGAGGTCAAGATTCCATAAAGATGTAAAAATTGTGGTAATATATACATAACATACAATTTACCGCCTTAACCAGGTATAAGTGTATCCTTTTGTAGTATTAAGTACATTCACATTGTTATGCAGCCCATCTCCAGAACACTTTCCATCTATCTACACTGAACTTCTGTACCCAAAAAACAACTCCCCAGTCCCCTCCCTTCAAGAACTTCTGGTAATTTTGTAAGAGAAGATACTCCAATACTTTGGCCACTTGATGTGAAGAGCCATTGGAAAAGACTCTGATGCTGAGAAAGATTGAAGGCAGGAGGAGAAGGGGTCGACAGAGGACGAGATGGTTGGATAGCATCACCAACTCAATGGACGTGATTTTGAGCACGCTTCAGGAGATGGCAAAGGACAGGGAAGCCTGGTGTGCTGCAGTCCATGGGATCGCAAAGAGTCAAACACGATTGTCTAAATAACCATAACAATACTAATTTTTCTAAACTGACCTTCAGCAGCCATCTAGGTACCATAAGGGCATCTAGTCTAAGCAGTCACAATTCCCAAGAACAGAAGGAGGCAACATGGAAAGAGCTTCCCTCCTTGCTGATGTAATGGAGTGGTGGACCATCCACTTTCATTACATTACATTACATTACATTACATTACATTACATTACATTACATTGCTTGACTTTGGGCTGCTGGTACTGTTGGATAATAAACTTCTTACCATTTGGGGGGGAATGTAAAAACAAATTAAAACAAAAGAAACCAAAAAACAAGCCAAAAAAAAAAAACCCCAGAGGTTTTTATTTGAAATTGGCATTACATTTAAAAGGAGCCATTTCTCCAAGCCTAGCCTGACTCTGTTGTCAAGGCTGGTGCCCACTCAACTCAACCACCCTCAGTGACAACTACTCCCTGGCCTGTCTCTTCTTGGGATTCCCACTGGATGGAAAGGGAGATGGACAGCAACCAAATTGCAGAGGCATGAACTTCCTGAGATCAGGGATGCTGGGGAGAGGGCTGGTCTGCCCCAATTCAGAGGGATTGAGGGCTTTCCTTGGCATTGTCCTGCCCCTGGGGGTCCTTGGCACTCCCATCTGAACTCTGTCACTCTCTCAGTGGGTAAAAACTTGTCTATGCTTCTCCATCTCCATCATCTTTTGTTTCCAGCTCCTCCTCTTCTCCTAGTTTTAGCACAAGTTAAATACATGCTTGTGTCTTAAGCACTTCTTATACGCCAAGCACACAATGCTGTTGGAAATGTAGACACAAAATACACTTGCTTCAAGGAAATTACAGAGACTTCCCTAGCGGCCCAGTAGCTAAAAAAGAATCCACCTTACAATTCAAGGGACACAGGTTCAATCCCACATGACCCAGGGCAACTAAGCTGACACACCACAACTCCTGAGCCCACACTCCACAGCTCGTGTACCACAATAGAGAGCCTGGGCACTGCAAGTACTGAGCCTTCCTGTTCTAGAGCCTGCAGCAACAACTAGAGAAAAGCCTGAGGGCCACAACTGCAGAAGCACTCATGCCGCAATGAAGAGCCTGAAAGTGAAGGTGAAAGTCACTCAGTGTCCAATTCTTTGTGACCCCATGGACTATATACTCCGTGGAATTCCCCAGGTCAGAATACTGGAGTGGGTGGCCTTTCCTTTCTCCAGGGGATCTTCCCAAACCCAAGGATTGGACCCAGGTCTCCCACATTGCGTGTGGATTCTTTACCAGCTGGGCCTCAAGGGAAGCCCAAGAATACTGGAGTGGGTAGCCTATCCCTTCTCCAGCGGATCTGGGGTCTCCTGCATGGCAGGCAGATTCTTTACCAACTGAGCTATCAGGGAAGCCCTTCCCCAAATGGGGAAGTATCAGAACATTGTTTGGTACAAAGGGACTTAGATTGAAAACTGACAGAACACGAAGTCTGTCTTTGCTCCCTCCAGAAATCCCAATAAAATGATGATAAAAGAATTAAACGGGTACAAACGCACATGGACAAAATGAATGATTGTCAACAAAATTTTGGAAAATGCAACCTGGAAGGGCTGTTGGAAATGACTTAGGCTACAGCTTTCTCCACTCTGCTAAATGCCCATGGGGTATGGGAAGACTACTGGAAAGTGTGCTGGTTTGTGCCGCAGGATCCACAAGTGGTTCAGGAACTGCAGGCTGGCAGGGGTGGTGATAGTTTACATTAAAAATAGTTAAATATGCCAGATTTCCTCACCAGTGTACTCAGCCAGGCAATGATTCCATCTCCACCCCCTACTGGAGATTTATTATCTGGTAAGAAAAGGCTCTAAAGTCTAGATACCAGAGCACAGCTAGATACCAAATGTTGTACTAAAAAAAAAATGGGAATTTTGTAAATGTCTAGGTACTAAAATACTATTCCTGGCCCCTTCCTCTGCATGGCTTTTACCTACCCCAGGCCGAAGAAAGGAAGACTCCTCTCTGGGAAAACCAATCCACCTAAGAGAAAAGACCTACAGAATCAACATCTGGGGGACTTTATCTGACAGCTCTTCAACAGGCCCACCAGAAGGCAAGCCTTGAACATATATGTGGAGCTCTCACCAATAGACAGCCAAGGATCATCAGAGCTATAATAAAAGCACTCTCCCCTCCACCATCCCAAAAAAAAAAAAAAAATACAGGAAAGAAATAACTAGGAGGACTAGAAACAGTAAGGGAGTGGAATAAAACTAGGTATATCCTGACACATATGAGGAGAGAACTAATTGCATCCACAAAGTTATTGTAAAGGAAAATATCAGAGAACAAGAAAGAAATGTGGAAAAATAAAAAAAATACTGTTGAGTCCATTTAGTCACTCAGTTGTGTCCAGCTGTTTGTGACCCCATGGACTGCAGTATGCCAGGCTTCCTTGTCCATTACCATCTCCTGGAGTTTGCTCAAACTCATGTCCATGGAGTCGGTGATGCCATCCAACCATCTCATCCTCTGTCGTCCCCTTCTCCTCCTGCCTTCAATTTTTCCCAGCATCAGGGTCCTTTCAAATGAGTCAGTTCTTCATATCAAGTGGCCAAAGTATTGGAATTTCAGCATCAGTCCTTCCAATGAATATTCAGGACTAATTTCCTTTAAGATTGACTGGTTTGATCTCCTTGTAGTCCAAGGGACTCTCCAGAGTCTTCTCCAACACCACAGTTCAAAAGCATCAATTCTTTGGTGTTCAGCTTCCTTTATAGTCCAATTCTCACATTCATACATGACTACTGGAAAAACCACAGCTTTGACTAGACGGACCTTTGTCGGCAAAGTAATGTCTCTGCTTTTTAATAAGCTCTCTAGGTTGGTCATAACTTTTCTTCCAAAGAGCAAACTTCTTTGAAGTTCATGGCTGCAGTCACCATCTGCAGTGATTTTGGAGCCCAAGAAAATAATGTCTGTCACTGTTTCCATTGCTTCCCCATCTATTTACCATGAAGTGGTGGGAAGATGCCATGATCTGAGTTTTTTGAATGTTGAGTTTTAGGCCAGCTTTCTCACTCTCCTCTTTCATTTTTATCAATAGGCTCTTCAGTTCCTCTTCGCTTTCTGCCATAAGGGTGGTGTCATCTGCATATCTGAGGTTATTGATATTTCTCCCTGGAACCTTGATTTCAGCTTGTGATTCATTCAGTCCGGCATTTCACATGATACACTCTGCATATAAGTTAAATAAGCAGGGTGACAATATACAGCCTTGACGTATTCCTTTTCCAATTTGGAACCAGTCTGTTGTTCCATGTCTGGTTCTAACTGTTGTTCTTTACCTGCAAACAGATTTCTCAGGAGGCAAGTCAGGTGCTCTGGTAATCCCATCTCTTTAAGAATTTTCCACAGTTTGTTGTGATCCACAGAGTCAAAGGCTTTAGAGTAGTCAATGAAGCAGATGTTTTTCTGGAATTCTGTTGCTTTTTCGATGATCCAACAGATGTTGGCAATTTGATCTCTGCTTCCTCTGCCTTTTCTAAATCCAGCTTGAACATCTGGAAGTTCACGGTTCACATACTGTGAAGCCTCACTTGGAGAATTTTGAGCATTACGTTGCTAGCGTGTGAGATGAGTGCAATTGTGCGGTAGCATTGTCTTTCTTTGGAACTGGAATGAAAACTGACCTTTTCCAGTCCTGTGGCCACTGCTGAGTTTTCCAGATTTGCTGGCATAATGAGTGCAGCTCTTTAACAGCAGCATCTCTTAAAATTTGAAATAGCTCAGCTGGAATTCCAACACTTCCACTAGCTTTGTTTGTAGTGATGCCTCCTAAGGCCCACTTGACTTTGCATGATGTCTGGCTCTAGGTGAGTGATCACACCCTCGTGATTATCTGGGTTATGAAGATCTTTTTTGTATAGTTCTTCTGTGTATTCTTGCCACCGCTTCTTAATATCTTCTGCTTCTGTTAGGTCCATACTGTTTCTGTCCTTTATTGTGCCTATTTTGCATGAAATTTTCCTTTGGTATCTCTAATTTTCTTGAAGAGATCTCTAGTCTTTCCCATTCTATTGTTTTCCTCTATTTCTTTGCATTGATCACTGAAGAAGACTTTTCTTATCTCTCCTTGCTATTCTTTGGAACTCTGCATGAATATATCTTTTCTTTTCTCCTTTGCCTTTCGCTTGTCTTCTTTTCACAGCTATTTTTAAGACCTCCTCAGACAACCGTTTTGTCTTTTTTGCATTTCTTCTTCTTGGGGATGTACATTCCTGTACATTGTTTCGAATCTCCATCCATAGTTCTTTAGGCACTCCATCTATCAGATCTAATCCCTTAAATCTATTTGTCACTTCCACTGTATAATCGTTAGGGATTTGATTTAGGTCATACCTGAATGGTCTAGTGGTTTTCCCTACTTTCTTCAGCTTAAGTCTGAATTTTGCAATAAGGCGTTCATGATCTGAGCCACAGTCAGCTCCCGGTCTTGTTTTTGCTGACTGTATAGAACTCCGTCTTCAGCTGCAAAGAACAGAATCAGTCTGATGTTGGTAATGTCCATGTGTAGCGTGGTCTCTTGTGTTGTTGGAAGTGGGTGTTTACTATTACCAGTGCATTCTCTCGGTGAAAGTCTGTTATCCTTTTCCCTGCTTTAAGGCCAAGCTTGCCTGTTACTCCAGATATCTCCTGACTTCCTACCTTTGCATTCCAGTCCCCTATGATGACAAGGATATATATATATTTTTGGGTGTTAGTTCTAGAAGGTCTTGTAGATCTTCATAGAAGTGTTCAACTTCAGCTTCTTCGGCATTAGTGGTTGGGGCATAGACTTGGATTACTGTGATATTGAAGAGTTTGCCTTGGAAATAAACAGAGATCATTCTGTCATTTTTGAGATTGCACCCAAGTACTGCATTTCAGACTCTTTTGTTGACTATGAGGGCTGCTCCACTTCTTCTAAAGGATTCTTGCCAACAGTAATATATATAATTGTCGTCTGAAAATACTGTTACAGACATTTTTTAAAAATCAACAAAAAGGATGGTAGATATTGTTGATATCTCCAATAAAGACTTAAAAGGAAAATGAAGATTGAAAATGGAAAAAAAAAATGAGGGAATCAGTCCAAGAGGTCCAACCTCACAAAACACTAAGTTCCAGGAAGAACAAACCAAGAAAATCAATGGAATTGTTATCAAATAATCAGATAAAAATTTCCAGAAATGATGGACAGATGTTACCTGGTTAGGGACTTCACTTGTGATCCAATAGTTAAGACTCCATGTTCCCACTGAAGGGGCTATGGGTTTGATCCCTGGTCAGGGAACTAAGATCCTGCATGATACAACATGTGGCTGAAAAAAAGTTTCCTGGTTAAAAGAGCCCCACTGAGTGCATAGCACAGTAATTTTTTAAGGTCCCAGACAAGGTACATCATCACAGAATTTCAGAACACCAGAAATAAAAAGTGTTTCCAAATGGGGGAAAAAAAGAGATTTACAAAGTCTCAGGAATTAGAATAGAATCAGTCTTATAGTCAGCAATACTGGAAACGAAAGATACTAAAACAATGCTTTCAAAATTCTGAGGAAAAAAATTTTACAACCAGACTTTTATCCTCCACCAAACTATCTACTATCAAACTGCCATCAAATATAAAGGTAAGATAAGAGCATCCAAGTTCTCAAAAAATACAAAACTGGGAGGAATATTTTTCCATGAAAAAAATAGAATAAAACAAGAAATAGGAAACAGGATTCAAGAAACAAGAGTGTCAACAGTGAAGAGAGGAAAAGGGTCTTCTTGCAGTGATAATATAGGGAAGATACAGGATGATAACTTTGGAGCAAACTATATGATTTCATATATAAAATTTGACAAAACACAAACTAACCTATATTGACAGATAGTAGATTTGTGGTTGTCTGGGGATAGGAGCAAAGAGAGAGGTAGCTTATAAAAGGGCACGAGGAAGCTTTGGGAGGTGATGAAAATGGTCATTACTTTAATTATAGTCATGGATTCATGGGTGTTTACATGGGTCAAAACTCATAAAATTGTTCACTTTAAATATATACATTACATTTGCAGGAACACGGGTAGACCTAAAGAATATCATGCGAAGAATTGACTCATTGGAAAAGACTCTGATGCTGGGAGGGATTGGGGGCAGGAGGAGAAGGGGACGACAGAGGATGAGATGGCTGGATGGCATCACCGACTCGATGGACGTGAGTCTGACTGAACTCCGGGAGTTGGTGATGGACAGGGAGGCCTGGCGTGCTGCAATTTATGGGGTCGAAAAGAGTCGGACACAACTGAGAGACTGAACTGAACTGAACTGAATTGAAAGAATATCTAGGCGAAGTAAGCCAAAGAAAGACAAATATCATACAACATCACTTATATGCAGAACCTAAAAAAACATGATACATATGAACTTATATATAAAACAAAAATAGACCATAGACATAGAAAACAAACTTATAGTTACTAAAGGAGAAAAGAGGGGAGGGGATAAATTACGAGTTTGGGACTAACTTATAAACATTGCTGCTGCTGCTGCTGCTAAGTCGCTTCAGTCATGTCCAATTCTGTGTGACCCCATAGACAGCAGCCCACCAGGTTCCTCTGTCCATGGGATTTTCCAGGCAAGAGTACTGGAGTGGGGTGCCATTGCCTTCTCCTTATAAACACTACTATATATAAAATAGATAGCCAACAAGGATCTACTGTATAGCACAGGGAACTATACTCAATATTTTGTAATAATCTATAAGGGAAAAGAATCTGAAAAAGAATAGGTAATATAACTGAATCACTTTGGTGTACACCTGACATTAACACATTATAAATCAACTGTAAATTTTTAAAAATACATGCATTATAGTGGACATAAACTATATTCAATAAAGTTTTTTTAAGGAAATGAAAGAATTAGTGAAGTGGAAGATTGGTCAGAGGGTCCACAAAGAAGTCATAGAGATAAAAAAAAAAAAAAGAACAGGGACGTTTCCTTGGTGGGTCCAGTGGCTATGACTCCATGCTTCCAATGCAGGGTCCGTGAGGTTCGATCGCTGGTCAGGGAACTAAGATCCTGCATGCCACAGCTAAGAGTTCGCATGCCACAATAAAGATCCTGAATACAGCAATGAAGATCAAGGATCTTGCATACCACAACCAAGATCCGGCACAGCCAAATAAATAAAAAATTTTTTTAACTTAAAAAAAAAATGCAGAAAAGAGATACTACACTGAGAAGGTCTAATCGAAGTCCCCCAAAGAGAAAAAATTAACACTTCACAACAGCATTAGCAGAAACCTAAAAGAAGTGAATCAATATCGTCAAAGTGTTGGTGATGGACAGGGAAGCCTGGTGTGCTACAGTCCATGGGGTCGCAATGAGTTGGACATGACTGAGCAGCTGAACTGAACTGAAAGTGCTGGAAAACAAAATAAATGTCTAACTACACTTCTCTACCCTGAGAAAACATGGTTTAATATTAATGATGCAGATAGAGACAAATGCTGAGGGAGTTCTCAACAGCAGACCCACATTCAAAGCAATTTCACAGAGCGTTTTTTAGACTGAGGGTCATTGACCCCCCAGTGGAAGCTCAGAGATGAAGCAAAAGACAAAAGGCAAAGAAGTTCAAGATTTTTTGAACTTGAATAATATTTGTTTTCTGGCTAGAACCAAAGATCCATGAAGGAAGATTAGGAGGTATAAGGCTGAAAGATCTGTGAATCCAGAACACAAAGATCTTGAATTCCAGGTGGGGGCAAGACGAAAGGGAGATCAAGACAGAGAAATATGGAAGCTAAGGGAGAGGAAAAATCAAACATTCAAGGACAGAAACGTTGCAATAAAGAAGGTGAACAACACTGAAATACTGGCTAGAGTCCAAAGAGTAGGCAATTCAACATAGTCCATTTGGATTTGGGTTCAAGAAGCCACAGGAATCTCTGAGACGAGAATCTTAAGGAAATGATGGGGGTGAGAGCCTGCTTGCATAAATGAAAGAGAGAGCAGAAAAGGAAGTAGAAGGTGTCCTCTCCACAGGAAGACCTAACAAAGACCTCCATCCCCAAAATAGAACTTGGTCACTCCCCTTCCAAGCCTGCCTCTTCCCTAATCTTCCTCAGCTCCATACATGGCTTTACTACCCAATAGCTCAAGCCAAAATGGAGGCATAACAGGAAGCTCAGCTGGGAGCTTTGTGACAACCTAGAGGGGTTGAATGAGAGTGGGTGGGAGGGAGGCTTAAGGAGGGAAGGGATATATGTATACATATAGCTGATTCACTTTCTTGCACAGCAGAAAATAACACATCATAAAACAATTATACCCCAAATTTTAAAAATGCAGGCATAACACCTATTCCTCTCTTTCCCCTTCATACCCCAGACCCAACCTATCAGCAGTTCCTGCTGAAAGCAGCCCAAGGTGCATTCTATGCCTGGCCATCCCATTACTTAGTCCAACTGCAAGGCCACCATCCTTTCCTCCCAGGAACACCGCAAGAAATTTTAACAGAGTAGGGGTGAGGGGATGTTCCATTCCAGGAACCTCTCACCTAGTCTAACTCTCCTGATCTTTAGCGGGAGGAAAGCCAGACCATGTTTCTTCTGGGCTTCCCAGGTAGCACAAGTGGTAAAGAATCTATCTGCCTGCCAATGCATGACATGCAAGAGTCGCAGGTTCGATCCTGGGTTTGGGAAGTTCCCCTGGAGAAGGAAATGGCAAACCACTCCAGTATTCTTGCCTGGAGAATCCCCTGGACAGAGGAAGCTGGCGGGCTATAGTCCATGGGGTCGCAAAGAGCTGGACATGACTGAAGCAACTGAGCACGCACACAATACACACATTCCTTCCTGCTTAAAACTTTTCAGTGCTTGCCATTGTGGTCAGAATAAAAATTAATTTCTTGATCACCATCCTCCCCTCCATGAGCCCCTCCTCCACTAACAACCTCTCTATCTCTTCCAACTGCCCTCCCCTACCTGCACCAGCTGCATGCTTGCTGGCTCTCTCTCTGTCCCTGGAGCACACCAGACTTGTTTTTGTCTCCAAGACTTTGCACTAGAAGGTTCTTCCTTTAGGCTTTGCAAAGCAGGATCTTCCCTGTCATTCAGTTCAAATTTACATTCCCAGATAGATCTTTCATAACCAACCCAGCTCACGTGACCAACATGTGAGATATTACATTATCACATCAGTGTTTTATTTTACTCATACTACTTAGCATCTGAAGTTATCTTGTTTATTGTCATCTCTCCTTCCCCACTCATTGGAGTGTTAATTCCACTAGAACAAATCATTTTCCTCTTGCCAATTGCTGAAAGATCAATGCCCATTTCTGGATATTGTCTCAAATTTAAAGATAAGCTGAATAGAACTGTGGGGTAATGTGTAGGGTGTTATAAGAGGTGAGTTTAATAGGACAGATTTAATTTTCTTGGGCTCCAAAATCACTGTGGATGGTGACTGCAGCCAGGAAATTAAAAGACAGTTGTTCCTTGGAAAGAAACCTATGACAAACATTGTTGCTATTGTTCAGTCACTCAGTCATGTCCAACACTGCAACATGCCAGGCTTCCCTGTCCTTCACTATCCCTGGAATTTGCTCAAACTCATGTCCATTGAGTTGACGATGCCATCCAACTGTCTCATGCTCTGTTGCCCCTTTCTCCTCTTGCTCTCAATCTTTCCCAACATCAGGGTTTTTTCCAATGAGTCAGCTCTTTGCATCAGGTGGCCAAAGTATTGAAGTTTCAACTTCAGCATCAATCCTTCCAATGAATATTCAGGGTTGATTTCCTTTAGGATTTACTTGCTGTCCCTTGCTGTCCAATGGACTCTCATAGACATAGACAGCATATTCAAAAGCAAAGATGTCATTTTGCTGACAAAAGTCCATATAGTCAAAGCTATGCTTTTTCCAGTAGTCATGTATGGATGTGAGAGTTGGACCATAAAGAAGGCTGAAGAATTGATGCTTTGAATTGTAGTGCTGGAGAAGACTCTTGAGAGTCCTTTGGACAGCAAGGAGATCAAACCAGCCAATCCTGAAGAGAACCAACCCTTTTTTTTTTTTTTTTGGAAGGACTTATGCTAAAGCTGAAGCTCCAATACTTTGGCCACCTGATGTGAAGGCCCAACTCACTGAAAAAGACCCTGATGCTGGGAAAGATTGAAGGCAGGAGGAGAAAAGAGTACCTGAAGATGAGATTGTTGGACAGCACCACCGACTCAATGGACATGAATCTGAGCAAACTCCAGGAGACCGTGAAGGACAGGGAAGTCTGGCATGGTGCAGTCCATGGGGTCACAGAGAGTCAGACATGACAGCAACTGAACAGCATCAACAGTAGGACTGCCAAGTGACACTGGTGGCCAGTTAAAGTCAAATAATGACACCAAACAGGACCCTGTGGGGCTCGTGGGCATGGAGAGCCTTTCTGTTCAGCCTCCAGGACCTTCCCTGAGTTCCAAAGGGCTGATTCCAACAGTTGCTAATCAGAGAAGGGATGCACAGTCAAGGGAGGAATAGCCAAGAAATGGTAGTCTATACAGCCTGGGGGTGGGGTCCTGGTTCCACCTCAAGGGATACACTTAACAATATCTTTAAGCTCTTTACAGAACTAAAACTCGGCATTTCAGAGAACACCAGATTAACAGAACCAGAGAAACTCATCAAGAGACCACCTCTAACCAAATTAAGAGAGTGCAGGCTCTGCACATACCCTAATCTTATCAGCAACCTTACCCTTGAATCATTGCTATGAAACTCCTCACCAAACCCCCCTGGGTCAGGACACACAAGTTTTCAGGGCAGAAGCCTGCTCTGTCTCCATTTGCCTGGCAAAGCAATAAAGCTACTATTTCCTTCTTGTTGGTGTTCAGTCGCTAAGTTGTGTCCGACTCTTTGTGACCCCATGGACTGCAGCATGCCAAGCTTCCTTTCCTTTCACCATCTTCCAGAGTTTGCTCAAACTTATGTCCATTGAGTCAGTGATGCCATCCAACCATCTCACCCTCTGTTGGCCCCTTCTCCTGCCTTCAATCTTTCCGAGCATCAGGGTCTTTTCCAGTGAGTCAGTTCTTCCCATCAGGTGGCAAAGTACTGGAGCTTCAGCTTTAGCATCAGTCCTTCCAATGAATATACCGAGTTTATTTCCTTTAGGAATGACTGGTTTGATCTCCTTGCAGTCTAAGGGACTCTCAAGAGTCTTCTCCAGTACTCCAGTTTGAAAACACCAATTCTTTTGTGCTCAGCCTTCTCTATGGTCCAGATCTCACATTGGTACATGATTACTAGAAAAATCACAGCTTTGACTATACAGACCTTTGTTGGCTTTCCTACTATTTTTTCCCCTACTTTTTCACTTCACCCAAAACTATCTCCGAGATTTGATTTGGCACCAGTGCACAAAGGCCAAAATTTTAGCATCAGTAAGCACCAACTTTATATCTTCCAGGACTTTCCTGGACCACCCTCAATAGCCTGGGAGGTGGGTGGAGAGGTAGATAAGAGAGACAAACAGAATTGGGAATGGATGTGGTGGACAGGGTCAAAGGCCAAAAGATTATGATATCACTAAGTGAAAGTGAAAGTTGCTCAGTCATGTCCAACTCTTTGTGACCCCCATGGACTGTACAGTCCATGGAATTCTCCAGGCTAGAATACTGCAGTGGGTAGCCTTTCCCTTCTCTAGGGGATCTTCCCAACCCAAGGATCAAACTCAGGTCTCCTGCATTGCAGGCAGATTCTTTACCAGCTGAGCCACAAGGGAAGCCCAAGAATATTGGAGTGGGTAGCCTATCCCTTCTCCAGGAGATCTTCCCTACGCAAGAGTCGAATCAGGGTCTCCCGCATTGCAGGAGGATTCTTTACCAACTGAGTTCTCAGGGAAGCCATGATATCACTAAGCAGCTGAGAAAACAGATTGGAATGGAACCCTAGCTGGGAACTTATGGATTAGGACAGATGAACACATAGGCACTGAGGACCTGAAGATGCAAACAGCAAGAAACACCAGTAAGTTCCCCTGCTACTGCTAAGTCACTTCAGTCATGTCCGACTCTGTGCAGTCCCATAGACGGCAGCCCACCAGGCTCCCCCGTCCCTGGGATTCTCCAGGCAAGAACACTGGAGTGGGTTGCCATTGCCTTCTCCGAAGTTCCCCTAGGCACAACAAATGGATAACACTGTAGACAGAACACCGAGTTCCCAAGACAGAAGCTCTGAACCAGAGACTTTGAAGATGCCTGTGCATGCGTGCTAAGTTGTTTTAGTCGTGTCTGACTCTTTGAGACCCTATGGACTGTAGCCTCCCAGGCTCCTCTGTCCACAGGATTCTCTGGGCAAGAATACTGGAGTGTGCTGCCACGCCCTCCTCCAGGGGATCTTCCCAGCCCAGGGACTGAACCTTCATCTCTTATGTCTACCTGCACTGGCAGGTGGGTTCTTTACCACTAAGGCCACCTGGGAAGCCCTGAAGATGCATACTTTTAAAATATATATATATATATATTTTAAATTTCATTACTTACTTGGCTGCACCGGATCTTAGCTGCAGCATGCAGCATATTTAGTTGCCGCATGTGAACATTTTGTTTGTGGCATGTGGATCCTAGTTCCCTGACCAGGGATCGAACCCCCAGTCCCTGAAGTGGAAGGGTGGAGTCTTAGCCCCTGGACCACCAGTGAAGTCCCTGGAGATGCATACTTTGATGGGATGGTGAGGTCTAAAACTGCAGAGTCCCAAGGCGTCCCATCTGTTTGCACCGCCTGCCACCCCTACCAAGGCTGCCTCTGGGGTCAGGCTCTGCAAGCCACTCAGCCACTATCTCATTCAAGCAGGTATGGCTCTTCCTCTGCCTGACTCAACCCTCCTACAATTATCATCTTGGATAAAGAGGAAAATGACAAGTCACTTAAATGCTAAGGGAAAAGATAACATCAAGAAAATTTAATTCTTGAGTGCCCGCAGATTCTCCCTTCTTTTCCCCAGCTAAGGATTTTTTTTCCTCCTTAACTCTGCTTAACGAGGTTATCAGAGCTCATGAGAGGAAACGGAAAGCTGACTATGAATAGCTGGCAAGCAAGCAACAACATCCCCATCCAGGCTCAGTGACAAGAGAATAACCGAAAAAGTACAGGTGACTTTTCCTTCTGAATTATAGAGATAGGGGTGTAGATTCAGACTGTTCACCTCATCTCTCCAGAGCATCTCTCAGGAAAAGGGTGAAACCGAGTGGGGCCCTCTGGGGCCCCTGGGCTTGGAGGCCTTTTAGGTCCCCTGTTTCTTGTAGGCAAGATTCCAGCTGCCATGACCTTCCTTGAATCCCAAAGGGCAGATTCAAACAGCTGCTAATCAAGAGAGGTGTACATGCTAAGTCATTCAGTCATGTCTGACTCTTTGCCACCCCATGGACTGTAACCTGCCAGGCTCCTCTGCCCATGGGATTCTCTGGGCAAGAATACTGGAGTCGGTTACCATTCCCATCTCCAGGGGATCTTCCTGACCCAGGAAGATCTTCAATTGTGCCTCCTAGTTTGGCCACCTGCTGTGAAGAGCCAACTCACTGGAAAAGCCCCTGATGCTGGGAAAGATTGAAGGCAGGAGGAGAAGGCAGTGACAGAGGATGAGATGGCTGGATGGCATCATCAACTCAATTGACATGAATCTGAGCAAACTCTGAGAGATGGTGAAGGACAGAGAAGCCTGGAGTGCTGCAGTCCGTGGGGTCTCAAAGAGTCACAACTTACCGACTGAACAACAACATGGGCACTCGGGTTCTTTACCACTAGTGCCATCTAGGAAGCCCAATAAGGAGAGGAGCAGCCAAGAAATCACTGGAGGCAAGATGAAAGGGACCAGAGAAGCTCATCAAGATTAGGACACCCACCACCTGAGACCCTGCACACATCCTGATCCTGTCAGCAATCTCCTCCTAAACTCCTCACCAAACTCTCCTGGGTTGAGACACATCATTTTCCAGAGCAAGAACCTGCTGTGTCTCTCTTTGCCTGGCAAAGTGATAAATCTATTCTTTTCCACTTCATTCAAAACTCTGAGATTTGATTTGGCCCCAGTATACAGGGAGGCTGAGCTTTTAGTATCAAGGGGAAGGATTATAGTGTTTCTAGTTGAGGTTGCCAGAGTAAGTTAAATTTGAATTTCAGATAAACAATAAATTGTGTTTAGTATATAGGCTTTCCTGGTGGCTCAACAGTAAAAATCCACCTGTACTGCAGGAGACTCAGGAGTCATGGGTTCAATCCCTGGGTCAGAAAGATCCCCTGGAGTAGAGTATGGCAACCCACTTCAGTATTCTTGCCAGGAAAATCCCACGGACAGAAGAACCTGGCAGGCTACAGTCCTCAGTTCAGTTCAGTTCAGTTCAGTCGCTCAGTCGTGTCCGACTCTTTGCAACCCCATGAATCACAGCATGCCAGGCCTCCCTGTCCATCACCAACTCCTGAAGTTCACTCAAACTCACGCCCATCGAGTCGGTGATGCCATCCAGCCATCTCATCCTCTGTCGTCCCTTTCTCCTCCTGTCCCCAATCCCTCCCAGCATCAGGGTCTTTTCCAATGAGTCAACTCTTCGCATGAGGTGGCCAAAGTACTGGAGTTTCAGCTTTAGCATCATTCCTTCCAAAGAAATCCCAGGGCTGATCTCCTTCAGAATGGACTGGTTGGATCTCTTTGCAGTCC
>NW_011494861.1:6852902-6853277 GCF_000754665.1 Bison bison bison
TTCTCCAACACCACAGTTCAAAAGCATCAATTCTTCGGCACTCAGCTTTCTTCACAGTCCAACTCTCACATCCATACCTGACCACTGGAAAAACCATAGCCTTGACTAGATGAACCTTTGTTGGCAAAGTAATGTCTCTGCTTTTGAATATGCTATCTAGGTTGGTCCTAATTTTCCTTTCAAGGAGTAAGCGTCTTTTAATTTCATGGCTGCAGTCACCATCTGCAGTGATTTTGGAGCCCCCATAAAATAAAGTTTCCACTTTATTTAAACTGACACTGTTTCCACTGTTTCCCCATCTATTTCCCATGAAGTGATGGGACCAGATGCCATGATCTTCGTTTTCTGAATGTTGAGCTTTAAGCCAACTTTTTC
>NW_011494861.1:6853377-6857719 GCF_000754665.1 Bison bison bison
TCATCTGCATATCTGAGGTTATTGATATTTCTCCTGGCAATCTTGATTCCAGCTTGTGCTTCTTCCAGCCCAGTGTTTCTCATGATGTACTCTTCATAGAAGTTAAATAAGCAGGGTGACAATATACAAACTTGATGTACTCCTTTTCCTATTTGGAACCAGTGTGTTGTTCCATGTCCAGTTCTAACTGTTGCTTCCTGACCTGCATATAGGTTTCTCAAGAGGCAGGTCAGGTGGTCTGGTATTTCATCTCTTTCAGAATTTCCCACAGTTTATTGTGATCCACACAGTCAAAGGCTTTGGCATAGTCAAGAAAGCAGAAATAGATGTTTTTCTGGAGCTCTCTTGCTTTTTCCATGATCCAGCGGATGTTGGCAATTTGGTCTCTGGTTCCTCTGCCTTTTCTAAAACCAGCTTGAACATCTGGAAATTCACGGTTCACGTATTGCTGAAGCCTGGCTTGGAGAATTTTGAGCATTACTTTACTAGCATGTGAGATGAGTGCAATTGTGTGGTAGTTTGAGCATTCTTTGGCATTGCCTTTCTTTGGGATTGGAATGAAAACTGACCTTTTCCAGTCCTGTGGCCACTGCTGAGTTTTCCAAATTTGAGTGCAGCACTTTCAGAGCATCATCTTTCAGGATTTGAAATAGCTCAACTGGAATTCCATCACCTCCACTAGCTTTGTTCATCGTGATGCTTTCTAAGGCCCACTTGACTTCACATTCCAGGATGTCTGGCTCTAGGTCAGTGATCACACCATCGTGATTATCTGGGTTGTGAAGATCTTTTTTGTACAGTTCTGTGTATTCTTGCCACCTCTTCTTAATACCTTCTGCTTCTGTTAGGTCCATACCATTTCTGTCCTTTATCAAGCCCATCTTTGCATGAAATGTTCCCTTGGTATCTCTAATTTTCTTGAAGCGATCTCTAGTCTTTCCCATTCTGTTGTTTTCCTCTATTTCTTTGCATTGATCGCTGAGGAAGGCTTTCTTATCTCTTCTTGCTATTCTTCAGTCCTCAGGGTCTCAATTTGTTTAGTATATGTGTGTGCCCGGTGCAATACTACTGACAAGTATTCATTGTTTACCTGAAATTCAGATTTAATGAGCATCCTATACTTCACCTCACAACCCTAATCCTACATGCTAGATGCAAGGCCTGGGGTCGAGTCTTTAAATAAAAGAAACTTCCTGGATGGCTCAGAGAAGCCAGATGATCTGGGGTCACTCTGAACATGATGATGGTAGAGGTAATTATCCTATGGTTACTGTTAAGATGAGAGAATTCAATAACAGTTATGAAAACTCACAACTCAGGTTGGGATTTGAATCCAGTCAAGACTCAGATTTGGGACTGGAACCCACTGTCTTTTTATTAAAATCACATACCTGCTGTAAGGACTTAATGAAGCTCTTTAAGTCTTTATGTCTCCATGCAAAAGGAATTCAACAAGAGGCAAAGTGATAGGTAAGAAGTGGATTTATCTAGAGAGAGACATGTTCCAGAGACAGAATGCAGTCTGTCTCAAAAGGCAAGAGTGAGCCTGGGAGAAACACACTGTACAGACAGAGTGTGGGCCGCTCTCAGAAGGTGGGAGACCCCCAAATATGCGGCAGTTAGTTTTTAATGGGCTGGCTTCCCAGGTGGCTCAGTGGTAAAGAATCCGCCTGCCAATGCAGGTGGATGTGGTTCAATTCCTGGGTCAGGAAGATCCCTGGGGAGGGCACAGCAACTCACTCCAGTATTCTTGCCTGGAGAGTCCCATGGACAGAGGAGCCTGGCAGGCTACTGTCCACGGGGTTGCACAGAGTCAGACACGACTTAGTCACTGATGAGTGAGAGGATTATTCCAACTATTTGGGGGAAGGGGCGGGGATTTCTAGGAATTGAGCCACCACCTGGGTCAGGAAGATCCTCTACAGAAGGGAATGGCTACCCATTCCAGTATTCTCAACTGGAAAAGTCCATGGATGGGAGCCTGGTGAGCTACAGTGCACGAGGTCACAAAAAGTCTGACACGACTGAGCAACCAACACTGTTCGATCTGTCATGGCACCTGTGGGTGTGTCACTTAGCTAATGAATTACAACGAGCATATAATGAGGCTCAAGTTCCACTGGAAGTTGACTCTTCCACCATTTTGGATATAATCAGTTCCGACCAGATCTTGGTATATCCCCAACAGCAATCATTCTTTTAAAGGTTGTGTGACCTTCCCTGGTGGTTCAGTGGTTAAGACTTCACCTTCCAGTTCAGGGGTTGAGGGTTCAATCTCTGATGGGGGCACTAAGATCCCATATGCCTTGGGGCCAGGAAACCGAACATAAAACAAACAGAAGCAATATTCTAACAAATTCAAGAAAGACTTTTAAAAAATTAAAATATAAAGGTTATGTCCTCTACCCTTCCCCCATTTCAATTTTATATACATATATAATAATACACACACATAGTCATATACTTATAAGAGCATATTACATAAGTATTGGTATATTAGGCTTTGCAACTAAGTGACAAATTGCTTTGTGACTTTACCCAATCAAAGGAAAACTAAAGTGCAAGGCAGTGAGTTAATGTGACTGAGTTTTGTCACTTGCTCTGGCATGAGTAGTTTGTTGGATGTGTGTGTTAACTTATAAATTTGTACATCTTTCAGTTTTCATTATTTTGCCCATCAGAGATTATGGTTTTTGGAGGAGAGAAACAAGAGAGCCAATCTCCGAAGTCAATATATGCTTGAGCCTGTAGTGTATCTAAGTTTATTTCTTATTTGTCACAATCACTTTCCAAGTAACCAAGTAACACAAAATACCGTGGGCCCAAGAGAGGACAAAAGCACAGAGCATCCCTGAGTCACTATTTATTTTGTTTGAGTGGTGATAAAAACCAGGTCATTCTCAATCATACCAACACCGACCTGGGCGTTCTGAGACATATGCTGTGTTCCGTTTGTGTAATTCCTAGAGGCAGTGTTTTCCAAAGCAGAGGAAAGATGGCAAAGAGCTCCTCTACCCAACTGAGCATTATAGCCCAATTAATGTCTACAAACGGGAGGAAAAAAGGAATATCACAACATTCTAGTTTTCCCCCCAGCCTCTCGATAAGACATTCTTAAAAACCAGCAAATGTCAGTGTGCAGTTTAGCCCTAATCACTGCTCTGCAACGGAGAAAAAAGGAAAGATCATAACAAAAAAATTTCTGGACTAGCTGATGGAATATGAGTGTGTGTGAAAGAAAGCTATTGTGAGGAAATCTCACACAGATAAAGAAATAGGTCTTAATTTACAACTCTGGCTGACAGTTTGTTCCAGACTGACTCAACACTCCAGAATAACCAGTCTCAGCACACCTAAGTGACTCATGCCAAGAGAGCCTTAAGAGGGCTGGGCAACTTGCAAGGGACTGTACACAAGCCCAGATGATGCACATCTGGTCAAAAATTAGGAAGAGAAAGAAATCAACTTCTCAAATCCACAGACAGGTGTTTGGGGCTTCCCAGGAGACTGGCTTAGGAAGGGCAGCAAGGATGATTCTAAGTCAGTGGTTAGTTACAGAGCAAACATTACTGAGAATTAGCGAAGAATTGGTACAAGTCGGCATGAACCAAACAGGTGACAAGACCAGGGGCACTCTCTTGTCCACTTTATCTTGATAATTGGATCATTTAAAAGACATTTAAATTATTTAAATGATTGCAGAGACATCTTCAACAACGCACCACGTCACAGGCACAAGGTTGAAATCAATTCGACTCCAATGCTAAATCATAAGGTAGAAATTTACAAGAGAACAGCTCCAGGGTGGGGTCAGTAGATATACACGCCTGCCAGAAACAATTGGAGTGGAAACCCAACAGCTATGCGGGGGACCTGGGTTCGATCCCTGGGTTGGGAAGATACCCTGGAGAAGGGAAAGGTTACCCACTCCAGTATTCTGGCCTGGAGAACTCGATGGACTATATAGTCCCTGGGGTGGCAAAGAGTCAGACACGACTGAGCGACTTTCATTTTCACAATGGCTATAGCCTCGTCGTTTAAGCAGCAGAAAAACTGCCAGATGCTCCAAATATACGACAATAATAAATGAAAATGAGGGGGCCTGTCCCCTGGGCAGGGTTGTCAAGATGAAAGTGAAAGACCACTGGAGGAACACATGCCATTCTGGAAGCTTCCTGTGCAAAGACAAATCAGTATGTGGGGCCTCCAGTAGCCTCCCGTCGGAGGGGTACCGGGGTAAGGGTGGAGGTGGGGAGATGGCCACATAGCCCAGTTGAGGCTATATTTGGGATTCGGATGTGCCCCGCACTGGACGCCGGCGGGGGAGACAGAGGGTGTCGCA
>NW_011494861.1:6858291-6916092 GCF_000754665.1 Bison bison bison
CCTGGCGGGGAGGCCCGTGCCCCCGGCTGACGTGCGCGATCGCTGGCCGGCCAGACTGTCCCCACCGCCCTGACCCTTGCGCCGGGGGTATCTTATCTGGCCTCTCCCCCAGCTCTCCGCGGCCGGTTTGCCGTGTGCACTGTGTCCCGGCAAAGCCAGAGGGCCCCGCGCCCCCTGGGGGAAACAGGGTCCCGAGGTGAAGGTGGAATGGGGAATCCAAGTCCTCCAGGACCAGTTGCCACACTCGGCTCACACACCCGCCTAGGCCGAGGGGCTGTGTCATCGTACCGCAGCCGGCAGGATGGGAAACGGAGTCCCAGGCGCCAAGGTCAAAGCCACCAGGGAACCTCCCCAGGGGTCTGTTCGGTCCCCAAGTCTTCCACGGGGACATCCCGCCTCTGAAGTGAGTCCAGGCTCAGAGGCACGTGTCTTGTGTCCTCCTTCTTCCTGAGCGGCTTCCAGAAATGGAAGAAAGAGTCTCTTGGACAAATAGCCTCCATTCGGAGGCCCAGGTTAGGAATAAACTCAGGAATAAGCGAAGAAGAGTTGACGCCACCACTTGCACCCGCGTTTCCAGACGCCAAGTGCTTATCCCTCGTTTCCTCACAGATTGAAAGATAACACTAGAGAGCCTCACATGGTGTCCTGGACATAGTGGGGTTCCAATTAAATTTCCTTTCTTGTTGACAAGTACATTTGAGGTCAGCGTGAAGGGCAGAGAGGCTTCCAAGGTCAGGTCATGTTCATGAAGTGAACTCTTTCTCTCTAAACTGCTAGGTAGGGTCTTCCCAGCCCGGCCATAGGATCTCTGATTCTGGCTCAGATTTTCCATTGATCAGAAGTAGCCTCATTTGGCTGTCCTTGGCAAAACTGATCAGGCTGTTATGTCAGTGAGCTCAGGTCTGCGTGATGTTAATAATAGCTAATGTTCTGTGAGTGCTCACTTTGTGCAGGGCCACAGTGCTGAATGGACACTTTGTTTTATGTTATTGCAGTTAATTACCGTATTAGCCTTTAAGGTAGGCATTCAGAGAGTTCTTGATTGATATCTGAGGAAACTGAACCATAGAGAGATTAAGTAACTTGCCCAAAGCCACACCACTAGGAATTGCAAGAGCCTAGATTCACCCCTGGGCAGTCTGACTCTGAAGCCGCAGTTCTGTGCTGTACTGCCTGGCTTACCACTCCTGAGACTCCAGAGCTGCTGGACTCTTTGGGCACTCCACGTGGGAATTCCTTAAATGTGTTAGTCACTGTTTACCGTGGAAACATCCAGTGAAATATTTTAGTGAATTTCAGATCTTGTTAGGTTGCAGTAGGGTCACCTAGAGATTCTTGGAACGAGTCATTGGTGAGGCTTCTTTGGCCTCTGTTTCTTTCCCTTTGAATGGAGCTGTCTGGCTCATTATTCTTTTTCTCCAGTTCTTAGAAGTAAAGTGGTAAATGAAACCAGCTTTTCTGAAATCAGCCTTT
The DNA here is from genome assembly GCF_000754665.1 of Bison bison bison. Classification (NCBI taxonomy): domain Eukaryota; kingdom Metazoa; phylum Chordata; class Mammalia; order Artiodactyla; family Bovidae; genus Bison; species Bison bison. The sequence goes on from NW_011494861.1 coordinate 6,859,765, forward strand.
CTTACCACTCATTTATAGTTTGCCTGGGGAAAGATACTAATACCTGTTCACTGAATCTTGCATGCAAGTCACTTCAGTCGTGTCCGATTCTTTGCAACCCTGTGGGCCATAGCCCACCAGACTCCTCTATCCATGGGATTCTCCAGGCAAGAATACTGGAGTAGGTTGCCATACCCTCCTCCAGGGGATCTTCCCCACCCAGAGATCAAACCCACTTCTCCTACATCTGCTTTGGCAGTTCGGTTCTTTACCGCTAGTGCCACCTAGAAAGCCCCTAGAATCTTGCTGCTGCTGCTGCTGCTAAGTCGCTTCAGTCGTGTCCTACTCTGTGCGACCCCATAGACGGCAGCCCACCAGGCTCCCCCGTCCCTGGGATTCTCCAGACAAGAACACTGGAGTGGGTTGCCATTTCCTTCTCCAATGCATGAAAGTGAAAAGTGAAAGGGAAGTTGTTCAGTCGTGTCCGACTCCTAGCGACCCCATAGACTGCAGCCTACCAGGCTCCTCTGTCCATGGGATTTGCCAGACAAGAGTACTGGAGTAGGGTGCCATTGCCTGGAATCTTAAGTGGCTGCAAATGATCAAAAAGGTCTAGAGTAGTAAGCTTGGCTGAAGTCCTAGGTAAATATTTGTCAGAGGTATACCTTGAAATTGCCAGAGTGTTGGGACTTGTCATTGTTATTAGGCTGATGGGTGAAAGTCAAAGAAGTATTTCTTTAGAAATTTCACTTCTCCGGAACAGTGAAGTCACCTCCCACATTTCTGGCTGTAGGTGAAAGTCCTGTGAAACAAGTCCTCTGGCTTAAATCATTTTGTGTTGCTGCTGCTAACAAACTCAGTATAGAACACCATCCTCTGTGGTGTGATTTTCCAGGGTTCCATTAGAAAAGAAGCTCGGAAAGTGATCTCTGGACTTGATTTTAACTAAGATTTTTTGGTGAAATTAGAAATCAACCTGAAGTTGAAAGACCATGATTTAGCTGAAGATTAGAGAAGAAAATAGAAGTAATCTTTATCTTACACGTGTGGTCAAAAGAAGGTAATAACCCTGTTGATGTGTCAGGTCTACAGCTTGATGGCATTGAAGTGTAACTAGGAGGCAAGGTCCTCTTCCCACCAGCACCCCAGAGCGCTTTCAGAAGTCTCATGTTCAGGAGGTTCGTGACTTTCTGCCAAGAATCTCAGATGGAAGCAAGCTGAACTCAAACCAGGGAACTCTAATTAATAAAGTTTTAAATTTATAAGCATGATACATGATGATAACAAATGGAGTAATACAGAAATGTCTGAAATCTGCGTAAGAATCTCCCTTGCCATGTTTTAAACTTTAAAATATCCCCTTTAAATTGTATCCCAGAGAGTGAAGCAGGCAGCTAGATAAAACTTGGATGATCTTTACTAATTCCCTTTCTCTAGTGTTCCTACATTGTCTGTCTGCAGAGTGGAGCAGTTACCTGCCTGCCACACGTTGAGGGGAGGGAATAATTTATCATTAGGCATATTGAAACTGGATTGGCATCTCTGGTTTACGTAGCCAGATGCACCATCAGAGGCCCAAACTCTGATCTGAGATTTCTGAGATGATTTTCCAAAATTTATTTGGAGAAAGGATTCCTGAAGAATTAGTGAAATTTTCTTGATGTACATACTTTTTATCGACATTATAATTGACACATTTTAAACCTAATTTATTCCTAAATAATTGAGTTTAACTTTAACCAGTGTTGTAGTTGAAAGAGTTTCATTTTTATGTATGTCAGTCAGCAACGTTTATAACCTGTTGTAAGATCTCTGGTCCCAATCAATTTTAGCCTTAAAGGAGCCAATCTCCTTTTCAAGTTGTAGATACTTTTGTTAAGAAAAAAAAACAGTCATTAAATAAAAAACAAACTCAAGTAGAAATGTCTTTTCTTGTAGCCCACATATGGAGGTCAGTGTTCTGGAATCTTCATCCTTCCTTCCAAAGTAGCCATGAAACTGGAAGTGCAAAATCATCACCTAAATGGAAAGTTTTCCCAAAGTCCCTGCATTTTCATTCCTTCCCTGGTGTAGGGCATCTCATCCTCTCCACAGTTTTTGGTTGTCTGGGTTACTCTGGCTGCAGGTTACAGTCACAGAGTTGGGGCTGAAAAATCTGAGTTTGGACTGCAGACGAAAAGGCTAGAGCAAATGAGGAAGGTCTACCCGTCACAGCCAAGACTGACCTTGGGGGACAGTCACCCAACCCCCAACCAAGGTGGCAGGGCCATCCACAGAAATTGAATGTAAAAGGGTGGTAAGCCAGGGCACATGTAGGTACCTAAAGCCCTGAGGTACTTATCTAACCTGATGGGCAGGTGATTAGTCTTAATGAGGGATGTGAAGGTGAGTCTACGAAGGTTTCCTTTATCGAGTTTTCCATTTGCTGCCTTAGGTTCAAAGTCTGATAGTTAAAACAGTGAACCCGCTTGTGCTGAGCAAGTAGTGTGAGCCTTGGTTGTCCAGAAACCTGACTTAGCCCAATGGTCACATTCCTAAGGCTGCCTGTCAGTGAAGAGGAGCATAGTCCTTAAGAGCAGGGCTTTCAGGCCACTCAGGCCCCCAAGGGTGACCTTGAACACGTCATTCAACCTCAGAGTCTCCTTTACTGATATGCAGCCAGACCATCCTGTGTTCAAATCCTAGTTTTACCCCCGGAAGGTGTGTGCCTCTAGGTAGCTAGTCGTTGAACCTTTTTGCTCTCTGTTTTTTTGGGAGCTTTTCTTGAAATGTAGGTAACAGATAAAAATGTATTAATATGAAGTACTCGCTCTGAGCCAGGGTGTTGTATATTGGAGCATGAGGCTATGTATAAAGTACCTGACGCATAAGTAGGTATTTGATTAATGATGTTTATTGCTACTACTTCTTGGATTTTGATAAACATGAGGTTTTGCTTGTTTGAAAAAGACATCCATGTACATAGAAGACTTTGGTCTGTCCCATCCAGGCTCAGTTTACTGTTGTAGTAATAAAAAAAAAAATAGTGCTAAGCATAATTTAAGATTTTATGCTAAGTATTAGGTTCTAAATTCCCAAAGCTTTCTTCTTTCTGTTCAAATTACTAAGTTTATTCTCTTCAGAAGACAGTTATCTGAACTCTTCCCGCAAGGTCATGCATTTGACTTGGGTGGTGGGAGGAGTGGTCCCCAGCAGCTGGGCTAAGCTTGGGAGTGGGGTGCAGAGCCATGGGGTGATTTAAAGAGACGGCGTCTGGGTTGGAAGCAGAGTGGGACCCACAGGTCAAGTTGTTGTGAGCGGTCATCTTTGAAGGGACCAGGCAGAGAGGGCAGGGCCTGGCAGAGGTTCTGCTCCAGCGACAGCATGACAGCACTGGCGGTCAGGACGGTGACCGGTGGAGCTTTTGGGGGTCTTCCTGAGGTGAGGAGGGGGCCATTAGGGTACCCCTCAAGTTCCAGTGTCACCTCATACTGTGATTAGCAAACACCGCAAGGCTGAATTTTGAAATTGTTTTCTTTAATGAACCTTAAGCTAGTTACTACCTTTCTGCTTTGGGCATTTCAAACAATTGGGTCTTGAAATTTTAATGTTCTAGTTCTACATTATTGACCAAACTACCTCTCTTTTTTCTTTGTTTTTTTCTTAAAGGGAATTCAGTTGTAAGCTTTTCTATTTGCTGTGAGTTCAGTAAAACAATGGAGAGGAAACCATGGGACACACAAGCCACATGTTTTGCTTGGCTACGGAATTTTAAGAGTTTACTTTCATTAAACTTTCATTTTAATTTCACTCGTGTATTTTATTTACACCCTACCATGTTCAAAGAGAGGATTTAAGACAGCTAACAGAGATGAGAAGACAAAATAGAAGAAATGTTTAAAAGGGGGCACCATCCAAAAGAAAAAAAGAAGACCACTGGGAATGTTACTGCTTCCGTGGCCCCTGCATTGTATGGGTCACGCTCCTTTGTGGAAGCTCTTGTGGTCTGACGGCTGCGGGCTGCTTGGCTCTTGGGCTTTTGGAACCACTTCTGCCTGCAGTGAGTGCACTGTGTTCCCACCCAGGTTTGCTGCGGCCAGAACATTCCTCAGTAGTAAAATGCCAACAGACATCAAACCACAAGAATCATGTGGGCATCGAGTGGGCGGGATATAGCAGATGGGCACGGACCACAGACAGTATAAGGTCAGGTGTGTAGGGGAAAGAAGCCGAACCCTTGATGCAAGAGAGGATCTGAAGTGTGAGTTTTGACCCAAGAAGGAACTTAAGCTCATGGCCCTCAGATGCTGGCCTTTTTATTCACTCTTATGTCTCAAAGGCACCAAATAAACATACGGACATAACCAGGAAGAGAAATGAAGACAGAGTTGTACAGTGGTAGGAAAGTCTCTCCTGAGCCCTTGGAATGACCTTTAATCAAGAATCAGAATTTCTGCTCCTTTGGCCCGGTTCTCACGTGTTGTTGTCAGGAAGGGATTTGTCCTGAAGGATGGGAGCCCCGTCAGCCCCACAAACCTTAAAGGTGAAAAAAGGCCCTGCCTTTTTTTTTCCCCCAGTATTTAGAGTTCCTGTTCTTACCAATTCCCTAGTCCTGTTTTTGAAGTTACAATGCCGTCTTGAGGGTAAATTGTAAGTTTTTTCCTTCTGTGTTAAGGAGAACCTATGTAAGTTTTCTAAGGTTATTCCTAATTGTAGAATCTTGGAATTGTTTGCTCAACCTCCTGTTTAGCCTTTCTGATGCATTCATGATTTGATTTTTTCTCTCTAGAGCCCACCTTCTCAAAATGAAAGGTCCTAAATAAAGTGGTGGTAGGAAGCTGACTTCCAAAATCATGAGAAATAGAATGTGTGCGTCTGACCTCCATACGCAGCAAAGGTGGGCGTTAGGGAGGGACAGCTAGGATCGCTCACCTTGTACCTGGCATGTGAGGCACCTGTGAGTGTGTTGATGATTATTTGAAAAGGCCAAAGGTGAAGATGGAGTTTGAGAAGAGGTCAGTGGCTTAAAGAGCAAAGCCTTTGAAGTCTAGTCCAAGTTTGACTTTCTAGCCACCTGGGCTAAGTTCCTTAACCTCTCTGAACCTGTTTCTTCATCCATAAAATCCAGAGGATAATTTTACTGTTGTAGTGCTGTTGGGAGAATTAATCGAGAATGCATGTAAGTGCTTAGCATAGTAATGGGCACATTATTATGTAAAGTAAATGCCAGTATATTTTTATTAGTATCATGAGCATAAAAGTTAATAAGGAGTGCTCTCACTGATTTGTAGGAGTTCTTCACAGAATTCGGATGAGTCCTTTGACAGGTTAGTATAAATGTCCCCTTTCTGTAGTTTGCCTCTCCTCCTTGTAAATGTCTGCCAACCAAAGTTTGGTTTGAGCCAGGCTACACGAGTTCCAATTTCTAGCCAACTTTTGGGTCAGGGATACATAATCAGGTAAATTTCTCCATCTCAGACAAGCCACTTAGTTAACCTTTTAGATATTCACTGTTTTTCTCTGAAATACGGGGGTTCTAACGCCAGTCTCCAGGCATTTTATGAGTATTCAAATGGAGGAAATACTGGTGATAGCACTTTGTTAGCTTTGCTCTGACCCTGCATGTCTGCCTTCTGGCCGTTACGATTACATGCTCGGATCACTTGCCTCCTGTGCCTGGCTGCCTCCCAGTTTCATGCTCACCTGTGCATCCCAGTGAAAAGCCTCGGATGCTCTTTGATTTTTCTTCTCCAAGTAGTATTGAGTCCCTTCTCAGGTTCCCCACAGGTACTCAGTCCATGAATCCTCTCCACTCCAGCTGACTTTGACCCCCTCATTTCTATTTTCTTCAGGTCTCTGTGTTTTCACCTTTTGTCAGTTTCAGTCAAGCTGTACCAGTTAATATTAACACAGTACTGATCACGTTTCTGTAGCCAGAAGTCTTTTGTCACGTCCTATTTTTTATTGGATAAAGGTCAAATTCTTGGCTCTGTTTTTAAAGCCCCTTACAAATTAGATGTTTTCTATATTTTCTGCCCACTTTGTGCTGACGTTCTGTTTTCTTCCACTGCAAAGCAGGCTCCATGTGGGGTCAGGCACCGTGGTTGCCTGGCTCGCCACTGGGTTCCTAGCACTGTGGGCACATGACACATACCTGTCAGATGTTTGCCAAGTGAATGAGTAGGCGGGTGGATATCCGCGTTAATTTCTTGCCTACTTCCTGCCTTCTTCTTTGCCTTTAATAAGGCCAGTTTGTCAGTGTTCTGTCTCACCTGTTTCCTCGGGGCACTCTTTTCCCCTGAAATGCCCCAGCCTGTTGTCGATACTGAAACAAATTCAGTCTGCCTTTTGCATTATTTCAACACTACTGGCTCCATGAAGTTTTCTTTCCATTCTGACAGCGCTGAACTTAGGTCTTTTTTTTTTTAATGTGGACCATTTTTAAAGTCTTTATTGAATTTGTTACAATATCGTTTCTGTTTTAATGTGTTTTGGGGTGAAGCATGTGGGATCTTAGCTCCCTGACTGGAGGTCAAATGTGCACCCCCTGTGTTGGAAGGCGAAGTCTTAACCACTGGACACAATCAGGGAAGTCCCGTGTCTTCGTTATTGTTTAGTTAAATCCATGTGTGGGGAGTTTTAGGGAATGGACACATGCACTTAGTTTATAATCTCTTTGAGGGCAGGGATGATGTACTTCTTCTGTATCTCTTGTGGTACTTAGAGCAGAGTTGACATTCAGTTAACGTGGTGGTTTGAAATGACGAAATATTTGCTAATGCCATACTCACCTTGTCCAGGTGCATTTTACTTTGTGGGACACCTGTATTGAGGAACATGTTGCAGTTTTGGTGGCAGGTCATCCTAGAGGAATGTATTGGAAGCACTTTGATAATTTTCAGCTTGGTAAATCTCAACTTTCCCTTAGGAAAATTGCTTAAAGTCAGGGAGCAGAGGATGAGTGCAAATTCATAGCTGGGGCCCCGGTTTAAGCCAAGACCTGTGGAGACTCAGTTCAAGACTGGATGCCGTGAGAGAAGAGGAAGGAACGCCTTTCCCCGCAGGGCTTGTCCTTTTTCATCCGGCAGATATTGATCATCTTTCTCTTACGTTTCTTTATTGCGATGAGAAAAGGTTACATATTTATCATCTTTTGTACTAGCACCAGTAATGGTATTTCTACAAAGCTTCAGATGGATTAGATTTATTTTTTAACAGTTCTTTTTCCTTTTGTCAGTTAAATAGAGCTGAATTTTTACCATAGGCATTGGTTAGTTTCTCTTGAAATCCTGTTCTATTTGAAATGCTAGGACAGTCTGTATCACACTTGAGGGTGAGTCCACCTACTTAGTAGCATTCTGTCAGTCAGTTGTGTTCAACTTTACCCTCAAGGCTCCTCTGTCCATAGGGTTCTTCCGGAGTGGGCTGCCATGCTCTCCTCCAGGGGATCTTCCCGACCCAGGGATCAAACCCACGTCTCCTGTGTCTCCTGCATTGACAGGTGGGTTCTTTACCATTGAGCCACCTGGGAAGTCCCATATACATTGTCAGGGTCTTTTATTTGTGGATGAACCCCCATGTGCAGGAACTTATTTCCAGAGCCTCCAAAGATGTCCCCATAAGTAAAAAGAGTAGAAGACTGTGCTGAGCAGGGAAAGTGGCATCAGAAGAGGGTAGGGCCATGCGGAGGGCAGTTTTCTGGTCTTCTGAAGCTGCAGACTGTGTGGGAACCTTCACACAAGCTAGTCTCTCAGTGTGATCAGAATCTGCTCAACGACACCACATACTCTAGCGCCCTTTCTCTTCGTGAAGCGGCTCTCGCTCAGCACAAAGTACCCATGCTGTCTTGCTGTTAATTAGCTCTGAAATCTGCCTTTTCCTTTAAATTCTGTGAGCACCAAGTATCATAAAAAATTACAGCCTTTTATTAGCTGATGCAGTTTATTTCGATCAGATTGTCGTGGAGCATATGGGCAGTCATGAATCTCCAATTGCAGTAATTAGGCAGACTTCCCACAATCCAAAAGAACATAGTTTGTGGAGGTTTTGTTGCTGAGATACAGTAATATAGATATAGCCTGGAAGTTTGAGCTTGAAATTTATAGGCTTCGGCAATAAAAAGCCTGGTAGCTTTACTTTTTTAAATTTGTACTTATTTATTTATGGATCTTCGTTGCTGTGCAGGCTTTCTCTAGTTGTTACAAGCGGGAGGTTACTCTCTAGTTGTGGTGTACAGGCTTCTCATTGCAGTGGTTTCTCTTGTTGAGCATGGGCTCTAGAATGCACAGGCTCAGTAGTTGTGGCTCACAGGCTTAGTTACTCTGAGGCATGTGGAACCTTCCTGGACCAGGGATTGAACCTGTGTCCCCTGCATTAGCAGGTATATTCTTAACCACTGGACCACCAGGGAAGTCCAGCTTTACTTTTCTTAAAGTGAAGGTCTGAGGTATCGCTTAAGTTGTTGCTTGTATACTCTAACGGGTCTTCAAAGTATTGAATGAAATATCATTGTACTAGTTAGATGTGCTGTACACCAAACATTATTGGCTCTTAACTAGGGAGGGGCTGCACTTCCTAGTCCCCTGGTGGTTAAGTGCGGTCACATGACCAGCTCTAGCCAATGGCGTGAGTGGAAGGGATGTGTGTGCTGCTCAGGCTGGGGCACTTAAAGGGCAGGTGAGCCGGAGTCTTATGCTCTTCCCTCTGCCTCCATGATTGGCGGTGGTTCCAAAGGGTCTGTTTTGTCCACCTGGGACCTGAGGACATTGCCAAGCAGAGAACTAGCTGGCCCAAGATGGACATGTAGTGTGAGGGAGAAAAAAACTTTTGGAATCTGGGGGTTGTTTGTCACCGCAGTATCACCAACCCAGCAGTTCTCAAACTTTTTAATGTCAGGGCCTGTTTACATTCTTAAATTATTGAGGGCCCCAAAGAGCTTTTGTTTATGTGGGTTATAGCTATCAATATTTAACAATAAGACACAAAATGTACTTCTTATATTTCAGTATAAGCATGAGAAAAACTTATGGATTTCAAAATAACTATGTATTGGACAATAATGAGTTTGCAGGCAGAACGAAAGATAGTACACTGAGAATCAATTGAGGTGATCTCTGAAAACTTGTGTTTATAGCATAAAGCTACCACCTTACAAGCTTCTAGAAAGCAAGAAAGTGTACAAGTACACACTTCACTAACCATCAGAGCAGTGGTATCATCACACCTCATGTTACCTCAGGAAAATCTCACTGTGTGCTTATTGAGAGAGAAGGAGAAGGGGGCAACAGAGGATGAGACCGTTGGATGGCATCACTGATTCAATGGACATGAACTTGAGCAAACTCCGGGAGATGGTGAGGGACAGGGGAGCCTGGTGCGCTGCAGTCCATGGAGATACGACTTGGCGACTGCATAACAATGCTTATGAAAGGATGAGGAAAAGGCAGATAACACCTAAGTATTATTATGAAAATAGTTTTGACCTGTGGACCCCCTGAAAGGGTCTCAGGAATTCCTAGGGGCCCCACACCACACTTAAGAACCATTGATGTAGCCTGTCCAATGGATAGCCATACCAATGTTCCCACATGCTGTAGCTGACTTTGCTAATTGAAGATAGGAAATAAAAGCAGAGTGACCGTATACTCTCTGACTCTGTGCTGTCACTTTGAATGCAGAGATGGTGTCTGTCACTAGAAATTAAAGTGAAAATGGAGCAGTGTCTTCTGTGCCTTAATTATCTAAGGGAAGCAAATACAATGAAATTGTTATCAGGAGACTTTTCTAAGCAGGATACCATAGCAGAAATCAGAAAAGAGCATGGATATGTTTGATTTTACAAAAATGAGAAACATCTCTAAAACCTTTTTTAAAGACTTAAAAGGAGTCTATATTTGGTACAGAATCACATTTCCAACATATATAAGGAACTCTTGGCTTTAAAAGGGGGGGAAAAAAAATGAATACCCCAATAGGGAAACAATACAAAGGAAACAAGTAGAAGAAATCTGAAATGTAAATAAAGGATTGGAAAAATGTTCACCCTCACTTGTAAATTAACAAATGCAGGTTGAAACAAGGCTGTTTTTTGTTTGTTTGTTGTTTTGCTTTTTCTCTACCAGATTGGCAAAGTTTTTTTTTTTTTTTTCCTTTTTAATGATAGTATTCAGCTCTGACAGATGAAAATCTGTTAGCCCACCCTGCCAGAAGACAGGAGGATTATTCCCTGGAGAAATTGAGCCAGAAAGACTCTGGAGCTTAGACATAGAGCGTAGAGGGTGAGAGTGGCTCCCTAACAAAAGCAGGGAAACATAAGTGTTTGCACCCTGCGTGGTGAGGCTTCTAGCTTTTTTCCCCTTATTCCTGGGCTCTTCCCTGAAGGAACTAGCCTATAAAGAGAAAAGACTGCCAAATGAAACTTCTAGGTTCCCTTCCAGCCATTTCAGAAAGAACCTCATCAGATGACAAGGCCTGTTCACACATACAGAGCTTCCAAATAGCCTATTAGTGTCTTACTATGAAGTGTAAATCAGCTGTCAAAGAACATCAGGTGTTTGAGGGAAGCCTCCAGAGGAATTCTGAGAGATCATGCTGACAGCAAGGAGAAACTAGAAGAAACAGACAATGCAAGGAGTTTGGGAACTAGATTGCCTTCAGATAGATAAGATCCTGCATGTAAGAAATAACAGCAAGGTGATTCATCGAAAAGAAATACTACATAAAAAAAGAAGGAGTTCTTGGAACTTAAAAAGAAGATAACAAATAACTGGAAGTTAAAGATGAGGAAATACCCACAAAAGTAAATTTTAAAAATTGGAAGATCAAGTTTTTTAGGCGTTAAATAAAGTAAAATGAAGGAGAAGACATTATTAAACAATTAATATGAGAAAATTTTCTCAAAAGATGTGAGAATACAGATAAAAAGGGCCAATCAGATAACTAACAGTGGATTGAGGAGTAAAAGACCCCCGTACTAAAGGAAATCATAGGTTAAAGAGGGTCCTGAAAGTTTCCAAACCAGGTTGCAAAGGATTGGATTGTTTCCAGCTTTTTAACTTGTAAGATACACATAAAATTCTGTGCAATTTTTTTCTTAGTCATTTTTAAGTATACAGTTCTGCAATGTTAAATGTTTACATATTGTTATGCACCTGCCACCGTTTACATCTCATACACTCTTCATTTTGCAGAACTCAAACTCTATCCCTATTAAACAGTAACTCCTGACCTCCCTTTCCACCAGCCTCTGACTGCCACCGTTCTACTTTATGTCAATGATTTTGACTACTTCTAGGTACCTTATGTAAGTAAACGTGTACAGTATTTCTCTTTCTGTGACTCGTTTATTTCACTTAGCATAATGTTCTCAGGGTTCATCCTTATTGCAGCACATGTCAGGATTTCCTGCCTTTTTAAGACTGAATAATATCCATTGTCTGTATATGCCACATTTTGCTTATCGATTTATCTGTTGATGGGCATTGGGCTGCTTCCATGTTTTAGCTGTTGTGAATAATGCTGCTCTGAATATAAGTGTACAAATATCTGTTCAAAACCTGCTTTCAGTTCTTTTGAGTATTTACCCAGAAGTGGAATTTCTGGATTGTATGGTAAATCTGTTTTTAATGTTTTTGAGGAACTGCCATGTATTTCCCATAAAAGCTCTACCATCTTACATTCCCCCTAGCAGTGCACATGGGTTCCAGTTTCTCTGCATCTTTGCCAACACTTATTTTTTTCCTGTTTTTGTTTTGTTTTGAATGGTAGCCAGCCTGATGGGTATGGAGTGATGTCTCATTGTGGCTTTGACTTGTTTTTCCCTAGTGGTTAGTGATATTGAGCATCTTTTCGTATGCTTTTAGCCATTAATATATCTTCTTTGATGTATTAAGTCCTTAGTCATATTTGAATCAGATTTTTTTTTTTGAGTTTTAGGAATTCTTTATATATGCTAGTTATTAATCTCTCATCATATATACCATCTGCAACTATTTTCTCCCATTCTTCAGATTGTTTTTCTACTTTCTTGATAGTATTCTTTGATTCACGAAAGTTCTTAATTTTGATGAAGTCCAGTTTCTCTCTCTTTCCTTTCTTTTGTTGCCTGTATCTCAGATGTCCAGTTCAGTTCAGTCGCTCAGTCGTGTCCGACTCTTTGCGACCCCATAAATCTCAGCACGCCAGGCCTCCCTGTCCATCACCAACTCCTGAAGTTCACTCAAACTCACGTCCATCGAGTCGGTGATGCCATCCAGCCATCTCATCCTCTGTCGTCCCTTTCTCCTCCTGTCCCCAATCCCTCCCAGCATCAGGGTCTTTTCCAATGAGTCAACTCTTCGCATGAGGTGGCCAAAGTACTGGAGTTTCAGCTTTAGCATCATTCCTTCCAAAGAACACCCAGGACTGATCTCCTTTAGAATGGACTGGTTGGATCTCCTTGCAGTCCAAGGGACGCTCAGGAGTCTTCTCCAACAGCACAGTTCAAAAGCATCAATTCTTCGGTGCTCCAGCTTTCTTCACAGTCCAACTCTCACATCCATACATGACCACTGGAAAAACCATAGCCTTGACTAGATGGACCTTTGTTGGCAAAGTAATGTCTCTGCTTTTCAATATGCTATCTAGGTTGGTCATAACTTTCCTTCCAAGGAGTAAGCGTCTTTTAATTTCATGGTTGCAGTCACCATCTACAGTGATATGCAGGTCAGGAAGCAACAGTTAGAACTGGACATGGAACAACACACTGGTTCCAAATAGTAAAAGGAGTACATCAAGTTTGTATATTGTCACCCTGCTTATTTAACTTATATGCAGAGTACATCATGAGAAACACTGGGCTGGAAGAAGCACAAGCTGGAATCAAGATTGCCAGGAGAAATATCAATAACCTCAGATATGCAGATGACACCACCCTTGTGGCAGAAAGTGAAGAGGAACTAAAAAGCCTCTTGATGAAAGTGAAAGAGGAGAGTGAAGAAGTTGGCTTAAAGCTCAACATTCAGAAAACGAAGATCATGGCATCTAGTCCCATCACTTCATGGCAAATAGATGGGGAAACAGTGTCAGACTTTATTTTTTGGGGCTCCAAAATCTTTGATGTTACATCTGAGAAATTGTCACCAAATCCAATGTCTTGAAGCTTTTGGTCTGTTTTCTTCTAAGAGTTTTAAAGTTTCAGCTCTTACATTTAAATCTTTAATCAAGTTTGGGTGGATTAGCCAAAATTGTAGGATACAAAGTCAACATACAAAAATCGGTTGCATTAATTTTTTTATATGGTGTTAGGTAATGGTCTTCACTCTTCATGTGGATATTCTGTTATCCTGGTACCATTTGTTGACAAGCCTACCCCTTCCCTGTTGAGTAGTCTTGGCACAGTTGTCAAAAATAATTTGATCGTTTGTTTGAGGATTTACTTCTGGGCTCTCTGTTCTATTCTGTTGGTCTATATGTCTGTCTTTATGCCAGTATCGTTTTGGTAACTGTAGCTTTGTTGTAAATTTTGAAATAGGGAAGTATGAGTCCTCCATCTTTGTCTTTTTCCAAGACAAAGATGCTTTGGCTTTTGGGATCCCTCGAGATTCATGTGAATTTTAGAGTGGACTTTTCTATTTCTGTAAAAAATGTCATTGGTATTTTAATAGAGATTACATTGATTTTGTTAGTTGCTTTGCATATTATTGACATTTTAGTAATATTGTTTTCCAATCCAAAGTTTTCCAAAGACACTTGACATAAAATATCTTTTTCATTTATTTATGTCATCTTTATTTCTTGTAAGCCTTTTTTACCTCCCTGGCTAATTCTTAAGTTTTGTTTGTTTGTTTTTTATGCTATTGTAGATGGACCTGTTTTCTTCATTTCCTTTTCAGATGGTTTATTGTTCATGTATAGAAATGCAGCTAATTTTTGTGTGTTGCCTTTGTAGCTTGCAATTTTGCTGAACTCATTTGTTAGTTCTAACAAGGTTTTTGTGTATGTGGAATTTTTATGGAGTTTTCTATATATGATTGTATCATCTGTAAACAGATAAGTTTACTTCTTCCTTTCCAATTTGGATATTTTTTATTTCTTTTTCTTACCTAATTGCTCTGGCTAGGACCTGCAGTAGTACTATGTTGAATAGAAGTGGTAAGAACAGACGTTTTTCCCTTTTTCCTGATCTTAGGGGGAAAACTTTCAGTCTTTTACCATTGAATATGATGTTAGCTTTGAGTTTTCTTCCTCAGTTTGTAAAAGCCTCTTAATGGTTTTTGTTTCTTTTAGTTTCTTTCTGTTTCTAGTTTGCTGAGTGTTTTTATCACAAGAGAGTATTGAGTTTTGTCAGCGCTTTTTCTGCATCTATTGAGATGATCGTATGGGGTTTCTTTGAATATGGTGTATTGTATTGATCAGTTTTCATACATGGAACTGTCATTTCATTCTAAGAATTAATACTGCTTGGTTGTAATGTTTATCCTTTTAATATGCTGCTGAACGCTCCTGGTATACTGTTGAGGATTTTTACATCGCTGTTCATAAAGGATTCTGGTCTGTAGGTTTTTTTCTTTTTTGTGGAGTCTTTGTTTGCCTTTGGCATCAGGGTAATAGTGGCCTCATAGCATGAGTTTGGAAGTGTCCCCTCCTCTTCAATATTTTGGAATAGTTGAAGATTGCTATTAGTTCTTTAAATGTCTGGAAGAATTCACCAGTGAATCCATCAGGTCCAGGGCATTTCTTTGTCAAGAGGTTTTGATTGTTAATTCAGTCTCCTTGGCTTCCCTTGTGGCTCAGCTGGTAAAGAATCTGCCTGCAATGTGGGGGATCTGGGTTCGATCCCTTTGTTGGGAAGATCCCCTGGAGAAGGGAAAGGCTACCTACTTCAGTATTCTGGCCTGGAGAATTCCATGAATATGACTGAGCGACTTTCACTTTCAATCTCTTTATTAGTCATGGGTCTATGCAGATTTTCTACTTCATCATGATTTGATCGGTAGGTTTTGTATTTCTAGTAATTTGTCCATTTCATCTGTTTTCATTTTTTTTGGTGTACAGTTATTCATAGTGCTCTCTTATGAACTATTTTCTATTTCTATAGAATGAATAGTAATAGCTCCACTTTCATTTCATAGTCATTGGAATCTTCACTCTTTTTTGCCTTCAGTCTAGCCAAAGGTTTGTTGATTTTTGTAATGTTTCTGAATAACCAACTTTCATTTTATTTCTATTGCATATCCATTCTTTATTTCATTTATCCCTGCTCTAATCTTTATGATTTCCTTCTGCCATTTTTGATTTTAGCTTTTCTTTTTCTCTCGTTTTTTCCTTTTATTGTTTAAATTTATTTTTATTAGAGTATAGTTGATTTTGTTGTTTGTTGTTTAGTTGTTGAGTTGTGTCTGACTCCTTTGCAACCCCACGGACTGTAGCCTGCCAGGCTCCTCTGTCAATGGATTTTCCAGGCAAGAATATTGGAGTGGGTTAACATTCCTTCTCCAGGGATCCTCCTTACCCGGGGATAGAACCCACATCTGCTGCAAGTCTCCTGCACTGCAGGCAGATTCTTTACCGCTAAGCCACCAGGGAAGCTCATAGTTGATTTACAGTGCTGTATTCGTTTCTGCTGTACGGCAAAGTGGATCAGTCATACATACGCACATATTCACCCTTCTTTTTAGATTCTATTCCCATATAGGTCATTATAGAGTATTGAATAGAGTTCCCTGTGCTATACAATAGGTTCTTTTTAGCTATCTATTTTACATATAGAAGTGTGTATTGTAGAAAGTGAAGAGGAACTAAAGAGCCTCTTGATGAGGGTGAAAGAGGAGAGTGAAAAAGCTGACTTGAAATTCCACATTCAAAAAACTAAGATCATGGTGTCTGATTTCATGACAAATAGAAGGGGGAAAAGTGGAAGCAATGACAAATTTTATTTTCTCGGGCTCCAAAATCACTGTGAACGCCAACTGCAGTCATGAA
This sequence comes from Bison bison bison, assembly GCF_000754665.1. Lineage (NCBI taxonomy): Eukaryota > Metazoa > Chordata > Mammalia > Artiodactyla > Bovidae > Bison > Bison bison. Next base: position 6,875,683 of record NW_011494861.1, read on the forward strand.
ATTAAACAAAACTTGTTCCTTGGAAGGAAAATGATGACAAACCTAGACAGCGTGTTAAAAAGCAGAACATCACTTTGCCTACGAAGGTCCATATATTAAACCTATGGTTTTTCCAGTAGTCATGTATGGATGTGAAAGTTTGACCATGAAGAAGGCTGGGTGCTGAAGAATTGATGCCTTCAAACTGTGGTGTTGGAGAAGACTCCCTTGGACAGCAGGGAGATCAAACTTTCAACCCTAAAGAAAACCAACTCTGAATATTCACTGGAAGGACTGATGCTGAAACTGAAGTTTATAGTTATTCTGTCTTCTTGCTGCACTGAACCTTTTATTATTATTGGATGTCTTTCTTTGTGTCTTGTAACCTTTTCTGATTTCATGTCTGTATTATCTGGTATTAATAGCTTTGCTCTCTTATGGTTACTACAGTGGTTGCAAGGAATGTCTGTTTCCATCCTTCAACTCTCTACCTGTTTGTTTTGGATCTCAGTTGAGTCTCTCAGTGGTAGTATACAGGTGGTCATGTGTTTTTATCTGTTCTGCTGGTCTTTGTCTTTGATTAGAGAGTTTAATCTATTGATGTTTAAAGTAATTACTTATAAGAAGGAATATTTTTGCTACTTGTTTTCTGTGCACTGTTTTGGTGGTTTTGTTTTTTTTGTCTCATGTCCCACATTATTATCTTTTGTGTTAAGCTGATTTTTTGTAGTGAAATTTTTTTTTTTATTTTATTTTTAAACTTTACAATATTGTATTAGTTTTGCCAAATATCGAAATGAATCCACCACAGGTGTACCTGTGTTCCCCATCCTGAACCCTCCTCCCTCCTCCCTCCCCATACCCTCCCTCTGGGTCGTCCCAGTGCACCAGCCCCAAGCATCCAGTATCGTGCATCGAACCTGGACTGGTGACTCGTTTCATACATGATATTATACATGTTTCAATGCCATTCTCCCAAATCTCCCCACCCTCTCCCTCTCCCACAGAGTCCATAAGACTGATCTGTACATCAGTGTCTCTTTTGCTGTCTCGTACACAGGGTTATTGTTACCATCTTTCTAAATTCCATATATATGCGTTAGTATACTGTATTGGTGTTTTTCTTTCTGGCTTACTTCACTCTGTATAATAGGCTCCAGTTTCATCATCTCATTAGAACTGATTCAAATGTATTCTTTTTAATGGCTGGGTAATACTCCATTGTGTATATGTACCACAGCTTTCTTATCCATTCATCTGCTGATGGACATCTAGGTTGCTTCCATGTCCTGGCTATTATAAACAGTGCTGCGATGAACATTGGGGTACACGTGTCTGTTTCCCTTCTGGTTTCCTCAGTGTGTATGCCCAGCAGTGGGTTTGCTGGATTTTAATTCACCTCTCATATCCTTTCATGTATATGCTATAACGGTTTCCTTTGTGGTCACATTTAACTCCTTAGATTACATTTAACATCCTAAAGTTGTAATACTCTAATTTGAACTTATTCCAGTTTAACTTGAATAATGTACCAAAACTTTTATTTTGCAACTGTATGCTACCTCTTTCAGTTATTGATGTCATAAAATTACATTTTTACATATTGTGTGTCTAAAAAATAAACTAGGGATTATTTTTTTTAGAATGCATTAGTCTCTTAAATTATGTAGAAACAAAACATGAAGTTATAAGCTGGAGCTACAATAAGACTACCTTTTAGATTAATCTTTTTTTTTAATGTCTGAAATCATTGAGAAGACAAGATACGGAGTTACAAATCATTTTTATAATAATACTAGCTTTTATAATTGCCCGTGTATTTCCTTTTCTGAGATCTTAATTTCTTCATGTGGCTTTGAGTTACTGTCTGGTATCCTTTCATTTCACCAGGCAGGTCCAGTGTTTCACAGTAAAGGTCAAGGTTCGTTTTTCCACATGTGAATATTCCTTTCTTCTATCGTCATTTATTGAAGAACTGTCTTTTCCGCTTTGCATTACCTCATATTGCACGCCTGACCACATACATGGGGGTCTGTTTGTGGACTCACTTCTGGTCCACTGGTTTGTGTATGTCTGTTCTTTTACTGGTAGCATGCTGTCTTGATTACCAGAGCAGTGTTAAAGTCCAGTGTTATGAGTCCTCCAGTTCTTCCTCAAAGTTATTTTGGTTAGTAAAATAACTGGAAAGTAAAATTTCTTCTTGCTCCATATTGTTTTTCCATATAAATTTTAGAATTATCTTGTCAGTTTCTACCCAAAAAAAAAGCCTACTAGAATTCTGATTGGATTGCGTACTGGAATTCTGATTGGATTGCATTGAATCTGTAGGGGGAAATTTGAAGTCTGAATGATACTGAATCTTCTGGTACATGAAGGTAGCTTATTGTGCCGTTATTTTCGGCCTTGTGTCATTTCTGTCGCAGTGCATTGTAGCTTTCACTGTACGGGTCATAAGTGTATCCCTAAGTAGTTCATGTTGGTCAGTGATACCAAGTCTCAGTTTTTAATATATAGAAATAAATTGATGTTTATTGATCCTGTATCCCATGACCTTGCTAAAATCACTTAGTAGGTTTTCTGATAGACTCTTTATGATTTTCTACATAGACGACATCTGCATAAATAGAGACATTTTAACTTTTTACTATGTTTGTCTTGAATTTCTTTTTTGTGCTTTATTGCGTTTTTGTATCATACAGCATCTAATCCAACAGTTTTAAAAGACCACTAAACTCTACAGGTCTCTAGGGATCTTTTCACTATGAATTTTATGATATATAAAGATTGAATTTATATTAGATTTACTTTCCATTAAAATTATAACTAGATAATTGAGATGATGAAACTTTTCAGACTTACAGCATGATACATCACTTAATTTTATATACAATTTTAGGAATAAGTACATAATTTGAGGTATCATTTTTAATGTTATCACATATTTTGAAATGATATCAGCATTTTTATTTTATTCATTTTTTGGTCATGCCAAGTGGCATGTGTGATCTTAGTTCTCCAATTAGAGGTTGAACCCATGCCCCCTGCGTTGGAAACACAGAGTCTTAACCACTGGACCACCAGGGAAGTCCTGATATCTGTATTTTTATGATAGTGAAAGAGTTTATCATTTATGAAATATCGAACCAGTGACCTTAGCTATTCAGTTATGATAAAAGGCTCAATCTAACCTTTTATTGAATGTGATATTTATTAATAATGAAACTTCTTGTTTCTATTACTTAATCAATAGCACGTTAAGCCATTTATTAATATGACTAAAGAAGGTATTGCGAACTAGGTACTCTATTCCCTTGTCTTCTAGTTTACTTTTTACAACCAGGAAATAGCAGTGTAACCTAAAGTCAGTCAAATCTGTCTAATCCTGCACTTGTAATTTTTATGAGATGCTGGAAAGAACAATTAAAATTTGCAAAAAGGGACTAATTCATTTTGGTTCCTCAGGAAGGAACAAGCTCCTTTTACATCATCACATAAGTAAACCTATCTGGAAAAGACATTGAATTTGCCACTGGTTAGCTGTTCTTTATTTGCTTAAAACATTGAAGCTTGGTGCAAGTGGCATCTTGGTAAGTGTGGCAAGGAATGTGTTGTATAATTAGTTGACATAAGTATAGAAAGAGGCTTACGGTGGGAAAAAGGGGAACCGCAGAGATGGGAGCATTGAGGCCCCTGTCTTCCGTGGAGTCTTGTTTTGTTTTGGGCCACACTGCAGGCAGGGCATGCAGGATCTTAGTTCCTTGACCAGGGATCAAACCCAAGCCCCCTGCAGTAGAAGCCCAGAGTCTTATCCACTGGACCACCAGGGAAGTCCCTGGAGTCTTGTGTTCTTATTGAAATAGAACATTTGCATAGAAGAGTCTGCATCATGGGCATGCAGCTCAGTAAATTTTCACAGACTTGGGCCACTTCATGAATGAATGCTCCTGTCATCTTCCCACAAGGGCTGTAATTATCCCAGTTTCCCTATTCCTGCTGCCGAAAGGGTATCAAAGCTGAATTGTGGCATTAATGACAGCTGTAATGATTAAATTCCTCTCACGTGCAAGGCACTGTTAAGAGCTTGTACACATACTATTTACTCCTCAAAATAGGTGTGAGAGAGGTACTGTTGTCTACAGTGTGAAGAAAAGATTTTAGAAGAGCTATAGAGAATAGGTTGTTGCCATGTACCATAAGAAGCACTGTGATCACTGTCTCATTTTATTCCCACACCACCCCTGAGCACGGTTGTCATCTGCTCTAGCAGGTGAGAAAGCCAAGAGTCAGAAAGTTCATTTGCCTGAAGCCTCTGTTCTTAAGGGCTTCCCTGGTGGCTCGGTGGTAAAGAATCTACCTGCTAATGTAGGAGACACAAGTTCAGTTTCTGGGTTGGGAAGATCCCCTGGAGAGGGAAATGGCTGCTCACTCCAGTATTCTTGCCTGAAGAATCCCATGGGCAAAGGAGCCTGGCGAGCTACAGTCCATGGGATTCCAAGAGTCGGACTTGACTTAGTGACTCAACAACAACAACGGAAGCACTCATTACTCCTGGAATTGGAAGATATTGAAAAACGGTGGAAATTACAGAAAAACTCAGTTTGACGTCTTCCCTTGTAACCCTGATGCCTTGATTCATCACACCCCTGTGACTGCTTCCCTGTGTTCCGACCTCCCGTCCTTCCTCAGCATCCTCACTGTGGACCTGGTCCCATCCTCCACCTGGAGGGCTGGCTTTTCAGGCCCCTCTGGCATGTTGTCAGTGACCCAGAATTTGCTTCTGTTGTCAAAATGGTGGAGTTGCCTCCCAAAAAAATATGTTCTTGACAAATCACCTGAACAACCTAGATGTCCATCAACAGATGAATGGATAAAGAAGATGTGATAGATATATGCAATGGAATATTACTCAGCTGTGAAAAGGAACAAAATGAAGTCATTTGTAGAGATATGGATGAATTTAGGGACTCATACAGAGCAAACTAAGTCAAAAAGAGGGAAAAAAATCATATATTACTGCATATATATGGAATCTAGGAGAAATGGTACTGATGAACCTATTTGCAGAGCAGGAACAGAGACGCAGACGGAGAACAGACTTGTGGAAAGGGAGGAGGGGAGGAGGGGATGGTACAGATGGGGAGAGAAGCACTGACGTGTATATACATTACCGTGTGTTAAATAGATAACTAGCAAGAAGCTGCTGTATAGCACTGGGAGCTTAGCTCGATGATGGCTGAGAGGGGTGGGATGGGGTGTAGGTGGGAGGGAGGCTCAAGAGGGAGGGGACATATGTATATACGTATGGATATGGGAGTTGGACCATAAAGAAGGCTGAGCGATAAAGAATTGATGCTTTCAAATTGTGGTGCTGGAGAAAATTCTGGAGAGTCCCTTGGACTGCAAGATCAGACCAGTCAATCCTAAAGGAAATCAACCCTGAATATTCATTGCAAGGACTGGTGCTGAAACTGAACCTCCAATATTTTGGCCATCTGATGCGAAGAGCCATCTCACTGGAAAAGACGCTGATGCTGGGAAAGATTAAGGGCAGGAGGAGAAGGTGGGGAGCAGAGGATGAGATGGTTAGATAGCATCACCAACTCAATGGTTATGAATATGAGCAAACTTTGGGAGACAGAGAAGGATAGGGAAGCCTGGCATGCTGCAGTACATGGGGTCGAAAATAGTCCAGCAAGACGTAGCAGCTAAAGAACAACATAGCTGATTCATGTTGCTGTATAGCAGAAACTGACACAGTGTTGTAATGCAATTATATTCCAATTAAAAACAAATCATTTGACAAAGCTACACATTTGGTATCACCTATGATAGACTAAAAAGGTCCTGGAGGTTGATATAAAATCAGACATTGTACTTTCCCAGAGTACACCTGAGGGCCCAGCCAGCGAGGTGGCGCAAGAGATGGCATGGTGTTTGTAGAGCCTCCAGTGAAGCCTCTTTCTGAGAAGTTCTTGGTGGCTGTGAGGCAGGCAAAGTACAAAGTGGATTTCTGTCAGCCCTCCTCCTCCCTCCCTTCTGCGTTGTTAAAACACACCCAGAGCCCGCCTGTACTCTGTGTCATCTGTGCTCTTCTAATGGCACCTTCTCCCCTCAAACTGATTACTTATAAGATTGGAGAGGGACTTCCCTGGTGGTCCAGTGGCTAAGACTCTGTGCTCCCAGTGCAGAGGAAAGGGAAAGTATTAGGCACTCAGTCATGTCCAACTCTTTGTGATCCCATGCACTGTAGCCCTCCAGGCTCCTCTGTCCATGGAATTCTCCAGGCAAGACTACTGGAGTGGGAGCCATTCCCTTCTCCAGGGGATCTTCCTGACCCAGGAATTGAACCCGGGTCACAGGGCAGGGGGCCCAGGTTCAATTCCTGGTCAGGGAACTAGATCCCACATGCCGCCACAAAGATCAAAGTTCCCAGTGCTACAACTAAGACCTGGGGCAGCCAATAAATGAGAAGGAGTTGGAGGGTTGTGTGTGTTGAGCCTTTGGGTGCTCTGGGTGGGGAGGCTTGTTTTTACTACAGATAGGGAAGCATTTCTGCCTGCCTTGTGTGCTTGCTTTTAGAATTAGCTGTTGAATAGAAAGGTGTTGATTTGACAATTTGATGTCTTTGATTTTTTAAAGGATGAATATTCACTGAGTTTCCTTTGTCTGAAGACTGAGTACATGCATGGCATTTCTTTCTAATGGTTTATAGCTCTTCTCCCCCTTCTGAACAGTCTCTGTTGAGAATACCTTGGCACGATTGACTTTGAATGACTTGGGTTAAATAGCAAGCAGGTCTCTGTGACGATTCTCATTTCCACTCAGAGCGCAGAGAACCAGGGTGGGGACACATGCTTTCATTCTCTCTGATAGCAGCAGTTCCCAGCAAAACACAGTTGCTTTCGATGTACATAATTGATCACTTTATTAACTGGAAAAAAGAGGCCTTATTGAAGTAATAAAGCATAACTTCATTATATCCTGCATGTAGACAGCAGACGTGTTGGAACGTGGCTGATAGCTTCCCATTTCAAGGCTGATTCTGATCATGATAATATTTAAGTCACATCGACTGTCTTCTAATTGGATTTTTCTTCCTGCAGGCCTCTTGCGAAGAGCTAAAAGCGGCCTACCGGCGGCTGTGCATGCTTTACCACCCGGACAAGCACAGAGACCCAGAGCTCAAATCGCAGGCCGAGCGGCTGTTTAACCTCGTTCACCAGGCTTATGAAGGTCAGTGTGGCGCTTGGCTCTGTAGGAGCACCAGTGTAGAAACAGCAGTGTCTTGTAGCAGACACTCAATTTTTAAGAGGTTTGATTTGTAGAGGATAGAAAAAGAGAGTCCTTCGAGGTACATAAAAGAGGCAGTTAGTTTAGTGCTTTTTACTGACGGGGTCCTTTGAAAGAGTAGTATTTTGCTTTGGAAATCAATATGTGTCCAGTAAATAGAAAATGAGACCGCAGGTGAAGTAATAGTCCCGGATCTGAATTCTAGGGGAATACTCCAGTTTTAAATCGTTTCCTCGTTTTCTTCTAAAGGGAACTCTTAAACGTGAAAGGCTGATCGCTACAGACAAGCTTACTTTGTTCTCTCTTTTCTTTTGAGAAGATACAAAGAACATTTTTTCCATCTGAAAGTGATTTTCTTGGTTCTGTAGCATTCAGTTAAGGAAAGGTTCTAACAAAAGGAAGAAAATGATGTTAAAAAGCATAATAGGAAATAGAATCAAATAATTCAGATTTTTATACTTACCTCATACATTTCAGAAAGAAAAGTGTATAATATATTTGCTTATGAAATAGTAAAATCACTCGTAGGTACAGTTTCAGTTTGAGAGGATGAGACAGTTCTAGTAGATTGTGGCAATGGTTATACAACATAGTGATATATTTAACACCAGTGAATTGTGCACTTACACATGGTTTAAATGATCAGTTTTATGTTGTGTATATTATAACCACAATTTTTAAAATTAAAGTTAAAACAATGTGAACTTACTCTTAGGATATATGCCAAGTAAAGTCAGTTATTCATTCCAGAGCCACTTGGTGATTTGCTCCTTAATTAAACAGACCAAAAATTAGATTTTCTTTATGAAATAAAAGATTTCTCATTGTGGACATAAAAGCACTTTGCTGTATTTCACTATGGTTTTACCAAAAAGTTAGATTTTAATGACCAGTAAAACTGAGACTGTGGCACACAGGTGTGTATAATCAGCCTGTGTCTTCACCAGATGTAACTGTTCGGGCTATTTGTCTGGTCTGAATATAGCTTGTTCCTTTTCTTGTATTTGGTTGTTTGAATTACCCTCATAGCTGGACTGTGTTGTTTTGGAGATTTGGGGAAGAGTTAGCAGAAAAGCCTACCAATGCTTGTGAACATGTTGTAGCAGCAGGCCTGGCCCCAGTATTTGGCCTGAAGGGAGACTGAGGTGGTGAATAAATAATTCCTTCTTAACTCCTAGAGATCAGCTCAAGAAGTTTAGCTCCCAGGTTTTACAATGGTCAGCATTTCTTTCTTCCCTGTTAGATTTGAATATGGATAGAGTCTTTACATGGGCTTCCCTCATAGCTCAGCTGGTAAATCATCTGCCTGCAATGCAGGAGACCCAGGTTTGATTCCTGGGTCAGGAAGGTCCCCTGAAGAAGGAAAGGGCAACCCACTCCAGTATTCTTGCCTGGAGAATCCCACGGACAGAGGAGCCTGGCATGCTACAGTCCATGGGATCACATGAGTCGGACATGACTTCGCAACTTAACCAACGATTAAACCAAGAGTCATTTACAGGTCTTCCCTGATAGCCCAGCTGGTAAAGAATCTACCTGCAGTGTAGGAGACCCCAGTTCGATTCCTGGGTTGGGAAGTTCCCCTGGAGAAGGGATAGGGTACCCACTCTAGTATTTTGGGGCTTCCCTGGTGGCTCAGATGGTAAAGAATTCACCTGCAATGCAGGAGACCTGGCTTCAATCCCTGGGTTGGGAAGATTCCCTGGGGGAGGGCATGGCAACCTATTTCAGTATTCTTGCCCGGTGAATCCCTAAGGACAGAGGAGCCTGGCAGGCTACAGTCCATAGGGTCACAAAGAGTTGGACACTACTGAGTGACTAAGCATAGCACAGCACGGTGTCATTTACATCATTTTTTAATTAGACCTAGAAATACATGGGAATTCTCAGGGGCCAGGGTAGGGAAGAGTGGGGAGATTCAAAGGTCTTGAACAGAAGTTGGCCCAATAGAAATAGCTGTACAGATGTTCAGAATCAGTTAGCTACCGCCCTTTTAGTTTTTTTAATGTAGTGATTTTAAATGTTTATTTAATTTTTTCGCCACACCATGCAGCATGCAGGATCTTAGTTCTCCAACCAGGTATCAAACTTGGGCCCCCTGCAGTAGAAGTGTGGAGTCCTAACCACTGGACTGCCAGTAAAGTCCCTCTCATTCTTATTGAACAGTCTTTTCCTGATGCACTTTAGGTGACATGGCTGACACCGTAGTGACAGGTGTTTGCGCCTTTTTAACTGATGTGTAAATAAAGAAGAGAGGCGCAAAAAACATTTCTTACATAGTTGGCTGTAGGAGTTAGTGAGATTCTATAGGGTAAATAAGACAGATTTTTCCCGTCGGAGCCTGTCCTTAGGTTTACATTAGGCTTTATTAGAAACTGGAATTTGCTGTCTCAAGCCAAGGTACTCTATAGACGGTGACAGAAACTTAGGACAGTCTTTTAAAAACAACTGTCCTTTAGTGATACAGAGTCAGCACCCCTCACAAGGTAGCTCGGACATGAAAAATGCAACATTTTCCACCTGGAGCCGCCTTTAAACATGTTCTTAGTTGGATCTGGAAGGCAAGTAGAAGGAAAGACACATCAGGAATGGCAGAGTCTCTGGGAAAATTGTGGTTGGAAGAAGGACAAAGAGAGGTGGGCTTGCCTGCTGCTGGTGTGGTCAGAACTAAGTGGAGGATTCAGTGCTTTGTAAACACATTGGGTTTTTCATTTGCAGTGCTCAGTGACCCCCAGACCAGGGCCATCTACGACATCTATGGCAAGAGAGGACTGGAGATGGAAGGCTGGGAGGTAAGAGAAGCTCTGCGCCTGGTATCCCAGGAAGGGACACCTCAACAGCTACGGAATAACACCCCCAAAACCCCGCAACCTGCTGTGGGGCCTGTGAGGATGTCTGACGATGTCAGAGTCCCTTTCTCACCTTATATTTTGGTTTAAGAGACTGAATTTTACACTTGGCTTTGCCACTTGATAGAACTTGGGACCGTCAGTCATTGAACTCGTCCTGTGTTTCCTAACCCGTCAGGGGAATGGAGGGATGAACTAGACCAGTAAGTTTTAACCCCGGGGAGGGAACAGGCTGGTCGGGGTGACGGTCAGAGGGTGTCTGCAAGGGTACAGTTCTGTCTACATGTACACGTCCTTCCACACACACACTTCCTTCCACCCTCCAGGGTCCTGAGTGCCTCTCTCCAACCGAGGTCATAACTGCACATAGGAATTGTTTGGTGATATTAAGAGTTGTACATGTGAACAAGATGGAAACAGAGAAAAGTTTAGAGCTACTGGATTACATTCTCTGTAATGATCCTTCCAGCTCTAATGAGCTGTACTGTTAGGATGTTATAGAGAGTAAACGAAATAGATAGCAGTGTCTATGTAGTAGATAACCTGGGCCACCGTGCCTTGTGAGAACAATCACTGAAGTCCAGAAGTTTCTGTGTGGGGACACGAGTTCAATCCCTACTCCAGGAAGATCCCACATGCTGCTGGGCACCTAAGCCCGTGGGCCACAACTACCAAGCCCGCGCACCTGAAGCCCGTGCTCCAGTGAGAAGCCCGTGCACTGCAACTGGAGAGTAGCCCCCACTCACCACAACTAGAGAAAGCCTGTGCACCGCAGTGAAGACCCAGAGCCGTGAAAAAAAGAAGGTTCCATTTTCTTTCACTCTGCCCCTGAGCAGTCTTAGAACCTTGGGCAGGCCGTTTGATTGCTTCACGCTTCCAAGTTATTATCTGAAAAATAATGATTTGCAAATCAAGTAGAGAAATTAATCTGAAAACTGTAAAACTCTGTATTGGCTATAAGAACATGTAGGTGTTATTACTTAATTTCATTATAGAAACTTGGTTCTGATGCCCAAGAAATTCTGGTAGATGTTAACGTTAACTGTCATTGAGTTACTTCTTCATTGATGTGTAAACTCTCCCTTGAAGTTCCTTTGATCTCAAACCTGTATGCCTGTCTCTTCTAATTCTAATATGATAACCTTCTAAAGACCTTTGGGTACAGACGGGAAGAGAAGCGAAACAGGGTTTCTCTAGTGCTTAACACTGGTAGCCTACAGGCCATTTTCTACATGCAGCTGTGTTTTGGTTGTCCACACAATGAATTGTAGTTGCTGACTTTAAAATTTGGGAAGCTTTACATAGAAGTATCTTATCTTCTCTGGAAAAATTAGAAGATCTGACAACACTGTATCTAAATTCCCCTCTGAGGCAACAGTCGATCCAGATATGAGGAGCCCCTGCTGTTTGGACTGGACTGTACCATCCAGTTTGCCCCAGTCCCCACCACTCCCTATCGTGTCTGGCCCTTGACCCATCCACAGTCCCAGTGAGCTCCCAGTGAGCATTTGGTTTCTGGCTTTTGGCTCGGTGGAAGTAACAGTGCATCGTGTCACATTAGTTCATGGTAGCAAAGTGTTAGATCTAATAGCTTACAATTTTTTTCATCAAAAAAGGAAAATAGAATCCTGTTGTATTTACTGAATTTCTCCTCACACTTCATGCCCCAGTTTAAAGCTCCCTTGTGTTTTGAAGATGTGGGTTGGTTACAGTTTTTCATGGCAGCAGTTGGGGCCACTGAAAAGCCTCAGGCCTCGGGTACGCATCCCCTCCTGAGTCTAGGCTTTTCATTGTCCCCACTCAGTGGGACAGCAGGGTGACTTCTTCCCAGCAAAACATCATGGTTTCCTATTATAAGACCAAACCGTCTCCCCGTTAGAAACAGAAGCACCACACACTGCAGTGATTATAAGAGCGTGTAGGCTGAGACCTTCCCAGGGGTCCAGTGGTTAAGACTTCACACTCCCAGTGCACGGGGCCCAGGTTCAATACCTGCTCAGGGAACTAGATCCCACATGCTGCAATTAAGAGTTCAAATGCTGCAACTAAGACCTGGTGCAGCCAAATAAATAAATAATTTTAAAAATAATAATAAAAATATAAAAGTATGTAAGCAGTCGTAGGTGGTAACTGGATAAGCTTTTATGTTCACATTTTTCAGTAGACTACTTTAAGGGAATCAAGTTCTCATCCACCAGAATTGGCTTTTTTTGCACTGATATTAATACTAAGCCTTCCCTGGGACTTCCCTGGTGATCCAGTGGTTAGGATTTTTCACTTCCAATGCAGGGGGCCCGGGTTCAGTCCCTGGTCAGGGAACTAAGGTCCCTCATGCCATGTGGCACAGCCAAAAATAAAAATAAATACTAAGCCTTCCCTGACAGTAGAAGGAAAAGATAGAAGTTACCTCCCCTGATACATATTTACAAGAGATATATTGGTGCTTAATGTAATAGGAAGATTGACCCCACTCTTCATACTGTGAAGAAAAAGTCTCACTGAACTCAAGAGCAGTTCACAGAGCTGGCGTCACCACTCCCTCGAGGAGTTCTCCAGGTGGTGGTTTGTTCAGTGCAAGGGTTCTCTCTTTTCAGTCACAGCTTCCACCCCACAGAGGAAGCTGTGTTCCCCTCAGGGTGTTGTTGGTGTTTTTAGACTATTGAACTTTTTACTTGCCGACTGGTATCCATTTGCCACACATCTGTTAGTCTAAACACACAGGTGGTCAGGAGGGTGGAGGGCACTGCTAAAGTCCCTAGTGTCTGGGGCTCCTTTAATCCAAAGATGTCAGAGTAGCCACCAACATGCTGGTGGCTGGATGATACCACCAGCCTTTCTGCCAGCGGAGGCCGGGGGTGAAATTGAGCTTTTATAGGTTGCATCAAATATTGGTTCTGTTTTCAGGCATTAGATAGGTTTTGGTCTTTTCTGTTTGTCTCTGTCTCTTCTTTTGTCTTTAACCTTTAAGAAAGTGGATCATCCTCTGGCAGCATTCCAAAGGAGTAAGACGCCGCCATTCACAGCTCATAACACCAGCCACCTGAGTCCCCAAAGTTGCAGTGTTTGTGCAGATACCCATGTTGAAAATGAACTTGGCCACTTCTTCTCTTAAATGGCAGAAATCCAGCTCTGAGCTGTGGAAGTGGAGTGGAAACCATACAACCCGGAGGGCGCTTACAGACCAGCTGATGTACATTTAGAGGAGCAGCCCTGGGCCTGGATCATCCATGCTTTGGTTTCTGTCTGCAGTCCTTTACATTCATCCATATCTCACTTTTCCCTACCTATTTGACATCATCCTTACAGTGTCTAAGAAGATTTGCCTGGGGAATTGCCTCGTGGTCCAGCTGAGACTTCGAGCTCCCCATTCAGGGGCCCAGTTCAATCCTTGGTCAGGGAACTAGATCCCACATGCCTCAATGAAGATCAAAGATCTCGCGTGTCACAACAAAGACCCAGCACAGCCAAAGAGACAATCAGCCTGTATTAAGAGGTATAATATGGTCAAGATCATGGAAAAGAAGACAGAAACTCCCACAGATCAGAGGAGACTAATGAGACGTGATTAAATGCAGTCCTGGACCCTGAATTGGATCCTAGGACGTAACTCTGATGTTACTGGAAAGACTGGTGAAATCCCAGAAGTCTGGGTTCAGTTAATAGCTTTGTACTAATGTTGGCATCCTGGACTTGACAGGTGTTTGTTCTTGGTTATGTAAGACGTTCACATTTGGAGGAGGCTGGGTAGATGAGAACTTTCTGTGTCGTCTTCGTAGCTTCTCTAAAGTTCTAAATAATTTTCTAAAATTATTCAAGTGAAAAGTTGTCTAACCAGAATCATAGAACAGACAGCATCTTGTGTGATTTTAATGCCCCAGGTGGCACTATTGGTAAAGAACCCACCTGCCAATGCAAGAGATGTAAAAGACCTGGGTTCTATCCCTGGATCAGGAAGATCCCCTGGAGAAGGGAATGGCAACCTATTCCAGTATTCTTGTCAGGAAAATCCCATGGAGAGAGGAGCCTGGTGGACTACAGTCCATGGGGTGGCAAAGAGTCGAACATAACTGAAGTGACCTAGCACGTACACACTGTAGTGTAGAAGCATTTATAGGAGGAAGCTGAAGCTTAGTGAAGTGACTCGCCTGAGTTCTCCAGGAGGTTCAGGTGGTGTCGGAAAGCCTGGGTCCCTGTCCTCCTCCCACTGCGCCACCTGCTTCTACTGGTCTCTGCACCCCCTCGTCTGCAGGATAAGTCATCCGACTAGCACAGAATAGACCTAGCTGATAGGTGATCAGGGTGGACCGTGCAGGTGTACAGACTCATGGGCTGCATGTGATACACTTCACTGATGAAAAACATTGAAAATATCTTTCCAACTGTACTTTCCAATTTAACGCACTTTGGGATGCTGTGTTCCGGGCTCGTGTATCTAAGGGGTTACCCAAGGGAAGAAAAAGTGACTTGCAGCTGGCTTAGGCATCTTCCACTCTCCACCATGATGTTCTCTGTGTAGAGAAGGATGTAAACAGTAAAGGCCTGGGGGTGTCCCTAGTGGCTCAGTGGTAAAGAATTTCCCTGCCAGTGCAGAAGACACAGATTGGATCCCTGGTCCGGGAAGGTCCCACATGCCACGGAGCCACTAATGCTGTGTGCCACAACTGCTGAGACTGTTCTAGAGCCCATGTGCTCCAAACAAGCCACTGCAATGAGAAGCACCCATGCACCACAGCTGCAGAGTAACCCCCGCTCTCTGCGACACAAAGACCCAGCCAAAAATAAAATAAGTAAACAAATGGATTTTTTGAAAAAATAAATAGTAAAGGGCCCCATGGGAGTTAGAATGAGATGCCCAGCCAAGGTATTTATAGCTCTAGAGTGGCCGGCCAGCTTGACTCTGCAGTTAGCTCTGATACGTACCAACTGTTTGCAAAACTTCTGTCAAATAGACTAGAAACAGAGTGACTTAACACCTTTGGGATATTTGCCTCTTCATTCTGTCACATAGTGTGGCAGAGAGTCATTTGCAAAAGTCACACAGCTGGAATTGTTGAAAATAAATCTTGTTCTGCTCTGGGCCCCATGGAGGGAGCACCCTATCAGTCCAAGATGGGGTGACGGGGAAGTGAAAGCGCCGTAAATAGATGTGCATGGGCACTTCCTGGCAGTTCAGTGGCTAAGACTCCATACTTTACCCGGGGCCCAGGTTCGATCTGTGGTCCAGGAACTAAGATTACATAAGCCGAGGGGCTTAGACAAAAATAGAAAAGATGGACAAGGCTGAGTGTTTATAAGCACTAGCGTTGTGAGCAGGCCGCATCAGTTCAATATCACCGAGGACGTTTTTGTGAGGTCACAAAGGGATTGTTGCTGTACCATTTGGACTTTCAGTTCCTAGATTATTTTAACAGTGTTTTTATTTTAAAACCCTGTTTAAAAGAAACAGTTGCCCCTTTTTGGTAATGAACAATTTATATGGGAGAGGAGAAAATGTTTTCATTATTTTTTTCTGTTTACTTGCTGAAAGCGACAGTGAACACATTTCTCAATTTAGGGGGGTAGGCCAGCTCCTGTATTTAATTTTCTGGATTGCCAAATAATGAAATCAGGTTGCACAAAGGCTGTTTTTAATGTATAATTAAAATTATACATTAATTTTAATGTATAGTTAAAATTATACATTAATTTAATGTATATATTATATATGTTATATGTGTGTACATGTATTATATATGTACACACATATATATACATATATGTGTACATACGTGTGTAATTTTAATGTATATATTCATACGTATGCGTAGGTTTTTAGGAAGATACATAAAAAATTGTTAACCTGTGAGAAGGAGGAGTATGGGGAGGGACTATACCTTTTTACTTCATATTTTTCTGTACCATTTTGATTTTTTGCTATAAGCATGCATTTTTTGAATAATTTTTAAAACTTGTGATTTCCAGGATAGCTTTCTTTCACATCACCTGCCTTTGTAGGTGTTCTTTGAGCAGCGCCTCCAGTCTCCCCTGTGTTTCTCCCACTACCACAGGGTCAGGACTGTTTGATCTTTTCCTCCAATGACCTTGGCGGTGTCTCTGCTGCTCCCACTCTCAGTGTCCCTCATGGACTTGTACCTTTTGGGGCCCTTGGGAATCACCTGGTGGGGGTTCCTCTCTCACAGGTGTGGTACCCAAGACCCATGTGGCCCTTCCCATCCTGTTTGAAATCTCAGAGACTATTCTTGCTTTTGGATGAGCTATACAGTAGGAAAAACCACTAGACCATTCGGGTATATTTGACCTAAATCAAATCCCTTACGATTATACAGTGAAATAGATTCAAGGGATTAGATCTGATAGACAGTGCCTGAAGAACTATAGATGGAGGTTCATGACATTGTACAGGAGGCAGGGATCAAGACCATCGCCAAGAATAAGAAATGCAAAAAGGCAAAATGGTTGTCTGAGGACGCCTTACAAATAGCTGTGAAAAGAAGAGAAGTGAAAGGCGAAAGAGAAAAGGAAAGATATACCCATTTGAATGCAGAGTTCCAAAGAATAGCAAGGAGAGATAAGAAAGCCTTCTTCAGTCAATGCAAAGAAATAGAGGAAAACAACAGAATGGGAAAGACTAGAGATCTCTTCAAGAAAATTAGAGATACCAAGGGAACATTTCATGCAAAGATGAGCACAATAAAGGACAGAAACAGTATGGACCTAACAGAAGCAGAAGGTATTAAGAAGAGGTAGCAAGAATACACAGAACTACACAAAAATGATCTTCATGACCCAGTTAATCATGATGGTGTGATCACTCACCTAGAGCCAGACATCCTGTGAAGTCAAGTGGGCCTTAGTAAGCATCACTACAAACAAAGCGAGTGGAGGTGATGGAATTCCAGTTGAGCTATTCCAAATCCTAAAAGATGATGTTATGAAAGTGCTGCACTCGTTATGCCAGCAAATGTGGAAAACTCAGCAGTGGCCACAGGACTGGAAAAGGTCAGTTTTCATTCCAATCTCAAAGAAAGGCAATGCCAAAGAATGTTCAAACTACTGCATAATTGCACCCATCTCACAGGCTAGCAAAGTAATGCTCAAAATTCTCCAAGCTAGGCTTCAACAGTATGTAAACCATGAACTTCCAGATGTTCAAGCTGGATTTAGAAAAGGCAGAGGAAGCAGAGATCAAATTGCCAACACCTGTTGGATCATTGAAAAAGCAAGAGAGTTCCAGAAAAACATCTGCTTTATTGACTATGCCAAAGCCTTTGACTGCATGGATCACAACAAACTGGAAAATTCTGAAAGAAATGGGAATACTAGACCACCTGACCTGCCTCCTGAGAAATCTGTATGGAGCTCAGGAAGCAACAGTTGGAACTGGACGTGAAACAACAGACTGGTCCAGATTGGGAAAGGAGTACGTCAAGGCTATATGTTGTCACCCTGCTTATTTAACTTATATACAGCGTACATCATGAGAAATGCTGGGCTGGAAGAAGCACAAGCTGGAATCAAGATTGCCAGGAGAAATATCAATAACCACAGATATGCAGATGACACCACCCTTATGGCAGAAAGTGAAGAAGAACTAAAGAGCCTCTTGATGAACGTGAGAGAGGAGAGTGAAAAAGTTGGCTTAAAACTCAACATTCAGAAAATTAAGATCATGGCATCTGGTTCCATCACTTCGTGGCAAATAGATGGGGAAGCAATAGAAACAGTGATTTTGGGGGGCTCCAAAATCACGGCAGATGGTGACTGGAGCCATAAAATTCAAAGACGCTTGCTCCTTGGAAGAAAAGTTATCACCAACCTAGACAGCATATTAAAAAGCAGAGACATTACTTTGCCAACAAAGGCCCATCTTGTCAAGGCTATGGTTTTTCAGTAGTCATGTGTGGATGTGAGAGTTAGACTATAAATAAAGCTGAGCACCAAAGAATTGATGCTTTTGAACTGTGGTGTTGGAGAAGACTCTTGAGGGTCGTGGACAGCAAGGAGATCCATCCTAAAGGAAATCAGTCCTGAATATTCATTGGAAAGACTGATGCTGAAGCTGAAACTCCAGTACTTTGGCCACCGGATGCAAAGAACTGACTCATTGGAAAAGACCCTGAAGCTAGGAAAGATTGAAGGCAGGAGGAGAAGGGGACAACAGAGGATGAGATGGTTGGATGTCATCACCACCAACTCAATGGACATGAGTTTGAGTAAACTCCGGGAGTTGGTGATGGACAGGGAAGCCTGGCGTGCTGCAGTCCATGGGGTCGCAAAGAGTTGAACAGGACTAAGCAACTGAGCTGAACTGAACTGAAGAAAGGCTGAGGTGGCTTCCCTGGTGGCTCAGAGGTTAAAGCGTCTGCCTGCAATGTGGGAGACTGGGGTTCAGTCCCTGGGTCAGGAAGATCCCCTGGAGAAGGAAATGGCAACCCACTCCAGTATTCTTGCCTGGAGAATCTGGTGGGGTCGCAAAGAGTCGGACACGACTGAGCGACTTCACTTCACTTCACTTCAAGCAACTGAGCTGAACTGAACTGAAGAAAGGCTGAGGTGGGCAAGAAAGGCCTTGCCTGCTCGCAGGCCTGACATCCTTGTGTGTCCTCAAGGGCTGCTGATTGGTACCTGAGTATTGTTTATACTCTGACAATATATAGCCGACATCGTACATCCTAAGGTTCATTTCAGGTTGTAGGAGGAAGAGCCCTACTGCTAAAACACTGAGACCTCATGGCTTAAGGTTGTTGGTCTAGGAAGCTCAAAGGGTGCCCCCGGTGGAGGCCCAGTGCACAAGGGAAATGTGCCAGGGCTGTTGTGGAGGCCTCGCCCCTCTCTGGACGTTGTTTTTAGCCTGCATTGTGGTGGCCTCACTGGAAAATTTAAACTGTGATACTTGAGGTGACATTTTCTCAGTAAGAATCCTGCAGCCTTGGAGACAAGTGACCAAAAAAAATCACTTCAGTCTCTGGAGTGCTGAGGGAGAGCACTGACTGGGGACTGAGCAGATGTGAAGGCGAACCTGGCTTTACCGGGGCCCACACGGTTGGACAGGAACGTCCCCTGGTCTCACTGGGGGCTCTCACTGTCCCGGGGGAGAGGAGCACCGGGACACGGTTAACACTCGGGTCTGTTGTGTCTTCCTCACTATCTGGGTCCTCAGCTGACTTCTCTCACTTCTGCCCACAGGTTGTGGAAAGGAGGAGAACGCCAGCTGAGATCAGAGAAGAGTTTGAGCGGCTGCAGCGCGAGAGGGAGGAGAGGAGACTGCAGCAGCGCACCAACCCCAAGGTCAGTGGCTGGTTCTGGGGGGAGCAGCGGTCTGATGTGGTCAGTGCTGCGGGCTCTTACAGTGAGGCCGTGAGAATTGGGAGGAACCGAGTGTCGCTTATCAGGTCTCAGAGTGCCACCTGCCTGGAGGGCCACTGGCAGGCCTGCTGGTGATGCCTGGGGAGAAGGCAAAACGGGGGACATCCCGAGTACGGGCACAGGCCAGCTGGTGAAGACCCATCCTTATAATCACGCTGCCCGAGCTCTTGACTGTAAGAACCAGCCAGAGGCCCGTGTCAAGAGAGGACAGCCTCCTGCCCGCACACTGAGGCCCAGGGTTCCTTGCAAACCAGTTAGGATACGGAGGGCCAGAGAGCCCAGACCATGGGCCATTTCCAAACCGCATTAAGTGGGGGCCATGTGTGCATCACCCAGGACAGCAGCGCCGTGAACACCGGGTAACAGACTGTTTCTGCAGCCATAGAGTGACCTCTTCTACCCGTCAGTCAGGTCCCCGATGGAGGCCGAGTCATATAACCCAGGGACACGCCTGAGTCTGAGAGTTACTTTTCAGTCCAGTTATAGTCTCTCTTTCCTGTGATTCGTTAGAGAGGCAGATTGTTCTGCGTGTGCACCTCGGTCCCATGACACACAGGATAACTTGGTCAGTTCACGATGCCAGTGGTATTGAATGACTGACTGCACTTGGCTCAGGGTTCCTGCTCCACAGTGTTTAATAATAAGAGAACTCGGCAGGCGGGCTCTGTCAGTGTGGCCAGGACAGCCCGGCAGGCAGCCTGAAGATCTTCTAAAGGAGAAGAACAAATGCTGGCTTACATGAGGGAAGCTTGATGTTCAGAGTTTCTGATCACATGCACTGTACAAAATGAACTTTTCTAAGACCCTACATCATTTAAAGGCCCACATATTCAGAAAACTCCCATCTCTTCGAATCCTGTTACATTGCAGGGTGTATTCGTAAACGCCAGGGCCTCTCCCCAACCCTTCAGTGAGTGACAGCTTCAGTGGAACAGTTCCTTTGGGTCAACCAAGACAGAGACTTGAGACACGGGCTGCACCAGGTCAGGGGCTGTGAGATGTTCAGACAGTTGAAAATCTCCAAGGTGCTCTGATCCATGCTGACAGGTTCCCTTCTCGAGGGTCCAGCCAGCGCACCAGAGGGGGTCTGGGTAAATGTCAGTGTTGGCAGGTGGAGGTCAGTGTCAGGGAGTGGGGAGGGGTGCCTGGCAGGAGCGGGCCGTTCCTGTGGTGTCTTTGCTTTGCTGGCTAAAGTTCTGCTGCTTTCAGAGCAGTGAGGGGGAAAGAGTGTCACAGCAACCCACGCCTCTGTGTCCTGGGATGAGATGGTCCATCTGGGGGTGTGTGGTGATCATTTATTGTGCTTCTATGGAGATGTGTCTCCAGGCCATGTTTATGTGGAATGAGGAAGCACAGCTGTGACCATTCCACACGGGTATGCGGGATATTGTACGATTCCCAATACTTCACTACTTCTATAAAGTGCTGCCGGATAAATAAGGATATTTCCTAACCAGAAGTACTGAGTGATAACCAGATGTTGGCTCTGCGGCATTTTGAAGAGAGGTTTCGAGCTGGATCTCTTATTTCATTTCCAAGTGTTTTTGCTTTGCAAGATGAGCAGTGAGGTTTAGCATGTTCTCATCCTAAAATGAGAGGGGTGATCTCTTTTGAGATGACCAGAAGGAGGAGGACCCTTCTGATGACCGGGGGGCTTGCACTGGTCTGTCACCCAGACCCCACAGGGGACCATGGCTTTGTAGGGGAGGGGAGCGGCAGACTGGATAATGTTCGTTATACTGCCTCTGAAACTGGTGTGGGTGTTTCTCCATTTTTACAAGAGTTCACTGGGGAGGAATTTTCCAGTTGGAGTATGTACCAAGAACAGGCAAAAAGATCAAGTGGGAGAAACCCATAGTTTGGAAATACTGCCTCTGACGCAGTGATGTGGGATGCAGAGCTCACACTTTGACCTCTGTGCAGGTTTCTAGTTTGTAAAATAAGGATGCTTATCCTAACCACCATGCCAAGTTGTTAAATGATTGAAGAAATATGACATCGATGTTAATTTCTTAGAGACAGACAAGGCTGCTCTGTAAGTGCAAAGTGGTATGCATACCGAGGTTGGGTGAAGAACTTGCTTCAGTATCTCGATCAGCATCATGTGGAAAGCATTCGCCTCACTTGGGTGGTCCATTGCCCCCAGTAGCTGGGTTTGTTGGAAGGAAATCTGTCAGTTGGGTTCTGGAAATGGCCCTCTACAGATACTACCCCCCTGCTCCCTTGGCCGAAGTGCAGTGCCTTCCATGTGGCTAGCCACCTGTGAGTCCTGCCTTGCGTGAGGGTGCTGTGGGCAGTGCTGCGGGGTGGGAAGAAGGGAGTGGTGCCAGCTCCAGCAGGCGCCTCCTTCCCTCTGGCCCTGTCGCCGGCGGGACCCAATCGAGCGCACAGGCTCCACATATGCCAGGGCAGCCTGGGGAGCCTCGCACTTGGCACTGGGGCTCTGGATTTGGACTCCACCCCCAGCTCTGGGCCCTGGACCCAGTCACTTCTCCAGCTTTAGCTCGGTTTCTCCCTGTGTGAAATGAGAGGTTTGCCGTGAGGCCCAGAGCATAAGGTCATATCCTCAGACCCCAGAATCCTTAGCTTCATCACCTGTTTCCTGTCTTTCCGTCTATGTGTGATCAAATTCCTCTATCTGCATTTCCTGCTGGAAAATGCCAAGCTTAGGTTGTTGGGTCCCAGGGTCTCCAGGGCACTCCACGTTGAGCCGATATTGGGGAGGGGATTTATAATCAGACAGACGGTGAGGTTCATCTGCATCCTTGAGGGCTGAGTGTGACGGGTCTGAGGGGACTACCCTGGCCTTCCTCTTTCCATCCTTAAGATCATACAATAGGCTTGTTCTCTGCCATGTTCACGTCTTATTGATTACTGTCATCCCTTTCTTTTGCTAATACCCATAAATCTTCTCTCTCTGGACAGGAGCCAGTTCTGGGAGTCAGACTTTTCACTGCCTTGTTAATGAACTTGTCCAGACCCCATAAGAAGCAGGACGTTAAGTCAAAGATTGTTTAATGGGCTTAATTGTCTGACTTTGAGAGTATCATTTCCTTTCTTTTGGACCCTGTTACATAAGAGTTTCATGAAGATTGTTTCTGGGTTCCCTGGACCATTTGTTCTCCTTTCACTGTTACAGAGGTAGACATAAACTCCCTGGTAAGTTTGTCTTCCTGATTTTAGAAGGGCCATCTTATCGGTGTGGTTTTCTATAATAGCCGAAAATCACAATTCAACTTTATCAGGAAGAAAAAATATAAAATAATGTGTCAAGGAAGACATGTAAGCCCAAAGTAGTTTCATAAAGTTTTTGTTTTTTTTTAAGATTAGTTTTGGTTGCCATGCCTAATGATTATAGCCCTTGGAATGAGTCCATGGTTATAGCTTCAGTCTGTTCCATGGAAGTGACTCTAATGTCGTAAACCGAATCGACTTGGCTGACAGGATAATCATGCAGAAGAAAAGCTGTTTGAACCCATATGTTTGTTGTGCTCAGTGGCAGAAAGGGGCAATTTACCATATGCAGAAATGGGCTGCTGTTGAAAGTGAACAAACCAGGATGGTGTCACCAAAGGAGAAGGGACCAGGTCAAAAAAGTGCTTTGATATTAAGTGGATCTTTGGGGGAGAGGCAAGGTGGCCAACTGGAGGGATGTGTAGAAAGCTCTTTTACCTGGGTCGTAGCTGCTGCATCTGCATCCTGCCAGAGAGACCGGCTGATAAACTAAGTGTCAGGGTTAAAGGCTACAGGGCGGGGTAGTGGGGCAGCATTGCAGTTGGGACCGAGTTTCCTTAGAAGCCCTGGTAAGTTGAGTTGAAAACCTAAAAAGCCAGCTTAAAACTCAGCATTCAGAAAACAATGATCACCGAATCCGGTCCCATCACTTCATGGAAAATCAGTCAGTTCAGTTGCTGAGTCATGTCCAACTCTTTGCGACCCCATGGACTACAGCACACATGGCTTCCCTGTCCATCACCAACTCCTGGAGCTTGCTCAAATTCATGTCCATCGACTCAGTGATGCCATCCAACCATCTCATCTTCTGTCGTCCCCCTTCTCTTCCTGCCTTCAATCTTTCCCAGCATCAGGGTCTTTTACAGTGAGTGAGTTCTTCACATCAGGTGGCCCAAGTATTGGAGTTTCAGCTTCAGCATCAGTCCTTCCAATGAATATTCAGGACTGATTTCCTTTAGGATGGACTGGTTGGATCTCTTTGCAATCCAAGGGACTCTTAAGAGTCTTCTCCAGCACCACAGTTCAAAACCATTTCAGTGCTCAGCTTTCTTTATGGTCCAACTCTCACATCCACACATGACTACTGGAAAAACCATAACTTTGACTAGATGGACCTTTGTCAGAAAAGTAATGTTTTTGCTTATTGATATGCTGTCTAGGATGGTCATAGCTTTTCTTCCAAGGAGCAAATGTCTTTTATTTTCATGGCTGCAGTTACCATCTGCCGTGATTTTGGAGCCCAAGAAAATAAAGTCTGTCACTATTTCCATTGTTTCCCCATGTATTTACCATGAAATGATGGGACTGGATGCCGTGATCTTTGTTTTTTGAATGTTGAGATTTAAGCCAACTTTTTCACTCTCCTCTTTCACCTTGATCAAGAGGTTCTTTAGTTCTTCACTTTCTGCCATAAGGGTGGTGTAATCTGCATATCTGAAGTTTTTGGTATTTCTTCTGGCAATCTTGATTCTAGCTTATGCTTCATCCAGCCCAGCATTTTGCATGATGTACTCTGCATATAAGTTAAATAAGCAGAATGGCAATATACAGCCTTGACATACTCCTTTCCCAATTTGGAACCAGTCCATTGTTCCATGTCCGGTTCTTACTGTTGCTTCTTGACCTACATACACATTTCTCAGGAGGCAGATAAGGTGGCCCAGTCATGAAAAATAGATGGGGAAAAAAATGGAAACAGTGGCAGAGTTTATTTTCTTGGGCTCCAAAATCACTGTGGACAGGGACTGCAGCCATTAAATTAAAAGATGTTTGCTCCTTGGAAGAAAAGCTATGACAAACATAGACAGCATATTGAAAAACAGAGATATCACTTTGCCGACAAAGGTCCACCTAGTCAAAGCTGTGGTTTTTCCAGTAGTTATGTACAGATGTGAGAGTTGGACCATAAGGAAGGCTAAGCACCGATGCTTTTGAACTGTGGTGCTGGAGAAGACTCTTGAGAGTCCTTTGGACTGCAAGAAGATCAAACCAGTCGGTCCTAAAGCACATCAACCCTGAATATTCATTGAAAGAACTGGTGCTGATGCTGAAGCTCCAATAGTTTGGCCACCTGATGCGAAGAGCCAACTCAGTGGAAAAGACCCTGATGATGGGAAAGGTTGAGGGCAAGAGGAGAAGGGGATGACATAGAGGATGAAGTGGTTAGATGGCATCATCAATTTAATGGACATGAGTTTTAGCAAACTCTAAGAGATGGTGAAGGACAGAGAAGCCTGGAATGCTGTAGTCCATGAGGTTGCAAAGAGCAGGACACAACTGAGCAACTGAATAACGTCAGCGAAACTAGTCAGTTAACTGATGTACATCACAATGTGTTTGCCTATTAAAAATTCAGATTATCAGGCTTCTACCTGGGAATCTGTGTTTTTACATGTCCCCACCCCAGAAATTGAGATGGGTGACTGAATATGACAAGAATATAGAAGAATGCAGTAGTCTACAGATGAAAGAATAAAAAGATATATTTTTTACAGTGTTTCATTAATGGTTAAAGAACAAAGGGCGGGGATTGACTTAAGGATGGATATTTGGTCATTCAGGAGGATAGTGATCCAGTGGGTTTGTAATTTACAGATTGGAATAAGTATTTACAAGTAGCAGTCAGCTACTTCCCCTTGTGTTTAGCTCATTAAATCTTTGAATCTTAGCAGTTTGTGATTTTTATTCAGTAGCTCAAAACTTGAGAAACTAAGTAAATCAGATTCTTTTGACAACCTGTGTTATACTCTTATGACTGTGACCTGATTGAAAATAGTATGGAACCATGGGGTGTGCTCCCGTGGAGTCTGTTAGCTCTGGTTGAGGCCGGGGTGGGGGGCATGGTGTGACTGTCCCATGCTCTAGATTGAAACTTTCAGCCTCAGAAAAGTCACAGAGTTCTCAGTTGAACATCTGCAGCTGCTGGGTGTCTCTCGGCAGTTTTTCAGTAGTGTTATCATTGCGTGGAAAAGACTGTACGAGACTTGTCACTGTCATTGTCCTTGATGCTCTGACAGCAGAGGTAGGTGCCCTTGGACAAAGGTCAGCACACAGTGGTGGCCTGCTACCTCTTTTTGTCCAGCTCAGGAGCTAATAAGTGTTACTTGTTTCAATGGCTTTTAGGAAATCAAAAGAATAATATTTTGTCATACATAAAAATAATATGGAACTCAGGCTTCAGTGTCCATAAATACAGTTTTATTGTTATATAGCAAAGCTTGTTCATTTACAGATTCCCTTTGGCTGTTTTGCACTATAGCATCAGAGCAGACCATCTGCCCACAAAACCTTAAGCACTGATACCGGGCTATTTATGGAAAAGTGTGTGACTACCCTATTGTAGGAAAATAAGGTGAAATGTGCTCGTAGCAGGGAGAAAACAAAATTCTTTAAAAGTTTTGTGTTTCATACTTAATAGCAAAGATTCTTTGAAAGTATTTTCCTTTGTAAACTTTTCATTTGATAAAATCTGATTTAGTACCAATTTAATAATAAAAGGATATAAACTTGCATATATTGAATTAGTGGTTGGAAGAAGTCTAACCCAAATCGGCCTCTCATTCCTAAGTCATGTCTTCCCACTGTATGAAAAGCATATTATGTTGGAAGTGAAAATGAATTGTAAGTTGCAGCGAAACCCTGTTTGACTCATAGGGAAGTCTAATTCTGGTGCTGTGACCAGTCAATTTTTAGAAGGTCGTTTTCCTGGAAACAGAAGAAGAGCAGAAAGCAAGCATCAGGACCACTCTCTGAAGTGAGGAGGATGTGTCCTTGCAGCCGCACAGTGACCTGATCAGTCCCTGTCTGGGGCGGCTCCTCAGACATGGCTGGCACCTGAGCCTCAGGTTCTCCTCACTTCTCCACTCCTCTGGGTCATTTTTTTCTTTTTTGGAGGGGAAGGGGCGGTCATTTTCCATAAACTTTTCAGCACCAAAGGCTGTCGAATCACAAAAGTGACTGGCTCATTGGAGTTTTTGACTATTGGGGCCTTATTTAAAGAAACAACAAAATAGTTGAGAGAAAGTGATGCCTTGAGCACTGTTTTTAAACTTCTAGAGTCTGCTCTTGGAGAAGGCAGTGGCACCACACTCCAGTACTCTTGCCTGGAAAATCCCATGAACGGAGGAGCCTGGTAGGCTGCACTCCATGGCGTCGCTGAGGGTCGGACACGACCGAGCAACCTCACTTTCACTTTTCACTTTCATGCATTGGAGAAGGAAATGGCAACCCACTCCAGTGTTCTTGCCTGGAGAATCCCAGGGATGGTGGAGCCTGGTGGGCTGCCATCTATGGGGTCGCACAGAGTTGGACACGACTGAAGTGACTTAGCAGCAGCAGCAGCAGAGTCTGCTCTACCCTCTGGTGAGTCAGTTAACACAATGTGGAGTTAACACAGATGTTTATCATTTCAGAGGTTTTCTTTGGGAAAGGAAAGAAAACTGTCTTTGATGTTATTCTGGAAGTTTTAGCCAATACAACTAGACAAATAGTAAAAGACATAAATATTGGAAGGATTTTCATCATTTGCATGTCGTGTGATTGCCTGTCTTTATTTATTTATTTGGCCGCATCATGTGACATATGGGATCTTAGTTCCCCAAGCAGGATTAAACCCATGCCCCCTGCATTGGGAGTACAGAGTCTTAATCAGTGGACCCCCAGGAAGTCCCTGACTGCCTTTCTTTAAAGAACCAAGTGAGGGACTGCCCTGGTAGTCCAGTGCTTAAGACTCCCAAGTTCCCAATGCAAGGCGCCCAGGTTTGATACCTGGTCAGGGAACTAAGATCCCACATGCTGGAGCTAAGGGTTTGTGTGCCACAACTAAGACCTGGTGCAGCCAAGTAAATAACTTTTAGAAAGAAAGAGAGGCTTCCCTGGTGGCTCAGATGGTAAAAAAAGAAAAATCTGCCTGTAATGTGGGAGACTCAGGTTAGATCCCTGGGTCAGGAAGGTCCCCTGGAGAAGGGAATGGCTACCCACTGCAGTGTTCTTGCCCAGAGAATCCCATGGACAGAGGAACCTGAGAGGCTACAGTCTATGGGGTTGCAAAGAGTTGGACACGACTGAACGACTAACACTTTCCACTTTCACTTAGAATGAGAGAACAAACTGAAAACTCAAGAGTTGAATGAGTTGGCCAGTGACGAAACCCACATATGTAAATCAGTGGCTTGTGAATCAGTGGTTCATGATCCTGCTTTCCTCCTGGCCCCAGCACAGAGCCAGAGGAGCCGGCGGGTCAGGCCAGGTGGCTCTGCTCTGCGCTCTGATGGCTCATGTCCTTCATGGTCAGCCAGCGTCCTCACAGTGACCTGTAGGCGGGGCAACTGTGCCATTCATCATCCAGACTAGGACATTTTTGAGAGTGAAAGGGATGTTTACAAGAAAGTAGCAGAAGCAGACTCATTATTCTTGGCACACACTCATATACTTTAATAAGTTCTCTCTCTGGTATTTTGTGTTCTGGTTACATATTGCTGCATGACAAACCACTCCAGAACTCAGTGGCTTGTGAGAATGATTTGATCTCCTCTCACACACCCGTGGGTTAATGAGACTCAGCCCGATGGTGCTTGCTTGGAGTGTGCTCACAGCTGATGGCAGCTGTGTCCTGTTGAAAAAGAGGCACACGGGTGCCCCTCATAACTACAGCTGGGGTGGCTGATGGTGGCCTGCCATTTCTCACATACAGCCTCTCCCTGCTCTAGGTCGGGCTTCCTTGCATTGTTACAGGGTAGCTAACTGCCCCTCAAAAGCATATCCCCAGATGAAGCTGCAGGGTCCCTTGCGACCTGGCCTTGGAGTCTGCGCCATCCCGTCCACAGCATCCTCTTGGACGAAGGCAAGTCCTGGGTCCATGGAGGTCAAGGAGGGACTCTGAAGCCTGGGGCTCCCGCACGCGGGATTCTCAAGGCCGCACTGTGTCACTGCTGTTTTTCTGAAGAATGTCTTCTCAGTCTTTTTTTTTTTTTCCCTTCATAACATTGCTGACCATGTTCATACAAGGAGCATATTTATTTAGTAGATTTTGACATTTCTGGCATATTTGATTCTTCTCTGTATACTGTAATATTTTCTTTTACTTACTTCACTTAGCATCTTTGTATAATCGATTTACAGTATTATTTTAGTTTCAAGTGTACAACATAATGACTCAAAATCTTTATAGATTGTGCTCCATTTATATTCAAAAATAATACCCTCTAGGTTCATACATACTGCAAGTGACAAGCCTTTGTCCTTTTTTTACGACTGAGTAGTATTCCATTGTATGTATATACCACATCCTCTCCATCTGTTCCTCTGTCAGTGGACACTTTAGGTTGCTTCCTTGTCTTTTGTAAATAATGCTGCTGTGATATAACTTAGGGGTACATCAGTTCAGTTCAGTTCAGTTGCTCAGTCGTGTCCGACTCTTTGCGACCCCATGCATCACAGCACGCCAGGCCTCCCTGTCCATCACCAGCTCCCGGAGTTCACTCAAACTCACGTCCGTCGAGTCAGTGATGCAATCCAGCCATCTCATCCTCTGTCGTCCCCTTTTCCTCCTGTCCCCAATCCCTCCCAGCATCAGAGTCTTTTCCAGTGAGTCAGCTCTTCACATGAGGTGGCCAAAGTACTGGAGTTTCAGCTTTAGCATCATTCCTTCCAAAGAACACCCAGGGCTGATCTCCTTTTACATCTTTCAAATCAGTGTTTTCATTTTCTTTGGCTCTATACCCAGGAATGGGATTGCTGGACCATATGGTAGCTCTGTTTCAGTTTTTTAAGGAACCTTTCCACAGTGGCTGTACTGGTTTACATTCCCACCAACAGTGTGGTAGGGTTCCCTTTTCTCTGCATCCTCACCATAATTTGTTACTGTGGTCTGTAAACCATAGTATTTTTAATTGCGAAAATACTCTCAATTTTAAATTTCTTTGTTTCAGAACATGTAAATATTGTTCACAGGTATTGTCTTTTTGCCTCCATTCAGAATACTTTTTTTTCTTTGACAAAATTTCTGAAATAAATTGTTTATGATTTTTTGAATGCTTCAAGTTGAGATGCCATAAAACTGTAGACAAACCTTGTTAATTTCATCCCATTCCAGGAAAGAATATAAATTTAATTGAAAATGACAGCTCCACCAGACAATTCCTACCCAAAATTGATATATTCCAAAATGCCATTCTGTAATTTCAAAATGCAATAAACAGAGCTCTTATTTTATTTGTTTAGTTTTTCCTTCCTCAAGAGATCAATTTCACAGTATTCTTAGTTACACAGTTTTCAATGATTGCAGTTTCTTAAATATTTTAAAGTTGCATGATTTAAGGGTTTTTAAAAGCAGTTCTACAAAGGTTCACACTTTCCTAATACACAGATTTAACACATGCTGCAGTTCTTCTCTTCAGAATAGGCTTCACAAGAAATGATCTTGTTACTCTGAATACACAAAAGTGTTTGTGTATTTTGACAACTTTAGCTTTATTTTCCGTAGGCAGAATATCACAACTCATTTTAACAAAATTGTGCATTGTGTACACTATAATTCTAAGACTATTTCTGCTCCATGGGTTTCTTGATTTAATTAAAGCACTTTTACCAGGAGGCTGTACCTTCACCAAAATTGGTATTTGAGTATCACCACAAAAGCACACCATTTTACATTCAGTGTGGAACTTTTTGAGCTTACAGGATTACAGTAAGCAGGTGTTTCACCTTCAGAGAATCAGTCATTTCTCGTTTGAAACGTCTGGTTGACACTGATGTAAAACTGGCGCATTAGCAGTTGTGAGCTTCTGCTGATACCAACTTACAAACAGCTATTGCTGTATCTTTCATGTGTGCTTTATGAACCTTAGCATGGAAAAGAGAGTGAAATTAACATAGAGGAACTACCTTTTGATCTAAATGTAAAGTCATTTTTCCACAGCTGTATGTAAATACCCCTGCTGCTGGCAGCCTCACTTTTGGCCGTACTCTTTAAAGAACACTCACTATTGAAGATGCTGGTGTTTCTAAGGCAGATCTGAGGCTTTTAATTTTCATATGGCTGGAATTAGCACTGTGGATGGTCAGTGTTGAGAAAACAGTTTATAGGGACTTCCCTGGTGACACAGTGGATAAGAATCTGCCAACCAGTGTAGGGGACACAGGTTTGATTCCTGTTGGTGATGAAAATGGGCTTCCCTGGTAGCTCAGCTGGTAAAGAATCCACCTGCAGTGCAAGAGACCTGGGTTCAATCTCTGGGTTGGGAAGATCCCCTGGAGAAGGGAGAGGCTACCCACTCCAGTATTCTGGCCTGGAGAATTCCATGGACTGTATAGTGATGGTGATGAAAATACTGTTGGTGATGATATCACTTTTTAAAAAACATCTAGGGTGATTGCTGAGCCAACCAAAACATCGGGGTTAAACTGTGTTATCCCAGATAAATCCCACCTGTGACGTCTCCCATGACCACCCAGGCCTGGCAGCCTCCAGCCCCTCCTCTGCCACCTCCCTCCCACTGCACTCCTCACAGGCAGATGGATACTCACTGTCTCCTCCTGCGTTTCCCTCACACATTTTCGTTCACAAGTCCCCTTCCCCAGGAGAAAAACACATTCTCCTAAGCTTCTTTTGGGGTGGTAGAAGTGTTCTGTATAGTGATTTTGGAGGTGGTTTCACAAGCGTACACACCTGTCAAAACTCATGAAATTGCACACTTCAAACAGGAGCAGTTTATATTATATGTAAATTAAACCTCAATAAAGTTTTGTTCATGCACTGCAGAGAATTTAATGAAAATGTG
The DNA here is from genome assembly GCF_000754665.1 of Bison bison bison. Taxonomy (NCBI): domain Eukaryota; kingdom Metazoa; phylum Chordata; class Mammalia; order Artiodactyla; family Bovidae; genus Bison; species Bison bison. The sequence goes on from NW_011494861.1 coordinate 6,907,181, forward strand.
TGTGGAGTCATGTCTTTATATGTTGGACTAAGGTAGCCGCCCATTTGAGGGACTTCCCTGGTGGTCCAGTAGTTAAGAATCCACCCTGCAGTGCCGGGGACATGGGTTCGAGCTCTGGTCGGGGAACTAAGACCCACATGCTATAGGGCAAGTAAGCCCACACACCACGACTAGAGAGCCTGCACACTGCAACAAAGATGCTTTGTGCCACAGCTAAGACCTGACAGAGCCACATAAAGTACTTTTTTTTTTTAAGTATCTAATTTGAAAAGTCTTATGGCAGTAAAAGAAAATAGTAAATACTGATTTCCTGAGTAAAGAGCATTTTTATCAGTCAGCAAAATTTTGGCTTGTTTCCTGAGAGAATAGGGGGTTCTGTTTCTCATAACTTGAGGCAGAACAATTTCTAAATCTCCCATTTGTATATAATTTGGTTTGCACTTCTGTCTTTGAAGGTATTTTTTTATGTTTTAAAGAAATTTAAGGTACTTTGTGACATATCAGTGTTTGGAATTGAATATTAAGAGTGTTTCTCCCATGTAGCTAGTTTCTGGTGGTTTTCTGCATTTGTGGGTTAAATCCATAGGTAAGCAATAGCAAACCATGAGCAGGGCAGTTTCATTTCATTTCCCACCATTTGTCCTCGGTAAGTCACTCGCCCACTTCACGCCTGGTTTTCTGACTCTAGAAGACGTTGGTGCTCGGCCGCTGCTTGGTGTGAGCTGTGACATTCATGTTCTGTGGGCCAGTGGAGTCGTGCGTGCCCAGTGAATCCCGCGGCTTCTGGCGTGTGTAGTATTGTGTTTCTTCCCACAAATCCCAGGCCTGATGCTGACGGCTTGTTTTTCTGCCACAGGGGACCATCAGTGTTGGCATCGACGCCACTGACCTTTTTGATCGCTATGAGGAGGAGTACGAGGATGTGTCCGGAAGTGGCTTTCCACAGATTGAAATTAACAAGATGCACATATCACAGTCCATTGAGGTAAAGCCACAGACACGTCCCCCAGTGCAGGGGGACTCGGGGGGGGTGCTTGGGTTAATGAGGTGCAGCACCACACACAGCTGGAATGACAGTCTGCTCAGGGTTTTCTCATCTGTGTTCATGAAAGGGTGCAGTTAGCCACTTGAAAAAAGAATAGCTCCAGTCACAACCTTGTTTATCCTGCTTTCCTGACCCACATGTTAGCAGCATGAGTGCAGGGTTAGGGGGTAGGGTGACACTTAGCTTCAGGGTCCCGGGGCTCTCCAGCAGGTGGTGGAGGGCCACCACCATGCTTATGGTCTAGGAGAAGTGGGAGCCAAAGTCATGATGATTTTAGGAGCAAAACCAGATCTCTGGGAAATTCCAGGAATGGGTCTTAATTTGAAGGCGCATGCTCCTGTGTGCTGAGCCCTGGGGTCACTGAAGTGTCATCTGTCTGGCCGACGTTGGGACATGGCAGCATTGGGCCATCTGCTGATGGTTACGGCAGGTCTCTGCCCCTTCAGCTTATCCACTTCTGCTCAAGTGCATCAGCCTGGAATGTGAAGTCCCAACTCAGGGAAACTTTCCCCCTCCTGGGGCTTCCAGTCAGTCAGTGCTGCCACAGGCAGGACTGGGGAGTCCTGGACGTCCCCATGGGTGATGTCACCATGGAGCCTGATGCTGAGGGGACGCTGGAAACCAGCATCTAGCCCTACATTGGTCCTAGTTTTTTGGAATTTGCATGTTCAAGCTTTTGCAAAACCTGACCGTGGTGGCCAGGTGCCATTCAATGGCACAGTGGGAGAGGGGTGCGGCAGGCCCACATCCTGCCCACTCGAGCTGCAGACACAGCTGTGCTTCTGGCCTCACACTCAGGGCGCATTGGGCAGACTGCTGTCCTCAGCACTTCCAGTTACTTCGATTACTATATTACTGGCTGATATCATTTCCTAGGCACCCCTGACAGCTTCAGACACAGCCATCCTCTCTGGAAGCCTCTCAACCCAGAATGGGAATGGAGGGGGTTCCATTAACTTTGCGCTCAGACGAGTCACTTCTGCGAAGGGCTGGGGAGAGGTAAGCACGCCAGCGGGAGATCGGGTTGTCAGCCGCCGAGCCCACCCTCAGAATGACCTCAGTGGCCACATCAGGTATAACAGAATGCAGCTGTCAAACTTGTATCAACTGATGGTCCCCACTAGAAACCTGTGTCTCACATCTGAGGGGCGCGCTGAGCCTGCCATCAGCTCACAGTCAGGACAGAGCAACAGGATTCCCCTGGAGCTTCCAGAAATCTGGAAACTCAGCATCTCTATTCCTTGAACAAGCCTGCAGGCCCTTCCCGTCTCCTGCACAATTCGGAAGGCGGGTCACCTCTGTCTTAGTGCGCTGGTTCGCTGCTCAGCAGTCGTTAAACAGCCAGTTCTGCCAAGCAAGTTGAGCCGCATCAAATTAATATAGAGGAGTTGCCTTGAAAGTCACCCAGACTAGTAATGAGGCAGCCAGGATCGGCTGGACTTCATGGCTGTGAGAGCAGAGCTGCTGGTGGGTTTCACGTCAGACCCCTGAGAGCCATCTCCAGTCACCTGTGAGACCTGCAGACGGTGAGGCAGAGCAGATGGACCTGCACAGTAGCCAGCACTGCGTGGGCAGGGCCAATCCCGCCGGCAGAAGGCGGTGTGCGGATGGCTCCAGCTAGGGCAACAGGGACCAGCGGCCCGCAGCGCTGTCTGGGGAGGGGCTCCTTGAGGAGACTCACCTCACTGAAACATGGCTTCTTTGGGTCTGTGCACAGCGTCATCTCCCTTTGTCAGAGGTTAGAATGAGATACTAAGAATCTTCCTGCCCCTACTTTTAGAGGCCTGGCAAGGGCTGGTGGCTTTGAATTAAATTAAGAAATTAGAACCAGAAGTGCTTACTGACACCTTGGTTACTGCTGTGAGGTAAAACACCATTAATTCTTTTTTTCTTTTTTGAACAGTTAGAATTTGGAGCTGGGGATCTGCAGGGGCCTTTATTTGGCCTGAAGCTGTTCCGTAATCTCACACCAAGATGGTAAGTATATCGAAATAAATGCCCTTTGGTGGTCTTTGTGTATTTAGACCAGAGCCTGTGTATTTTTCTTGTCAGGTCATCTGGAGTTACCATCTCTGACCTGCACGGTCACTGCGGGCAGACCCTGCCACGCTGGCACGGGGTCCAGGCAGTGTGCTTGGTGCAGAGAGCACTGGATTGGGCAGTGGGGTGGGAGGGGCCTGCCCTTGTCCCAGCCAGGGACCAGGCCCTCCATGGTCCTCAGGTTCCTGCTCTGTGGGGAAAGGCCCCTGCTGGTCACGTGGGCTGTGAGGACCATGATGTGAGGCCCTGGAGGGAATGCATGCTCACAGGGAAGTGGGTCCTGGTCTGAGTCTTTATGCACTAGTGGGTCATTTCTTTGTTGCAGAGAACAGTTTCGGGTCTGGAATGGGGCTTTACCAAGCAGTGAGGCAGTGAGTGAGGCGGCCTGTCAACCTGTCTCTCTGGTAGCTTTGTGTTAGGCCGGAATATTAAACTGCCCCCACCCCAGCTTCATCTTTGCTTTTGCAGTGATGTTGCACCCCTAGGACTGTCCCTTATAGGACACACGTGTCCTTATTCCCCATTAGGGGTACCTGTGTGAGCTCAGGTAGAAGAACTGGGTGGAGGATAAACAGCTCGTTCATCTGGCGATTGAAACGCAGCTGAAGGAGTCCTGGAAAGGAGCACATGTCTGAAAAGAAAAGCAGGGCTTCCCTGTTGGCCCAGAGTTTGGGAATCTGACCACCAGTGCAGGGGACGGGTTCAATCCCTGATCCAAGAAGATCCCACATGCCACGGAGCAACTGAGCTCACAGGCCACAGCTACTGAAGTCCATGCTGTAGAGCCTGTGCTCCATGACAAGAGAAGCCACCGCAGTGAGAAGCCCACATACCACAACTAGAGAGTGTGCTAAATTGCTTCAGTCGTGTCCCACTCTTTGCAACCCTATGGACTGTAGCCCACCAGGCTCTTCTGTCCATGGGATTCCCCAGGCAAGAATACTGGAGTGGGTTACCATGCCCTCCTCCAGGGGATCTTCCCAACCCAGGGATTGTAGCATCTTTTTAAAAAAAGAAAAAATAGTATTTCATCCCCAGTCAGATGTTCATCTACGAGCCTGCCTTCAGTTCCTGGTAAAGGCAAGTGTGCAGAGCCATGTGACACACAGAGTGAGTGGTGTCGTGAGAGAGGGCGTGGCTTCTTGACAGATGGAGCTGGAAGCTGATGGAGATGAGCAGAGCCCCTTGCAGAGATGAGCGGGACTTCCAGGCAGAGGGCGTGGGGTGAACCGGATGCCGTGGCACGGGGACCCCCCCATGGTTTCTCTGGCCTCTCCTCTGGGACTCAGACCCACTGGGTCTGGGATGGACACAGGGCTTTAGGCTTTTAACCAGAACTTCCGGTGGGTTGTATGTATCCACATCACCGTTGTCCTAGCCTTGTCTGCTTAGGATTGTCACCACCCATGCTGCCGCTTTTGCGGGTCTGGAATTGAATTTCATCATGGTGCCTGGTTTATCAGACTTGGGATCATGAAGATTTATAGAAAGAATACTAGCTAATTAATACTCTTATCTCATCTTATGGGTGCCTGAGTCTCAGGGTCAAATTATTTGCAAGTCCAAACTGGTGACTGTTGGTGGGTGTGGAATCAGCCCAGAGCCTGGCAGGCAGCCTGTGGGATGTTCTCAGTCTCCCTGGGCAGTGCCTGCCTTACTGCTCTCTCCCCAGAGTTCGTCTCTCTCTAGGACACACTCCATAAGAACACGAAATCATATTACTTTGATTAAGCAGAGATCTCATTCTTTATGTTTTGATTTTTTTAAATGTTGCTTCGTGACATCTCAGGGTGACTTTTATCTGTCCTCTGTCTGCTTTCCCCCTGACTCCGGATCCCACTGTGGCCAGAGCGGAATAATGGGGTCTCTGTCTGGTGTGGCTGGAGTGTCAGATAAATGAGGGCAGGCTTGGGTTGGGGGCCCTGTGGAGAGCAAGGGGTTGGTTCCTCATTCATCTGGTCTTGAGAAGAGTTTTGCATGCACAGGAGCAAATGTCATCAGTTACCACTTGTATTATTATTTTAGTGGCAAAAGCGAGACACAGACACCCAAAGGAAAGTGAAAGTCTTAGTCACTCAGTTGTGTCCAACTCTTTGCAACCCCATAGACTATAACCTGCCAGGCTTCTCCATCCATGCGATTCTCCAGGCAAGAATACTAGAGTAGGTTGCTATTTCCTTCTCCAGGGGATCTTTCTGACTCAGAGATCGAACCCATGTCTCCTGCATTGCAGGCAGACTCGACTGTCTGAGCCAGCGGGGAAGAGCTTAGGAAGGAGAAAAACTAAACAGGCATCCATCTAGTGAGGGCTGCTCATGGAGACCAGCTGTTTGCTCATCTTTAGTAAAGTTCTGTGAATCCCTTTGTTACTGAAATGAAATACCCTTATTTAGCCAGAAGGTGGGGCTGACTCCCTTGGAAACGGAACTTCACAGGCCTTGCAGAGGGACAGTTTCCTAGCTTTTCAAGCAGCTTCAGTCGTACTGTGTGGCTGTGGGTGCACATCAGCCTCACACTGCAGCTTTGAAAACTACGCTGATGCCTGCCCATTGCGCCCCAGAAAAATGACTCCACTGGTCTGGGCCGGGCTCTGGGTGAGGGGCACTTAGACATGGCCTCACATTAGCACCGCTTGGCCAGCTTTTCCATGCCAAGTCAATAAGTCAGCACACCTGGGGTGGGAGCCTGCAGGTGGTTCTAACTTGCAGCAGGATTTGACCTCCTGGTTTAGGAACGCAGATACACGGGTGCCTCTGTGGTTGTGGCTGCAGTTGGAATAGGATGGGGGTAGGGGGATAAGTGAACAGTCCCCAGATTACCCTCCTGCCCCCTTGTGGGGAGCCACCTGGGAAACCACGGGAGTGATGGTGAGCAGGGTGGGGACTGGCGGAGAGGACGCAGCCAAGCCTGGCAACAAGCCCGATATCATCTAGGGACTTTCTCTGTGTATCCCCCCAGCTTTGTGACGACACACTGTGCCCTGCAGTTTTCGTCCCGCGGCATCCGGCCGGGCCTCACCACTGTCCTGGCCCGGAACCTGGACAAGAATACGGTGGGCTACCTGCAGTGGCGCTGGGGCGTCCAGTCAGCCATGAACACCAGCATCGTCCGGGACACCAAGACCAGCCACTTCACTGTGGCCCTGCAGGTGAGGACAGCTCGGGGGATCCTCCAGTCCCTTGCCCCCCACCCCCAAGTCCACTGCCTGCAGGGCCAAAGGCAGGTTCTATCCATCCACCCTCAGGAGCTGAAACAGGGTTGTGCTCAGGCTCCAGGGGAGCTGTGTTCCACCCCTCATAAAGTGAGAGGTCTTTTCTGCCGAAGGCCACAGGATCGGGTTCGGGGTGCCGTGGTGGCTGGGCAGGAGCTCGAGGCAGCTGCTGCCCTGTGAGAACGCTTGCTCGGGTGCAGGAGTTTTTATTTTTCCTGAGAAGTCAGAAGACTGGGTTTTTAAGTGAAATCTCCCAGTTTGTAAAGATCAGCTCCAGGTGGATTTTTACACACCCTGTGGGACAAGCCCCCTGCCCCCGACAGTGCTTGGCCGCCGGGTGGGGCGACCCCCTCAGCTCGGTCTCAGCTGCCTTTTCTCCCTCCACCTCCCCAGCTTGGAATCCCTCACTCCTTCGCACTCATCAGCTATCAGCACAAATTCCAGGATGACGACCAGACCCGAGTGAAGGGGTCCCTGAAGTGAGTGCTGGCCAGGCCGACGTGGGAGTCCACCCGGTCTGTGCCATCGGGCACCTGCTAGGGTTAATGCACATCTCCCTTGTGAGGCCGTGGGACTTGCTACCCTGCCATCCCACCCTGAGGAGCTCGGCGTCTAATGTCGGATTCCTCTCCGGTCATTGACCAGGGGTGTCCGTCCTGAAAGTCCTCCCCGTGGGTGGTGGGAGGGCGAGAGAGTTGGGGATGGGAGCCTGGCCTCCGTCCTGGGTGATGGCTGCCAGTGGTGTTAGGGTTGTTGGGGGAGCAGGAGCAGGGGGCCTGGCTGGCTCACTGGTCCGCTCCTTGCAGGGCTGGATTCTTCGGGACGGTGGTGGAGTACGGAGCAGAGAGGAAGATCTCCAGGCACAGTGTCCTCGGGGCGGCTGTCAGCATTGGAGTCCCACAGGGCGTTTCCCTCAAAATCAAGTAGGTTGGACTCGGGTCCTTCTGGCCAAGGGTTGTCTCACACTTGGTAACTCATCTGAGCTTCACCTGCATTAAGAAAAAAAGAGCCTTTGCTTAGAATTCCGTTAGAGATGCGCTCGCTTCTGTCTGGGGTGTGTCAGCAATTGTAGAGTCCAGAAGCCCGACATTCGGTCAGTAAGACCAAGTCTCTGCTTCAGAGAACTTCCTGTGCCCACCTGCCCCTACTTGCCGCCCCTCTCCTGAAAGGCCCTGGGGTGGCCCCACACATCCGCTTACCCACACGCCACACAGCTCACAGTGTGGCATGTACCTCATGGTCCGCAGGGCAGGCAGCGTTGGGCTCTCTGCGCCAGATCCTCCCACCTCGGTGGCCCAGCTGGTTGCCTCTAAATGGAGGCCTCACTGTCAGACCCTTGGCTGCTGAGACTCACCCCACAGTGGTCTGCTCCAGCCTCCTGGCTTCACCACTGTTGGGCTCCGTGATGCTCACACAGCGCTAAGGGTTCCAGCTCCAGCCTGTGCATCCCTCATCCCTCCCCACACCTCATCTGGGGGACCTCACAGCGTCACAAATGTCACACCTCCACTCCCATGCTCCCCCGCCCTCGGTCATATGCGCCCTTCACAGCCTGCTGGGCCTGGAGTCCGCCCCCTCTCGGCACCTCAAGCTCTGTTTTTCCACCAGTTCTGGCCAGAAAGCCGGGAGCCAGTCTCCCAGCGAATCTCCCAGTCACCCTTTCCCAGTCTCCCAGCTTAGCATCCTCTCTCCTCAGAAAGCACATCCTCATCTGACCATTTCTCAGAATGTCTGCGGCCGCCATCTCCGGTCTGAATTACTGCTCGTGTCCTCCTGACCAGTCTTCTCCCTCGGGATGCTGCTCTCCATAGTCTTTTAAAATCTAAGCCAGTGTCTTATAGATCAGATCAGATCAGTCGCTCAATCGTGTCCGATTCTTTGTGATCCCATGGATCGCAGCACGCCAGGCCTCCCTGTCCATCACCAACTCCCGGAGTTCACTGAGACTCACGTCCATCGAGTCAGTGATGCCATCCACCCATCTCATCCTCTGTCGTCCCCTTCTCCTCCTGCCCCCAATCCCTCCCAGCATCAGAGTCTTTTCCAATGAGTCAACTCTTTGCTTGAGGTGGCCAAAGTACTGGAGTTTCAGCTTTAGCATCAGTCCTTCCAAAGAAATCCCAGGGCTGATCTCCTTCAGAATGGACTGGTTGGATCTCCTTGCAGTCCAAGGGACTCTCAAGAGTCTTCTCCAGCACCACAGTTCAAAAGCATCAATTCTTCGGCGCTCAGCCTTCTTCACAGTCCAACTTTCACATCCATACATGACCACAGGAAAAACCATAGCCTTGACTAGACGAACCTTTGTTGGCAAAGTAATGTCTCTGCTTTTGAATATGCCATCTAGGTTGGTTATAACTTTGCTTCCAAGGAGTAAGCGTCTTTTAATTTCATGGCTGCAGTCATCATCTGCAGTGATTTTGGAGCCCAGAAAAATAGTCTGACACTGTTTCCACTGTTTCCCCATCTATTTCCCATGAAGTGATGGGACCGGATGCCATGATCTTTGTTTTCTGAATGTTGAGCTTTAAGCCAACTTTTTCACTCTCCTCTTTCACCTTCATCAAGAGGCTTTTTAGTTCCTCTTCACTTTCTGCCATAAGGGTGGTGTCATCT
>NW_011494861.1:6916192-6916968 GCF_000754665.1 Bison bison bison
TGAGGTGATTGATATTTCTCCCGGCAATCTTGATTCCAGCTTGTGTTTCTTCCAGTCCAGCGTTTCTCATGATGTACTCTGCATATAAGTTAAATAAACAGGATGACTATATACAGCCTTGACGTACTCCTTTTCCTATTTGGAACCAGTCTGTTGTTCCATGTCCAGTTCTAACTGTTGCTTCCTGACCTGCATACAGATTTCTCAAGAGGCAGATCAGGTGGTCTGATATTCCCATCTCTCAGAATTTCCCACAGTCTATTGTGATCCACGCAGTCAAAGGCTTTGGCATAGTCAATAACAGAAATAGATGTTTTTCTGGAGCTCTCTTGCTTTTTCCATGATCCAGCGGATGTTGGCAATTTGATCTCTGGTTCCTCTGCCTTTTCTAAAACAAGCTTGAACATCAGGAAGTTCATGGTTCACATATTGCTGAAGCCTGGCTTGGAGAATTTTGAGCATTACTTTACTAGCGTGTGAGAGGAGTGCAATTGTGTGGTAGTTTGAGCATTCTTTGGCATTGCCTTTCTTTGGGATTGGAATGAAAACTGACCTTTTCCAGTCCTGTGGCCACTGCTGAGTTTTCCACATTTGCTGGCATATTGAGTGCAGCACTTTCACAGCATCATCTTTCAGGATTTGGAATAGCTCAACTGGAATGCCATCACCTCCACTAGCTTTGTTCGTAGTGATGCTTTCGAAGGCCCACTTGACTTCACATTCCAGGATGTCTGGCTCTAGGTCAGTGATCACACCATTGTGATTATCTGGGAGAT
>NW_011494861.1:6917707-6918216 GCF_000754665.1 Bison bison bison
TGACCTGGGGAGTTTCTCTTTCAGTATCCTATCATTTTGCCTTTTCATACTGTTCATGGGGTTCTCAAGGCAAGAATACTGAAGTGGTTTGCCATTCCCTTCTCTAGTGGACCACATTTCTGTCAGATCTCTCCACCATGACCTGCCCATCTTGGGTTGCCCCGCGGGCATGGCTTAGTTTCATTGAGTTAGACAAGGCTGTGGTCCTAGTGTGATTAGATTGACTAGTTTTCTTTGAGTATGGTTTCAGTGTGTTTGCCCTCTGATGCCCTCTTACAACACCTACCGTCTTACTTGGGTTTTTCTTACCGTGGGTGTAGGGTATCTCTTCACGGCTGCTCCAGCAAAGTGCAGCCATTGCTCCTTACCTTGGACGAGGGGTATCTCCTCACTGCTGCCCTTCCTGACCTTCAACGTGGGATAGCTCCTCTAGGCCCTCCTGCGCCCGCGCAGCCATGGCTCCTTGTACGTGGGGTTGCTCCTCCCGGCCGCCGCCCCCTGGCCTCGGG
>NW_011494861.1:6918316-6918629 GCF_000754665.1 Bison bison bison
ATCTTTTTTTGTACAGTTCTTCTGTGTATTCTTGCCATCTCTTCTTAATATCTTCTGCTTCTGTTAGGTCCATACCATTTCTGTTCTTTATCGAGCCCATCTTTGCATGAAATGTTCCTTTGATATCTCTGATTTTCTTGAAGAGATCTCTAGTCTTTCCCATTCTGTTGTTTTCCTCTATTTCTTTGCATTGATCGCTGAAGAAGGCTTTCTTATCTCTTCTTGCTATTCTTTGGAACTCTGCATTCAGATGTTTATATCTTTCCTTTTCTCCTTTGCTTTTCGCTTGTCTTCTTTTCACAACTATTTGTAA
>NW_011494861.1:6918729-6919114 GCF_000754665.1 Bison bison bison
AAAGAATATAATCAATCTGATTTCGGTGTTGACCATCTGGTGATGCCCATGTGTAGAGTCTTCTCTTGTGTTGTTGGAAGAGGGTGTTTGTTATGAGCAGTGCATTTTCTTGGCAAAACTCTATTAGTCTTTGCCCTGCTTCATTCCGTATTCCAAGGCCAAATTTACCTGTTACTCCAGGTGTTTCTTGACTTCCTACTTTCGCATTCCAGTCCCCTGTAATGAAAAGGACATCTTTTTTGGGTGTTAGTTCTAAAAGGTCTTGTAGGTCTTCATAGAACCGTTCAACTTCAGCTTCTTCAGCGTTACTGGTTGGGGCATAGACTTGGATTACTGTGACTACTCCGAATGGTTTGCCTTGGAAACAAACAGAGATCATTCCGTT
>NW_011494861.1:6919214-6923257 GCF_000754665.1 Bison bison bison
CGCCCGCGCAGCCATGGCTCCTTGTACGTGGGGTTGCTCCTCCCGGCCGCCGCCCCTGGCCTCGGGCGTGGGGGCGTGGGGTAGCTCCTCTCGGCCGACCCCTGACCTCGGACGCGGGGATAGCTCCTCTCGGCAGTTCCTGTGCCGCCGCAGTCTGGTACTTTCGGCCACTGCCCCTGACCTCGGACGTGGGGTAACTCCTCTTGGCCGCCGCCCTTCGGGCATGGGGTCCTCTTGGCTTTGTGCTTAAGGCCCTCAGGGACTCCCTCAATTCGGGGCAAATCGGCCCCCTCAGAGCCCACAGGATCTAGCCCCTCAGTCTCTTCTCTGCCCCCCACCCGATCCTATTCACTCTGGCCTCCAGGCTGCTCCGGGAGCACACCAAGCCCACTCCTGCTTCTAGGCTTGGCTGGCGCCTGCTGCTCCCCAGTCCCCAGGGAGCCACATGGCTGATTCCTTCAGTTCCCTCAGGTCTCTGCTCAAGTGTCATCTGATTGCCAAAACCATCTCTCGTCACCTTGTTAAAACTGGTGGCCCTCACCTTGCCCTGAGCTGTCCACTTCCCCTTTGCCCATTTCTTATTCTCCGTTGTACCTTCTCCATCTGACAAGCCACCATCCCTCGCCACCCGTCATTCAGAGTGCCGTAACTCAGTCCATTTTCTCTGTTCTCTGTGCTCCTGCCACCAAGGACACAGCCTAGCACTGAAGAGGGACTCTGTGAGCCCATGAGTGAGAAAAAGCAGACCACAGCTCAGCTATGGAGCTGTGGTCTGCAGGTCCCCATAGCCACAGTTGGTGTCAGGCACTTCTCTAACCTGAAATGTGAAGATGCCCGGGATTTAATAAAGAACACAGAGCCGGCAGATTTCTGCATTCCAGTCCCTTCTCCTCCCCTACCTCCCACATCGGGACCTCCAATGAGGCACCGTTCTCTGTTGTAAATGCTCCTCCCCGGCAGAAGTCACGTTACACAGTCTGAACTGAATTCCTGTCCCAAGGATGCCAGCCTGCTTCTTTGTCCATAGGCTGCATTGTCCGAGTTATATTGGTAAATATAACTGAAAGGCACTTCAGTCCAGCAATAGCAGCTGCTCTTTGCTAACTTATATTGTATTTATTTGACAAATCACACTAATCTTTGAATGTTAAACCAACCTTATATTTCCTGAGGCAAATTCCAGTGGATCATGACATGTGATACTTTATATATATTGCTTGATTTGCTTATGTCTTACTAAGAATTTTTGAATCTTTGTTTTTAAGGGATGCCAGTTATAATTGTCTTTTTATTATGTATTTATCAGGTTTTGGACCACGTTATGCCAGCCTGATAAAAAGAGTTAGGAATTATGCCTTCCTCTGTTTTATGAAAGAATTTGTATGAGAATGGTCTTGGTTGTTTTTTTTTTCCCCTAGTTTCATAGAGTTTAGCAGTAAAATCAACCAAGCCTGAGTTTTCATTTATAGGAAGGTTTTTGATAGTGAATTCAATTTATTTCATAAATACAGGGCTTCTCCAATTTTCTGGTTCATCCCCTTTTTTCCTCCCTTCCAGTTTTCAGTTCAGTTCAGTCGCTCAATCGTGTCTGACTGTTTGTGACCCCATGAACTGCAGCACACCAGGCCTCCCTGCCATCACCAACTCCCAGAGTCCACCCAAACCCATGTCCATCGAGTCGGTGATGCCATCCAACCATCTCATCCTTTGTCGTCCCCTTCTCCTTCTGCCCTCAATCTTTCCCAACATCAGGGTCTTTTCAAATGAGTCAGCTCTTTGCATCAGGTGGCCAAAGTAGCAGAGTTTCCACTTCAACATCAGTCCTTCCAATGAACACCCAGGGCTGATCTCCTTTAAAATGGACTGGTTGGATCTCCTTGCAGTCCAAGGGACTCTCAAGAGTCTTCTCCAACACCACAGTTCAAAAGCATCAATTCTTCGGTGCTCAGCTTTCTTTAGAGTCCAACTCTCACTTCCAGTTTTATTGAGATATAATTGACCAAACAGTGCTTTATAAGTTTAAGGTATATGGCATAATGATTTGACTTACATACATCACAGCACATTTAGTGAATATCCACCGTCTCATGTAGATACAAAATTAAAGAAATAGAAAAAAAAATGGTTTTCCCTTGTGACGAGACCTCTCAGGATTTACCCGCTGTGTTTGATCTTGTGTTTTACATGTAAACGCCATCACAGATAGGTATAGAGAACGTCTCCATCGTTCCTCAAAGGCCCACAGGCCCCGTGTGGTCTCCCAGGCCTCAGCAGCCCTGGTGTGCCTTTGCTCCCTATATCTTTGCCTTTTTCCAGGATGCCACATAATTGGAGTCATCCAAGGTGAAGGCCTTTGCTTCTTTCAGGAGCATCATGCATTTGAGATAATCCACACTGTTGCAGGCATCAGCAGTGTGGTCCTCCTTATTGCTGTTGGGTGCTGCATGGCGTAGATGTGCCACGGTTTATCTGTTGTGTAAATACTTCACTTGCTTCCAGCTTCAGGAAGTTACAAATTAAGCCAGTACAAACATTCATATTCAAGTTTTGTGTGAACACAAGTGGTCTCATTTCTCATGGGTAAGTACCCTGGTGATCTGAGTCATGTGGGAGGCTGTGTTTAACTTCATAAGAGTCCCAAGCCATTTTCCAAAGCAGCGTCTCATCTTCCTTTCCCAGCAGCAGCTCTGAGAGTTGCAGTTGTTCCACACCCTTCCCAGCCCTGGGGAGGGCCTTTTTTTTTAATTTCACCTGTTTAGCAGATGATGTAGGTGTGTCCCATTTTGGTCCTCTTGGTTCTCATTTACCTCCTGTCTGAGATGTTGACTGGCTTTTCAAGTGCTGATTTGACATCCTTTTTGTTTGTTTTTTTTAAGTGAAGTCTCTATCCATATCTTTTGTCTGTTTCATTATTGGGTTTTTGGAGTTCTCCTTTTAGTGTTGAGCATTCTTCATCTCTGGAGTTGCTTTTGTTACTGAAGGGTCTTGTCACTGGGTATAGACTTCAGGGTTAATGGAGTTTTCTCAGTGCCGTCATGGTGTTCTGCTCTCTTCTGACTCCTCTGTTCCTGACAAGTCATTGGTCTTTTGAACCTTTATACTCTGATGTCTCTTTTGTTTATTTCCCCCCTGGTTACTCAACTTTTTTTACTCTTGTTTCTCAGCACTTGAGTGTAGCTACACGCGATTTTGTTCTATGTCTGCTGCTTGGGGTTTGCTAAACTTCTTGCTTCTATAAATTGATGTATTTATTTATGTAGAATTATTAAATTTGCAAATTTTAGGACATTAATTCATTAAATGTTAAATATTTAATATACTTCTTCCCAGCTGCAGTGTTGCCCCAGACTCTGAGCTCTGATTCTTCAGTCCAGTAGGAGTGCATATTTCTTTGCAGTTTTAATCATCCTCTCCTCTCTGGGGCCCTAATTACTTCTGTGCTAAACCTCTGGTTTCTGAGGCTCTGCGCATTTGTCTTCAATCCTTTTTCTCTTTGTTCTTCACGTTGGATCATTTCTACTAAATTCTCTTACTCTTCTCTCATCTCCAATCTGATGTTAAACCATCAATTAATATGTTATGTCTTTGAGCAGAGTTTAAACAGTTGCTTTAAAATCCTTATCTGCTGGCTCTAGCATCTGAGATCGCTCTTTATTATCTTTTTCTCATTGTATCTGGGTATGTAGCAAAGGTCCCATCACTTCATGGGAAATAGATGGGGAAACAGTGGAAACAGTGTCAGACTATTTTTCTGGGCTCCAAAATCACTGCAGATGGTGACTGCAGCTATGAAATTAAAAGACTCTTACTCCTTGGAAAGAAAGTTATGACGAACCTAGATGGCATATTCAAAAGCAGAGACATTACTTTGCCAACAAAGGTTCGTCTAGTCAAGGCTATGGTTTTTCCTGTGGTCATGTATGGATGTGAAAGTTGGACTGTGAAGAAGGCTGAGCGCTGAAGAATTGATACTTTTGAACTGTGGTGTTGGAGAAGACTCTTGAGAGTCCCTTGGACTGCAAGGAGATCCAACCAGTCCATTC
>NW_011494861.1:6923357-6927808 GCF_000754665.1 Bison bison bison
GGACTGATGCTAAAGCTAAAACTCCAGTACTTTGGCCACCTCATGCAAAGAGTTGACTCATTGGAAAAGACTCTGATGCTGGGAGGGATTGGGGGCAGGAGGAGAAGGGGACGACAGAGGATGAGATGGCTGGATGGCATCACTGACTCGATGGACATGAGTCTCAGTGAACTCCGGGAGTTGGTGATGGACAGGGAGGCCTGGCGTGCTGCGATTCATGGGGTCGCAAAGAGTCGGACATGACTTAAGCGACTGATCTGATCTGATCTGATCTGATGTAGCATAGTTGGTATTGTAGTAAGTGTTAATTTTTGTTTCCTTTTAGAACTTGGGTGAAGTCTGGCTGCAAACTTGGACTTACCCATGTAGCCACAGTCAAAACACAGCACCATGCATCCTTTGGGGATCTCTGGCACACTGAGAACTTGGGGCTCCCCACCTGTGATTTCCCTTTGGGGGGCCCCCCTCTTCCCAGACACAGTGGTTGCCCCAGACTCTGAACTCTAATTCTTCAATAGGACTACAGATTCCTTTGCAGTTGTAATCATCCATTGTGGTATAGACTGAGAACTGCCTTCAGGCTAAAGGCTGTTTTTTTAAAAAGTCCAGCAGCTCACCAGTGCCAGTTGGCGCTTCTGCCCTCTGTTGTTGTCTGGTCCCCGAGGGTGTGGGTCACATTGGTCGAGAGTTCGCAGTTGATGTCTGTGGGCTAACTGGACCTGTGGGAGCCACCCGGCCGTCACTGAGGCTTGACAGGCCATCTGGAGGCGTGGCCTCCCCTGCCTCCGGGGCCATGTGTGCTCTGCTTGGGTGTGAGTCTGCTGCTTGCGGTCAGCAGGTATCGAGCCCTTTCTTCTGCCAGACCTAGGGGCCTGCTCAGGGGAGTGGACCGTGAGGCGTGCAGACTGGGTTCCGCCTCCCCAGGTCCTGTGGGTCAAGAGGTTCTTCCTAGGCTGGGACACCCTCGCCGAGCCCCCCTTCCCTGGGAACCTGACTCACATGGGCACTCGGCTGTGTTCTGTTCTCAGGTTAAATAGGGCCAGTCAGACCTACTTCTTCCCCATCCACCTGACAGACCAGCTGCTGCCCAGCGCCGTGTTCTATGCCACCGCGGGGCCGCTCGTGCTGTACTTCGCTCTGCACCGCCTGGTCATCAGACCCTACCTCAGGGCTCAGAAGGAGAAGTGAGTTCTCAGCACTGCCGGGGACGGGGCCGAACTGCCCTGTGCCCAGCTCCCCCGTCTGACGTGGAGAGGGTAGCAGCCGCCCCACAGGGCGTGAGGGAAACCCCCTAAGCTGATAGGTGTACAGTGCTCACTGCGGAGTCTGGGCACGTCAAGACCTCAGTGAGTATTAGCTAGTTGT
The DNA here is from genome assembly GCF_000754665.1 of Bison bison bison. NCBI lineage: Eukaryota > Metazoa > Chordata > Mammalia > Artiodactyla > Bovidae > Bison > Bison bison. Next base: position 6,924,723 of record NW_011494861.1, read on the forward strand.
TATCAGTAGTAGCGGTACTGCTGTTGGCAACACTTGGGTTAACTTCTGTCTGTCCACATTCCTACTTTCAGAAAGAATTAGAGTTAGTTTACCAAACTGTTGGGACTATAAGCCATGACCACAGAAATGAGAAGTCTTCCTTTTTCTCATTCTAACCATTTCTTTGCCTGGCACTGAATTCAAAGAGATCGGGCTCTGAGTTCCTACAAACAAGGCCCATGTTAACTACAGTCTTGGAAGTCATCTAGATGTAATTTATTTTGCCGTTTCTTAGAGATAATCCATTAGCCCAGCATTAAACCCAAGAGGAGGTTTAACTTCATTACTTTACAATGATCTCATTTAATAGATCACTGAACTTAGTCAGGGAGCGAGGAGCCCAAGGAAGGCTCTTGGGGGGCCCCTCCAGCCTCTGATTCATTTGAGTTCGGGATCCTAATTCCCCAGCAGACTGAAGGCTTGGAGCAGAGGGTGTGCTGGGCAAGGCTGGTAGGACACGTGTGTGCTGCCCAGGTCCCCGTGCTCTGCTGTATTTTATCGCATGAAGCGCGCCTTGTCCCTGCCAAGGGTGTCCTGTGGTAATGCCTGATTGGGGGCATCTCCTGAGAGTCTCACCCTCTCCCGCTTTCCTGAGATTACTGCTGCGAGGAGTCCTCCTCCCACTGAGGTTGGGGAGAGCCATCTGGGGACCACAGGACAGCTGCACAGGCCTGGGACAAACAGATTTGCTTGAACTTGCCTTGGAAATAGTGTTTAAAGTTCTAGAACTGGGAACGCAGTAAGATTTACAGGCTGTTGGCAGGGTGCAGGTCCAGCCTGGGGCACTGTGGCCTCCCGTGCTGGTAACCCATGTTCCTCACACATGGCTTGTGTTTTCCTCGCCTCAGGGAACTGGAGAAGCAAAGGGAAAGCACAGCCACCGACATCCTGCAGAAGAAACAAGAGGCAGAAGCTGCTGTAAGTGCTGCGTCACCGGCTCCCTTCCAGGCCTCTGCCCTGTGAGGATCTGAGCGTGGACCAGGCCGCACCATGCTCCCATCCTTTCTCGTCCACGTTTCTTAAACCTGTGGGGGGCATGCTTCACACCCTGCAGAGTGGTCTCAGGAGCCTTGGGTCTTGGGCTTTTCTTCCCCGACAGCCTCCCTGGTCATCTAGTCTTTACGTTATTGCCTGTGGGATGCAGTGCTGGGCGCGTCTGTCTGTGCCCTGAAGAGTCAACCCTGTTACCCTGCAAAGACATAACCAGGTTTTTTAAAAGTGGTGGGTGTTGTCCTTTTTCTTCCCTGTGAGTGAATTGTTTTTCCAAGACTGCAGTAGCAGCCACGTCCAGAGAAATGGACAAGCAGGACAGACAGGCACCAGGCATGTGGCCCTGGCTCTGAGGGAGCCTCCGGAGGCCCTGATAGTAGCGTCCTTGTCCTCTGCAGGTTCGGTTGATGCAGGAATCTGTCCGAAGAATAATTGAGGCCGAAGAGTCCAGAATGGGTGAGCAGGCCTGGCCTCTCTGAGGACAGGGTGGGTGCTGGGTTTCCGCAGGAGCACATGGCTCCTGCAGCCAGGCTGCACGGGGGTTGCCTGCCAAGGCTGCCCTGCCCTGACCAGCCCTGTCCTCAGGGCTCATCATTGTCAACGCCTGGTATGGAAAATTTGTCAATGACAAGAGCAAGAAGAGCGAGAAGGTGAAGGTGATCGATGTGACCGTGCCCCTGCAGTGTCTGGTGAAGGACTCCAAGCTCATCCTCACCGAGGCCTCCAAGGTGGGCACTCGAGGTAGATGGGAGGGGCACCTGGGGAAGAGGGACCCTCTAAGGGGCCATGTCACTGCAGCGGAACCCGTCATGCTGCCGCATTCCCTGTGCGGGATGCAGCCCAGGACCCAGGTTACAGCCACACTGGAGCGGTTGACGTCATCCATCCATCCAGCCACTCATCTGTCCATCCATTGCCAACTGTTTTTTGAGCCCCTACTGTGTGCCAGTTACAGCAGCAAACAAAATATACCTCCTGCCTTTGGGCGCTCACACTCTGTACCTTGCCTGGTTCCAGAAGGGGGGTCCGCCTGTAGTACACCAGAGGCTCAGGGGGAGTGGGGTGTGTGCCAGAGGTGAGTTAAAGCACAGAGGAGCTCAGGCAGAGTGCCCTGGTCCCTGAGTGGGTTCCTGGTCTTGCGTCCTCTGCAGGGCTTCCTTGAAGATGGAGGGTGTTTTAGTGTGGCAGTGGGGCAAGTCTAGGACTAAGTAGGCAGCTTGTTAAAATCCTCTTTCCTGTACTCAGGCTCCCAGGATTGCATCCTTCGTGGGCAGTGTCCACGCTGCCCCTCCGGGCAGGTACTGACTACAGCGCCACTGGGCTTCAAACGCCTGTCTCCAGTGAGAATCTGTCTGTTGCAGGCCGGGCTGCCGGGCTTCTACGACCCGTGTGTGGGTGAAGAGAAGAACCTGAAAGTGCTTTACCAGTTCCGCGGGGTCCTTCATCAGGTCATGGCGCTCGACAGCGAGGCACTCAGGATACCAAAGCAGTGTGAGTAGCTGCCCCTGGCTGTCACCTGTCCTTGCCCAGAGACAGGCCCAGGGACCTGAGTGGCGGGGGCAACAAAAGCCTTCCTTCTATCCTTGGCCGGGGAGCCATAGGCTTGGGCATCGTGACCTACACAGACCTGGGAAATGATGCCCTGAGGGAGGGGTCAGCCCTTTCCCAGGTGGTAGTGAGCTCTTGGAAACTGCAGCCGGGGTGACTAGGTATGAGGCAGACCCAGTGGCTCCTCTGTGTTCAAGAACACAGTGATTTTTGGCAGCTCATCCTCTGCCCAGCTTCAGGCCAGGCAGCCTCTGGCCAGGGCCTGGTTGATCCCCGCTACGTGGAAAGAGTGCGTGGAAACAGTTGCCTTTAGATGCGCTGATTTTGTCTTTTCTTTTACAGCTCACAGAATTGATACTGATGGATAAACTACTTGAGAAGCCAGATTCAAAAGGGGCTGCAAAAGAATTTCCCCAGGAGTCAACAAATTTTGGAAAGAAGCAGGGAAAAAACCCAGAATCAGATGTTTATTTGTATTTGCATAGAAAGTGGTACTGGCTCAATTATGT
>NW_011494861.1:6927908-6939737 GCF_000754665.1 Bison bison bison
GTCAATGACAAGAGCAAGAAGAGCGAGAAGGTGAAGGTGATCGATGTGACCGTGCCCCTGCAGTGTCTGATGAAGGACTCCAAGCTCATCCTCACCGAGGCCTCCAAGGCTGGGCTGCCCAGCTTCTACGACCCGTGTGTGGGTGAAGAGAACCTGAAAGTGCTTTACCAGTTCCTCGGGGTCCTTCATCAGGTGATGGCGCTCGACAGCGAGGCACTCAGGATACCAAAGCAGTCTCACAGAATTGACACTGATGGATAAACTACTTGAGAAGCCAGATTCAAAAGGGGCTGCAAAAGAATTTCCCCAGGAGTCAACAAATTTTGGAAAGAAGCAGGGAAAAAAACCCAGAATCAGATGTTTATTTTGTATTTGCATAGAAAGTGGTACTGGCTCAATTATGTGAAGGGACACACAGATGCCCCGAGGCAACCCCACCAGGACCGGAACCGCAGCTGGGCCCGAGTCTGTTCCCAAGGATCATGTCCCCGCAGGGAAGGCCCGGCCCCCGGGGCCTCAGGGTCCCTCGCCGGCTGAGCCACCCAGTAGCTCTGTCTGCCGTGAGGTATTTATGAACACCTCGCCCTCATGCCCGTGACCGTGAGCTACCTTTCCTAAAATCCACACTGAACACAGAAAACAAAACGGAAGGAGGGAAGCCGTTCCCAGGAGCAGAGTCTCTGGATCAAGGGAACGCCTGTTGAGTCACCTTCCTGCTGAAATGTGACTGCGTGAATCTGGACAGGATGGTGTGGGTTTATAAATCTGCTTTTTACCTGAGAACGAGTGGCTTTGGGAATTAAGTCTCCTCCGTCCCCTCCCAGAACTTCTCAAGTCATTCCACTGGCACCTGGCTTGGGACAGAGGATGTCACTCCGGTCCCAGGAGCCACCTGTGTCCTCATGCGAAGCAGCGTTGCCTCTGCCCTCCCCCACACAGCTCAGTCCATGCGGCCCGGAGAGGTCCGAGTGGGAGCCAAGAGGCTCAAGGGGTTCCAGGGGCCCCTCCCTGCTCGCTGCCAGCAGGTGGCACTGCTGCTCCCACACCGGCTCAGTCAGTCTCCTCTGGGCTGCCCGTACCCATTTGGGTGTCTGCTCCCAGGAACACCTTCCTTCACACGCCTCTTTTGAGGATGCAGAGTATTTCACGACCAGGCCCCTCCTAACCAGCCTGGCTGGTGAACAGTCACTGGAGGAGCAGACGCCTGGCTGGTTGGGGTTCAGGCAGCCTCTGTGCGGCTCCTGTTCAATCAGGCCTTGCCCCTGATGTCGGTACCGGAGAAGTCACTCACAACCCCCTTCCTCCAGTGTTTAAAGGTAGTTCAGGTTGTCCAATTCTGTAATATTTATCTCCACTTAAAAGTTCCCTGCAAGAGCAGCTGCTCTGAATGTAAATCGTGCAATAAGTGTCGAGTTAGTGGAGTCCGACCTTGGCCACAGCCTGTGCCCCTCCTGGCAGGCCGTCCCTCCTGTTGTTGAACAGGGACTGAACAGAGGACACGCTCTTACCACAATAAACCTTTCCTGAAAGCCGGGGGCAGTGTCTGTATGCGTCTGTGTGTTCATTTTAGGAGCCACCAGGTAGAGGGACTTGCCTCCTCCTCACAGGCCTTGCCCCACCCTCTGTTCTCAGGGTTCAAACTGTGAGACCTGACTTGAGGCTGGGGTATTTTCTCTGCCAGACATCTGCCTGAGAATTTTAAGAGTCCAGAGTTGAAATCACAGGCTAGGTGGTTTTTGTTTTGTTTCGTTTTGTTTTTAATTAAAGGCAACTTTTTTGGGAAGTCAAATATGGTCACGCCCTGCTGGTCCTTCAGCAGGAAACAGGAAGTCAGTCTCCTCAGCTGTGACCATGCTCAGGAGAACTCAAACCAGTGCTCACTCTTAAATAAAGGAGGTAGCACACGGGGTAGGAAGACACTTTATTACGTTGCTCGCTCACACCGGCCGCGCAGAGGTACTCCTGGGACAGAGCCAGCCGTCCAGGTGATGGAGGGGACGCCTCGCTGCCTTAGGGTCAGCTAGCGCCCCACATCCCCCACCCCAGCCGGGGCCTACCTACCCCTCAGGGACATGGTCGGCCATACTGGCCCAGGGTGGTTCCAAGGACGCTCACCCAGCTTGTGCTAGAGAGGCAGCTGGGCTGTCACCTTCTGAAGGGAGAGCCAAGGTGTCCTGTTCAGGGCCCCAGCCTCCTCCCCGCCGGGGCCACCACACTCCCACTTGAGGCGGCGCTGGCCTAAGGGTCAAAGTGGGACCAAAAGGTCCACAGCCAGAGAGTCTGGAGACCACGGCCCCTCCTCTCAGAGGCTCAAACGGCCCAGTAGGCAGCTCAGCTCTGCTGCCCCAGCCGAGGCCTGGCCTGGAGTCCCGGCCGCCCTGCGAGGCGGGCACGCAGCCGGCTGCACATCCTCCGCATCACCAGCCTCTGGGCCTTCAGGCGCCTGCGGAGCTTTTCATTCTCCTTCAGAGTCAGGAAGAGTTTTTTTTTCAGGGTGTCTAAGTCCAAAAGGGCATAGCTGTGATCGGACGGCTGTGTGGGGAGGCGCCTCTTCAGCTCTGGGGGGCTAGCTGGCTGACCAGGGACCCCAGAAGCTTCTGGTGTGTGTGGCAGGACCTGAGGACAGAGGTCAGTGAGGGACCAGAGCAGCAGCCAGGGACCTGAGGCCAAGGGGGCTCCCCTGACACCCAGAACTGCTGGGCCGCAGCTGTTGTGGGTAAAGTCTGAGGTCCAGGCTGGTGCTCTGGTTCGAGCACCAGTTTTCTTCATTCTGTTTGAAGCAAATCCCCTCAGACTGAGACCAGTCCTGTGCTGCCTTCACGCCAAGCCCGGCCTCACCTGTGGTCCTGGGCCTCCAACCTCGGGGGGCAGCTGCAGCACTTCAACTGTCGTATCCATCTTCCTCCCCAGGCCACACTCCCCGGAGCCTGTCTCAGGGAGGACCTGTAAAGACAGGGCGGAGCCAGCCGTTCGTGGGTCCTCCCCAGCTGCTACTTATCCTGCCAGGAGTCCCTTCACACCACATGGGGGCTGCCAGGGCACCAGCAGGACAGCTAGCCTCCTCCACAGCCTGGGGCCAAACCTTTAGAGATGAGCAGGAGCCAGACTTGCGACTGGCTGCCACTGCTTGATACTGAACAGGGAGGAGGAGGCATGGACAGCTTCAGCTTCTCCTTCTCTAGGAAAACGGAATCCAAACCCCAACTTGTAAGGAAAGCATGATGAGCTCCAGTGGGCTGGCCTGGCGGGAAGGCGCAGGAGCTCAGTTGGAACACTTGTGACCAGCAGGGCAAACTCACCTTTCTCTCCCCAGAGGTGGCGTCTCCACTCCGGCCGGTAGGGTCCGTGTTCTCCCTCACCAGCTGCAAGAGATGCAGAGCTGCTGTGGACAGGCCCCGGGGTGGGCACAGGAGATCTGCACCAGAGGGTCCATCAGGCCTCACCTGTCTCTGTCCCCATGCTCAGCCCAGCCCAGCTCTCCTCTCACCATCCACCAGTGCCCCTCCTCCACAGTCCCCAAACCTTGGGTCAGAGACCCACTGAAGCCAGAGACCTGGCATTCTTCAAGGGAAAACACCCAACTCAAAGCCTGCAGTCCCCAGGCCTCCAAAGAACTGAGCAGAAACCATGGGGACCACAATTTCAACTCCCCGCACCCCCACTCTGCCCCCAGGCACCAAAAGCACTAGAGGCAGGACCACAAACGTCTCCTTAGGGTTAACCTGTCATCACTGGCCGTGGAGCAGTTTCCTACAAATGCCATGGAAGTCATCACCCTGACTGAACAGGTTCCTGATCCACGATGGGAGTTTCAGATCAGCAAACTGTAATTTCCAGAGTCCCTGGTACCACATCCCTGCAGTCCACAATACTGTGCTGTGCACTTTATGTGTGTTAAAACAGCAGATCTCAGGGTAAGTGTTCTTACCATGATAAAATAAGTATATATATATATATAAAACAAAAGGCCTTCTACGTTTAAAAGAAAGAAGAGCTCCTCCGTTAAGCGTCTACTTTGTGCCAAGCAATGTTCCTGGACATGGGAATAAAAGCCATGGAGCAAAGCCCAGCCCTCAGGGACCCCCCTAGCCCCTAGACCACCTCCTTTTCAACCCAACAGGTCTCCAGAGTTGGCCTGTTCCATCTTCTCATCATGACACCCACTTTTGGCTCAGGCCACTGTGACCATCCTTACCTGCGATGCCACAGAGGCCTCTGAACCAGCCTCCAGAGGGACCTTCGGAAGTCACGTCCCTCCCCACCAGCCTCCCCCCAAAAACCCACCTCCTGTCCAGGACTTCCCTGGCGGTCCAGGGGTTAGGGCTCTGCACTTCCACTGCAGGGGACAAGGGTTCAATCCCTGGTTGGGAAACTCAGATCCCTGTATGTCAAGCCCTCCGCCCCTTTGAAGAAAACCACCGCCTGTCCAAGGCTGTCACCACCTGGCCCTGCGCCCTCCACAGGGCCTGAGCTGCTGCTGCTCCTGAGCATGCTCAGATCCTGCCCCCACCCAGCCTCGCTCCGCTGTCCCTGTCCCCCTCCAGCACTCCACCACCATCGTCCTCCTGTGCCCTGGACAGGAAAGTCCTCACCTCCCTCGAGCCCAAGTGAGGCCCCACAAAGTGAAGTGCAGAAAGAAGCAAGCTCGTGGCCCCCTCCCCATCAGCTGCTTCCGTAGCACCCATCATGAAGTGACTTGTTTTTAAGGCAGCTTTGAACTGCAGATTTCCTAAAGCTCAGGGCCAGGTGGGGACCCTGGGCTTTGGACCTAGGGGCCTGTCAGTTTTCAGCCTCTGCTGTCCCCACAAATGACACCGTTGCCCACCCCACTGCCAGGTGGGGGACCCCCACGGCCGTGCACCTGTGGGGGGCCCTGGAAGGCGAACACTGTGGGCACTGCGTTGTGCTTCAGGTTCTTGCGGTTCCCAAAGGCACTGAAGCACTCGGGCCGGAAGTGCTCGGAGCAGATGACCGTGTGCTGCTTGGGCTCGAAGTCGCCCCGGCCGATGTTCAGCACCCATTCCTTCAGCAGCTCCGGGCGGCTGAACGGGAACCTGGGGGCACAGCAAGGAGGCACGAGGGACTTGCGGGGCTAAACACACACCTTCAGGGTCCCAGGGACCTTCTGCATCCCTGCCCTGCATTTTACTGGACAGCCTGGAAAACTCAATAGCCTTGTCCTGTTAAACCACATCCTTCCATGTTGGGAAGCTTCCTTCGTGGCTGCTGACAGCATCCTTAGTAGGATATCTGAGACCATGAACATGGCCAGAGCCTCAGTGAGGTGCTCCCAGAGCCACATCTGCCAGGCAGGCCTCCATTCCTGCTCCTGTGTGGGGAAGCAGGAGGGGAAGTGAGCCCACCCTCTTGGAACCTACATTCTAGAGCAAGGAGACAGCCAGTACACTAGACAGTCAAGGACCATGCAAGAATAGAATAGGAAGTGGTTGGGGAAGGCCACCTAGGAGGTGACACTGGAGCAGAGGCTGCAGAAAGTGGGACACAGAACAGCAACACGGGAACAGAAGGAAGAGCAAGTCCAAAGGCCCGAGGGTGTGAGGAGCCAACGAGGCAGGTCCGGCTGACACAGAGCAAGAAGAGGATGCAGGCCACTGTCAGAAGGGGGTTCCTGGAGGCTCAGGCAGAGGTGGAGCTGGAGAAGGTGGTGAGTGGCAGATCTGGGGTGCATCATGAAACCCAGGCAGAGAAGTTTGCCTGTGGGCTAAGAAGCAGAGGAAGGACTTTCAAGTGCTGAGATTATGGGGGAGGGGCAGCTTGGGGGGGATCAGCAGTTTGGTTTTATTAATATACATGAGATGTTAAATTTCAGGTGCCTTTTAGATGTCCACGTGCTGAAGCTGAGTGGCAGGGGGACAAGAGTTGTCTGGAGTTGTCACCATGCGGGTATCCCCATGTAAAAGGTGGCAGAGCCATAAGCCTGGGTGAGATGGCTGCCCTGGGGAGCCAGCGTGGACAGCGATGGGACAGCAGCACGGCCGGCACCCTTAAGTGCTCCAATATCTGTCTGGAGTTGGAAATAAGCAGAATCTACCCAAGAAGACTGAGAAGGGACACTGTGACAAAGGAAGAGAACAAGAGGTGTCCCAGAAGCCAGGTGGTAGATGGCCTCAAGGGGTCAGCAGTCTGTTGTGTCATAGGCTGCAGAGAAGGGCCAATGGGACTTGACCGAGCAAATTTTGGGAGTGGTGGGGTACAGGCGCTGGAAGACAAGACCCAGCAAAGACGCCCCAAGTCTCGTACCCGTGATGGCCAAAACACAGAGGGGCCCAAATGCCCTTCAATTGCAGAACAAGTTGGTTGGAGTAAATATACTCCTGGATCACTACACAGCAATGAAAAGGATGAACTGCTGCGGCTGCTTCAGGCCACATGAAGGACTCACAAGCACAGTGATGAGCAAAGGACAGGAAAAAGGACAGCGTGTGGCTCCATTCAGTGAGGCTCCAAACAGGCCAAGGCAGTCCCCTCTGACAGAGGCCTTACCCTTGGGGACTGAGTGAGGGGCTGGAAGGGGGTGCGTTTCCGGGTCTCCTGGGGGCTTCTATGTTCTAAACTCTTGGCAGTCACACCGGGTGTTCACTTGGTTAAATTGTGTGCTTATAAATTGTGCACTTTTCCGTAGGCGTGTTACATATCAATAGACATACTCACGTTAAAAAAGAAAACGCTTAGAGGAGACGAAGTGTAGATGAACAGAGCGCAGCCCTTTGGAGTCACACTCTGAGCAGGATGGAGGAAGGCGCTGCGGCTGGAACCAGCAATAAAGTGTGCAACACTCTACCCATCGATGCGCAAGCGGCCGTGCACTCGGCCGGGTCCCACACCTGAGGGGCGCGGGGCGCGCAGGGACAGACTCCAGAAGTCCTACCATCCTCCTGCGGCTCCAGCAAAGGTCGCGCGTCCCGGCCCCGCGCCCCACCCGCCTGAACGTTCTCATTCCTCCACCACCGGAGAGGTGAGCAGAGCGCGCAGCGCACCACACACCTAAGGGAGGTTAGCAACGCATCTTGCAGCAAATACTGCACACTTAACTACGTCCCAGGCTGCACAGTCCCTGGGCCGCGGAGGGGACGCATGCCAAGTCACCGCAAGGGCGCAGCGCTGAGCGCGCACCAGGCCCGCCACCGCCTCCCCCGACCCAAGAGAGGCTGTGCGCCCGCGGGCGTTACTCAGCCTCTCCGACCGTCTCCCTGCACGCCCAGGCGGCCGAGGTGGTGCCGGGCTTCTTGGACCAGGACCTCGCCACTCCCCGGGGGGCCGCCGCCCCTCCGCAAAGGGCTCGGCCGCACGTCCTCTGGCCTCCCGGCGGTCGGGCAGCGGCCCGAGTGTCCCCAAGCCTGTCGCGCCAGGCCTGGCGCTTCCGCGGGGCCGCGGTCATCGGCCTGGGCGAAGCGGGCCCCCCGCGCACCCCCGGTGCCCCCCGCCCCTCACCGGTGGAAGGTGAGCTGCTTCCTGCGATTGCTGTAGCGGTTGCAGCACTGCCGGGCCGCGCACGACTTCGGCATCTCCAGACGCCAGGCCCGGCTGCCCCAAACAAAGATGGCGGCGGCGGGGCCTGCGGGGCGCAGCAGCGACTCCGGGAGGGGCGGGGTCACGGGACGGGACGGGGCTGACCGGTGGAGGCGGGGCGAGCGATTGGGGCGGGGCCTGCCGGCGACAGGCCCTCGAGAGAGAGGGGCGGGGCCTCCGTGAGGGGCGGGGCTTGCAGGGAGGCTGGTGAATAAATGCGGGTCGGGTTATGTTCCTTAGCCAGCATCTCGTGCACAGTGCCCGCGACCCCGTCAAGGGGTGCTTCAACGCCCGGCTCAGACCGGACATCCCCGATGCAGGTTTTACCCTAGTTATGCTGAAGCGTCACCCTCACCTCCTTGCTCTGAGCCTCCAAAATTCACACACACACACAACCCAGCTCTGGACAACTGGAAACCAAAGGCAGGCTCACCGGCCACCGAGGCCAGTATTTTCAAGATTTCAGTAGGTGTTGATTCATAGATTTCGGCTGCTCCAACGTCACATTAGAAAGTACTAGTTGACCATTAGCTGGTCCCAGATTGGCTAGGCAGACACAGCTGACTGACAGAACAGGCTCAGCCCCTTGGGACCCCCAAGTGGAAGGGCAGAATGAGTACGGGGCAGATTCTAATCCCACCTGCATAAGCTTAGAGATGGCTGCAGCTTTTACAATGCAGGTTAACCACTCACTGGGATTTAAGCTAATGTACAATGTGAAGAAATTGTGAAAGCTATTCACGTCTCTTCATGCTGTGGTTTGTTTCTGGAGAATTTACTAGAAAAGTGTATTAAGGGATGTGAGAATGTTTCATCCTGCTAAACCAAACTCACTCTAAACTTCCCAAGTCTTCATGTAACCATGATTTTGGGAGTTGGTGATGAGGGTCAGTCCTTCAGCACAGAACACAAACACCTAGACATGAACCTCAAAGTAGCAATATATTTATTTACAAAATATACAGTTTCACAGAAACAGCTTCGCTTTATACACATAAACTTTATAATTACACAGAACAATGTAAACGATGTTAAGTGTCTGGCCTGGCCAAAGCCGACGGGAGGGACTTGCTTTGGGGATGACAACTTTCCCTCCCTTCTCCATCAGCCACCAACCAGGAACCCAGAGATGGGCCATACCTAATTTGCATAAAGCTGATTGCAGCTGCCCAGCTCAATCTAACAGAAAAACCGTGGTGTCCTGACTTCTTAAGACACCACCCACAGGGATAACTCTGTTAAAAGAACAAAAGCAAATGAAGGAAACAGAAATCGAGATGAGTATCAAATGCCTTCCAGAGGCGTCACCAGGAACTGAGTCTTCTAAGAGCAATATGGTAATTGCCAAGACTGGCAGCTCCACCCTAAAATCACACCTATTCTTAAACACACTTGTAAAACTGTGGAGGTTTTTTTTTTTTTTAAGAGAGAAACACTTGGAAACTTTGGCTACTGTCATGGTGAAGACAAAGGACAGGCAATGTCACGGTGCAGATCTTTGGCAAATTTCTCTCCAACTTTTCCTGGACTTTTGCCCTAGTCAGAGCCAGACGGTTGTCTGGGGAGAAGGTTGTTTCTAAGCCAGCTCCTTACTATTTTTCTCTAGAGTAGAACATCTCCCTTGGGGCTCTTCACAATAAAATGGATTTCAAAAACTATTTCTCTCTCTTTTTGTGTTAACAGAAACAACAGAATTAAAAATAAAACAAAAAAGGCAGTTGGCTGGTCAAGCATGAAAGATACTAGGACAAAATATAGGCTCCGATCAGCCAATTACACTTCAACCCCCCGGTGCTTCAGTGAGAGAATGTGGACACAAGTCCGCCTGATGGCCCTACGCATGGGGACCACGTAGAGAAGTCTCCCCGTGGGAAGACTGAGGCTCCACCTTGATGTCAATAAATATGCCTGACTTGGGCACTCTTCCCTCTTCATGCTTCGTGAGAAATAATGTTTATGAAGACACACTCATCAATGTACAAAAAAAAAATTTTTGAGAATGAGTATTTAAACTGCTAGAGTAACATCAGTTTCGAGGAACACTGACGTCCTCCCTCTCCCTCAAGCCTGAGAGCCATCAGTGTCCCGCCACATGGCGCTCCGGTGGAGGCCCGCCGGGCTTCAAACTCCCTGGCCTCTCCCGAGCTGGCCTGCACAGGGGTCGCCTCGGTCCAGGGCCCTTTTAGATCTAAGGAACTTTGCAAAGTTCAGTGGTACCTTCCTGGAGGCCAGCGTTACCATCTCACTCACCCACCAACTCAAACCAAAAAAATGCTTCAAAAGTCCTAACCTTGCCCCGTGGAACCAGCAGGCCAGCCTGTATGAGGGGCATACTATACCCATGAGGGAGGCCTTCCTCCCATTTTCCCTCCCCCCGCCCACTATGTGGAGAAAATCCTCCCCCAGAGACTGCCTAACCTTTAATGTCGCTGCTAGAACAAAGTGAGGGGGGAGAGACAAGGAGAGGATCCAGGCGCCCCCTCACTTGAAAACAGCTTGCTGGGCACCCCCAGGACCTCCAAAGCCAACTGGAGAGGAAGGGAACCCAGGCAGAAGTCTGCCAATACTTTTGGCTATTTCGTGCAAAGAGACAGGTTTTTTTACATCGTGCAAAACAGGAAACTGAGTTATGAACATGGGCCACCATGACCCCACCCCCGAACCAACCCCCTTTCCACAGAGAAGCAGCTGCATAGTGTCCCCTTTGACGAACTGAAGGAAACCTGGGGCTCACTTGCCAGCTCACCACCCCTGGGTGAGGCCAGGGACTCCAGCCCCAGGAGAACAGGCATCCCCTAAGGCAGGGGAGAGGGGGACCACTAAGGGAGGAGCGGCTTTGATGGTTGCTATACAGACACTTATGGTAAAAGACGGACTGCAGAAGTTCACACGTATGGCGGTTCATAAACAGGCCGGGGAAACATCATCTCCTCGCGCCAACACAGCGGAAGCAGGAGTAACAGACAGCACTTGTTCCGATTGGCGGGGGGTTGTCAACAATGAGAGCAAAAATGCACAACGACCACACCCCCTCATGTTCGGCTGGACCAAACCCGCTGCGCTTGGGTGTGCGTCCACCTCCACTGCAGAGACCACGGCTCCAGCAGCAGCTCTGGCCGACGAGATTTTATTCAGTCACTGGCTATGTACAGTTTATACCTTGGACAGCTGGTCCTTTCATGTAGGCACCTGAACGGCAGGGGTCTGCCCGCGCTGGAGCTAAGAGTCCTGTGCTCAACTAAGACCAGGGCCAGCAGGCCCACAGTCCCTTTCGACTCCTCGCCCTCCAGCAGTCAGTCCAGAAACAGCTTCCGGGAGCCCATTCGGGACCGGTTGGAACGGCGGATGTCAAACTTGGAGTCCCGGCACTTTTGGCAGACAAACACTTCCGGAACGTTGGACTTCCGGATCTTTGCACAGGACAGGTGAATCCAAGTGTGGCACTCGTTGCACTCTATCATGGGGCGGCCAGCAAACGGCTTCATGCAGAAGCATGTGACCAGGTCCCAGGAGTCGTCATCTGAAAGCAGAGAACCATGTAAGAGTGGAAAAATCTCTCACAACACCCCCAATCAGAACCCCTCCCATCAGGAAAGCCACTCTCCAAAGGGACAGGGCAGCTGAGCTGCAGTGAAACCAATTTCAAGTTTCAGGGTGATACTTCCCGCTCTGAAAATGCACGCGTGCACAAAAAGCACTGAAATGTGTGGTACGAGGAATCCCCACAAGGTGGTTACTCATAAGCTATGTTATTTTCACATTTTGAGGCCTGCTCTGGAATGTTCGCTGTCTTCAGCTGTGATCATCGCTTCCTAAACATCTCGGCATCCGCCTTCTCACACCCTTTCCCCTGAAGGTGGTGGGTTATGCTCCCCTGTCCCCTTCCAAGGAAGGAACCACCGCCCTGAGACCCCGCACCTCATGGCAGGCACATGGGATCTCAGCTCCTCGACCAGGGATCGAACCCACAACCCCTGCAGTGGAAGGGGAAGGTTAGGGCCCTGAAACCCTGCTCTTAGCATCCCACCTCTGGGCCACTCACCGGAATCCACCATGATGTCTTCGTCGTTGCCCGTGCTGTCTTCGTCCCGGAACACCACCTGCTTGCCCTGCCGGACGATAGTCCGTTTGCCTTCAGTTTTTATTTCTTTGACCTGATCCGGTGACACCGTGGTGCAAGACCCACTGGAAGGAGTATCAGAGTCCCAGCCCGAACAGGGGTCTCCAGCGGCCTGGGGGATATCCTGCAGAGTGGGGCTCGTGGGGGGCTCTGCATATGGGGCGGCGGGCTCCCGCCGC
>NW_011494861.1:6939837-6943414 GCF_000754665.1 Bison bison bison
TCTGCATATGGGTCGGCGGCTTCCAGCTGCAGCAAGCCCCCCACGTAGCCCTCCTTCCCAGGCACATCACTGTCCCTTCGCTTCCTCTTCTTCTTCTTCTTCAGCTTGTCGGTCTTCTTTCTGTCTAGCAGGAAGTTACTAGGCTTGGCTCGCTGCAGGAGGGTGGGCTGCAGGTGGCCAAAGCAGCGGTCAGAGACCGGCAAGGGCACGGTGGACGAGATGTCGGCAAAACTGGCATCCCAACCGTCACTGTCGATGGTACCAGCGGTGCTGTTGGCGGGGCTGGGACTGCTCCTCAGAGGGACTTCCTGAAAGGACAGAGAAAACACGGCGGCTTCTGGTTATTTCAACTAGCCTCCAACACCAAGAGCTGGCCCTGAGCAGAGCTTCCCCAGGACCCCGCCCTCCCCACTCCCTACCAGGTCAGGTCTGCAGATGTGGGAAACAAAGAACCCAGAGCTCCTCAGCTCTCACCAGTGCTCTTCTTTAGGAACACCATCACTAGGATTTAGTGTGTCCTTCCAACTACAACATGAACCCACAAGGGGGACCTCCAGCCCTGGGTGAACCCTCACCAAGAACTTAGTGGATACTCAATCCACTTCTGTGACAGGAGTGCCAAAGACACACCACCCTCAAGCTCTAATCTTTCCTGATTTTACAATCTCCCCCACAACTGTCCTCCCAAAGGATGTACATTTTAATTAAGTGCATGTAAATTAATGGTGAGAATGTTCTGACACTTTTCTTTAAAAACTTGGAGGCATCTCAAAATACTGCAAAATCCAAGTATGTAATTACTGCCCCAAAGCAGTGAGTTCCTCTCTGATTCCTTCAGGTCAATCAAGCAAACTGCTACTGTTTGTTGATGTGCAAACAGTAGCAGCATTCATGTAGGCGTTATCCACCTAGCTGGCAGTGGAAACAATAACCCAGTGCTGGGATCTGGCCTCCTAAAAATACTGGATTCCTTTCTCTTGAGTCTTGCACAGTAGGAACCAGGCCCCTGAAGTTTGAGCACCCTGGCAGCGCTGGTCCACCTGCCCATTTCTCAGCAAGGAAAAAATGCCTTAATTTACATGGGATTCTGGCCACGAGTCCCTGAAGATTCTGTAATGACACCAACCAGGAGGCCACCCACCAGGTAGGGCAGGGTGGACTGGGCCTGACCCTTTGATCTGCTTGAACCCCAGGCTCCACCACCAATGAGCCTGTACGCAGAGTAAGGAGTTCCCTCTCTGTGTCATCTCCAGTGTCCTCATCTTCAAAATGGAAGAGAAAAAATAAATACAAAAAACAAATAGGGAATCCCCAGGAAGTCCAATGATTAGAATTCAGCACTTTCACTGCTGGCCCTGGGTTGGATTCCTGGTCGTGGAACTAAGATCCTACAAGGCATGTTGCACAACCAAAATAAATAAACTACTAATGAAAAGGATATAAGTAAAAGCTCCTACTTCATATCATTATCATGGCCAAAAATAGTGCCTAGCCACAGTAAGCTCTCGGGGATTCCCTTGTGGTTCAGTAGGTAAAGAATCTGCCTGCAATGCAGGAGACCCCAGTTTGATTCCTGGGTTGGGAAGATCCAATGGAGAAGAGGTCGGCTACCCACTCCAGTATTCTGGCCTGAAGAATTCCATGGACTGTATAGTCCATAGGATCGCAAAGAGTCGGACATGACTAAGTGACAGTAACCTCTCAATAAACATTGAACATTAGGAAGATATCAGTTAGATTATCTGTAAGCAAACTTTGAAAGTTTATCGAACCATTTCTAGGCAAGTCTACATTTTCCATCCGTCTTAGGAACCACTTCCCAGGCTCGTCTAAGTCTGTAAGAAAGATTTCTGCCTGACTATTACGGCTCAAGTCCTCCCATTCAACCCCTTCCAGACCCACCACCTTGTCAAAAACTCTGGTTTTGCTGCCAGCAAGGTCTCTGAAGTGCTGAATTACCTCCTTTGGATAAGGGATGTAGCCTGCATAGGCCAAGACAAAGGTGCAGAATTTGTTGAAATCCTCCACGGTCCTGCGCCGCTTGTAACTGGGGGAGTACTCCTGTTAACAGCGAGAAAAGGGAGCATGTTTGGAAGTAGACACTTACAGGTGACATCAAAGAAACAATACTAAACAGGCTGGAGCTTTCATAGTCTGCCACTCAAAAACACACTGCTAGATTTACAAACGCTCTAGAAACAAGATAAGGTAAGTTTGGGTCAAGAATTAACAGTTTTCAGAAGGTTGAAAGAGGAGGTATGCGATGCTATGCCAAGAATACTGGGAAACTGGTTAGGAGATAAAAGACTGTACAAAAGTCTATTTATTAGCGCTCATGTGGCATTTTCTGACATTATCTATTAAGTTTCTACAGGCCTATTGAGAGCCCTAATAATTAACTTTTTTGCCACAAATTTTCCACTTTGAAGATAAACTGCTGCAGCTGAAGTATTTTAAGTGACTTTAGAAGTGAACTACTTTTCAACCTGCAGAGCTCAGACCTGGAATCCTGGACCTGAATCTCGCCTGACCCCTCCCCAGGCAGGGTTGCAGGAGGACCCCCTCCTCCTACCCAGCTCTCTCCTCCAGAGGAGACACTTCCTGCTGGTCCCTCTGGCTCCTCCAACACCCCGCAACCTAGAGAACAAACCAGAAACAATCCTGCTACTACCATTTAGGAAACCTAACTCTGTATATAATTACAGTCACTAAAGGCCGCCTGCAATGCAGGTTCAATCCTTGGGTGGGGAAGATGCCCTGGAGGAGAAGAAGGCAACCCATTCCAGTATCCTTGCCTGGAAAATCCCCTGCTCAAGAGGAGCCTGGAGGGCTACAGTCCCGCAGGCTTAAGGACTTGGACATGACTTAAGGACTGAACAACAAACCATTTGCATACTGAAGATGAAATACTAGGAATTTTGGCTTGTGTGTCCCATCCCCATTCAATTAAGAATCGCCCTCAACAAGAATTGATTCTCTGCTGAGAAAGAGGAGCTGGGAAGAAAAAGATTATTTGCTACTAAGCAAAACAACTGTGCTTTCCTTCGGTTCATTTGACTAGCGTATTTTACTTAGGTTTTTTTTAAGCACTTTATCACCCACCTCAATCCCATCCTTAGGAGTTCAGCTAACATTTCCAGAGCCGAGGGGCCCACTCCCCACTCGGATGAAAGTAGGGGGAGGAGACGACGGGGTGGGCTCCGGCTTCTGCCCTAGTCCAACCACCCCCGCCCCCTCAGTCCAGCGCGCCCAGAAAACAGCGCGGGCGGCCTGCTACCCGCAGGTCTCCTTCCAAGGGCTCCACTTCTTTTTATTTTCTCAACTCGGTGCTAGCAAACCGCCTCTGCCCTCAGCCCTCGGCCGCCCAGACCCGGAGAGGCGCGCAGAACAGTGGCGAGGCAGAGTCCGAGCGGTACCCAGCGCTTCCAGCGCCGGGGAGACCCTGCCCCCACCCGCAGGGAGAACTGACCGCCCTCCCTCCGGCTGGGTGGGAGGGCTGCGGCCCTCAAACTCGCGGGGAGAACTTTTATTTCGGCGGGGAATGTGCTTAAGTGGGTCAGTGGCCGGGACTCAGTGG
>NW_011494861.1:6943945-6944220 GCF_000754665.1 Bison bison bison
CGACGAGAGATAGCTGGGGGAGGGGAGAACGGCGCTCGGCCGGCGGGGGTCCGCCTTCGGGAGCACCGGATCGGCCTGAGGGTGGTCAGGGGCTGTCGGGGCGCAGCTCTCACTCACCTCCGGGTGGAAAGCGGCGGCGCAGGAGTCGGAGTCCATGTTCAGGGTGGGGGGCGGCGACCGCGGACTGCAGGGGCCGGGATGCGGACTCCGGGCCACGGGGCCGCTCGGAGCCGGGGGCTCTGGCGGCCGCGCAGGGCGAAGGCGGCCCCGGGAGG
>NW_011494861.1:6945267-6952238 GCF_000754665.1 Bison bison bison
GGGGTCTCCACAGCCGGGCGGGGACGGCGGGCTTTGACGTCGCAGCCGCCCCACGGCTGACTCCCCGCGCCTCGGACCGGCCGAAGCGAACTTGTTTTCACGGCTGTGCCTTTTTCTGGCCGGCTCCGGGGCTCCGGGACAGCGGACCGAGGCCGAGAAGGATGGGACCGCCCGAGTCTCCCCCGTAGCAAACACTTCGAAGTGTCGGGTTACCAGCGCATTTTAAAAAACTACACCAGTGTTGCCGGTGTTTTAGAAAGTGTTTTAAATGCGCTATTTTTTTTTTCCCTCCCATTCGCCTAACCTTGACATCAGTCCTGTTTTTTTTTACTTGCATTGACTTAGTTCCTGAATGTATTCTTCGCAGGATTACAACAGTGGGTGAGGCGAAAACCCGATAGAGATATAGAGATACTTGGCATTGACATTGACTTTGTTTACTGATATTTAACTGAGTTGGCTGTACTTAAATACTGGACTGCCGAGTATTTTACAACTTTATATGTTGAAGGTTGATTGACTCTGAACACTTAGTTGAAAATTAACTGCTCTGATAAACTTACCATGAAGAGGCCTCAAGTACTTTAATATTTTTAATAACCATTTGAAAAAGAAAAGTCTATATATGAAATGTAAATAATTCAATAACGTATTAGGTGGCTTCGAAGACAAACTGTTAAACAGGAATGACATAAAATTTAAATTCAGATCAGAAAACTAACTTATCTACATACTACATCAGAAAGATGATCGGAAGAACCCCTAAAAAATTAGACTATTTCCGTGGTAGTAAACGCTGCATTGGTTGTCTATTGCTGTTTGGATGGTTAAGATAATTCTGATGGAAACACTTAGTGGTTAAGAGGCTGATTTATCTTAGAACTACTTCTCTAAGCCTTTAATACCTTAGCTATAAAATGTTTTACTTGCCTCAATAAATAGTAGTTTACTTTTATCATTGTTGCTACTTTTAAAAATATTTCAGCAAGATCTTCAAAGATTGGAGAGCTCCCCAGAAGTGATAGTAAATTGAGGTGCTTTACAAAGCTAGTAAGATAAAAACAGACATCAGATTTAGCCTGTGAAAACATTAACACCTTCTCACAGAGTCCTCACGTTTAGGTGACTTAGCCAGATTTGGATGTTATCTGATCTCTGTTGCCAGAGCAAATGTCCTGAGATTTGCCAGTTTCGCCAAGGGTCATATTCACCAGAGCAACTTGTTTTGCCTAAATATGAAAGGGCCAAGAAGAACATTATCCTACTGCTAGTTTAAAGGTGTAAATACCAAGAAAAGAATAATTATGAGAGGCAAAGTCCAAATGAATAGAGGAATTTTTTTTAAAAGATCATTATTCCCTAATAGTATAACTTTTCACATAATAAACATTAACCCCCCCCCCCATTAAGAAACTGATATAAAGAACTTACAATAATAACGTACTTGAAGTACCTAGAATTCAGGGATCTATACTGGACCACTCAGTCACACTAAGAAAATCCCAGAAAATATCATGTGACAGTGATAACTTGCTTAGAGTAGGTATCCAATAGTTATTTTGTGACTAAGTTCTTAGTATACAAAGATGGGCTTTCCCTGGTGGCTCAGCACTAATGAATCCACCTGCCAACTCAGAAGATGTATCCATCCCTGGTCCGGGAAGATCCCCTGAAGAGGAAATGGCAATCCACTCCACTATTCTTGCCTGGGAAATCCCATGGACAGAGGTGCCTAGCAGGCTATATAGTCCATGAAGTGGAAAAAGAGCTGGACACGATTTAGCAGCTAAGCAACAATACCACCATAAAGGTGACCAGTACACCTGGTGTACTCTGATTCTCTCCCTACCTGTCACTCCAGTGAAATAGAAAACTTAATGGAGGAAGACATTCTTTATCCCTCCTTCCTTTGATTCCTGTTAGAAACTTAGCTTTTGAAGAAGATATAGATGTTAATACCTACCATCCCTTGCCTCAAAAAAGGACTATAACACCAATAACTGACCCAATTCAATAGCATAATACATGTAGCTGCAGGGATAATAAAGGTGGTTTCCTCTGTATGACAGGCTTAGGTTTCTTCAACATACTCAGTTTATTTCTCAGGTATTCTCTACTATTCTTGGGTTCCAGGGAGCAAATCTAGAATTCCATGATTCATGCAAGAGCATTAGCCACAGTAGCCATATCTTTGTTTTCTGCTTAAAAAAAAAAAAAAAAAACTGCTACTGAATACTAATTCTCAGATGATTATAGTTACTCAGGGAAGAGGAAGAAAAAAGCCAACATTAGCACAGGTTGTGACAAGTTTTAAAATACTAAGAATACCATGGTTTCCCAGTAAGTAACTTGAGAATGTAGTTATTTTAATTGAGTTACCAAATATAGCTTCACCTTCCTAAATCTCACTCTACACTGCATTCACTTGGGGGAAACTCAGGAATGCTTTTCTGCTTCTGTTTTAACTCAGCCTGAATGTGGTTATACACAAAAGATATATTTTTCCAGGAATTATTTTTTGGTGTTTCATCTTTTCACAGTTTAATAGGATATTCTTATGGGTTCTTAATGGGTTTTCCTACCCATAGTTTTCTGCCTTTCTCACTTCCAATTCCAGGAGAGGAAAATAAGTGAAAATTCCTCAAAATTGTATTTTGAACTTTTAGTACCTCGCCTACTGTATGAATGTGTAAATAATTTTTTCATACTTATTTTTATTTATTTGGCTTTTGTTGTTGTTCAGTTACTCAGTCACTCAGTTGTGTCCCACTTTTCGACCCTATAGACCGTAGCACACCAGGCTTCCTTGTCCTTCACCATCTCCTGGAGCTTGCTCAAACTCTTATCCATTGAGTCAGTGATGCCATCCACCCATCTCATCATCTGTTGTCCCCTTCTCCTGCTGTCAATCTTTCTCAGCATCAGGGCCTTTTCTAATGAGTCGGTTCTTCCATCAGGTGTCCAAAGTACTGGAGAGCTTCTGCATCAGTCCTTCTAATGAATATTCAGGATTGATTTCCTTTAGGATTAACTGGTTTGATCTTGCAGTTCAAGGGACTCTCAGGAGTCTTCTCCAACACCACAGCTCAAAAGCATCAAGTCTTCAGCATTCAGCCTTCTTTATGATTCAACTCTCACATCCATACATGACTACAGGAAAAACCATAACTTTGACTAGATGGACCTTTGTTGGCAAAGTAACATCTCTGCTTTTTAATACGCTGTCTAGGTTCGTCATAGCTGTTCTACCAGATCTTAGTTGTCGCATGCAGGATCTTCTGTTGCAGCATGTGGACCCTAGTTTCCCAACCAGGGATGGAACCCAGGCCTCCAGCATTAGGAGCACAGAGGTTCAGCCCCTAACCACCAAGGAAGTCTCAGTGTGAATAATTTTAAATTGTTAATAATTTCTAAACTGGTCTTGTCAACTTTTCATATAATGATGAAAATTAGATGTGCATAGATGAATCAAATGGATTTCTCATGTTTTGGTTTATACAGGTAAAATATAAAGATTAATAGGTAACACTATGTCCCAAACAATGTAAATGTTTTTATTTGTAGCATGTCATTTTCATATAATACTACACTTAATAATTAACAGAATACTGTAATATTCCTTAAAGGAAAAAAATTATATGTAATAAGTACATTACAAACCACACCTTAGGCAGCCCAGAATCAGAAAAAATTCAGAATGTCTAATTGGGAAAAGGTACAATCTCTTTCTGACTTTATAAATGCTACAGTATTTATACTGTTCCTGTCCCCTTCATGGATCACAGCCTTGTCATGGCAAACAGGCTTGTGTAACTCAATGAGGCTATGAGCCTTCCTGTATGTTCTCAAAGAAAATAAAAAGGAGGTCACAGCAGCTTTTAAAATTATCTCAGTTACCTGTTGTCCTGACTGCCTAAAATCAGAATTCAAATATCAAGTAGTTTTCATTTTTTAAATGAAATTTGTTTTTATTTAATTTGGTATTTAATGAAATATGTACCATTATTTGTTAAATCACTTTGAATTACATGATCATAAATTTACTTAGACCAGTTTCATGATTTTAGAAGAGGTACAATTTTAAAACATTCATGACTGAAGTTTAGTCTTTAAATATATTTTCCCACAAACTATTGCTTGTTGGTTACAGTTAACACCCTCCTCACCAGAAAGTGGTGTTTGCACCACACCTAGGGTGTTGGAGAAGGCAATGGCACCCCACTCCAGTACTCTTGCCTGGAAAATCCCATGGATGGAGGAGCCTGGTAGGCTGCAGTCCATGGGGTCGCTAGGAGTCGGGTGAATGACTTCAGTTTCACTTTTCACTTTCATGCATTGGAGAAAGAAATGGCAACCCACTCCAGTGTTCTTGCCTGGAGAATCCCAGGGACGAGGGAGCCTGGTGGGCTGCCGTCTATGGGGTCGCACAGAGCCGGACACGACTGAAGCGACTTAGCAGCAGCAGCAGGGTGTTGGATGATATTTGAGACTTTTAAACCCCTATATTAATACAGTTTGCTGACTATGCATCACACTATCATACTGCAGTGAATGAATTTTTCACATTCCCGTTTTGAACTCATGAGATTAATGAGCAAAAAAAAGGAACCAAGTAGCATGCTTGGGTTAGCAGGTTATTCAAAATTCCAAACACAGCTGATAAGTCTAAATCTGTTCCTTTCTTTTCTAACTACATTCCTTCATTGCCTTAGATTTATACACATCTTCAAGTGCTTCAAGTGCTCTCCTGTTAGGTCTAGGATATTAATAATATACTTTTTTTCCTCAAGAACTGAACTTTTTATTTTGAACTTTCAATATTCCTTGAATATCCAGGTTACATATGTTTAATATAGGAAAACAAAAAATGCAGGTAAGCAAAAAACAAAATAAACCTAGCCACCTCGAGAAAAATATTACCTTCACAGTTTCTTGGTAGGCATATAAACACATATAACAATTGGGGGACACACAGGTAATCAGATTGTTTGCTTGACATTATTACATGAACATCGCTCTATTTTAATAGATAGCAACATCTATTCTTCAAAGTAAACCTGAAACAGTTAATCCCTGTTGTTGGGGATACACAAAAGTAGGCTCAGTTCTTAACTACAGAAACATTATTGATGTAAAGATTTGATTTATACCAGGTGGGTGGGTTTTGACCTAGAGGGACTATAGTACTTTTCCCTGAAAACATCCCACTTCCTGGCTACTCAGACTTTCTTGTCACAAAGCCTGAGCAAGTAAGCTTATTGGCCCGGCTCCTGGACCCAGGAATGCTGCCGTTAATAGCTGTGTGAACAGTCCATCTATGGGCAACAGGCAGCCGGCCTGGGTACCTGAATGTTTTCTGACTTAGGGCTGTGCTTCCCATGCTGGCATTCAGATCAGATACCTTCTCACGGCAAGATGGTGAGAGATTCCCGAAGAGAAAAGAGGGCCTACAGTTCACTTCTCCGAGATGGAATAAAATCAAGATGTCTTCTCCAAAGGCTGAGTCGAGTGAGCTGGTACCAAGAAATGACAGTAGCTCCTGGTGTGGCCCGCCTGCCCCAGGACACACGCGAGTGGAGTGAGGCTTCCATCCGGTGTGTTTGCCAAGCTTTCAGGGCGGGATGGGGGCTACCCAGTAACAGAAACCCAGGTTTCATCTGCAACACAAGAAGCCCAATAAGGGTCTTTTCTAAAAATGAGCAAATGCGTCCATTAAACTGAAGAAAAAAATGGCTTCCAAGTGAGGGAATTTTTTCGTCTGGTTTCTTTGAAAGCAAAGTCCTGGTATTGTATCTACTGGAACCAAAGTAAGGAAGATTTCTTTCTTCGTGGTCACCCCACATGTGGTGGTGACATTGAAGAGGCACATCTCTGGTTTTTAAGGCAGTCCCGTCTGATCTTGAGCTGAGAGCCCGGTTCCCTCTGGGTACCTGGCGCCCCTCAAATGGAAGAGGAAAAACTGCTGTTTTTCGTAGGAATTATATTCTGGTGCTTCAGCGTTTTGTTCAGTTTAATAGTATATTCTAACGAATTCTCATGGATCTTTCCTACCCTGATTTCTGCCTTTCCTATTTCTATTACCAGGAGAGGAGGGGCTAGAGGGCCAGGGTGACCAAACACAGCCAGGGCAGGCCCCTCCCCTTCAAAGGCGAGCTCGGAGCCTGAAAGGGTCTCTATGACTCAGAAACTAAAACTGCGCCTTGTGTGCTGACGAAAGTTACTGACCGAGTTAGTCAAGTTAGAAACTCCTGCAGGAACGCAGCGGAGCAGATTGCTGGCATCTGGCCCCGTGTCCCTCACGGATGCGCCAAGAAGAAAACGTCACCTAAAGACTTTATACTTGTTCTTGCTTTAATCCTGAATTGTAAAAACATATTTCGTCGTTAGAAATCTGTCCCGAGATAGGGTTAACAAGCAACCCTTGGAACTAGTGGAATTCCAAAAAAAAAAAAAAAAGCCATTGTACCGAGTTGCCCTGGAGCAGTTTGGGAAGTCTGGCGCGAAAGAGATGGCTTCGTTCGCCCCCACCGGGTTTTGTTCGGCAGCCGGGCCGAGTGGGTGATGGGCAGGCTCTGGAGGCCTGATTCCAGCGCACGGCAGGGCCGCCCCCTCTGAAAGGACACTTGTCACCCGGTGTCCCAGGCTCCGGCGTCGGCGGGAGGCCGCAGAAAGCTCCGGAAGGGCGGAGAGAGGGAACGGGCGCAGGCGGCGGTGACTCAGCCTGGAGCGCGGGGGCGGGAGCGCGCGAGAGGAGGCGAGTCGGCGCGCTCAGCCTGGCGGCGGCGCCGAACCCAAAGGAGTTAAGTAGGCGGTGTCGGTGACGCCGGCCCCCCCGGCCCGGCCCCCCTGAGGCCGCCGCGCCCGGTCGTATTTATTGCGGCGGCTCCCAGCGCCGAGTGTCTCTCCGCTGGCCCCGGCCGCGGCTTTCCTGAGTACCGCGAGCAGCGGCCCCGCGCCCAGATCGGAAGAGC
>NW_011494861.1:6952338-6954494 GCF_000754665.1 Bison bison bison
AGTACCGCGAGCAGCGGCCCCGCGCCCGCAGTCAAGGCGCCATGGAGCGGCCGGCGCCCCTGGCCGTACTGCCCTTCTCGGACCCCGCGCACGCGCTGAGCCTGCTGCGTGGCCTGAGCCAGCTCCGCGCCGAGCGCAAGTTCCTGGACGTGACCCTGGAGGCGGCGGGCGGACGCGACTTCCCGGCGCACCGCGCCGTGCTGGCGGCTGCCAGCCCCTACTTCCGCGCCATGTTCGCTGGGCAGTTGCGCGAGAGCCGCGCCGAGCGGGTGCGCCTGCACGGCGTGCCGCCCGACATGCTGCAGCTGCTTCTCGACTTCAGCTACACGGGCCGCGTGGCGGTGAGCGGCGACAACGCCGAGCCGCTGCTGCGCGCCGCCGACCTGCTGCAGTTCCCGGCGGTGAAGGAGGCGTGCGGCGCCTTCCTGCAGCAGCAGCTCGACCTGACCAACTGCCTGGACATGCAGGACTTCGCCGAGGCCTTCAGCTGCGCGGGGCTGGCGAGCGCGGCTCAGCGCTTCATCCTGCGCCACGTGGGCGAGCTGGGCGCCGAGCAGCTGGAGCGTCTGCCCCTGGCGCGGCTGCTGCGCTACCTGCGTGACGACGGGCTCTGCGTGCCCAAGGAGGAGGCCGCTACCAGCTGGCACTGCGCTGGGTACGCGCCGACCCGCCGCGCCGCGCGGCGCACTGGCCGCAGCTGCTGGAGGCCGTGCGCCTGCCCTTCGTGCGCCGCTTCTACCTGCTGGCGCACGTCGAGGCCGAGCCGCTGGTGGCCCGCTGCCCGCCCTGCCTGCGCCTGCTGCGCGAGGCGCGCGACTTCCAGGCGGCGCGCTACGACCGCCACGACCGCGGGCCCTGCCCTCGGATGCGGCCGCGCCCCTCCACCGGCCTCGCCGAGATCCTCGTGCTCGTGGGCGGATGCGACCAGGACTGCGACGAACTGGTCACCGTCGACTGCTACAACCCGCAGACGGGCCAGTGGCGCTACCTGGCCGAGTTCCCCGAC
The DNA here is from genome assembly GCF_000754665.1 of Bison bison bison. Classification (NCBI taxonomy): domain Eukaryota; kingdom Metazoa; phylum Chordata; class Mammalia; order Artiodactyla; family Bovidae; genus Bison; species Bison bison. The sequence goes on from NW_011494861.1 coordinate 6,953,345, forward strand.
CACCTGGGCGGAGGCTACAGCATCGTGGCGCTGGGCAACGACATCTACGTGACGGGTGAGTGGGCATGAGGGCTGGTCAGGAGGACCCTGGCCCGCCCAGACCCCAAGGGGAAGCAGGCACTTTCACCTGCAAGAGAACCCGAAGTGCCTGGAGACGCAGGCGGCACCTGGGTGCAGGTGGACACGCCCCCTACCCCCGACTTGCAGGCACAGAAGTTTCTAGGGTTGATACTTAAGATCTAGAAGAACCCCTTTGTGTTAGTGGGACAAGTAGCCGTCTGTGGCTCTCACAGGGCCTGCTGAGCAGCCCCCTCCTTGCCCAGGTGGTATCCCCATTTGGTGGCAAGGCACTGGGGTAGCCTCCCTGCATGCTGCTGCTAAGTCGCTTCAATCGTGTCCGGCTCTGTGCGACCCCATAGACGGCAGCCCACCAGGCTCCCCCGTCCCTGGGATTCCCCAGGCAAGAACACTGGAGTGGATTGCCATTTCCTTCTCCAACCCTGCACTATGAGTGCTTCCCTTTTCTCCCTAAGGAATCTGGGGACAGCCCAAGGACTGACACCCTGTGGTACATCCTTTCTACCCCAGTAGGGGGTATTTCTCCCTCCCAGCTGAGCAGCACAGTCCCCTGACTCACTCACTTGGTCACCAGTGACAGCATTCCCTGAGGCTTGTACCTAGGCCCTGTGCTGTGGGTCACGTGGTGTTTAGGCTGTTCCCAGCCCAGCAACTGTAAACAGAGTCACATGCTAAGAGGTTTTCTTCCAATTACTTGGCCCAAACCCCAAAACACTGCCGAGTCATGCTGGGCGGGTCCCAGCCCGCCCCAGTCCTGGGCATCTCCCACATTTTTTATTAAAGATGAATCCCAGTTCAAACATGAGGCTCCCTCCATGCGTAGGTTAAGGAGGGGCGGTCTGTGCGAGGGCTATATAAGGAAAGAACCCGACCAAGCATACGCTCAGGGCCTGCAGGGGGCTGGATCAGGCAGGGAGGCCTCAGCTGGGCCAGCGCAGCGCTGTGTCCAACCTGGCACGTTAGTTCGGGAGAAAGCCAGCTCTGAGGTACCCTCGCCTCCCTCCAGTGTCCTGGGGGCTCTGAGCTGAGAAGTTGGGCTCAACCCAGCCTGAGGACAGGCTGCCACTCCAGG
>NW_011494861.1:6954594-6956804 GCF_000754665.1 Bison bison bison
CTGCCAGAATGGGCCAGTTCCCAGTCTGAGGTTGGCCCTGTGTTGTTGGGGAACCAACCCCCTTCAACCCCACCCCTCCCCCCACCACTGAAGTCTGGTCAGTGAACTCCCACAACTGGTCAGACTCGACCCAATTTGCACACCCTTCCATAAATGTCTCAGCTAATCCTTTGGGTTTAGACAGGTGGCTGGGTCATTCCCTACAGCTGCCTCTAGGGAATCTCACAGGGGCGAGGAGGTGGCTTCAGCTGCCTTTGACACAGTTCTTCTTTAGAAGGAAGAAGGGAGGCTGGGAGGACTTTACAAGCAGGCTGTCTTCTCCCTCTAAAAGCTCTGGGCTGTGAGCCGGATAGAATGTCATGGCGGCTCTGCTCTGCCCTGTGCCCCCAGGCTCGGGCAAGGAGGGGAATCCAACCCCCAGGGTTCTTAGGGTCCCTTCACCCTGTGAGAATCCTAATGTCCTAGGTGAGCCTGGTTTAATTTTTGGCAATAGCCAGTACCACTGGGCTTTGTTTGTTTGCTTTTTAGCCCTTTTTTTGGACATATAGATGGAAAAGTAGACATCATACTTGCAGCTTGATGACTTTTTCCAAACAAAACAAGTTAGTAGCTTGCACGTAAATCAAGAAATACAACCCCAGAAGTTCACTCATAGCATCACCTTCTGTGTTAGGTTTCTTCCTGGCTGAGCGCTTAGGTTTCCTCTTAACTCATCCTGGCCCAGCCTTGGTTAGGGGATGCCTAGAATTTAATGAACAAGTCCCCAGGCACCCCACCCACATATGCTGTCTTTGTTTTTTCTTTTTTTTTTTTGGCCAAGCACAGCATGCAGGATCTTAGTTCCCCAACAAGGGATCGAACCTGTGCCCCCTGCATTGTGAGCTCAGAGTCTTAGCCACTGGACCACCAGGGAAGTCCCTCCTACCCACATGACTTGTGGCTCCCTGGGAAAATGAACTCCAAGACCTGGTGCTCCCGTCCAGTTGAGGTGTCTGACTCTGAGTGCAGGGATCCAAACTGAGGTTACTGTGTACTCAGAATTGTGGCCTCTGGGCCTCCGGTTGGCCCACAGAGGTGCGGTGGTGTTTTTATGGCATGAAGCTGGACCATCCTCCTGGGCAATGGTCAGCCTATACCTGGCTTGAGCCCCTGGCTCAGGCCTTGGTAAGAGAGGATGTGTGTTTCATCCTTACTCTCTAGGAAGTTCAGGGAGTCACAGGTGGGTGACTCACCCTGAGTTGGTGTGGGCTAATCATCTATCTGCCCATTGTCCTCCCTGGCAGGCGGATCTGATGGCTCCCGGCTCTACGACTGCGTGTGGAGGTACAACTCAAGCGTGAATGAGTGGACAGAGGTGGCGCCCATGCTGAAGGCCCGGGAGTACCACAGCTCCTCCGTGCTGGACGGGCTGCTGTACGTGGTGGCTGCAGACAGCACGGAGCGCTACGACCACACCACCGACTCCTGGGAGGCCTTGCAGCCCATGACCTATCCCATGGACAACTGTTCTACTACGGCCTGCCGGGGCCGGCTCTATGCCATCGGCTCCCTGGCCGGCAAGGAGACCATGGTCATGCAATGCTACCACCCAGACATGGACCTGTGGTCACTGGTGGACTGTGGCCAGCTTCCACCCTGGTCCTTTGCCCCCAAGACAGTGACTCTGAACGGACTCATGTACTTCATCAGGTGAGTCCCCAGGGGCCAAGGCCACTGGGTGCTCTTTTTTACTAGCTAAGCACAGCTTCAGTGTTCTCCCATTTCACAGATGAGGAGACTGAGGCCACACTGGGCCCTGAGGTTGGATCTTTCTGACATGGAGCCATGGTTCTGCCCCTCATTCCTTAGAGTGGTTTCTGTGGCCTCTTGAGACCCAAGTGTGATAGATGGAGCTAGGTCTTTGCAGAGAACTTTTTGAGATTCAAAGATGCTAAATTAACTATGTCTTTTGGCTAGACTTCGCCTGTGTATGCACGCTAAGTTGCTTCAGTTGTGTCTGACTTTTTGCGACCCTGTGGGCTATAGCCCACCAGGCTTCTCTGTCTGTGGGATTCTCCAGGCAAAAATACCCGAATAGGTTGCCATTTCATCCTCCAGGGGATCTTCCTGACCCAGGGATCAGACCCTTGTCTCCTGCCTTGGCAGGCGAGTTCTTTACCACTAGTGCCACCTGGGAAGCTGCTGCTGCTAAGTCGCTTCAGTTGTGTCCG
>NW_011494861.1:6956904-6961553 GCF_000754665.1 Bison bison bison
ATCTCCCCATCCCTGGGATTCTCCAGGCAAGAACACTGGAGTGGGTTGCCATTTCCTTCTCCAGTGCATGAAAGTGAGAAGTTAAAGTGAATTCGCTCAGTCATGCCCAACTCTTAGCGACCCCATGGACTGCAGCCTACCAGGCTCCTCCGTCCATGGGATTTTCCAGGCAAGAGTACTGGAGTGGGTTGCCATTGCCTTCTCAACCTGGGAAGCTGGGTCCCTCTAAAAACCCAAGTTGGTCTCATGTGACCTTTACCAAAAGGAGCCACCTATCCTACCTTAGAGGAACTTTGAATCTTAATAAGAGGAGAGCTTTCTGGACACTTGAGTCTTTGAGAGGGGGAGCATGGCCTTGACAGACAGTTTGCTCATCAGCCGACTGGTGCCAGGTGTGAGGGACCAGGTGGATGGATTGACCTTGCCCCCTCTGCAGAAAGCAGAACTTCCGGGTTCAGTGCGTCTCTGCAGGTTCTGTCTCTTCCCTTCCTGCCCGGCCTGGCCCAGGAGGGCTCATGAGTCTTGCTGAAAGAATGCGGTTCTCCCAGGATCCTGCCACCACCCTGGACCAGGGAGGGGCCTGGTATGAAGCCGACCTGGAGCTGCCTGCAGGAACAATGACCATAGTTTGCCCGTTGGAATCCCCAGTTGGGTCGAGCTCTGGGTTACCTGCTTTATGGGCATTTTCAAGGCTAGTCCCCCGTGGCTGTCTAATAAGATGACACCACTGTTGTCCCCCTTTCACAGGTGGCAAAAAAAACAAGGAACTTGCTCACAACTGCAGGCTTTTATGTATATTTATGCGAATGCATCAGGTCTTAGTTGCTGCACTCAGATCTTCAGTTGTGGCATGCAGGCATGTGGGATCTAGTTCCCTGACCAGGGACCGAACCTGGGCCCCCTGCATTAGAAGCACGGCATCTTAGCCACTGGAGCACCAGGAAAGGCCCCCTCAGGCTTTAAATGGTGGCACTGGGTTAGAACCAAGAACTTCCAACCCAGGTCCCATGTGCTGTCACCACATCCCAGCCTCCCTGGGCCCAGCTGCGGAGCCGTGGAGCTGGGCACCCAGTGAGTCAGCATGCATCCGTGGGTCTTGACGATTTGTCACAGCCAAATGCCCCTTCCTCATCGGCCAGTGGACATCCGAGGAGCTGGGAGCTCCACACCTGCAGCTCACAGCTTCTGCGTGTGTGTCACGTATGCACACACATACGTGCTTGTGTGTGTTAGTCGCTCAGTTGTATCTGACTCTTTGTGACCTTATGGACTATAGCCCACCAGGCTTCTCTGTCCATGAGATTCTTGAAGCAAGAATACTGGAGTAGGTAGCCATGCCCTCCTCTAGGGGATCTTCCCAACCCAGGGACCAAACCTGGTTCTCCTGCATTGGGAGGCAGGTTCTTTGCCATCTGAGCCATCAGGGAGCCCTACGTGCTCCTAGGCCTGTGTATCTGCCTCTCCCCTCCCTGGCCTAGAGCCTGCCTGAAGCTTCAGACCCAGAGGGGAGGGGAAGGTGTGAATGATCATCCCTCCCTCCCCATTCCATCTGGGACTTTGAATAGGGAGCCGAGGACAGGGACTGTGTGCTTCTTGGGCCACTCACCTCTCACTGGCTGAGCCTGCCCTCCCCCAGACCTGAGGCTCGTTCCCAGGCTTCCTGGGAGAACACAGCTAGAACCCAGTGGTGTTGCTTGTCTCCTGGTGGCCAGGCCTCCCTGATTCCCAGAAAGGTCAGGTCGGCTCCGAGGAAGCCCCAGAGACCCAGCCGGCTCCCGGCCCTCTTGTAAAACATCACATCGTCTGATCCTTCGTCCAGCTCTCCTCCCCGAGTCGTGAAAACCTCTTCAAAGTGGGGGTGGGGATGGCTATAAATATACCTTACGAGTGTGCCAGAACCTTCCTCAGAGTGCCAGGAACTTGACCTCAGCCCCTCATGGCAGTTCCAGGCTGTGTGCCTTTGAGAACGCCCTCCTACCCCCACCCCACGGTCCTAGAACAAGATATGCCCAAGGACCAGCGTGTGGGCGGAAGGCCCCAGCACCTTGGTCCTCCTGGTTGGGGTTGCTGGTCAGCTGCTAAACCGCCCCACATGCGAACCTTAGGATGCCCCCCCAGACCCACTGTTAGCCTTCATACATGGTCACCTAGCCTATGGAGGGCCGGGTAGGCGGGCTTGACTTTACTCATCACACCCACCCCCCCACCAGAGTTCCCGCCAAACCTGGCAAGAGTGTGAGCAGTCTGGAAAGGCAGCCTGTTTGTCCTGTAAGTGAAGAGTGGGGACCTGGCCTCACCTGAGCATGTGGGTGAGCCCAGGGGCCTGGGTCTCATGCACGTGAGCGTTCATGCACCCTGTCCACTCCACTGGGCACCTCGGCCACATCACCCCTGCTCACAAGGCCCCCTGTGGGGTAGCTCCCGTCTAGAAGAGGCTGTGACAAGGTGTCCCACACTGTCCGCTGCAGCTGCCATTGGCTGTGAGCAGCAACCAGCAGCCCCCTCCCCTTAGCCATGCTCCACTTTGGTCCCAGTTTCACATGGCTCCTGGGCTGGGGTGTCCCAACCCCACAGAGGCAGGAGGCAAGAGCCTTGTCCAGCCTGGCACCTTCTGACTGCAGCTTCTGTGTTCCTGCAGCTGGGGCGGGCAGCCCAGTGGGTTCCCATATCAATTATCGTCATCTCATGGGCCACAACCTAAGGTTGGTTTTTACATTCTGAAGTGGTTGGAGGGAAAAAAAAAAATCAAAGCGAGAGTCATACTTCCTGACGTGCGGAAAGTTATGTGAAATTCAAAGCTGCGTCCGTAAATAAGGTTTTATGGGAAGGCAACCAGCCCCTTTGTTTATACGTCTATGGCTGCATTTGTTCTCAGCGGCAGCGCTGGGGACCTGCCGCAGAGGCCGTCTGTTCCACAAGGCCTGAAGTGTTTACTCTCTGGCCCTTCTGCTAACCCCTGACCTGTGACCATCATCATCATCAGCGCTACTATTTGGGAGATAGTGTTTTTTGAGGCTGTGCCTTCACATTTGAGTGAAGTCATCACGAGTGAGTCAAACAGGATTGAAGGAGCCTGAGCCCAGAGTGGGGGGCAGTGCTGGTGTCCTTGCTCCTGCGATTCTGGTCACCCTGCTGGGCACCTAGGATGTAGCAGTGAACAGGGTGTGATGGGGGCTGGCGGCGGTGGGAGGGCAGTGGCCGAGGAGCAGTCCAGGGCACAGGGGGGTGGGCAGTGGGCGGGAGGCCTGGCCTAGCCTGGTCAGCCCTGAAAGGCTGTCCTGAAGAGGAGGCAGAAGTCCAAATCAGAAGAATAAGTGGAGATTGGACGGAAGGGCCATGGTCAGTTTTGGAGCTGAGGCTACCATGTGACCATGGTAGGGGGGTCAGGGTCGGCTGCATTGGTGCTGGGCTGCAGGAAAGGGTTTAAGTGTGATTGTTGGGTGTGTGGAACAAGGGTGGGTTCCAGGCTCAGAGCCCAAGGTGTGGGGACCTGAAGTCTGCCCCCTGAGCCAGGGGCGGGGTCCCACTGGCCAGTGGGCAGCCAAACAGCATCACAGAGGTCCCCAAAGCAGGTGGGCCTGGAGGACCCTCTCTCCAGCACTCACACCCAGGGGCTTCCTACTCACTCTGACCTGCTCTTCCTCCTCACCCCCTCCCCAGGGACGACTCAGCCGAAGTGGATGTGTATAACCCCACCAAGAACGAATGGGATAAGATCCCGTCAATGAATCAGGTGAGTTTGCAGACTCGCCAGCATTGGGAGCTCTGGCTGGTCCTGGTTTCCAACCAGTGTCAGCATAGGTGTTTGGGGGTTCAGTCCCAGCTGGCAGGGGTCTGTCCTGGGCACTTCCCCAGTGTTGTCTCACTGCTCAGTAGGCTGCTGCTATCTTCAACTTGTGTTTGGGGGTCACCGAAACAGAGACCTTAAATAAGATGCTAGAGTCACACAGCTTAGTTCATCCGTTCAGACCAGAGTTCACCGAGTGCCTGCTGTGAGCCAGAGAGCAGGCTTGAAATGTGTTCCACAGAGGGCCTGCAAGTGCAAAGGGCCTGGGGCAGGCCATGCCTGATACATTCATGGAACAAGCCCTCAGCCTGGCATGGCTGGAGCAGAGTGAACACAGGGGCAACAGAGGGATGAGCTCAGACAAGGAGGTCTCTGGGGATTGACCTTGGGAGTACATTTATTGAGCACCTGCTGTGTACCCACACTTCTGCCTAATGGGGTGTGACTCTTTGCTTGTTGAGTTTCACAATAAGATGGAACCAAGAAGGTTTGGTAGCATTTGGCCACATGGACACTTTCCTTATTCCCAGACACACATCTATACCCACCTCTATCTCTATTTTCTGTCTTTCTTAATACTTCTCAACCTGGGACTTCCCTGGTGGTCCAGTGGTTAGAACTCTGTGCTTCCAATGCGAGGGGCACGAGTTCAATTCCTGGTCGGGGAACTAAGATCCCACATGCTGCATGGCACAACCTCCCCACAGCAAAAGAAGAATTTTCCAAACCTTCTCTCTTGATAACGCTGTGTGGCCAGTGTCATAATTTACAATGTCAGAGTTTATTTGACATCTTTACTGTTGCCAGATCTAACTTTGGTTGTCCCCATAATGAGCTGCCGCACATGCATGCTCAATTGTGT
>NW_011494861.1:6961653-6964091 GCF_000754665.1 Bison bison bison
ACTGAAGTGTGTTGCCATTTCCTTCTCCAGGGGAATCTTCCTGACCCAGGGATTGAACTCACGTCTCTTGTATCTCCTGCACTACCAGGCGGGTTCTTTACCATTGCGCCACCTGGGAAGCCCATAATGAGCTACACGTACTCATTATAGCGTTTTTGGGAAAGGTGGGATAGTCCAGTCTTGTGGTTCAGAGCCCAGACTCTGGATCAAGGCCCAGCTCTGCCACTGTCAGCCAAGTGTGGCTCAGTTTTCCCATCTGTAAGATGGGGAGAACGATTGTGCCTGTCTTACAGGGGTGATGCTGCTTGGAGGCCCTTGACCACCATTGGGACCAGCCATGGCATGTGACCCCTGGGCACGGAGCCCCTGTTTCCTAGCCGGGGTATAGGAAAAGCCAAGGCCACCCCTGCCAGGGGCCCCAGGCACCTTCCCCGCAGAGGGGGAGCTGTGGGGGCTCTCCCCTGTCCTGGCTGCCAGCCTCCCCTCACTGCCCACCTTGGCCCACAGGTGCACGTTGGGGGCAGCCTGGCCGTCCTCGGAGGTAAGCTCTACGTCTCTGGGGGCTACGATAACACCTTCGAACTCTCCGACGTGGTGGAGGCCTACGACCCAGAGACTCGGGCGTGGAGCGTGGTGGGTCGGCTCCCAGAGCCCACCTTCTGGCACGGCAGCGTCAGCATCTTCCGCCAGTTCATGCCCCAGACACCCCTGGGCGGGCGTGGCTTTGAGCTAGACGGTGGCAGCAGTGACATGGATGTGGGCCAGCCCCGGCCACCACAGAACCCCGCTGAGCTGCACTAGCCCCGGCCCGGCCCGGGAAGGGCCTCAGTGCAGGTAACCTGGCACCTCAGGGGGCAGCACCCCCTTCCTTGTGCACAGGACAGGTGGGGCCCACCGGGCAGAGCGTGGGCTCGGGGGCATCTGAGCGAGCAAGGCTCAGGATGTGATACCTGGGGAGCTGCTGTGCGTTCAGGGCCTCCTGGGGCCAGGCTAATGTGCACGCTCCTGCTCCTTGGTCCAGAAAGAGCTGCCTCCCTGTCAGCAGGCTTGCTGGGACCAAGGCTGGTGTGCGTGCCCCCGCTCCTTCGTCCAGGTAGAGCTGCCTCCCTGTCAGCACGTCTCAGGCTCCAGTGAATCCCCCCTGCCCCAGGCCCCCACCTCACAGATGCAGGCACACCCCTCCTGCAGTCACCACCTGTGCCTCCTTGCCCCCCTGCCTGCCCCTGCCCCGGGAGAGCAGAACCCCAGCACTTCTGGGTGCAAGCAGACAGGAGTCTGAGAACAGCCTCTTCGCAGATCCTGCTATCCAGAACATGGAGAATCAGGCCGACGATGGCCCCAGGGAGGTTCCACACTCCATGGTCAGGGCTGGACAGCCGGCAGGCCAGCTCCACAGTAAAGGGGTCCGCCTGCTCAGCTCCTCAACCCTGCTGGGGCCTCGCACCGAGATATCTGCTATGGGTGGGCCTCCTGGAAGTAAGCTCAGACCTGGCGACACAGGGCGGGGAGTGGACAAGAGCATGGCCTTGAAGGGGGCCCAGCGGGACCTGCTAGGGGTTGTCTGTCTCCAGTGGACCTGGGCCGGGGCAGGGGCTGGGGTTCCTGTCCAGCCCACCTGCCAATGTGGCCCCATATGACTTGGGGGCCTCTAGGACCTTCGTCCCAGGCTAGTGCAGGAGAGGACTAAAGGCTGCAAGTGCAAGGTCGTAGCTTCTCTCCAGGAGGCCCTGGGACTTTGTCGCTGAAGCCCCGCCAGGCAAACAGCTGTGGACGCCCTTGCCCTGGCAGCCTGAGCAGAGGAACGGGTTGTTTCTCAAGGAACCCGGGGCGGGGCGGATTCGGTGGTTGGTCACAAGGTTTCAAACGCAGTTGGCCTTTCCTTAAACGAAGACAGGGCAGCTAGAAGCAAGGTCCAGGTGGTTTGATCTTTACTCTTCCAGGGCCACTGCTGAAGTTTTCCGCAGGGAGGTTAGGGGGCTGGCATGTGCTTTGAGCCCTGCAGAAGCCAGGGCTTCTCTAGGTGGGTGCCTGGAAGAGCCCCTGGGAACCCCGGAGCTGGTGTCGCTGGTTCTGAGGCGTGTGAGTGTTCAGTGGATGCTGGTCCTGGCCCCTCCAGGTCCCCAAAGTACCCTTTGCTTGAATTTGTCCTCCTTCCCTTCCAAAGGGGAGGGTGTTTGTTTTCCTCGTTGGGTGGATATTCATCCATGTTCTCACCAAGAAAAGTTTTCTCATCACTTCCCAAGTGGCTCTTAACAATCCTTTTATTGGGCAGAAGCTGTGGGGGGGGGGGGGGGCCCTGCCTCCCCGCTGTGAGGAGCCCTTGGGGAGCCATAGCTGTCAGGTCGACCGTCTTGCTCTGGAAACCCCACTGGAGCAGCCACAGCCCAGAGCCGGCCCTTCAGGTCCCCTTGGGCCCTGGCTTAGGGACCACTCCCAGC
>NW_011494861.1:6964191-6965561 GCF_000754665.1 Bison bison bison
GGGAGGTAGTCGGCGTTTCCTGCCTTGGGCCTTGGCCAAGATAAGTGCTTTCCCTCTGCTTCCTTGGGGACCTCCCCCGCCAGATCACCCCTCCTGGTCTGAGTGTCCTCCCTTGTGAATTGGGGCTGGCTTGCCCCACTCCCCCCAGGGTGGATACAGCCCTAGACACTCCCCCTCCACTGCCCTCACTTCACTCCCCAGGGCTTATTGTGACCTTTCTTCCAGCCCAGGTGCCTGCCTGGTGGGCCAAGCCCACCCAGAGGTGGTCTGGCTCCATGGAGTGGCCAACGTGGGTTCCCAGGCAGACAAGGCTGCCCAATGTGATGGCTCGTCTCCTGTGCGTGGCAGGGGGACAGCAAGGCCGGAGTGCTTGGGATCCATGGAGCCCTGATTCTGTCCCAGTCACCAGTTCAGTGCCAGTCTGTGCCCTCCCAGGGGGTGTGGCGTCACGCAGAGAGATGTGGTGACACGTGACAGGTCATGGGGGTGGAGCAGGGACTCAGTTTCATGGGAAAGATTCCAGACACCCTTTCCAGGGCTGTCTCTGTGGAGGGCCTGGGCAGCCCATGAAGGCAGGATGGGGGTGGAAGGCAGCGTGTGCCATGGTCACTGGAACTCCTCCTACCACCCCCCAGGCAGGCAGAGCTGTTCCTCTGTGTCAAGGGCAGGAATCTCCACAGGCAGTGGCTTATGGGGAGGCCTTTCGCTGGGGCTGCAGACACATGATTTCCTCCTAAATCAGCGTTTGTCACCTGCCACGGCGTTCTGGTCAGTGCTGAGGGCCGGAGCCTGGGCCTTGGTCTGGTCTTTGCTGTGTTTTTGGTACTTTACTGTGTGACCAGCCACCCCACTCGCCGGTGGTGACTCAGATGATGGTTTGGGGGTGGGGGGGCAGTGATGTTCACTTCCTAGAAACTCCCCAGGTCCCCACCCCCAGACCCCACCTTGGGAAGGGGAGGCACCAGCCTCAGCAACAGCAGGCTCCTGCTGGGGGTGCAGGAGCAGGGCCGACCCTTGAGAAGTGTCCCCTCCCTGCCTGCCCTCCGTGCTCCGCTGCATCACTGCACACTGACAGGCGGGGCCACCCCGCGAGGGACTGTCTCTATGTGTTAGATGTACATGACTTTGAGTCTGTGAGGCAAGTTAAGTTATATGAGAGTTCGGTGACTAGTATTTAATGCTGACCTACTGTTATAAAGTATTCTATATTTATACTTCAGAGACTCTTCTGGACTAGCACACCCTCCCTCCAGGGTCCGACACCCAGTGCCAGCCCCCCGAGCGTGGGGCAGGTTTGCATATTTATTTGTCTGTTCGTTAGGCTTCTGTGTCTGGGATCTTGTTAAGGTTTTAGGATGCCTTCAATACAT
>NW_011494861.1:6965661-6969161 GCF_000754665.1 Bison bison bison
TCCTATGTCTGGTGTCATCGCCTCCATCCTGCTGCTGCCGGGTCTTGGCACCTTACGGGCTGAGGCCAGGCACATGGGGCAGGGGAACAAAGGCGCACTTGAGGAGCGTGTGTAATACTCATTAATGCAGCTGCCCCTGTACCCACAGGCAACGGGGGCGAGGTTGAAGCGCCCAGGACTTGTGCTGGTAGTTTTGGGGGCATAGCCTTTCAAGCCCTTTCTCGTCTCTGTCATTACAAGGCAGGAAGTAGTGGAAAGAGGAGGCTGAGCCCTGGAGGTGGGAAGAAGGTGGGTGGTGGAGGCCAAGAGCTGTTTCAGCCTCCTGACTCCACTTCAGGGCACTCTGCTCACTGCCTTGCGCCCCCTTCCTGAAATCGGGGTCCCAAGTGGTGGTGAGATCCCCATCTCTGCAGCAGGTAAACTGCGGGCCCTTAAAATAGAAGATCCCCCTAGAAGAGGCTGAGAAGCTTGGAACATTCCTCATGTCTGCAGAGCCCACTGAACCCAAGGAAGCAGTCAGTGCCCAGCCAGGAAGGGGGAATCTTGAGGCCAGGTCCGCCTCAGTCCCCAGGCCATCTCCAGTGGCTCATGACCTGGCTGGCAGTCACTGCACTTGAATATTATCTTTACCTCTTTACCTAGTGGTCAAGGAGTAACAGGAAAGACTGCTGGATGGGTTCTGCTTCTAAAATGGAGTTTCCTTCCTCAAGTCCGAGGTGTTCAGCACAGGATGGGGCAGGTGCCTCGGGAATCCTCCAGTGAGGAGGTGAGTGGTGGGTCGTGATTGTCACTGCCGCTGACTGTGCGCACACTGCCAAGCTAAGCAGTGAGCAGAAGGGCACACTCCGGGTGAGGCAGCTGTGAAGTGTGTAGGTTCCAACACCCCCAGTGAGTGGTGGGGTCCACGTTCCCTAGCCTTGAACCTGAGGAATGATGTGTGGTGACTGCCTGGACCGACGCAATGTGGCGGGGGGACACTGTGGACTTGCAGGGCTGGATCACAGACAGGCAGCTTTGGCCTGTTGGGACGTGTGCTCTCGGCACTCAGCTACCATGCTCTGGTGGAGCCCAGGCAAGCCCTGGAGGGGCACCCGGCCCACAGCCAGGGCCACCTTCTCAGGAACACACAAGTGAGCCATCTTGAGAGCAGACCTGCCCCCCAGCCCGTGGGCAGTTCTGGGTGGTCTGTTATCCAGTCCTGGGACTGGAAGAGCAGGCTCCCTCATTTAATCCTTCTCTATGAAGCAAAGAGTTGGACACGACTGAGTGACTTCACTTCACGAAGCATGCACTATCACTAATTCCATTAAAAATAAGGAAATGAAACGCTTAGTCACTTGCCCCAGGTCACAGACATCACGAAGGAGCTGGGGAGGAATAGGTGCAGGCAAGTGGCCTCCTGAGCCCACGCACTTCTTCCCACAGCTGTGGAACCTGGGTGCTACCCGGGCCTCTGGCCTTCTAGGCCTGGCCTTGCCTGTTCCTCAAGCCAGCCTCCTGGACAAGGTTCTCCCCAGGGACCTGCCCGTAGTCTCTCCACCAGCTAGGATCCAGAGTATGCTTAGCCACAAGCCCGTCCTCCAGCCCCAGATCCACTCGGCTGCACGCTCACTGGGCCCCCGTCTTGGCCAGCCACCATCATCAGGACCCCAGCCACCCTGTTTTGACTCCAGAGGCTGAGTGATGAATTCCGCCCTCTCTAGCTGGCATCGCTGAAGCTGTGCTATAGGAACACTACTGCTCCACCTGGTGCAGTTCTAAAACCCAGACGGGAGAAAAATTAAAGTGCCCCGAGCCAGAGGCATGGCCCCCAAAGCTAACAACCCATGTTTCACCCTTGAGGTTTCCCAACAACCTGGGGAAGCTGCTGGCCAAGATCTGGGGTGCACAGATCAGGCAGTGCCCCATTTCTTTTAGAGGACATGGCAGGAAAGCAGCTCCTCCCGGAGCCCAGGTTCCATGGGAACAGACCACTAGATGGGCTGGAATGGTCAAGTCCAAAGCCCTGTGGTTTATTGGGGGCTGGGACCAAGGGGACCGTGCACGGGTCAGGGGCTATGTGTCACAGTCTTCGGGGATGGCGGCCGTGATGATGAGCGAGGGCTCCATGACGCCCGCACCCGTGAAGCTCTCCTCCGCACACAGTCTCTGGCCAGGGAGCTGGGAGGCCAGGCTGCCATGGGCCAGTGACTCCACGATGACCTCGGCTGAGCCCACCTCCAAGTCGGGGGGCGGCTGGAGTGCCACCACCACCATCTTCTCGTCCTCGATGACCAAGTTCCGGAGCTTGCGCTGCCTGGGGTTGTAGTTCTCCACCCGGTCATGGATCTCCATGTGCCTCCGCAGGTGGGCCTAGGGGTTAGGGGGTCTCAGGCTGGGTGCAGAGGGAGGAGGGTTCAGGGGCCCGAAGGGGCGGGAGGAGGCAAGGCAGCCAGGCCTACCTGCCGGGTGAACTTGTAGCCACATTCAGTGCACTCGAACTTCCTGACCCCCTTGTGTCTCCTCACGTGCACGCGCAGCTGCTCCACAGCTACAGGAGGGAAGGGCCGGGGTTAGGGGACGCAGGAAGTGGGCAGGCTCGGCCCTGCCAGGTTCTCGGGTGGCACCCTTAAGTCTCTACAGCCTGGGGCCCTCAGGAGCCTCCACCCACTCCCTGCTGGCAAGAGGGTTCTGCTGCCAAGGAGCGTGTGACAGCCACTGTTGCGCCCAGCCTCTCCCGGGGAAAGGGGAAAGGTCCTGGCCCTCCCTCCGCCCAGGGTAGGGCAGGGCGATGGCCTTCCACAGGCCCAGGTACCTTTGAAGGTCTTCCCGCAGATCTGGCAGAAGTGGGGCCGGCCCTCCTGGTGGCGGCTGGCCACATGCCTGAGCAGGGGCCCCTTCTCTGTGAAGCGCTGCTCACAGAACTCACAGCTGAAGGGCCTCTCGCCGGTGTGGGTGCGGTTGTGCTTGTCCAGGCTGGCTGTGGGGACAAGGAGGGGGGCTCAGCCGCCGGGCCTCAGCCCTGAGCCAGGGAGGGGCTGGCCTGCCTCACCTTGGGTGCGGAAGGTCTTGCCACAAAGGTGGCACTGGAAGGGCTTCTCGCCCGTGTGCGTGCGCAGGTGCATGTTGAGATTGGCCTTCTGGGTGAAGGCGTGGCTGCAGAACTCACAGACGTATGGCCGCTCGTTCCTGTCCAGGCAGGGACACAGGCGTCACCAAAAGAAGCAGTCCCCTTAGTGCCCCTGCAGCTGGGAACACGCCTGATCCCAGAGCCAAGGAAACAGGCTAGGCTGAGGCCAGCCTGCCTGAGCTGTGAGAACAGACTCTGGCTGCCTGGGGAAAAGAGGGCATGAGCTCCATCCCAGGAGCCACGGGACACCAGGACTCTGCCCAGGGAGGCCCAGAGCCTCATCCTGCATGAATCCCCACCCACAGCCTCCCTGCTTGGCAAGCTGCCTGATCCCTCAGGTCCTCCCCTCCAGAAAGGCTGCAGGCTTTGGACACAGGTGGGGGCACTCTGG
>NW_011494861.1:6969261-6973876 GCF_000754665.1 Bison bison bison
CTGGCCCCTGTGAGTGGCAGCAGGGCCGGGCCTGGGGAGGGCAGTCCAGGGAGGACAGTTCCACCTGTGCTTGGCCTTGATGTGCATCTGCAAGCCATTCCGGCTCGATGCCCGGTGCCCGCACTCCTCGCACACAAACAGCTTCTCCCCACGGTGCTTGAACGCCTCGTGCAGCTGCAGCTCCGTCCGGGACAGGAAGCACTTGGCACAGGTGGGACACTAGGGGACAGAGGCAGGCAGGGCCAGAGTGAGGAGCAGGGCCGCCCTGGAGTCCCTGCCCTGGGAAACCGCACAGCCTGCCCGCTCTAGCCCAGCCACACCGCCTCCCTGGGCTGGCTCCCGGCATCGCAGTGGGCCCAGCCCCCACCCTTGGCATGGCCTGGCACTTACTGCATGGGGCTTGGGGGCTCCGTGCAGCTTGATCATGTGGCTCTGCAGGTCCTTCTTCTGCATGAACTGCTGGGAGCAGGAGGAGCACTGCAAGACAGGTCACGGTCACCCCTGAAGCCGCCAACACCACTGGAAGCCGGGTCACCCCAGGGCTATTGGGGGGGAATCAGAGGCAGGGCCCAGCCTGAGATGCTCGGAGGCTCCTCGACCAAGTGTGACGGTCACACCCAGGCAGAGGCTGAGGTTGTCCTCCAGTGATGGAATCCCGCCCAGAGACACAGGAGCACTGGGCGGGTAAGGAGGGGAGGCCCGGACACCATTCCCACGTGAAGGGCTGGGCGAGGCGGGTGGGGTGGAGATCCTGGGGCCGCCCCTAGGCCTCCAGCCTCGGGGACAGGCCGAGCCTGACCTTGTAGGGCATCTCCCCCGTGTGGGACACCATGTGCACCCGCAGCTCCATCCTCCGGCGGAACGTCTCCTGGCACACAGAGCACGTGAAGACCTGGCAGCATGAGGGGCAGGCGGGGCTGGCATCAGTGTGGGGAGGGCCTCTGCTCGGGCTTCCACTCACAGCTGGCAAGAGTCTGCCCAAAGGGGTGGGGGCGCTAGGGTGGGAGAGGGCAACACATAATCTGCTTGCCCTGACTGTGACATCGCGGAGTGTTGCAAGCCCACCACGCCAGGCTGAGAGTCAGACCAGGGACAAAGGCCGAATGGCCTCACCTGTGACCCCCACCCTGACTGGTGACCAGCCTCTAGGAAGCGGGGTTTAGGCCACCGGGGGGTGGGGGAGGTGGCCAGGTGGCCTTTCTCAGCAGTTAGCCCCCTTCTCGAAAGCCAGGAACCCAGGCAGGCAAACCCAAGATACCTCCTGCAGTGTCCCTCCTGGGCTTGTCCCTTCTGCCCTTGGGGCCTATGTCCCCACTGTCATACCAGGGAGGGGACCCGATGACATCCAAGGACCCTGCGGCTCTCGAGTCTACAGTCCTGTCAGGCCAGTCCCCTGGGGACCCCTCCCAGGTGGAAGAGAGACAGAAGCCAGCGTGTGCCTGCCCAGCAGGACCCTGGCTGGCCCTCAGGTACCTGTTCTGAGCGGTTCATGCAGTTCCGGGCTTCATGCTCCAGGAGGTTCTCCTTCCGGAAGTAACACTTCCCACATTTGGGACACTCAAAGGGTTTCTCCCCAGTGTGTTTCCTGCTGGGAGAAGCCAAGGGGTGTGGAGACTGAGTAGACTCGCCGCCCTCCCTCACACAGGGCCCGCTCTGGCACCTCTGCTGACAGTGCTGAGCTGCCCGCGCTGACGCCTGAGGCTCTCCACATGGCTGGTGAAGCTGTGGGGTGCGTCCAGAAACCCTCCTCCCTCCAGGAGACTCCGCAAAGGAGGGGACAGCTTCCCGCTGTAGGGGACACCCCCGAACCACAGGCCACTGGGAGGGCCAGCTGCAGTGTCTCTCCAAAGGCAGAAATAACCTCTGGGCCCCAACTCCCTGGAGAAACCTCTCAGCCTGCCTGGGGCTTCTGTGAGCTTGGCCTTCAAAACCATGGCCACAATCTGACCACCTCGGCCTGGCCTCCGGGCTACCACCCAGTGCAGCCGCGCCACCTCCAGGCCACTGCTGGGCCTCCTACCTGGTCCTGTGCTCCATGCAGGCCTCCCAACAAGTTTTCACTTTAGGAGTCGGATGGACCCTCGAGGATAACCAGATCTCATCACCTTACTCAACCCTCTAACACTTGGCATCTGGCCCCGAGAAAGGCCTGTTGCTGCCCCTTACCTTGCTGCCTCCCTCCCACCCGAGCCTCTGTTCCAGCTCCCCTCCAGCCCAGAGCTGCTCCCCAGCCATCTGCAAGCTTCCTCACTTCTTCTGAACCTGCTGGGTAGTTTCCTGTCTACAATTGCAACCTGACCCGACCCTGAACTCCCCAGGTCCCCCTCCCCAGCCCTCCTACCCTTTTCTTTTTTCCCATGGCACTTCTAGCCCTTCAGCACACTGCAGAGTCTCTTATCTGGTCGTTCAGGGTCTCACCGCCCTGCTGGAAGGCAAGCTCCACAAGGTCCCTTTGTTCTCTTCATGAAGGTATCTGAAGCGCCCAGCCACCTGGCAGACAACTCACTGAATGAACTAAGTGAACCCTGACCTCAGAGCCCGGAATAGTGTGGGAAGAACACTGACAGCCTGCCACAGGCACTCTTCTCTCATCCCTGCTGATACACTGACTGTCCCGCACCCACAAGGCCTCAGTTGGCACCTCAGCTGGCACCCCTAAGAACTACTTCGGTCAGTCTAGTGGCCTGCAGCATAAGAGGAGGACAGAGCTGGTACCTGCACCCAAGTTTCACACTAGGGAGTGTGCAGGCATATACAGGTCACCCCAGGGTGACTGGCCCAAAGGCTCCACTGGCAGCAGCTGCCCCCAAAGCAGGGAGAGCAAGGGGCCTCTGTCCTCAGTTCCAACTCCATTCAGTCACAAGGGCCTCTGAGAGTGTCGTAGTGAGAAAACGTGCATGGCCCCGCCTGGCTTGGCAAGACATTGCACCAAGTGCTGTCTGGGGCTGAAGAGGGGCAGGGAGGGAAGGCGCATCACCTAGCTGCCCTCCCTGCAAGCCCTAGGAAAAGCAAGGCCTCGGGAGCAGTGCCTTCCACAAGGATGTACGGGATGACAGAAATACTCCAATACTCCACGTCCATGCTGTGGCCTTCGTTCAGCTGCTAGGGCTGCAAGGAGCTACTGAGTGCTCAAAATGAAGCTAGCATGACTTAGGAACTAAACTTATTTAATTTTAATTACTTTTAAGTTAAAATAGCTTCCTGTGGAATCTGGATGTCACAGGCACCAGTCATTGTAGCCCTCCAAGGAGAGCCAGTGAGCCCTAAGGGAACTCAGGAGAAGAATACCTGCTACCTGCGGCCACCAAAATGCAGCCACTTCCTGAGGTGAACCCCAAGGACACTCAAGATGTGGAAAAACACAGGATACGTGTCCCAGATAGCTGAGGTGCATATCCAAGGAGTTCAGTGAGCCCAGAAGCTTACATCTTCCCATACACAGAAAAGTGCAAAATTCCTTAACTTGGGATATCTGGTTTTCTTTAACAATAATCTTTTGATGTTCAGACTATATACCCTTGGTTGCAAAAATTTCTATATAACCTGGCTCCTCCCTTCGCTTCCTCAGAGCAGTTCTCTCAGGGTTACTTGAGATGCTGCTGCCTCCTGGGCTTGAAGTCCTAAAAATTCCCACTGAATAAAACATAACTCTCAACTTTTAGGTTGTGATTATTTTTTAAGTCAACACCTTACCGGACACAGCAGCTTTCGACAAAGGGTCCCTAGTGCCCCGCTGACACCTGAGACTTAACCTGTCTGTAGAAACGCAGGTAGCACCCACCCTACAGATGGACATCCTGGCCCCAGGCCCACGCTGCCAGGCTTCAGTAATACCTGCGGTCAGGCCTCAGCCACAGCATGGGCCCTCAGGCTGCTCTCACCTCCTTGGGAGAAGCCTGCTGGAGGTCAAGGTCCACAGTGGGTGGAGCCTGATGTAACAGCTGCTTCAGGCCGCTTCAATCCTGCTAGACTCTGCGACCCCATGGACTGTGGCCAGCCAGGTTCCTCTGTCCATGGAATTCTCCAGGCAATAATACTGGAGTGGGTTGCCATTACCTTCTCCAGGCAATCTTCTGTCTCTTATGTCTCCTACATTGGCAGGCGGGTTCTTTACCACTAACGCCACCTGGGTGTCCCCAAACCCGCTCCCAGCAGAGAGCTCACAGGAGGGGGAGGAAGAAGGAAGCCATCCAATGTCAGAGTCTCACTCCCCAATGGTCAGAGGATACCAATGCCAGGCACCGTGTGGGTCTGAGATGGCACCCCAGCCCCCCTACGTGGGCCGCAAGTGGGGAGCGCGGGCCCCCTCCCCCAACACAGGAACAGCAGATGGGAAAACAAAGTAGAAAAACAGAACGTTTACCTGTTGTGGACTTTTAGGTAATATTTGCTGAGGAACTTTTTATGACATGTGGGGCATTCAACTGGCACCGCTGTACCTTTTCTGTTCTCAGCAGGCTCAGCTGCCAGGGAACCTACGCTCCGGGCCGGCTCAGCAGCACAAGGCTTTCTGATTACGTTTGCTTTCCTCTTGGTTGGCACAGTCTCAGTTTCAGAATCATAATCGCCATCCCCGTCGTCCTCAACTTGAACCACCACCTCCCACTAGAGCAGA
>NW_011494861.1:6973976-6986025 GCF_000754665.1 Bison bison bison
CACTAGAGCAGAAGAGGCAGCAGGAGGGGGCAAGGTCACCAAACTGAATCAGCAGTGGTTCTGGGGATGGGTCTACAGGGTGGCTAGCTCCATCTGGTTTCATCTCAAGTCCCAACCCAGGCCTGCCACCGGAAGCATCCGTTCCTTCATCAGTGCCTGTTCCCTTCAAAGTCCCAGGGCAGCAGCAACATCCCAATCCCAGGTTTGAGAGCAGGAGCTCTGTATGTGGGTAACTGGAGGTCCACCTGGATTTCACTTCCCTGGGGAAACACCTAATGCCGCCCACGTCGGCCCCAAGAAGCTGCCAACCACAGACACAACTGGCAGGAAGGTCAGCCTGAGGCTGTGGGATGGAGCTGGCTTCCTGCATTAGGAGACATCACGTCCGACTCTGCAACCCCACGGACTGTACCTCGTCAGGCTCCTCTGTTCATGAGATTTCCCAGGCAAGAATACTGGAGTGGGTTACCATTTCCTTCTCCAGGGGATCTTTCTGATCCAGGGATTGAACCCGCATCTCCTGCCTTGACAGGCAGATTCTTTACCACTGCGCCACCTGGGAAGCCCTATATTTGGAAAAACCCTGTTCTAAACCCACAAAACAGACTGTACCTTTGGGTCCAGATTACCCCTGAAAAGTATCAGTCCCTTCTCCCCATCTCCCCTTCTCCAACACCCTGAGCCCAGTACCTCATTAGTCCCGCCCTGCAGCTGGACACCTTCAGCTTCGAAGGGCCTTGGGGGCACTTTGCAATCCTCAGGCTCCTTGTCCCCAGGGGGACAGAGCTTCAGGGCCTGCTTGAGTTTCCCACGGAGAAAGGACGGGCTCTCACTCTGAGCAGGGAGGCCAAGCCGGGGCCTCTGGGGGCTGAGACTACCGCTTAGCTCCGGATCCCTGGGGATTTGACCCAGAGTCCTTGAAACTTCCTCCTTCTCCACACCCGCAGACTCCTTGAGGTGGCTGTTCACATCCCGGGGGGCAGATTTCCCAAGCCCACTCTGGCCACTTGGTGGCTGTCCCACCGAGGCTTTGGGCTTGAAGCTCTGGCACAACTCCACAGCCTCTGGCACTCGCAACTCCCTGGCTGCCAGGAGCACCTGATCCCGGTTCCCGGAGGTGAGGGCGAGGTGGCCGGTGTAGAAAAAATCCAGCAGGAGGCCAAAGATCTCGGCAAAGCCCGCAGGGAGGACAACACTGCCCCCTGAGCCATCCCCGTAGAGGCTCTGGAAGAAGTGGCTGCAGCAGGCAAGAACACTCCAGTGTGCCTTGAACACCAGGCCCCCCACATCCAGGGTGGCATCGCAGTACTGGCCCCTCTCCCGCTGCTTGTTGAGTTCCTGCAGAACCCTCACGCTGTGCTGGACGAAGGAGCCGTCCATGGTCCCTCTGAAGGGAAGAAACACGGCAGTGACACTGACCAGTCCAACCCAGAGGCAGCAAGAGAAAGCCCCTGGAGCTGAGACCAGGGTAGAGGGAGACAGACTCTATTCTTTCACGTTTATTACAACCAGGACTTAGTTCAAGGTTAGAAGGTGCAAGCTGAGGCGGGAAGAGACTGAGAGCCTCCCTGGGGGCGGGGTCCAAGCAAACAGGCCATATCGGGGGTGGGCAGAGAGTGTGGGTGACGGGGGTGCTGGAGGACTAGGTGGGGACACAGTCGGGAAAGGGTGCTGGTGGGAGGAAATCAAAAGTTTGGGAAAAGAGGCGCTAAATCAGCGCGAACCTATCAGCCTGGCACAGCGAGAGGACCGGAGGCAGGGGAGGACAGCGGCTGCAGACAGGTGAGAGGAACCCACGCCGCGCCCACACGTCTCGAGCAGCCTGGCGGAAGGCGGCTGCGGTCACACTCCATCAGCAGTCACGGCGGCCCACAGAGCCCCCTCCCTCGTCCCTTGCCCCTCGACCTCCTCACCCTGGCCCATGCTCCCTACGCCTACCCCTCCAGCCCCGAGCCAGATAGCCCCCACAACCCCACTGACCAACTCCCCCGGCCGTACGTGCCCGGCGAAAGTGCAGAGACGCCGCCGTCGCCTCCGCCGGACGTGACGTCAGGGCGCGCCGGCCTGGGCGGGACGCCTCGGGGGCGCAGGCCTTTACCTCCGAATCCGGCCCCTGGAGGCGGTACCACATAGATAGCAGCCAATGGGATGGAGAGAGAGGCGGAACCAGTCCAGTTCCCCCCGCCCCCTGGCATTGGGACCGCCTCCCTGGGTTGCCTAGCAACGCCAAGCGGGCCATTCGGTCTTGCCCTGCTGGGAGTCCCGAGGTTTCGCCTGCGGTTAGCCGGGCCGCACAGCGCCCTGAGGCTTGAAGAGGCAGCGCTCTACCGTCGCCCTAGAGAGGAAGCGCAACGAAGACACACATTTCATCTTTTTATTGGCAGCCGGCGCAGCCCGGACTGAGCCCTCCCGTGGGCTTACACTTCGCACGCCAAGGCTGAGGAGCCTCCCGGACACTCAGGTCCTGGACGCCCCCGTTCCACCTTCGCCCCTGAGTCCGCCCCGCCAGGCTTGACCACGCCCGATCCAGTGGTCAGGTGGAACCACAGCGCCTGGTGTAGTCCTGGATGGAGGCCTGGAAGTGCTCGGTGCTGTTGAGGTCCGGGCGGTACAGAATCACGTAGCACTTGGGAAGGAAATAACCGCTGAAGCCTCCACTCAAGCTGCTCAGCATGGCCAGCGCGTTGACCGCGGGCAGATACTTGCCCTGATAGACAATGGCCATGGTGAAGAAGGCGATCCAGGACACGAAGTTGAGGAGCAGGCTGAAGGTGACACATTTGGCCTCATTGTAGTTCTCTGGCAGGTCCTTGCCCAGGTAGCTGCAGGCAAAGGTGCTGATCGAGAGGAGGCCATTGTACGTAACAGCCAGCATGAAGCCCAGTGAGTTAGCCTCTGTGCAGCCAAGCACCACCAGTTGAGGGAAGTGCTTGTATTCCCTGGTCGGCAGTGGGGTCCACACTGCAAGCCAAATTAGGCAGATAAGCAGCTGGATTGTTGAGCTGATCATCACAAACAGGCCAGCACCACGGTTTTGGACCCATGCACGGAAGAAGGTGGGTAACCTGGCAGAAAACTTGAAGATGAAGACAAGTTGGAAGGAGCGGACCGTCAGGCAGGACAGGAAGATGGCAAAACCGAGGGAAAAGAGGCCTTGGCGCAGTAAGCACGTGGGCAGTGTGGGCTCCCCAAAGAAGCCATAGAGGCCCCAAGTCCCCCCTGCCAAGGAGCCCAGCATGAAGAAGCACAGTCGGCCTCCAGCTGACCTCACCACGGGGGTGTCTAGGTGCCAGGCAAACAGGCCAGCAGTCCCAGCCACCACCAGCAGCAGCAGCGTATTAGCTGCCAGCAGTACCAAAGAGACTGGCTCGTGCCACGTCAAAAACACCACAGTGCGTGGGAAACAAGTCTGGCTTCTCTCAGGTGCCCACTCTTCTTTCCCACAAGGCCGGCATCTATAGGGATCTGGAAGAGAAGGTGGAGAGGGTTCCTGAGAGCCAGGTGAGGACAGCAGGAAAGGGAGGCTGTACAACCCTTGTATTGGAAAAGCCCCTGATGCTGGGAAGGATTGAGGTCAGGAGGAAAAGGGGGCAACAGAAGGTGAGATATTGGATGGCATCATCGACTCAATGGACGTGGTGGTGGTGGATTAGTTGCTAAGTCATGTCCAGCTGTTGCAACCTCTTGGACTGCAGCCTGCCAGGCTCCTCGAATCCATGAGTTTGACCAACTCCGAAAGACAGAGGAAGGTAAGGACAGGGAAGCTTGGCGTGCTACAGTCCACAGGGTCACGAAGAGTCAGACACAACTTAGTGACTGCACAACAACAACAACAACAACCCTGCAAGGTGCTGGTGGGGCTGTAGCACAGCAGCTGGGCTCTGCCAGGCCCAGCAAGATGAGGGTAGCCCTGAATGAGAGCCCCCAGGCCATGTGTTTCCTTAATATGCCTGTGTGAACTACAGATCATGGAGACATTTGGGTCAGTTCTGTGACTCCTGATCCCAGAAGAAGTTGGCAAGCCAAGAGGTCATAGAGAGGGCCTTACCCTATAGCTCCGCCCGCACCACCCTGAGGCTGTGATCCAGGGCAAGCAGCCAGCCCCAAAGGAAGGGCATTTTCATCTCTCCCAGGGCTCTCTCCCTAGCCAAATCCACCTTCTTGAGCTGCACTCTGTGGTTTCTCTGAGTTGAGTTGATTCCCTCAGTATGGAAGAGATGCATTCCCACTGCCACCAAGATGGTAAAAAGAAGGCATGTGGCCCCTGGAGTCCAGCTCTGGGCTGAGCCCCTTAGCTACCTCTGTCTGCCCTCTGCCCTTGACCTTGCATCGCAGGATGGAAGAACTTTTTGTCCTGCCACAGACATGCTAGTGTCTGCATTCAAGCCAAGCTGTTCAAGGCAGTGGGTGTCACTGATATGGTCAATAAATGGGATTTCATACAGATAAAATGGGAAGAAAAAAGAAAAAAAAGGACAATATGGGAGGGTACAAAGGGAATGAAACTCACATCTGTTTGGATAAAGATGCTGAGTTTAGGATAAAATTGTCTCTCTAGGTGCTGGTTTGGAGCTCTCTTAAAAAGAACACAGCTAGATATGAGGCCTTCAACTGCTTCTTTCTGCTTGATGAGAACTTACGTCTGGTGGAAGGTGTCCTCCAAACTGTCCCTAACTGGCAGGAAAGTGACCAGGACCCTGGCTCTGCACACATGTGGCCCAAGGGAGGCACTTCCATTTGTTCTACAGACCCTAGGAGTGCTGGTGGTTCACCCACTCATCACTGGTCACTCACCACTCTTATTGAGGAAAGTCCCGGCCTCACAGGGCACACACTCAAAGCAGCAATGGTGGAAACCTGTGATCACTCTCTGGTGGCCTTCAGGACAGTCCCTGGAACACACAGACGTAGGCACCTGCAAGAAGCCATGGTGTTCTGCAGCCACGTGGAGATGCTCATGTCAAGGGACCGTCACACATGGGATG
The DNA here is from genome assembly GCF_000754665.1 of Bison bison bison. Classification (NCBI taxonomy): domain Eukaryota; kingdom Metazoa; phylum Chordata; class Mammalia; order Artiodactyla; family Bovidae; genus Bison; species Bison bison. The sequence goes on from NW_011494861.1 coordinate 6,978,962, forward strand.
GAAAACGGGGTCTCTGGGCATCTGCCCTCACAGCTCACTCCCAGAGCAGACGGCTTGGTCATGTGAACCAGCAGCAACTGGGCATCTGTCTTTCTGAGCCCTGGGAGCTTCCCTGGCAGGGCAGCCTGGTACCTGGGATCCAACCTCATGTTCTGTGTGAGCTGTCAGCACTGCCCCCAGGCTGCCCATCAGGCAGTCACTTGGTGAGTGACCACGTCCCTGTTACCTGGTTGTCGTTTCCATGCCACCGGATTTTGGTCGTATTTATGTCCAGCAACACTGAAAATGGAGAGGAGGAGCCGATGACCCTGAAGGTCCAGTTGGGGCCGCTCCAGTCCCAGGTGATTATGTCATAGTTGCTGAGGGTATTGCCATCGTCATTAAATGTCACAGCGTCTTTGTGTAAACGGAACTTCACCTTGCGGATCTGCTCCAGAAGCTGAAACAAACGGGGATAACGGAGCTGGTGCCAATGACACTGGCTGCTCCTCCTGCGTCCTTCCAGACCCAGATGGCCCAGGAAGCAAGTGCATGGGGCCTTGCTGAGCTTCTACCTGGGGCATTTCAGCCTGCCTGGAAGTTCTGGTCCCTTCCTCAGCCCACCTCCCCTCCTAGAAGGCCCCTTGACCCTCCTAACCAGCCTCCTGAGTGAGAGAAGTCTCTAAGAAGGCAGCCCTTTCCAGAGCTTTCAAGCCCTGGATCCCAGGCCTGGTGGGTGGGTAGAGCCACAGCTCAGAGAAAACCAAAGGGAGCCTCAGAGAAGGGATCAGCCTCTAGCGGTCACCCTTTGCCCCCCACCCCCAGCATTTAGGGTAGCTGAAGAGTAACCACACTGCCTGCCTTAGGAAGGCAGACAGTGGGTGCCAGTGGCCGGTAAGTGCCTTACCTGCCAGGGATAGACCCGGCCCCTCGAACAAGCTCCAGAGGAGCAGCCCAGGAGCTGGTGGAGGCCATGGGCCACAGCGTAGACAGCCTGGTATGCGTTGTAGGCAGAGCTCATGGAGAACTCTGCTAGCGTGGGCATTGCCTGTGCCGTGAAAGCCCAGCATTCTGTACACAGCTGGTTGCTGTTGCACCAGGAGCCCTGGGGGCAAGGCCTGAGAACTCCTTTGTCGGCCTGGACATAGGCCTCTTCAAACTCCTTCAGGCCAGGGACATGCCTGTGCGGGATGGCCACGCCCAGCACTGTGCCGATGCCCTGGATCCCAGGCACACTGTTGATGTGACTAGAGATGGCCCAGTCTTCTGTGGCGATCCACACCTTGGCAGTCAGTTTGGCCAGCACCACGGATTCAAAGAACACCCTGGCCAGCTGTTTGCCGGAGTAAACCACTACAACGGTGGTCCTGGCTTGGACCAGGCAGCGTATCATGCTCTGCATCCGCTCATCGCCCGGTCGGGCAGAAAAAGGCACAATGTCCCTAAAGGCAATACAGATGCCCTGCCGGGTGACCTGGTACTCCAGCTCCTGTATCCCTACCTCCCCGTAGTCACCTTCGCCACCCACGATGGAGATCCAGACCCACCCGAACCTCTGCAGCAGCAGCACCAAGATGTCCACCTGGTGCTTATCACTAGAGATGGTGCGCAGAAAAGAGGGGTAGAGCCGCCTCGCGTTGAGCACCATGCTGCTGGCTCCGTAGCTGACCTGTGGAGTTCAAGTTCAGTGGCATCAGCCTCGACTGAGGGCCCCCCAGGGCCAGCCCTGTTCTTGGTGCAGGGACATAGGAGTGGGAGGGGAGGGAGAAGGGGGAATGGAGATGAGGTCCTGGCCGGGGGTCTCAAGCAGAGCACTGCTAAGTTACCCATGGATAAGGGGGCAGGTCCCCAGAGAGAATTCTGGGAGAGGAAGGAGACTCTGGCCTGTGGACAAAGTGAATGCAACCTGCAAGCAGGGAGTGAAATAGTATATGTGTGGGGCCCTCCAGGGACTTCCACTCAGCTGGAAAGCTGGAGGGCAGATCCAGGAAGGAGAGCATGAGCCTGTGTATTCTGTCAGGGCAGGAAGCCTTAGCCCCTACTTAGCCCCTACTCAGCCTAGCTGAGGTGCTAGGGCTTTACCCCAAGGCCACAGGGAGCCCCTCAGGGTTTAGGCAGCGAAGTGACATCAAACTTGTAGGAGTGTATCTCTGATCAATGAAGAACCTGTTTAGAAAAGGCTCAAGGCCAGAGTCAGAACCCCAAGGAACTGATGGAATCATCTAGATGGGAGAGGATTGCAGTCAGTTAAAGCTGGGGCAGTGGCCATAGGGAAGGGATGGACCTGGCAGTGGTTAGAGGGCCCCATGGCAGAAGCCGTGGTGATGGGCTAGACGTGGAAGCAGAGAAGGGAATGCAGCGGGCACTGGCTTCCTTGGAGACAGTCACTCTGCCAGACAGGCTGGGGAGGGGATGTAGGAAGACAAGAGGCTTTTGTTATGAGGTAGGTAAGTTCATTTGGGGCCCTGGTGGCTCCATTAAGTGGAGGCACTGGGTGAGGCTCTGGAGACAAAGCTGGTTCTCAGGAGTGGAGATGGAAGGTGGAGATGGGAATTCAGCCAGGGCCTTTTGCTTTCCTGAGAAGGGGAGGGGTGTGTCCTAGACAGTCACCTCCTTCTTGGGGGGAATGGAGCGGGGCACAGAATTCCCTAAAGGAAACCAAGAAGGAAGTGGCACAAGGGAAAAGGGGGAGGTCATAAATGCTGGGGGAAAGTGTCAAAATGGTCAGATGGGTTGGAGACCTAGTGGCCCTCCACCAGTCCTTCTCAGCAAGACCTTGCTGGTTCTGCCTTGGGGTGGTCACTTGACCCATCTCCAACCCCTACCCAACCTGCAGTCATCACCTTCAAGCACTGCTCAAAGGACAGAGCCCAAGGCCATGGAGGGAGGAGTAAATGCAAAGAGAGAAGCAAGCAGGAATGGAGAGGCTGCAGAGAAGTCTCCTTGGAAGGGGAGGTCAGCCAGGCTGAGGAGAAGTGCCCGGAGGATGGAGGGGGACAGGGCAAGTGTGTCAGCAGAGGAGGAGGCCCTGGAGAGGCTGATGAGCAGAGGAGGGGAGGGCACCACACAGCTGAGCCTGAGCCTGGAGGAACGGACGGGAGGAGGAGGATGGGGTAGATGTGAAGCCTGTGGGGTGATGGGACAGCAGGAGGAGAGAGACGAGCAGAGGTTTCCAAGGAGAAAGGACTTTCCGGTGAGCACAGAAGCAGGGAGATCTCGGAAGCAGCACTTAGAGAAGAAGGAACTCCAGATGAGTGACTCAAGAGCAGTGACTGCCCAGGAGGTCCTGAAGTCCAGACTCACCTTGGGCACAGCAGCTCCTGCACACCCACCCCAGCCCACGCTGGACTCACCAGGAGGGGAGATGAGTGAACTGTTAGGGCTCCAGCTTACCAGGGGCACCAGGAAGGGGCTCAGCAGGGCTGCAGTGGTAAGAGCGTGCTTGGTGATGTCAGGCCCGATCACCGCCACCATCGCAGGGGAAAAGTGGGCAGGGTCTCCCTGGATCTCCACATAGTGCCTCCCCAATGTGCTCAGTATGCTTAGCGTGGCGTACATGTTCGCTGAGTCTGAGCACACATCGTACAGCTCGTAACCCAGGGTGACATTGGGTAGCAGGGTAGTGGAGTTGTTTATCTCCTCGATGCTGAACCGCATGGCCTGGAAGAGGTGATAGCCATGGCCGTTGAAGCTGTTGGACCTGTAGGGAAAGCCAGGCTGAGAGCTAAGAACCTCTGGTCTCCTGGAACCCTAGGCTTGGGGGTAGAAAGGAACCTCTGAGGTCATCTGTGCAGCCCCTACAACCATGACCTCAACATGGGTCCTGGACCACACACACAGTTCTGCTGACAGGCCTTGGGAGAGGTAGGGGGCAAACTGGTAAAGTATACATACCATGCCCCCCCCAAAGCATATTAGGATCAAAGGGCTCCCAAGTCCTGTAGCAGAGATATCTGCTATATTAGGGTTCTCCAAAGAAACAGAACCAAGATGAGACACATATGTATACATCTAGCTAGCTAGCTAGCCAGCTATATATACACAGAGAGAGAGGGAGCGCAAACAAAAGAGAGGACTATCTTTTCCTCGGGATCTCCATCTTTTCTCTTAAGACCTTCAACTGATTAGGTGAGGCCCAACTACACTATGGAGAGCATCTGCTTTATTGATTTAAATGTTAACCACGGCTAAAACGTTAACCACATCACAGCAACATCTAGACTGGTGTTTAATCAGCACCTGGACCACAGGGCCTAGCCAAGTTAACACATGAAATTAACCACAGTACACGCTTATACCCGGTTAACTAGTACCTTTCACTGGGACACTCGTGATTGTGGTGGGGGCCTGTGTTCCTCATGGCCTCTCTGGGAAACACAGACACGGGCACACTAGGGCCGTGACTCAGCTCTGCTTGAGCAGTGTGCCAGCCTGCTCCATTTCCCAGCCTCCCTGCCTCTTGGGAGGCTCCCCCATCATTCCTACCACTTCTGTCCTTGAGTCACTGGAAGGAAGCGTAGTACCTCCTGCCCGCGACAGCCCTTCAGTCACCTGAACCTGGTTTTTCATGTATCTCCTCCTCCCTCAAATTTCCTCTTCCCAGGCTCCCAACTGTAGCTCTTTGGGCCAGTCCTCCCACGCCAGGCTTTCTAGAATCTTCCTCCCAGGCTGGCTGTCAGGTATGCTACATTTTGGGCCACTGAGCCATGAGACATCCTCGAGCTGACCGAATCTAATACTATTCCCTTTATAAGAAAAGCAGTTGCTTTTTTTTTTTTTTCTACCTAGACTGTCCACTTCAGGAAGGCACCAACCAAAGTCATTCAGGCTACTGAAGCATCTTCTGCTATATGTCCCCACTTCTCTCCCCCTGGAGAACCATACTTGCCATCTGAGAGACTAAGGAGTGTGAACTGGGGAGGATTGGGGTAGGATAGGAGATGGAAGAGGGAAAGGTGCCCTTGCTTAACCTTTGCTCTCTAGTTACATTACAAAGCCAGGAAACAACTGACCTGGAATTATAATACAAAGGACGCTTAACAGCCAGGACAAAAGAATGTGTTAAAAGTGCCAGGGAAAGGCTAGCCAGCCCTTAAAGGTGGTGGCTTGGCTGTGGGTTGGGTAGGGATTGGAGGCAGTCCAGATGGTCACTCCAGAGATAGAACCCACAAGGTCTTGCAGAGGCAGGCTGGCAGAGGACCTGTAGGCACAGGCTCCCCCCACGTGACAGTTCTACTGACGTCCCCCCCACTCACCTGTCACAGAAAGTCACCGTGGGTCTTCCTCTCGCCTCTGGAAGGGCACTGTGGAGAGGGAACATGCCTGCAAGCAGGTAATCCCCAGGGAGGCTGAAGTCGGGGGAGGACGGGGTGTTGTGGCAGCTGAAAGCCCAACAGCAGGAGAGGGAGAGCTGCAGGCCGACCAGGCGCACCCCCCAGAGTGACATGCTGGCCAGACAGCCCCGCGCCTGGCATGGCCACGCCACGCCCTGTGACCAGGTTGGGCCGTTTAAACAGAATGGTCAGCAGTTGCCCAGATGCTTCCCAGTCTCATGCCTATGAAAGGGGGCGGGCTTAGAGCCCAGTTGTAGGGCTCTTTGCCTCTGCCTTCCGGGCCTGCGGTCCTCCTCAGGAACTGGGCAGGGTAAAGGCACAGGTGCAAAGCAGGTGGCACCCACTGACCCTTCCTCTGGACGGTTGTGGGTTCTGTCCTTGCTCTGGTGCCTGTGGCATCACCTGGTTCAGAACGGGATTTGAGGGGGGTCAGCTTCTTTGGGGAGGGACTTGAGGAACAGAGTGTGAAAGGTTGCTCTCAGCGAGCTGCAGGTTTTAGAACCGTTTACCTGGGCCTCAGTTTACCGAACGAGACAAGGCTTTGAGTTATACTTGTGACCCACTCCAATCCTCAGTCTCCTGAAATTGAAATTCTGAGTAAATCGTCCCCATTTCGCCTCCTTAAACACAGTCGGTCCCTTCAGCTCAAAGACAAATGCATGCAAACAGAGGGTATGCAAATAGACAGGTTTTGTTTAAAACGTCAATCCTGGAGCTTTTTCAGTCGCGGGGAGCGGAGCGGGGAGGGGTCGGGAAAATCCTAGCTGGATTTCCGGAGAGGTGGCCCTGGACTTGGGGTATCTGACTTTCCCTCTCCACGCAGCCGGGGTGAGGCTTTTGCATAATGTAAATGGGGCTCTCGTTGGGACTGCCTTGCCGGGTGTCGCCCAGGCTTTCCCTAGGTTTCACCACCTCCAGCGGGCCTGAGTCACACTTGCGCCTGCGGAGGCCAGGGTGCGCCGCCAAGACTGCCGGCAGAGAGCGCCCGCACCTTCCAGACCCTTGACGGGCCGCAGGGCGGAGCGTTGGGATCTCGCGAGATTCTCGAGCGACCGGCCCCGGCAGCCAGCATGGCGGACTCCTTACTGCTGCTCAAGCGGGTTCCCTCCCGCCACACGTGGCTGCGGGCCCGCAAGGCCCGGCCCCAGCTCATCCTCAGCCGCCGGCCCCGCCGCCGGCTCCGGAACCTGCGCTGGCGCAGCCGAAGGCGGCTTCGGCGACGGCTGCTGCAGGCCCAGGCAGCCGGCGCGGACTGGCTGCAGGGCGGCTGTCTGGTGTCCGGCGACGCGGCGCTCCAGAGACTGAAGACCTCGGCTCGCAGGCGGGCCTCCAGCCCCGAGCCGGCCGAAGATCCGGTCCCGAGTGGTCCCGCGATCCTCCCCATCCCGCCGGTGCGGCCGGCTGGCTCGGGCCGCGCTGTCCTGCTGCTGCCGCTGGGGCAGGTGGGTCGCGCCGGGGGAGCCGGGCGGGCAGCGCGGGAGGGTGGGGATACAGCCCCGGGAGCTGCAGGCTGGGAGAGGCCCTTTTCCCCCTGCGGGTACTCTGTCCGCGGGTCAGTCGCATTCCTCGGGCTGTGGTGCTGGACAGAGGGTAACAAGGATCCTCCTGAGGGAATTCTAGGTCTTTGGGGCTGCCTCTGCTGCTACTGCTGCTAAGTCGCTTCAGTCGTGTCCGACTCTGTGCGACCCCATAGACAGCAGCCCACCAGGCTCCCCCGTCCCTGGGATTCTCCAGGCAAGAACACTGGAGTGG
>NW_011494861.1:6986125-7016232 GCF_000754665.1 Bison bison bison
GGCAAGAACACTGGAGTGGGTTGCCATTTCCTTCTCCAATGCATGAACGTGAAAAGTGAAAGTGAAGTCGCTCAGTCGTGTCCGTCTCTTAGCGACCCCATGGACTGCAGCCCACGAGGCTCCCCCGTCCCTGGCATTCTCCAGGCAAGAGTACTGGAGTGGGGTGCCATTGCTTTCTCCGTCTTTGGGGCTGAAAGGACTTTAATAGTAATAATAGGTTGCATTTATCGAGTGCTCAGAAATGTCAGGCTCTAAGTGTTGTGGGTATCTGAACTCATTTAGTGCTACATGCTCTATGGAGTCATTACCACTAGGAATGTTTAGAGAAAAACAGAACATAGCTTAAGTAACCTGCCGGAAAGATATAAGTGGAGGCAGAGCCAGCAGTCAAACCCTTCACCTGGGCGTTGGTCTGGGAGGTCCCCCGCACTATAGCTTTGTAAGGACGGGGAGCCGTGAGAACAGCAGAACTAAGTTCAGGGGGCCCCCTTAGGTCAGTGTGCGTCAGACTGTCCCTTTTGCTGCTCCGGATATGATCTTAGATTAAAAGTATTCACATTTTAATCTATTAGTTTAAAATACATCATTACCTACAAGTTATTCTGTTACTTAGCGATAAATCTCTCTTTTTTTTAATTCATCTCCTTTTGATAACCTGAAGAGCCAGTTAAAATCTTAGAAGTTTTCTGTCATTGGTAGCAGAATCTGTAAGCTTATTTTTCCTTTCTTTTTTCGTCCCCTCCAGGGCTTTACTTTTAGTGGGATCTGTCGTGTGACCTGCCTCTACGGCCAGGTGCAGGTGTTTGGTTTTACCATCAGCCAGGGCCAGCCTGCCCAAAATGTCTTCTCCACCTACACCCACTCTCGTCTGACCATCAATGCTGTTCATTATTCAGTGCATGAGAAAAGCAAGAAGGAGATGAAGAGAGAAGCCCGAGTTCTGCTCAGACCTTATCTGAACCAAGGTAATGAAGAGAACTGAGTGACTTACTGAGGATGTATCATAATAAGGCAAAAACATTTTTTTTTTTGTCCACACCCTGCAGCATGTGGGGTCTTAGTTCCCTTGATAGAACCCATGTCCCCTACAGTGGAAGCTTGGAGTCTTAACCACTGGAGCACCAGGGAAGACCCAAGGCGAATAATTTTTAGTTGTTTACTGTGGCCTCAAACTTGCACTCTTTACTATATGTATTTAAACCCTCAAGGTCTGGAGAGTGAAGCTCTTTTTACCATTTCACAGATGAGGAAAGTCACCAAGGCCACACAGTGTTCAGGTAGCAAACCTGGATTGATTTCTCCATCCAGGTGTGTTTCTGTCATGCAGTATGGCCTCCTGAAAAAGGCTGTCATACATAATTCCTAGTCTCAAAAGGTGTGGACTTTAGCAGAGGAGAGGAAAGTCCCGCGGGGCATAGCGTTTGATGGAGTGCTGTTTCTAAGGCGGCTTATGTCTCTCTTTACAGATGACAGATATTGTTTGATGAGCAGTTTTTCTCCTCTGTGTTCCATCGTGTTGCTGGAACGTCTGAAAACCTCCACCGTGAACTTTATAATCAGCCATCCAGGTTTATCTTACATTTTCGTACAAGAGGTAGAACCAGTTTTCATTCAGAGTTTTGTTCATTACTTTCACCAAAACAGTCAGATGACTATGTAGGATGCCCCTAGTCTTATCTGTCTGTCATGTTGTGCTATAAGTCATACAGAATGTAACACATGTGTACAGTAAAAAAGTCAATAGAAGGATATATCAGAAAAATTGTCTCTTCTACGCCACTTAGCTTCATTCCCCAGATAAAGTCACCATTTTCTGTTATAGTTGATTAAATGCCTTTTGATATTTTAAAAATGGTTATCTTTATATTTTGATTCACCAACTTGAGACAGTATGAATTCTTTATAAATTCTGAGTAATTTCAGCGTACTTACACTTTCTCCCATCTCTTCCTTTCCTCATTTCCAAACTTTTGCTGTCCTTACTATTAATTTGCTGAAGTCAGATTGGTTCCTAAAATTGTCTCCCGTGAGCCAGTAAATTGAGCCAAATCTATAGGAACATCAGACTTCATGTGAGGTGTGAGGAGGAATCAGGGAGCAGCAGCAGGTTTTTTGGCCCGACTGTCTGAGTGCGCCGAGACATGGGGCTGTAGGAGGAGACTTAGGTCTGTAGCTGAAAGATGCCTCTTAGACATCCAATTGGAGATGCCTGCTGGGCAGTTGAATGTGTGAGTCAAATTCAGAGAAGAGGTTGTGTGCATGGGTGTGTGTTGAGTCGCTTCAGTTGTGTCTGAGTCTTTGTGGCCCTAGGGACTGCAGCCAGGCTTCTGTGTCCATGGGATTCTCCAGGCAGGAATACTGGAGGGGTTGCCATGCCCTCCTCCAAGGGATCTTCCTGACCCAGGGATCAAACCTGTGTCTCTTATGTCTCCTGCATTGGCAGGAGGGTTTTTTACTACTGAGCCACCCAGGAAGCCCAGAGAAGAGGTTTCAAATGTAAATTTGGGTGCTTTCAGTAGAATAGGGTTCCATCGCTTCTTGGCCTTTGGACTAAGATCAAGTGTAGTATCTATTCTTATCAGAATAGGGTTCCAAAGCCCATGAGATGGGATAATGACACTGAGAAGTTGATGCAGGTAGAAATGATAAGTTCAAGGTCTGAGCCTGAGGAGCAACAGAGAGACTGAGGAGTGGTAGTGCTCATGTTAAAGGAGAGCAGGTGAGTGTAATCAGGGAGCCTCTGAAGGAAGTGGGGGTGCCTGACGTTGCTGATGGTGAGATGAAGCCTGAGAAAGGAATTGCGTGCAGGCTCACCTTCTGGACAGGGTGGTTTTATGGCATTGCTGAGCAGACCAGCCTGATCGGAATGGAATCAAGGGCTGGGGAAGGAGGAGCTCAAGGGTTCAGTGGTTAGGGATTTTGCTTTTAGAGAGTTTAGCTATAAAGGAAAGAAAGAGATGAAACAGGTTGGAAGAGTAAGCCTGGTCGAGAGAGTTCTGGGTTTTGTTAAGATGGATGGAAAGAACCGCATGCTTGAACACAGCTTGTAGGAAAAAGCCACAGAAGAGCACGCTGATGGTGCTGTGGGGAGAGGATGGAGGGAGGGGTTCCAGTGTCTGTGTGGTCTGTTGGCCTTGGGAGCAGAGGCGCTTCCTTGAGAGTGGCTGGAGGAAATGCCCAGGACAGGGATGGAGGAGCGAAGCTCTCTTCTGATTGTTTCCTCTTACTCTGTGAAATGGTTCGGGGGATCACTGAGCGGAGGCATAGGGAGTAGGCAGGGGTTGGGGGTTTGACATGGAAGGAGAAGCTAAGAAATGCAGGCAGGATGATGCACGGGCTTCTGCGGTCACGTTAATTTAGTCAGTGCAGAATCTAGCAGCCTGGGAGGGCCACAGCGGTGGACATGGAGACCCCACCTGGCAGTGAGTGTTTCAGGTGCTGTGATCAAACTTGTTCCTTTTTCACTTACTTTCAGGTTTGTTTGTTTGTTTTCCTGCAACTACTCAAGCACCACTATTTAGATTCCTTATGATCTTTCGTGGATAACTTCCTCCTCCCCCCATGCCTATGTGTTAGTACCTTCTGGAATTGTATTTTCATATAAGGCAGAGAGTAACCTTTAGATTATCTCATTTTATAAGATGTTCTTATTTTGCCCTCAGTGATTGATAGTTGAGAATCAACTGAGAGGTGAGACGAAAGAAGGGATCAGAGTTATCTTTTTTCTCCTTTTTAATGTTTATTTATCTAGCCTCAACAGGTCTTAGTTGCACCTCTCAGGATGTTTAGTTATGGCATGCGAAGTCCCATTTGCGGCTTGTGGGATCTAGTTCCCTAACCAGGCATCAAACCCGGGCCCTCTGCATTAGGGGTGTGGAGTCTTAGCCAATGGGACCACCAAGGAAGTCCCCAAAGTTATCTTTTGTAGCTCACAACTATTTGAGGCTTATTAATTTCGAACCAAAGTAAAAGAAGCACATTATGTTATCATTTTCAGGTCCGGACTTTCCAGATTAACTCTGAGTATTTTGCCTTGAGATCTGTGGGTATTAGAAGAGAGAAAAAAAAAACTGGCTTGCGTTTAACGGAGAGCGCCTTTGCAGTTATGGAAGAGTTAGTGAGCATTTCTAGCGGTGAGTGATACAAACTGATGTAGTCTAGAGTTCGTCCGCCAGAGCCTCAGAGGATTACTGTTCATGATCAGAGTCCTAAAGACGACAGCTCGTGTCAGGGGTCAATGTTTGTTTCCCCTCCAGAAGAAGCAGACAGCTGCCCCGTCATTCTGGTCTGTGGCTGCCAGGACATTGGAAAGTCAACATTTAATAGATACCTCATTAACCAGCTGTTAAATAGGTAAGAGTGTTTTAATCCTGTTGTGACATATTGCCAGACTTTCAGCAGGAAGTAGGATTTTTGATTTGAGAAGCTAGACGGGATTGCATCTCAGCTCCTCCATAGAGATGACATACAAGTCTGTACAGAGCCGCTCAGCCGAGGAGGCCTCCTGGTTGTGCCATTTGGGGGTGCAGCTATGGCCCTCTCAGGTGTGCCCACCTTGCCGGTCGGGGAGCTCACGAGAGCCATCAGTTGATCTCAGAATCTGTTTTTGTCCAAACCCAGAGAGTCGGAGCAGGGATAAAGTCTGTGGTATTTAAAAAATAAAGTTTGAGGAAAGGCAGAGTTGTATCCATATAGCGAATAGACACTGTAGCCAGGCCTGCATCCTGTTTTCTCTTCACTGATATTTTCTCTATGCTGGTGTCATCTTCGGAGCATTCTGCCTGCAAGGCTGTGCGGGGTGGGGTATGCCTGTGTGTCACATAAAATCTTTATGTTCTGATTTACCTTGGACATGGTAAATAAAACGAGTTAAGATTTCTTTCTTTTAAATTTTCAGTGTATCCTGCGTTGATTATTTGGAATGTGATCTGGGGCAGACAGAATTTACTCCTCCGGGTTGCATTTCTTTGCTTAATATTACAGAACCAGTTCTAGGTATGTATTCTACATTTCTTAAATGTCTTGGTTTTACACAGTACAAAAGTAATGATACAAGAAAGTCAAAGAGTACAAAAGTATAAAATATAAAAAGATGAACACATCTCCCCATGAAACTTATGGTCTTCCCATAAGAATTCCTCTGGTCTCAAAAAAAACCCCCTAAAAACCCAATGATACCTTTCTAGAGTTCTATTTGAATAAATGGAACTACCATCCATTTTATTTTATGTAAATTAGAAACACTTTCCTCTAATACGAGCATCTTACATAATACTACACAATGATCTCAACCAAGAAATTGACATTGATATAATACAATAGTATTATATAGTTATATATATTATATATATAACTATATATATTATATAGTTAATAAACTAATCTATAGATTTTTTCAAAATCCATTAGTTACCCTACTAATACCCTTTTTATGTTTCAGAATCCAAATCAGAGTCCCATGCTGCTTTTTTTAATACAAAAATGTACATAACATGTTATTTATCATTTTGACTATTGATACATGTACAGTACCATGCCATCAAACACATTCGAAGCGCTGTGTAATCATTATCACTGTCTACCTCCAAAACATTTTCCTTGTCCTGGGCTGAAATGCTGTGTCCATTAAATAACAGTGCATCCCCTTCCAGCCTCTGAGGACCTCTGGTGTGCTGCCTGTCCCTCCCTGTGAATCTGCCTCTTCTGGGCACCTCATCCAAGTGAAATCATGCAGTACTTGTGCTCCAGTGTCAGGCTGTTTTCACTAAGTATAAGGGTTCAAGGTCTGTTCATATTGTTTGGTACTTCAGTCATGTCCTACTCTTTGCAACCCCATGGACTGCAGCACGCCTGGCTTCCCTGTCCTTCACCATCTCCCGGAACTTGCTCAGACTCATGTCCATAGAGTTGTAGCATATATCAAAATTAACTCCTTCTTGTGGTTGAAAATCATACCAATGTATGTATATCACATTTTGTCTATCTTTTTAACTGTGTTTTTATTTATTTATTTTTGATGGTGCTGGGTCTTCATTGCTACACATGGGCTTTCTCGAGTTGCAGCAAGTGGGGGCTACTCTTTGTTGTGGTGGGCAGGCTTCTTATTGTGGTGGCTTCCCTTGCTGCAGCACACGGGCTCTAGGGCGCCAGGGCTTAGTTGCTCCACGACATGTGGAATCACCACGGATCAAACTCTGTCCCCTGCATTGGCAGGCAGATTCCACCAGTGGACTACCAGGGAAGCCCCTGTATTGGTTCTGGTTTTCTGCCTGTTGTGACTAATGGTGCCGTGAATATTGGTTACAACTATCTTTTCAAGTCACCGCTTTCAATTCCTTTGGATATATATACACACATACATGCACACCCACGGGTGGTCATGTTTAACTTTTTGAGAAACTGCCAGACTGTTCTACAGCATCTGCACTGTTTTACGTTCCCATCAGTAGTTCACAAGGGTTCTGATTTCTCTACATCTTCAACAACACTTGTTATTTTGATCAGGGCCTTTCATGTGGATGGAAGTAATCTCTTTTTGGTCTTGGTTTGCATTTCCCTAATGACTAACGGTGTTAAGCCTCTTTCCATATGTTTATTGGCCATTTGTACGTCTGCTTTGGAGAAATGGCTGTTTTAGTCCTTTGCCCATTGTTGAATTGGGTTCTTTGTTTTTGTTGAGTTTTAGGAGTTCTGTATATATTCTGGATGTTAATTCTTTGCTAGATATGCAATTTGCAGATACTTTGTCATTTTATTTGTTTTTGACAATATCCTTAAATGCACAAAAGTTCTTAATTTTTATGTTTTTGCTGCCTATGCTTTTTGGATCATCCATGAAGTTGTTACTAAATCTAGTCTCATAAAGATTTTCCGTAATGTTTTCTTCTAGGAATTCTGCTAGTTTTACCTCTAGCACTTAGGTCTTTGATGATTTTGAGTTACATTTTGTGTTTGACACAAGAGAAGGGTCTCACTTCGTCCTTATGTACACGGATGTCCAGTTTTCACTATCTATTTGTTCTTTCCACAATGAATGGTCTTGACACCCATGTTGAAAATCATCTGACCACACATCCATACATCAGTGCGTGCTGAGTTGCTTCAGTCACGCCCGACTCTTTGCGACCCCATGGTCTGTAGCCCACCAGGCTTCTCTGTCCATGGGATTCTCCAGGCAACAATACTGGAGTGGGTTGCCATGCCCTCCTCCAGGGGATCTTCCCAACCCAGGGATGGACCCTACAGTTCTGTGTCTCCTGCATTGGCAGGTGGGTGCTTTACCACTAGCGCCACCTGGGAAGCACGTGCATGCAAGGATTTTTTTCTCGTGCTCTTTATTCCATTGGTTTACACATAGCCCCTAGGCCAGTACCACACTTTTAATTACCGTACCTTTGTAAGAAGTTCAAAATTGGGAAATGTGAGTCCTCCAGCTTTATTCTTTCTCAAGACTGGTCATTTTGAGACCCTTTGCAATTTCATATGAATATTAGAATAGGCTTTTTCATTTCTGGGGAAAGGGCTGTTAGAATTTTGATTGGGATTGTATTCAGTCTTATTTTTCACTTGGCTGGGTGGCAAGGCATGTGGGATCTTAGTTCCCCGACCTTGGATTGAACCCACACCCCTGCAGTGGAAGCAGAGTCTTCATCACTGGGCCACCAGGGAAGTCCCAAGGATTGCATTCAATCTGTAGATGACATAGTATTAACATTTTCCTATCCATGAACACAGGATGTCTTTCTGATTTTTTATGTCTTCTTTAATTTCTTTAAGCAATATTTTACCTCCTTGGTTAGATTCACTTCTAAGGACTTAATTCTTTAGTTATTGTAAATGCAATTGCTATTCTAATTCCCTTTTCAGATTGTTAATTGCTGGTATGTAGGAACATACTGATTTTTGTGGGATTTTGTTGTTTGTTTTTTCTTATTTAAAAAGTTTTTTTGAGTGTGTATGTGTTTTTTTTGTTTTTTTTTTTTAACAATTTTTTGTTGTTGTTTTTGGCCATGCAGTGCAGCTTGTGGGATCTTAGAGTCCCCAGTCAGGGATCAAACTCAGGCTCCCAGCAGTGGAAGCGCAGAGTCCTAACTGTTGGACCGCCAGGGAATTCCTCTCTTTTAGCTGATTTCATTGTTCCTCTTTTTACATTTTCTCTGTCCTATTTAATTTTTCCCCCCTTTTACCATATTTTTAAAAACAAGGACACTGATACATCATCATAAATACAACCACCAAAATCAGGATGGTGACATTGCTATAGTGTAGTTAACTCGGTTTTGTCCCTTTTGTCTCAGTCATCTGTGTAGGCCCAGTGCGTACTTAAAAATCTTTAGTCTTCTTTAATATGGAGACTGTTACCTGGCTTTTCTAATCTTCTATGACCTTGACAGTTTGAAGAGTACATTTATGGGTTTTCCCATATTTAGATCTAGAAGTGACGCTGTGTTCTCTGTGTCATATCAACACACTGTCAGTTTGTCCTGTTACCAGAGACTTAGCTTTGATCAGTTGCTTAAGATAGCGTTTTCTGATCTAACTAGGTGTGGTGTTTTCATTTTCTTCTGGATGTCATTGCTTCCAAAGTCCCTCGGTGGACAGTTAGTTCAGTTCAGTCGCTCAGTCGTGTCCGACTCTTTTCGACCCTATGAATCGCAGCACGCCAGGCCTCCCTGTCCAGCACCAACTCCCGGAGTTCACTCAGACTCATATCCATCGAGTCAGTGATGCCATCCAGCCATCTCATTCTCTGTCGTCCCCTTCTCCTCCTGCCCCCAATCCCTCCCAGCATCAGATTCTTTTCCAGTGAGTCAACTCTTTGCATGAGGTGGCCAAAGTACTGGAGTTTCAGCTTCAGCCTCATTCCTTCCAAAGAAATCCCAGGGCTGATCTCCTTCAGAATGGACTGGTTGGATCTCCTTGCAGTCCAAGGGACTCTCAAGAGTCTTCTCCAACACCACAGTTCAAAAGCATTAATTCTTCAGCTCTCAGCTTTCTTCACAGTCCAACTCTCACATCCATACATGACAGTTAGGGAATATACATATACTTAAACCCATGCATGTCATATATGTACATACATAATATGTGTGCATACTTGTACACATATATGTAAATACATATTTTTATGTCTTTGTATAGGTTTCTGTTTATTAAGAGCCATGAATTTGCACTGATCATTCTTTTCTTTTTCTTTTTTTGGCCAATCTCCATGGCTTTTGGGATCTTGTTCCCTGACCAGGGATCCAACCCAGTCCCCTGGACCAGCAAGGAATTGTGATCATTCAGATCCTAATCTCACACCCAGGGTGCCTCCTAGTTAACCTTCCCCCTTCCACATTTATCAGCCCCTTTTCCAGTGGTGCAAACCCTGGCTGCACTTATTCTCAATGTACTTACATATTTGTTCATTCCCTAGACCACGCAGGCCTCTCTCAGTTGTGGGCTGCCCCAGGTCTCCTGACTCCAAGCTTGAGGGGCGCCTCGCCAGCTCTTCCCTAGGTGGCCTTGCACCAGCCGCACTGACCGAGGCCCTTGTGACTATGTTGTGCCGTGGTCCTGGTCACCTGCCTGCCATGTGCGCTGGCCCTGGCCGCAGCCCTGACCAGAGGGGATGGGACAGACTGCTGTTGTGATGAGGGTGTGTCCTCTCAAGCTGGACTGCTTGAGTTCCAGTCCCACTGATCCCTACTAGCTGTGTGACCTTGCTCAAGGTCTGTAAAAATTGAGAAAGTAAATACTACCTGTGTCATAGGGGTTTATGAAAACTAGAGACTCTGTGTAGCACATGTAGGACATGGTAAGTACTGTATTCCAGCAAGTGATTACTGTTGTATTAATTATTGTGTGTACGCCCTGTGGGGGTGTTTTTTCTGTTCACAGATGTGTCCTAAGTATCTAGAACAATGCCCAGCATGCAGCAGGCGTCTGGTAGATGTTTGTTGAATGAATGGCCATATTAGGACATAGTTTGGATTAACCGTGTATAAATGCAGGCGTGTCTGTGTTTGAAGTTGAAAGCTTAGATTTCCAAAAGTGAGAGCACAGCTATTCCTAGTGGTCCGATGGGCTCAGATTTCCTGAGCAGCTTTGTCAGGAATCATGGCTAGACCATAACCCTTGCCACCTCTTAGGTTCTCATGGATTAATGACTCTCACCTTTATCTTCTTAGGACCACCTTTCACCCACCAGAGGACACCCCAGAAAATGGTCTATTATGGGAAAACTTCTTGTAAAAACAACTTTGAAAACTATATTGAGGTAATAAAGTATGTTTTCAGCTCCTACAAGCGAGAGTCCCCTCTTATCATCAACACCATGGGCTGGGTGGCAGGTAAGTCCATGGTGGCGCATCTGGCAGAAAGGGTTGGGTGATGGGAACGGGTGCGTGCGTGGCTTTTAGACGTTAGCGCTGAAGCCCGGTCCTTAGGAGGCTCCTCGTCTCAGCCTCTCATGGGCACACATCACCACCCAGGTGCACTGACTGGGCTCTGTCGTTTACTTCCTCGCAGACCAGGGTCTCTTGCTTCTCATTGACCTGATCCGCCTGCTGTCACCCAGCCACGTCGTCCAGTTTAGCTCGGACCGGAGTAAATACATGCCGGACCTCACCCCCGATTTCGTGGACGACATGGACGGCTTGTACACAAGACGCAGGTCCAGAGTCAGAAACAGAGGGTTCCACCTGCCCGAATTTGCTGAGAGTTTGGAGTTTGCTGATGAAGAAAAAGAGGGTCCAGTTATGTCTACGGGATACAAGCTGATGTTCGTGAAGTCAGAGTTTGTGACTGGGAAAACGTCCAGGAATAGGTAAGCAAACCACCATGGCTGGAGAATTCCATTTTCTTCAGTCTGACAAGGTCTTCTGTCCTCGATTCCTTCAAAGGGGTCAGTCCCTTAAAATCTTTCAGATCTCTGTCAGAGCTACCTGTTTACAGAGAAGAGTCAGGTCTGTTCCGAACGGTTCCTTTGCCAGTGGAAATGCCCAGAATTGGCCTCCAGATCTGCTTGCCCCTCTCGGAGCTTTGACCTGAAGGATCTCCAGTGGGTTTATGGAGAGGCAAGGTCTACGGTCCCGAGGCTGGAACGTGGGCTGTGTCAGGACAGGTGGGCCCTGTCTCGGAGCGGGAGGTGGGCCTCTCACCTTCTGACTTACTTTTCAGAGAATCACATAACAGAATCCTCCGTGAGCTGGCAGTGCTGGGTTACCTGAGCCAGTTGCAACCCCCAGTGCCGAAGCCACTGCGTGCCTTACACGGTCTGACCCCCTACCAGGTAACCTGAGCTCTCAGGGGGACTGTCCGGCTTCCTGTGTGCCCGTCTCACCTCTTTATACCCCTTCACTCGTGTCATCCTCAGCCTTGAGGTGTTGATGTGCCCACTGTGCCCATTTTACAGTCGGGAGCTGAAGGATCCGGTGGGAGTGGATCCACCTCCAGAGGGTCTGACCCTGGTTTCCATCCTGACCAGGAATGTTCTGCCTAATACCAGAGGTGGCCCTGGGACCACACCCTGCAGCCCAGCTCCACCCTTCTGCCGACTGGCCGTGTGCGACTCGGGCTGTGAGTGGTGGTGACGGGCCTCGTAGATGCTTGTGTGCCCAGAGAGCACGTGTAATGCGTTTCAGATGTTGTCACAGGTTGATTCTAGCTCTAAAGTATGTGCATCTTGGATTCCAATCTCTGAAGGACTGTTTTGGGAAGAAACCACCATAGTATTAGGGTCCCAGATGATGGAAGAATCAAATAGCGACAGGTATCATTTCTAAGTGCTCACCCTGTGCTGTGCTGTCCTCTACTCACCGAGGCCCTGTTATTACCCCCACTTTACAGATGATGGAACTGAGGCCAGGGGCAGACTCAGCTTGCCCACAGGACGTAGGAAAAGTCTGGGCTGGGACTGGCTGGCGCCCAGGTGGCCTGACTCTGGACCAGAGCCCTCACTCCACTGTATGGCCTGCGCAGTGCTGAGCACACAGTGGGCCAGGTGCTCTGCTGAGCCTGTGGGGAAGGTGCTGGTACACACCCCACTTACAGCTAGAAGACTGGGCAGGCAGGCAGGTGGAGATGCTGGGCAGAGGTCACACAGGCAGGGACGGTGACCAGGGAGTGTGGGGTAGGGGGGCAGCATCATGTTGCCCAAGCCCAGTGGAGAGATTGGCCCCAGGCTTCCAAGCCCCCTCCACTGAAGAACCCAAGGCAGTTTTTTTGGGTGATTTGCTCTTGTTTATACTCACTGGCAATGCTCTGTAACTGGACTTGAAACTTATCTGGCTATTTTAAAAGTGTGTAGTTACCCAGAGAACTACATGTTAAAGGTAGTCCTTTACTGTGTGCTCAGGAAGGTGGTCCATTTTCTTAATTCAGTAATTCCCTTAGGGGCTTCTCCTCACTCTGTGGGTGTTTACTTTCTTCCGCCCAGAGACCTGTTGCTGATGAGTTTTCAGTCTCCCTCCTACCTTCAGCTCATGCCCACATCCCTGAATTCGCATCTCATGTGTCTCTTTAGGCAGAGTTGCAGGCATTCAATTTAGATTTCTAGCAAGTGTTGTTGGTGTGCATGAGCTTTGTGTAATTTTCCTCAGTTCTCAGTCTAAAGCAGTGAAACACTAAACAATTTCCATTCCGTTTAGATATGTTTTGGTGGGCAGTTTGGCAGATAAAACTTCAGATGGCTGACTCGTCAGCTTGTAGAAACTACTGACATAAGCAGTCTTTAGAGTCAGATCACTGAAGGGGGTGCGTGTGTGTCCTCCAGGTCCCTTTCAATGCCGTCGCGCTCCGGATCATCCACGCTGATGTGGCCCCCACCCACATCCTGTACGCCGTGAATGCCAGCTGGGTCGGGCTCTGCAAGATCCTGGATGACGTCAGGGGATACGCCAGCGGGCCCATCCTGCTTGCCCAGAGTCCCATCTGCGATTGTGTGGGGTTTGGTGAGTCTGAGAGGAAAATCTGAGTGTAAACCTACTGAAATTGACCCACCTGAGCAGCTGTAGATTGGCGGGGCTTGACCTTGTTGCTGTCACTTGCCTGGAGTGGTCAGAGAGCTTGTCTGTCCTCTGTGAAGTGGGCCCTGGGAGGTAGGGGGCAGGAAGGAAGCGGTTCTTCTTTGCTTGCCCTGCCAGCTCCTCTAAATGCAGGAGTCCTCAAGGCCTGGCCAGGCCTCCCTCTCATCTGACGTGTTTTCTGTGGCTCTCAGTCCATTGTAGGCTGACCTCTGTACACGCTCTCCGGCACAGCATCAGAGCTCCAAGCCGGTGTTACCAGTCACTCTTCTGCTTAGTTGTCTCCCTGGCATCTAAGACTTCACTCCAACACTGAGGTCCTGATAGATCCATCAGCCGTTCCCTGACATTCCGCCCGCAACTCCTCCTCCTACCCTGCACTGGCCATGAATGATCCTTGAAAGATTCACTCTGTGTTTGGGTCAGGCCCCCTGGGTCCTGCTTGGCACCCCTTCGTTTCGTTTATCACAGTCCACACACCAGCCTGATGCCTTCTTGTTTCAGAGTGTCAGACTCCTCAATCTCATCTGTTCTCAGCATGCTCAGGGGCTCGGTAGTTGTGGGGCACAGGTTTAATTGCTCCGCGGCACATGGCATCCTCCTGGACCAGGGATGGAACCCATGTCCCCTGCATTGGCAGATGGATTCCTCTCCACTGTAGCACCAAGGACGTTAGAAAACTCATAAGCCGTTCTGCAGTTCTGAGTGGTGGGGAGGATGATCTTGTGTGTTGTGTGTCTTCAAGGGATTTGCAGGGGGATCGACATGGAGAAGAAGCTTTACCACATCCTCACTCCCGTGCCCCCAGAGGAGCTGAGACACGTGAACTGTCTGCTGGTTGGGGCTGTGAACATCCCACAGTGTGTTCTCAAGAGCCAGGTGTGTGCAGCCCTGGAGCTCGCTGGCCTCCAGGTCGCATGGCAAGTGCGGACCTGAAGTTGGGCCGGGAGTCACAGAGCAGGTTCTTGTTTGGGAAGCTTACACTCCTTTGTAGAGATGGACAAGGCCGGGTGACATGTCCGCATGGCCTGAAGGTCTGGAGTGTGAGTCCCCATCACCTTGGGCAGGAGCCCTGGGTGGAGCCGTCATCTCAGGCATGGGTGTGGGAGAAAAAGGGCAGAGGTGGTGACCCCAGGGTGACCCTTCCTGAAGACAGTCTTCAGAGGCTCCTGTGGGAAGGTCACGGAAGGTCACGGTGGCCAAGGGCATCCGTGTGGCCCCAAACCAACCCCAAACCAAACAGCAGGACCTGTAGGCAGCTGAGGAGGCAGCTGAGGAGGCAACCGGTATCCCCCTTGTCACCTGCTGATTCAAGAGAGAGCCCCATCTCTTGCTGTTGGACATGTTTGGGGGGTTGAAATGTAAGTGGGCCCTTCCAAGGAAGGGGAGCTGAGGATCTTAGGAGCGATCTAATACTCTCTTCCATCTTGGCCAGATTCTAAGTGTTCCCACATGTTTTCTCTGTGTTTCCATTTCAGGGTGGGCTCGAAGGGACCATACCTTATGTCACAACAGATTATAATTTTAAGCTTCCTGGAGCATCAGAGAAAATTGGAGCAAGAGAAAGTGGGGCAACGTATAAAGAGAAAGGACATCCCAAACCTAAGTTCTATCGAAAAACATACTGATGTTCTTAATACAGGAAGGACCTTCCTCCCAGAAAGCTTGACCATCTCCAGCCTGGCATCACTGGACGATGGGGTCTGTGACCGTGAACAGAACAGCATGCTTACGTAGCAAACAGTGCAGTTTCCTGCGTAGCTCATGGATGCATTTAGCGTACGTACACTCTTCAATTGACATGACAGAGGTTTTCCCTAGTCTTCTGTTTGGTTTTCTAAAGGAATCAAGAAGCAGGGACGAGTTCGTGCACCATTGAAACAGAACGTGGTCGATTCCTCATGAAGTTTTTCAAGGACCTGGTTGCTGGTATCTGGATAAAAATAGAGAAACCAGACCACAGAAATGTCTCAAAGGGGAAAGCAGGACATCTGGTGGGATGGAGAGCATAGAAAGGTACAGAGTTACCCTGTGGTCCTCTCTTGGGGGGTGCTCCCAGCCCTGCTCACTGGATGCTCCCTGGCCTCTGCCATACACATGGGTTGAGGATTATGCTTATATTTGGTGTTAAATTTATTCAAGGTTTCATAGATAAAAGTTTGCCTCAAGAACCCTTCATCTTTTAAAAATCTGATGCTGAAAAATTTTACCCTGAAAAAATACTCTCAAACCCAGGAAGCTTGTCCTGGAGCCTCTTTAAAACTCAGTTTGTCCTGATTGACTTCTCATCTGAGATGGAAACGCACAGTGAGCAGGGCCGGAAACCAGGCTGTTTGGACCAAGGCCCAGCGGAGCGGCTCCTGCTGTTGGTCTCCGTGGCTGGACACAAATGCCAGTGGTGGTGCTGGACCCAGGGGCTTCGGAGGAAATGGTGGCCCTTCATCTTCTCTCCGGAGTCAGCCTTCTTTAACCTCCAGGGTTGGAAATGGTTTGGTAAACAGGCGGGCCGGTTCACATCACATCGTGTCTGCGTTTAGGACCCTGAGATGCCTGCAGAAGCAGCATTTCGTCCTGGTGCTCTGCATTCCGGCTTCCGAGCAGGACGCCTCGAAGGACCACTGTTAGGATGAGGGTTGTTACGGCTTACGTCCATTTGAGGCGTTGATCATCATTGTCCTCAGTGTTCTGGGGGCCGATCCCTCATGTCATAGAGCTCTTGTCACCCTCCAGGATCGGCTTTGATATTCAGAGACCATTTAAAGTCTAGTTTCTTAGTTGCATCTTATTTATATCTAAGTTTAACTTGTACATACATGTTCTGTCTTGGCCTTGCAGTGACTTTTGCAGTCAGTCCACCATCAACTTTTTTTGCCTTCTTCACAAGTTCCTGTATCATTACAGTGATGCTTAAGGTCTTTAGCAGTAAGTCTTGGGAAGAATGAAAGTGGTGATCTGTCATTTGCATTTTCATTGAATCCTGACTCATTAAGTCCTGGTAGGCTGTTTCCTTCGGGCCTTTAAGGTTGCCCCCCCCAGTCCCCATTGGTAAGGAAAACAGCGTTGCCACTAGAGGGAGCTGTCAGCCATTGGTCAGCTGGCCATGCTGGACTGGAGATGGCAGAGGAGCCCCTGGAGACCTTTCTCAGCGTCTAGAGATGCTGGAGACGGCCCTGTGGTCAGCACCTGGGTGTGCCGTTCAGATGGGCAGCGGTGCACACACCCTGGGTGTTGGCCCGTTGGATAATCAGTGTTGATGGTGCAGGCTTCTGTCACTTCCACAGCATGTGTTGCTTCAGGATGGCCAGTGAGGGCTCTGTGTTGGAGATACGCTTGGCAAATACTCCTGGGACCTCCCTAGTGGTCCATTGGTTAGAGCTCTGCGCTTCCATGGCAGGGGGCAAGGGTTCAATCCCTGGTCGAGGAACTAAGATCCTGCATGCCGAGTGGGATGTGAAAAACCAAACAACTCTTAGTCATTTCTGTGTGATTGTCAAAGCGGTACATAACTTATTTTAAGAAAATCAAATTAATATCTGACTTAGAACATGGAAGCCCTCAATCACTGATTTTGTGGTTTGTTAAAATCAGTTCTTCAGACCTGTTTTTAGGACAGGTAAACATGAAAAATGGAAAAAAATCCTCCAATCTTAGGGTTGATTTAATTTTGTGAAGAAAGGTAGTTCTGTTGTTCCCATCGGTCCCCAGGTAGGTCTTGGGGACAGGAACTAGTTTGTCCTTGGAGACCCCAGTGTAGAACTGAAGTTTGAGAAAGGGGAGAGGAGTAGGTGAGCTGGCCTTGGGATTATGACTTTTGAGAAAACAAACTCTTGAGACTGGCCACCTGGAGAGGATACGGGGGTGGAGAGGACGTGGTGAGGCCCCAGCTGAGCCAAGGGGCCCCCCTTGCCGATATCAGGACCCCTGTGATGGGCAGGTCCCCACCCTCGCGGATACTCAGGTCTCTGCCTGGAAGATGGCATGAAGAGGACCAAGTGACACGGGATGGTGATTTTTAGATTGTCTGCTCATTCTTTCCCTTAGATTTGGGTGAGGCCATGTGGCTGTTATCATGGCAGGCTGTGATGTTGAAGCTCCAAGTCCATGTCCTGACTGGGCCACCAGCTGGCAGTGTAGCTTTGAGGGGTGTTTCACTTGAGCCTGTGACCTTCTTTAAGATGGGTGGGTGGCGCTTCTCTCGGGTCCCTGCATGAGGAAGGCGTGAAACGCATCCACAGCAGGCCTAGCTGTAACTCCTGGCCTGTGGCCTGTCTCTGGCTGGGTTGTAAATCCTAGCAGACAGGAGGAAGACTGTGTTCCTCAGAGTCACCTTGGGTCGGAGCGGAAACTCAGTGTTCACATCTGAAAACATCTTGCCACGGCCCCCAGGCAGTGGCACCGTTCTTCCTGCTGTGGGTCCTGCTCAGGCTCCCACCCGTCGTCACCTGCCCCTGGGAGTTTTTCATAAGCCCCACTATTGCTCATCTGTGTAGGAAACGATCCTGAAGTCCACCGCCATGTTATCACTGTTGACGCCGTGACCTGTCTCACCCAGTATTTTTCTAAACTGCACATGTGCGTTTGTGTGTTTTACAAACCTGTTTGTCCAATTGTATGTATGGTTTCTATCCAGCTTTTTTCACTTACATGTGAACTTCTGTATCAATAAATATTTTTGAGAATGTAAATTTGTGTCATTTTGTTCCATATATAGATAGACCATTTTATTCCAGGAAATGGTTTGAATGCTTAGAAGAAATGGCAGAAACATTGGAAGGGGGTAGTGAAACCGGTGTCATGGCAGGGAAGAGGGGAGGGCCCTGCAAGCGCCCGCACCTTTTTCCTGTTTCACTAGCAAGTGGAGTAAGCTCCAAGGGGAGTTAGCTTCATTTCTCTTTTTGGGCTCCAAGTGTTAGCCACTCAGTCATGCCTCTGCCATTCCTTTCTCCAGGGGATCCCAACCCAGGATCAAACCCGATCTCCCGCATTGCAGGCAAATTCTTTACCATCTGAACCACCAGGCTCAAGGATGTATGTTATGTCTCTCCTGGACTATCTTTGAGACTCTATTAGTAGGAAAAAGAATTTTGTTCCCAGAAGAGTACAAATAGAAAGGAAGCCAGCCAGCAGGCCGGGGGTCTGTGCCTGTAACTGCCTCTTCCTGAGCGAGCGCTTGGCCCCTCTGCCCTCGGCCCCAGGGTGGGACCTGGCAGAGGCAACGAGACTTGGCTGCCAGGCTGAGCCTGAACAGTGGCTAAGATAAATATGGGGCCCATCTGTGCAGTAGAGGAGCCACGTGATGCAGGGCCTCCAGAAAGGTTTGGCCGAGTGAAAGAGTTCCAAGGCTTTGCCAGGAAAAGAAGAGGACAGAGGGTGGGCTGCGGGGTGAGGGAGCAGTCTGAAAGGAGCCACACTTGGAGTTGAGGGGCAGCGGGTCCAATCTGGAGATCCCGGGAGCTGAGTAAGCAGTCTTGGGAATCAGCTAACAGAGTCGAGCTGGGCAGACAATGTGTTGGGCTGGGAAGCCAAGGGTTGCCATGGCGACTGGTCCCGATGCTGCTGTGGCGCTCAGCAGACTGTGCCTGGGATATTTCTAATGCTTCAGAGCTGGTCTCCGGGCTGTGAATGTCAGCCCGGCAGGGACAAGCCACGAACTTTCAGGCCTTCCTCCCCGCTGAGGAGTCCAGCTGGGAAGGGTCTTCGTGGTGCTGCTTTCCTGAAAAGAAGGGAAGGCCCCTGCCGAGGGAGCCAGCAGTGTGAGAAGTGCGTTCCAGGGAGCACATGGGTACTTGGGGATGGAAAATCCAAGGAGAGGAAACCGGCAGCAAGAAAACACGGTGCAAACCCCAGCCACTGAGTCCATACGTTAAAACATACAGCGCCCAGGGGGCCTGAGTTGGAGGAGAGGCAGATTGGCAGGGCCGAGAGTTCAGTGGTTTTCTGTGCAGACGACTCAGCTGGAGAAATCAAGATCGGGGCTGAGTTGAGGAGAAGCCCTCCAGGGTTGGGACTGCAGCCGGGCAGAGAGGGACGGAGACTGCGGGTCTAGCACGTGGCTCAAGGGCCAGGCAAGGTGCCACCACCTGAGGTCAAACATGAATTCTGTCCTGACAAAACACGGGTCTCCACCGCACAGCTGGCTCAGCCTCCATTCAGGAACCGGTGAGTATATTTTCTTCCTCTGGTTCAGAAAAGAGGGTTGAAGAGGAGGGAGAAAAGGGGATTTGGTGGGTCTTGGAGGGGCTTGGTTATGACCCCTCACTTGCAGAATTCGCCTGGGCCATTTGAGAACATTTCCTGCAGGGGGGGCGCACATTCCGTCCTAAGGGGTGATTTAATGAACTGAGAGCCTGGAATGCAGGGTTGGCCATCAGCTCTGACTTAGGTGCAGGGAAAGGAGGCTTTCGGTTTCAGCCATCCGACCCCTGAAAGAAGAAAGAACAGGGTCCCATATGAAGAGCTGCTCCACTGGCGGCTGCTGAGGATGGGGCTGGGAGGGCCTGCGGTGGGGGAGGCTGTCCAGCTTCCTCTTCTGGGATTTAGAAGGTAGGTGAGAAAGCAGCCCCCAGACTTGCAAACCAGTTTTGTGCATTAAAGCTGGGTCCCCACTGGCAGGATGGCCAGGAGCAGGCTCCCAACTGTAGCTTTGTAGGGCCACGACATTCCTCTGAAACCATAGATATTTGTAGGTTCACTTCTGATGCACGCCGTGACGCATTTTGGCAATGGGGGATCAGGAAAGGTGTGTGTGGACTCAAATAGGCTTCCAGCACTCCACCGTCAGAACCCTGGCCTGGGAAACACCCTGTTCCTGGCCAAAGAGAAAATGGCTTGAAGGTGTGTTAGCTGCTGACCTCTCAGCACTCACAGAAGAGCCCTCATTCCGACCTTTGTCGGCCCACCACCCCCTCCCCCACCCCCGTGGCTGGACCAAGACAGATTTAGGAAGCAGACAGTGAATCACACAGGACTCTGAGCACTCACTCGGCCTCCCTGCAAGGCCATCCCCTCCCCGGGAAGGGTCTGCACTGCTGATGTAGTCTTCCTCTAGCTCATACCCCCATGCAAAACTTACCTACCATGCTGGGGTCTCTGCTGGGCGTGGCCAGAGAGTTAAATGGACAGGTGCCTCTCACGCTAATATATGAGCCTCCAGTGACCCATGTCCAGTTCACTCAAGGTCCATCACGGCTCACTCACTGCGGGGGAGATTGTTTCCAGGCTTGTGTGAGATGTGGGCTACAGCCCCAAATCATGGCTGCCACATGGACATCAGAGAATAGCCCACCCCTGCTGCTTCAGTTTGTTTGTGTCTTTTAAATTAATTAATCATTTTTTTGGCCACACCATGAGGTTAGTGGGATCTTAGTTTCCTGATCGAACCAGGGGTTGAACCAGATCCCCAACAGTGGAAGCTTGGAGTCATAACCACTGGACCTCCAGGCAAGTCCCTGATTATGTCTTTAAGCCCTTTACTGATTTGTTTTTGATATGGAAGGACAAGTGGTGTAAATTCCCTGGCAGTCCAGTGACTAAGATTCTTCACTTTCACTGCCGGGGGTGTGGGTTTGACCCCTGGTTGGGGAAGTAAGATCCTGCTAGGCCATGTGGTGTGGCCAAAGAAGGGGGAAAAGAACACAGGACCGCTAGTTATGCTTTTGCCATGTTTCCAAGTTTTAAACAAGCTTTGGCAGAATATTTACTGAGGTCATATTAATTGTCGGGCATTGTGCCAGGGGCTGGGCTGGTGGTGATGAGCAAGATAAATGCCCGTCCTTTTAGAATCCTACCACTGTGTGCCAAGGACAGGAAAACAGGAAATTGAAAAGCAGTTTGATGTGTATTAAACAGAGCGATGCGACTGTAGGGTAATGGGTTCATACATAAGAGAGGTTCCTCTTATAACACCCATCTGGGGGATTCTTTTTAAGGAATCACATCACCAAAAGGATACAGTGATGTCAGTTAGGTAAAGACTATGGGTAGAAAGGTTTGATTTCAGGAAGAGAGAAAAGCAAGAGCTAGAAATGGCATTTTGTGCAGCATGATTGGGACACACTTTGGAAAGACTGAGAGGTGGGTGGGTTCTTGTGGGCGCTGTGGGAAGGGGGGAGTATAAAGAAATTGTGCTTGATCCAGAGAGAGGATGGCCGAGCATCTTACAGAATTCAGATTTCATCCTTGGGGCAATGAGCATTTAAGCATTTTTATAATAGAGTAGGTAGCATTTTCTGACTTGCATTTTAGAAAATCCTTTTTGATAGCAGTTTGGAGAGTGGATTTGGAGGAGTATGAGGAGGAGAATATGACAAAGAATCAGGAAACTTCATGGTGGCTCAGATGGTAAAGAATCTGCCTGCACTGCAGGAGACCCAGGTTCGATCCCTAGGTCGGGAAGATCCCCTGGAGAAGGAAATGGTTACCCACTCCAGTAGTCTTGCCTGGAGAATTCCATGGACAGAGGAGCCTGGCAGGCTATACAGTCCACGAGGTCATGAAGGGTTGGACACAACTGAGCAACTAACACTTTTGCCATAATGCAAGTGAAAGGTGGTCATTTAAACCGTTTAAGTTAGCATATAAATTTAAAAAGCATATACATGCACGTATGCACATGCGTATGTATGTGTGTAACTTTGTTCTGCTGGCATGTGTGTTAGTCTCTCAGTCGTGTCCATTTCTCTGCAACTCCACGGGGTGTAGCCCACCAGGCTCCTCTGTCCATGGACTTCTCCAGGCGAGAATACTGGAGTGGGTTGCCATTCCCTTCTCCAGGGGATCTTCCTGACTCAGGGATTGAACCCAGCTCTCCTGCACTGCAGGCAGACTCTTTACCATCTGAGCCACCAGATGGTAAAGGGAGTATAACAGGGAAACCCTGTTCTGCTTATACAAGTAATATATTTTCATTATAAAATTCTCAAACAGCACATAAATAATGAAGCTATAAGTTCTGATTTTCTGTTATTTCCAATTGTATTTCAGATTTTTTCTCTGAATATATACACAGCGCACATACCTAAATATGCACATATATGTAAAAGTGTTGACATGAAATTGAGGGAAATATGCAGTTGCTTTTTCCAATTAATACTGTATTTTGGACATTAAAAACTGTAGTATATAAAAGTCCACCTTGTTCTTTTTAACAGCTTCATGATATTGATATGTATTGATATACTTAATTTTTAAACTGACCCTCTGTGAGTGGACATTTGGAGTTATTTCCAGTTTTTCACTCCTGTAAGTGGTGATGTAGTGAGCATCCTTATACCTGTGGACTTGTGAAAAGAGTATCTATAGAATACATTTCTGGATGTGGAATTACTGGGTGGAAGAGGATTAGCATTTTACATTTTTGAAAAATAGTTTCATTTATTGGCCGTGCTGGACATTTTGCTTTTTAATGGCTAGCTCCAGGTTGTCAGGGGCTACAGAAAGCCATTTGTCCCCCAGGAGCAGAGTATTTCAGCTTTTCGTGTGCTTTCTATGTCTGGTCATCATCTGTCCGGAGCCTATCCCTGGCACATGAGTGTGGGTGGCTGGATGGGGTCCCCTTACACGGCCTCAGGCACTTCTCTTCTTTGTCCACTCCCATTACTGAAATGCTGTGGTTCTTGGCTGAGGGACAAGGACAGCTGCAGGCTCTGACATCATGCCTCTGAAACTTCCACAGGTGGGGGGCATCAAGGGCACTCCACGATCCTCCTGTGGTTTAGCCACTAAGTTGAGTTCGTGAACCTCATGGACTGCAGCATACCAGGCTTCCCTGTCCTTCACTATCTCCCGGAGTTTGTTCAAACTCATGTCCATTGAGTCAGTGATGCCATCCAACCATCTCCTCTTCTGTCACCACCTTTTCCTCCTGCCTTCAATCTTTCCCAGCATCAAGGTCTTTTCCAATGAGTCGGCTCTTGGCATCAGGCTGCCAAAGTATTGGAGGTTCAGCTTCAGCATCAGTCCTTCCAATGAATATACAGGGTTGATTTCCTTTAGGATGGACTGGTTTGACCTCCTTGCTGTCCAAGTGACTCAAAGTCTTCTCCAGTACCACAGTTTGAAAGCATCAGTTCTTTGGCATTCAGCCTTCTTTATGGTCTAATTCTCACATCCATTCATGACCACTGGAAAAACCAAAGCTTTGACTATCTGGATCTTTGTTGGCAAAGTGATATCTCTGCTTTTTAATACACTGCCTAGGTTTGTCATAGCTTTTCTTTCAAGGAGAAAGTGTCTTTTAATTTCATGGCTGCAGTCACAATCCACAGTGATTTTGGATCCGCAGAAAATAAAACCTGCCTCTGTTTTCACTTTGGGTGACCAACATATCCTGATTTTAAAACTAGAAGCCCCGGGACCTCCGTGCCTGGCGGTCCAGTGGCTAACGTTCTGTGCTCCCAATATAAGGGGCCCAGGTTCCATCCCTGGTCAGAGAACTAGATCCCACATGCTGCAACTAAGACCCAGCACAGCCAAATAAATAAATAAAAATTACTAAAAAAGAAAACCCCTGAAAGTCTTATGTCCTGGGACTCCTCTTAGTCTGGGCAAGGTGAAGTAGACCTTGGTCACCTTAACTTCAGCATATTATATGTCCTTTCCCCAGGGCCCTTGCACTTGCTCCTTCACATCTAGCTCCTTTACAGCTAGTCTGCACAACTAGCTGCTTCACATCACTCCAGTCTCTGTTCCAACTCACCTTCCTCAGAGAGGAGTATCTTCAATAGTGTGCATATGCACTCACACACACAGATGCACTTGCACACTCATGGTCACTCTCTGTCCATTAACAGATATTTTTCTTGCACTACAAATGAACAGGACCGAGGCAGCCCCTCTCCAGGCCCAATAGGAGGCTCTTCGAGCACCAGCATTCACTGTAAGCTATTACAGCCAGCAGTTGCCCTGCCCAGAAACTGTGTCTTGTAGGCTGGGCCTGCATCCTTGCCTTGGAGGGAAGGAGAGATCTCTGGCCTCCATGGACCAAGAAGGAAATAAAGCCCATCCCAGGCAACCTGGGTCTCTGCAGGGATGTCCAAGGGGATGGCAACAATACTTTCCAACCATTGGGATCAGCGTTCCAACAATGGGATAGATATTTTGAAATCCCAGCTGTCCTGGAAGTCTGGCCAGTCTTTTCTGTGGTTGGGAGCCTGGCTCAAACGCCTTTGTTCCTTGGACAGACTTGGCCCTCCAGAGGGCCCAGCCTTTCAGACTGTCTGGCCAGGTTTGAAAGCCTGCAGTGGCCAGCAGCTGGCAGCAAGAGTGGAATGTGGCCACCCTGCCATAGCCACAGACAGCCCTGGGGATACAGGCAGGCCTCCATTTCCTCCTTTCCCCTCCGCCCGCTCCCAGCTGGGAAAACCCTGGCGCACCAGCTGACAGGGCCTGGGTCTAGCTGGGGTCTCTACTCCTCCCACGAGGTGGCCAGGTCTGACCTCAGGCTGGGTGTTCAGGCCTGTGGGCTGCCCACTGCACAGGGATCCTCCTGGCCACCTTCACTGGACGAAGTTTTGAGGTATTCGGAAGTTGACCCTGTGAGCAATGGTTGGTTATGAACTCATTCAGTCAGTGAGCAATCCCTGGCACCTGCTCTTTTCCAGGCTGGCCTCAGTCCTGTGTTCAGGGGAGGTGGCTCAAACAGAAAAGAATCCGCCTGCAGTGCAGGAGACCCACGTTCAATCCCTGGGTTGGGAAGATCCCTTGGAGAAGGGAATGGCAATCCACTCCAGTATTCTTGCCTGGAGAAGTCCATGGACAGAGGAGCCTGGTGGGCTACAGCCCATGGGGTCACAAAGAGTCAGACATGACTAAGGGACTCACACACACACACACAGCTGCTTCAAGGGGCTCTCAGTGCAGAAGGATCCAGCCTGTACCTTTCTGTATGGTCACCTGCAGTAGAGGTTGGATCAGAGTTGCCTGGCTGAGGTTGGGGGATGGCTCCACCAGAGAGAAGTGGGTGGGGACAGGTCCAGCAAGGTGTGAGTGGCCATGCCAGGGAGGGTGACCTTGTCCCACAGATGATAGGCAGTGAATTTTTAATCAAAACAGGGACATTTTCAGATTTGCTTTGTATTCTTGCTGTGATTTTTGGTCATTGTCCACCGACTGTGGAGGATGCTCTTCTGGACTAAGTCATTTTAATCCCCACAGCTGCCCTGTGAGTATCTTCACTGGATAGATGAGGGAACGGAAGCCCAGAGAGGCTAAGTAAGTTGCCCAAGGTCACACAGCCAGCAGGAGCTGGGATCTCAGCCAGGTGCCAGGCTGCATTCTGGAGGCCAACTTGGAGGGGCAAGAATGAGACAGGGGGCCTAGACACAGTGGTGATGGCCTGAGTGGGGGCCAGGGCATTCTAGAGGCAGAGCTGAGAATGATGTGGGCAGCTGGTCCATGGCCAGCTAGCCTGAGGGTGTGCTTGTCCCCAGGCTGTGGTGAGCAGACGGGTGGATGAGGACAGTCAGGCCAGATGCTGGACAGTGGCTAGACCTCCCACTCCTTCCCTCTGGAGAGTTGCCTGGGTCTGAGGGGCCTGTTGTCTGGCTGTCACCCTCCCTCACACACTCAAGAGAGCCCAGGAAGGGACCCATTTTCTTGGAGGGCTGTGATCAGTGGGTCCCAGAGTCCCAAAGCACGGTGCATCTGGGGAGAGGAAGGACCCTGGAAAGGGGCCCCAGAGTCCCCGTGTCTCAGTCCAGGGTGCTGGCAGCGATGGGTGGGGACGGCATGAATTGACTGCACCCTGGTAGCACGTGGAGCTTGACTATTCTGACCCTGAAGGGAGCAGTGACACAGGGTAGAGGTGGTGGCAAGGAGACTCTAGTAGCAGCCCCCGCACTTCCCGGCTGACCCGGGCAGGTCTCTAGGCCCCCTTGAGCCTCCCTTCCGGCTCTGGATGATGGGGAGATAGTAACGCAAAGACAGCATTGCTAAGCGGCTTAAAGGAGATCCATCTCCAGGGCTCTGGGTCCAGGGCTTGGCGCACAGAGGGGTTTGGCTGGTGTCAGTGTCCCTGCTGTCTGCCCAGCTGCTGGCTGGAGAACAAGGACTGAGCCAAGGTCCCTGACCGAGTGGGAGCCTCTGCGTCTGGGGGTTTGTGTCAGAGTGCCTGGGAGAAAGATGCACCGGCTACCAGCCGGGGCCACAGGGCCCTCTTCCCTGCCTGGCCCAGGGCTTCCTGCTGACTCTCCCCCAGCAGTGCTGACCATCCACGCACTGAGTGCTGGGACAGCCCGTCTATGGGGTATGCTGCCGGGGGGGCTGGCCTGGTGCCCATTCCCACGGTGCCCAGCCTGGGAATGGAGCAGAAGCCCACCACAGGGTCCTTCCTGCCTCAGTCCCCTCTGCAAACCCCGTCCTGGGACCCAGCATGCCCTGACGGCTCACAAGTCTCTGTCCCAGCCCCTGGGGCCCCCGAGAGTTTGAGAAAGGGCTGTGTGGGCCCAGCAGGAGTAGGGACCCACACTGGGCCAGACTCCTCCTGGTATGGTGTGCGCAGCCTGCTCTGCTGGGGGTGGGACACAGTAGTCTTACCCTGTGAAGAGGTGTCTGGGGAGACAGCCCTGGGCCGGCCTGGCGGGGGCTGAAGGGTCAGGCTGGGCCTCAGCCAAGTGCCCCGGGGCCCGGCACCTTCCAAACTGAGGGACTCACAGGTGGCTGAGGCTTCAGGCCCATGTATCCAGGCTTCAGATTGGTTTACTGTTTGTCTGTGCCACCCATGCCAACCCCCTATTGTTCATCCCTCCAGCAGGTGCATGCCTGCTGCCTGGGGGGATGGTCTCCATGCACTCCCGGCCCCATGAGGAGCCACCCACCCGGCCGCTCTGGCCCTGGAGGGTCCTTGGCAGGGGCCTCTGGTAGATGGGAGCAGACCCTTCTCTTCACCTGGAGCTGAAGGTCTGCTGTGTTACGTGGGGGGAGGGGACACACCTCTTCTCAGGCTGGGGAGAGTGGGGTGGGGGTGCTGGGGGTGACTAGTGCCAGCCCCGTGCTGTGTTATATAACAGGCCTCTGGCTGGCCGGCCAGACATAATTCCTAACAGGCTCTGCAGTCCGACCTGGGAGCACTTAAGCACAGCACAGTCCGTGAGGCCACTTCTCACGCAAGCCGCACAGCTGGCACTGGGCACCATCCGGCAATGTCAGCTCTGTTAGCGGCCAACCCCACCCCACCCCCTCAACTACTGCTCCCAGACTGCGCTGGGGGTCCAGACAGGCCTCGCCACACACCGGAAGGTGGAAGAAAGATGTGGTCACTTGCTCCTGGGGGGCTCAAGGGACGGCAGAGGGTCAGGGAGGACCTTGCCTGGTGAGGGGAGGGGCAGGGCCTCATGGCAGGATGCAGGGACCACCCCCCAGGTCTTCATCCCCAGGGGGCGAGCTCTTGTTCTCTGCTTGGCCCCACGTGATCGGGATCTTTTAGAGACAATAGTGTGTGGGAGTGGCTTGTCACCTCACTCCTTTTCACAGATGTGGAAACTGAGGCTTAAGCAAATGTCATGCCTGGGGCTTCCCAGCCAGTGAGGCAGAGGCAGGACCCCTGGACCTGTCCACTCCTCAGGGAGTTGCCCTCAGCTATCCTGGTGGGATGGGGCCAGCCAGGGCTGAAGAGGAAGGGGCATTTAGAGGACCCAGGGACCCCCTGCTCTGTGAATTCAGGAAGGGAAGGTGCCCACCCCCGACCAAGGTCTCTGTTGACTGTGGCTGGCTGGGAGGTGGCGGGGGTGGGGGTTGACGGCCAGCTTGAGCCACCTGCTCCTCTTCCTCTTTCAGCCCCTTACTCAGCGGGCCTCCCAGGCCCCCTGCTCAGGCCCTCACGTGGCACTTCCGCTCTCAAGGAAACAGCTGCGGTTTGCCAGGGCCTTGACCCCCCTCCCCATGTCCAAGGCCATTGCCAGGAACTGGGTGAAGCAGCCTCGGGTTTCCAACTCCCCACCCTCTGCCTGTCACAGCCCTGGTCCCTGGCTGGTGAGAGCTCTTTGCAATAGGGAGAAATCTCTGGGGTCTCCCTGCTTGGGACCAAGACTCCTCACTCCAAGGGGCAAGCCAAGTAGAGGGTATGAGCCATTTGTCCAGAGATCATGAGCTTCCAGGAAGAGCTAGGCAGAGAGGAGGACCTGGGACTGTGGGATGGTGGGCTTCCAGCTCAGGGCCATCTTGCCTCCCTCTGGCCACAGGGTGCCCCTTCTATACCCTATGACTGCATCATTGAGGGCCTGGCACTGCGGCTTTGTGGTGAGAGCACAGCTCTAGAGTTCACCCCCATTTGTCCCCTGCCAGCTCTGGATGGCCCCTGGCCTCAACCATGACCTCTGACACGGACTAATAGTACAGGCCTCATGGGGCTGACATGAGGATTAAAGGAGATAATGTGTGAACTGTGCTCAGCATGGCATCAGGCCCATGGTAACTCTCATCACTCTGCCCATCTGGGGACAGAGCAGAGTACAAGACAGACATGGGCTTCCCTGGGGTAAAGAATCTGCATGCCAGTGCAGGAGACACGGGTTCGATCCCTGGTCCAGGAAGA
Organism: Bison bison bison; assembly: GCF_000754665.1. Taxonomy (NCBI): domain Eukaryota; kingdom Metazoa; phylum Chordata; class Mammalia; order Artiodactyla; family Bovidae; genus Bison; species Bison bison. Next base: position 7,014,662 of record NW_011494861.1, read on the forward strand.
TCCCACAATTCGTGGAGCAAATAATCCCTTGCATAACAACTATAGGGCCGGTGCTCTGGAGCCTGGGAGCTGCACTAACTGAGCCCACGTGCTGCAACTATGGAATCTCGTGCACCCTACAGCCTGAACTCGGAAATAAGAGAAGCAACCACTGTGAGAAGCATTCACACTGCAACTGGAGAGTAGCCCTGCTTGCTACAGCTACAGAAAAGCCAGAATAGCAACCAAGACCCAACACAGCCAATACACGCATATATCTATATATACACACATATATACATGTATCTATACAGCCAATACACGCATATATATATACACACATATATACATGTATATATACAGCCAATACACACATACATATATAAACAAGCCAAAAAAGAATCCACCTTGCAACGCAGCGGACATGGGTTTGATCCCTGGTCCAGGAAGATTCCGCATGCTTTGTGCGGGGCGACTAAGCCTGTGAACCACAGTTACTGAACCTGCACTCTAGAGCCTGGGAGCCACAACTACTGAAGCCTGTGTGCCCTTAGAGCCTGTGCTCCATAACAAGAGAAGCCACCACAATGAGCAGCCCAAGTATCACAACAAGGAATAACCCCCGCTCGCCGCAACTAGAGAATGAAGCAACGAAGACCCAGCGCAGCCAAAAAGAAAAGGAAAGGAAAAAAAAAAAAACAGACAGGCATGCACACCTCAGCTCTCTAAGAGGTGGTAAAGAGCCCCCTCCCCACGTTTGTAAGCAGGGTTACTAGCTATCTAGCTTCCTAGTTCCCCCAGACCCAGTAAAAGACCCAGGTGTGTCTGCTTGCCTTTGACACCTGCCTCATGGTGGTGGTGGGGGCTGGTGGGCCCCCCTGGGACACTCTGGGGGCCCATTTATCAGCCTGGGTGGGTCTTCCCAGAGCCCCTGGGTGCCTCCTGCTCTCCTGCACAAGGAGGATGGAGGCCAAGCCAGGGATAGGGGCCTCCAGCCTGGACAAGAGGAGTGTGGGTGATGCTCGTGGGAACTGGGGGCGGATATCAGGCAGCAGGACTGTACAGCCAAGGCAGGGAGGTGGGAAGCAGGAGGCACATTTGAGGACAGAGAGAACCTCTGGGAGGAGGCTGTAGGTGCCCCAGGGAGTGGGAGGGGCACAACCAGGCCTCATCTCTGCAGCCCCAGGGCCTGAGCACCAGCAGCCCCCAAGCTAGGCCTCCACAGGTGGGTGCATGTATGGGGGGCTCCTTGGATTCACCCCAAAGCTGAGGATCAGAAGACATCTCCCCCAGTCCCCTGGGTGTGATGTCCTTGGAGCTCACTGTTTTGAAAACACAGCCAAGTGTAGTAGCACCTCTGGGCCTAGATGCAGGGGGGTCTAGACTGGGTGACAGCTCAGGGACCACTCTGCACTCTGCAACCCTGGCCTCTGCCGGGTGGGCCCTGAGATCAGCCACAGCTGCCAGGAAAGAATCATCTGACTCCCCCAAGCTCGGTCTGGCACCCCCATGCTGGCCACTTGCCTGTAAACACGAGCCAGGGTGCCCCCCACCTCGTGTGGGCCCAGGCTTCGTGGGAGCCAGTGATTACA
>NW_011494861.1:7016332-7017521 GCF_000754665.1 Bison bison bison
CAAAGGGCCCGGCTGCATTTGTCTGGCCCTGGCCCTGGGCCGGAGGAGGAGGCGGGTGGGCAGGCAGGCAGGCAGGCAGGCATATGGTTTGAATTACTTGAGCTGCCTCTTGGCACCTTATCCCTCAGCTGGGGGTATGCAGGCTTCCTGGACGGCTACCCCACCACCCTCCCACCCGCCACAGCCCTGAGGTGACCCCCCCACCACCCAGAAAGTAGAGCCTTTTGCTGTCAACTCCCCATGCCTAGGCCTTGTGCCTCTCTGTTGCCAGGTATCTGGTTGGGCAAGGGGCAGACATCTCTGCCCCCACTCAGGCTAGCTTCTTTGGCACCCTGGAAAGTTGGGGAGCCACGGCAGGGTCACACAGAGTGGGCTCAGCAACGTGGCGGAGGCTGGCTGGGCAGCTGAGCACGGCACTCTTTCCTCATCCAGCCTGGATCCCCATGGTGCCACTCCTTTGCTCTCTGACCACTGAGCTTCTCCCCCAGGTGGCTGTCTGGGCCCCCAAGTTGGCTTTTATAAAAATATTTACTTGGCTGCACCAGGTCCTAGCTGCAGCATGTGAACTTTTAGTTGCCGCCTGTGGGATGTAGTTCCCTGACCAGGAATGAACCTGGGCTCCTGCATTGGGAGCGGGGAGTCTTAGCCACTGGGCCACCAGGGAAGTCCCCCTTGAGTTGACTTTGAAGCCAGATAGTCCTAGGTTCAAATTCAAGTTCCGCTCCTTGCTAGCTGAGTCCCAGTTTCCTCATCTGTGCTCTGCCCCACCCAGCTCCTCCACCCCAGCCCTTCCATCCTCCCTGCCCCCCACAACTTGTGCCCACTGGACAGAGGGCTGTGAAGCCCCGTGGTGATACCTGAAGCACCCATTCAGCCTGCCCAGGCTCCATGCATGGCGCTACCATCAGTGTAGGTGACACGGTCTGAGAAGGCAGGCAGGGGCAGGTGGGCAGGCTGGAGAAGCTTGGCCAGCCCAGCGAGGGAAGGGCCCTTGGTGAGAGCCGGAAGGGCTGATTCTGGGCCTCGGCCTGGCCCACAGCTCGTGCCTTCTGACCCTTGAAGGCCTCCCCCAGTCTTTGCTCAGGGAAGCTGGGAAACGCCTTGTGCTTCCTGGGGAGGGGGCCCAGTCAGGCTGCTGAAAACAACTTTGGGCTCATTCCATAGCACCCCACGGGTGCTTCCACTCCTC
>NW_011494861.1:7017633-7019479 GCF_000754665.1 Bison bison bison
TCTGAAAACTTATCTTAGCAAAGAGATCACGGAACAATCGGATTCTTTTCCGGGCCTCTGCGGTCCACAGACGGCCAGCCCATCCCTTTGGTGGGGGCTCCGAGGGGGCCGGGAAGTTGAAATTTGTAAAATGTCTGTAGGAGGGGAAGAAAGGCGCTTTGTGTGGGACTGGGGCCCTGGCCATTGGTCAGCTCTGAGGCCCCCGGCCACTCCCAGCATGCTCCCCTCCCCGGGGAGGGCCGCACTCGCTGGCCCTGAGGCCAGCCCTAGGGTCTCTGCAGGCACTCTGCAGTCCCTACACCCACTGTGTCCAGGCCTTGGGGACCTGGGGCCCTGGGATTACCCAGCCTCTGAGGGCACAGGCCTGGCAGGGAGGCCTGCCCAGACCTCAGGATGTTTCTCTACTGGAAGAAGCGGGGCGCCTACGAGCTGGAGGCCCTGCCTAGGGCCCTGGCCGAGCTGGAGCTGGGGGCTGTGGAGCGCTTCTCCTGGAGCTCCACCCTGGACATCATCGAGGACCTTGGGGGTAGGTGCAGGCCCAATTTTCCGGGAGGGTGCTCATGAGGCTTGGACACCTGGTCTACCTGGCCGCCTCCTTCTGGCCAGAGCCTGTGGCACACTCACCATATATGTGCTGCTGCCAGTCACTTACTGAGCAACAGTATGGGGACCAGGCCCCTCCTGAGAGCCACTGCTGATGGAGGAGAGGTGCCTGAGCTGGAGGATCCAGGGGGGCTTCAGGGCAGAGACAATAGGCCAGGGCGGGCATCGTGGGCCCTACAGCTAGGCTGGAAGCAGGGCGGCTGGGGCTAGGGGCAGCAATGGCTGGTGCTGAGCTTCAGGCTAGACTCTGCCTCCACAATCCAGGCCGGGTGGTGGGACGAGTCTTTCTGGAACATTCATGTTCAAGACGCCAGGACATGTGCCATTTCTCCTATTTTCCTCACTGTAGGTGAGGAAACAGAAGCACAGAGAGATTAAGCCCCTCAAGAGGCAGCAAGTGGGACCTTCCTGGCAGTCCAGTGGTTAAGACTCCACACTTCCACTGCAGGGGGCGTGGGTTCGATCCCTGGTCAGGGAACTGAAAGATTTCACATGAAAAAAAGATAAAGGCAGCACAGGTGGTGGGGGATGCTGAGCCCAACAGCCTGTTTGGTGCCAAATTGATAGGGATAATGATACCTGTGGCATCGTGGGGTTGCTGAGGGGACTACCTGGAGTGACACATGGAGCCCTTCAAACGCTACCCACCGCAAAGCAAGGGCATGGTCCTGTACAGCTGTTATCATGGTCATTTAACTGCAGCCTGGCAGAGCATTCAGCCTCAGGCTGGCACCTCCGATTCTGTCGGGACAATTCAGTGCCCAGGACAAAGGGAGTCCAGGTCTGGCCTGCAGAAACCAGCAGGGCATGGCGTCTCAGGCCTCGGTCCTTTTCTCTGTTGGCTTCGTCTCAGGCCCCAGGCTCTTCCCCCCTCTCCAGGTTGCAGACCCAGAGGAGCGGGAACCTTTCCTAGGAGCAACTCCCCAGCCTGGGGTGGTCCTTCTCTGACCCATCCCTGCAGCCAGAAGGCTCAGAATGTGATGGGTGGGCCTGGGATCCGCCACGGACAGAGATCATGTAGGGTGCGGGTTCAGCAGGCAGGGTGGTGCTGCTCCCAGAGGGGAGACTGGATGCCTGGTGGGCGTAAATGACAGGTGTCCTGTCTGTGAGGAGCCCTGTTCGGCCAGCTGTCCTATTGGCCAAAATGGATAGGGGGATGTGGCTGCTGGGAGGGGTGGGGTGGCCAGAGTGCCTACCATAGGCACCTATGCAGGAGGCTGGGAGGGAAGCAGGGGGGGGGGGG
>NW_011494861.1:7019579-7026190 GCF_000754665.1 Bison bison bison
GAAAGGCCGGAGGTGGAGCTTGGGGGAATCTTTGAAGAACTGCAGGGGAATGCTCGGGCCAGCTGGGCACCGTTCCCTGTCTCTTCCAGCCCAGCCGGGCACCGTTCTGGAACCAGAGTGTGGGTTGAGGGCAGTGGCACGGGGTGCAGTCTGAGTCCTGTCCCCTTGTCCTGCTTCAACTGGCAGGTTCCTATCCACAGATGCAGGCAAGGTGGCCAAGGTCTGGCTAGAGACCACACAGCCAGTCCCAGACACCAGCCGGGGAAGCCCAGCAGGGGCCAGATCCCCTGCTTCTTACTGGGTCTCTGGGTCCAGTCACTGCGGAGTGCCAACCAAGCTTTGCTGCTGTTGGGCCCTCACCCCTCCCCAGGGCTCTGGAGCAACTTCTGTGAACCTCCTCCCCTTCCCTCAGCCCCAGGGCCGTCTCCCGGTCCCACGACTAGCATTTAGAGGGGACATGTCCTGTGTCAAGGCTTCCCTTGGCTCCCAGCATCTCCATGCCCCCTCTTTGAGGCAGGGATGATTCCTGCAGTCCCCTTTGCTCTGAAAGGGTAGTCAGCGCTCAGCGGCATGCTGAGTGGTGGTGTCCAGATCCACAATGCCACAACTCCCGTCCTCTGCCTTGGAGCTGCAGGACCAGGCCCTGTTCACTGTCACAACCCCCTGCCTTGTGGCCCCAGCACATGGTGGGTGGGTCACAGCGTGTGAGCAGGCCTCACGGGTGAGCTGAGGCAGGCGAGTGGGAGAGCCGGGCACACAGCTGTCTGTGTGGGCTCTGTCCTCTGCATCCAGCCAGCGCCTGGCCTGGGCCCATCAGGGGTGGGCGGTGGGCCTCAGCTCTGGCTCAGCCCCGCAATGGGGGTGGGGGTAGGGAGCTTATGCGCGGAGCGTGACTGTCCTGAACTGGAATCTCACACCAGTTTCTGCAGTCCTGCTCCTGTTCCTCCCTCGGCCACTCTCAGTTCCTCCAAGGACCTTGGGGAGGAAGTCTGCGGTGGTGGACAAATGTGCAAGTGCCCACAGCAGCCTTGGCCATAGGAAGTGGCTGGCCAGCCCCAGGCTGGTGTGCAGGAACTGTGTGGACAGTTTCTGTGGCCCCAGAAAGGAATTCTGGTGTGTCCTCTCATGTCTTCTTACTGAGTCCAGGCATGCAGGTGGGCAGGGCAGAGAATGGGGGTCTCTATTTTCAGGAGGCGATGCCATTGTTTGTTCTGGGCTATAGTGAGGAACAGAATCAGAGGCCATGGTCCAGGTTCCTTCCTCCAGCTGTTCCCTACTTGACTGCCCTACCCCACGATGCTACATGGGGCTTTAGAAGGGGGACATTTCTTTCCCAGGCCGCTATGATGCTCTGATCAGTATCTTCAGTTGGGAGAGGCGGGTGGTTCCTGAGATCAGCACGCATTTGCTCAGGACACACCCCTCTGGCTCTTGGGCAGCTTTGGGTCAAATCTTGCCCTTCTGCAAGCTGCCCTGATGATGGGGTTCAGTTCTAGCTGAGCCCGCAGCAGCTGCCCAACCAGAGACAGGCTCCCAGGAGGGTTGGGTTTGCGTGGGAGGGGGCATTCAAGGCCACAGCTGCTTCCTGGGAGGGGCAGCCTTTGCATGGCCAGGCTTGGGATTGGGAGCTAGTGGGTAAGAAAGCTCTGTCTCCTTGAGACAGAAGAGTTCATGATGTCAAGGGAGACTTACAGGTAAGGGGCTCCTCTGAGGAATGACAAGGGTGGTTTCTTGTACACTTGTCTCAGCCCAGAGAAAGGGAAAGGGAAAGCCCAGGGAAAGGGAGCACTCATGTGACAATGAAGAGATCATTTCACATGTGCTAAGCACATATGTGTGCCAGGAACCATGGGGGCACCATAGGGGTTGTGTGGCCTAATAGTTAGGAGTACAAACTTGGAGTCTTATGGTTCTAGGCTCAAGTCCCAGGCTCATATCTCACAAGCTGCATGACCTTGGGCAAGTTGCCTAACCCTCTGAGCTTCAGTTTCCTCACCTGTAAAATGGGCATGACCATCAAACCTCCCTCTCTCAACTGTTTGGAAAAGTGCTAGCCCCTAGAACTTTCCTTATTTACTTTTTTTTGGCCACATGTGCACTTCGCTTCAGTGTGCTAGCTTCTCTAGCTGCAGAGCACTGGGCCAGTAGTTATGGTGCACGGGCTTAGCTGCCCCGTGGCATGTGAGATCTTCCTGGACCAGGGATTGAACCCATTTCCTGAATTGGCAGGCAGATTCTTAACCACCGAACCACCAGGGAAGTTGCTTTCATTTACATTTTTTTTTCTAGTCATATTAAAAAAAATAAAACAGGGAATTCCCTGGCGGTCCAGCGGTTAGGACTCCACACTTTCACTGCCGAGGGCTGGGGTTCCCACAAGCAGTGCAGCACAGCTAAAAACAAATAAAATAAAACATATAAATAAAAAGGCAAAACAAAAACAAGCAAGTGAAATGAATTCTAATAATACATTTTATTTAACCTAATAAATTCCAAAAACATTACCATTTCAACATATAATCAGTATAAAAAAATCATCAATGAGATTTTACATTCTTTTTTTTTGCACTAAGGCTTCAGTTTCTGCGGTGTATTTCACATGCACAGCACATCTGTGTGGACGAGCCCCTTTGCACATGCTTAGTAGCTGCAATGGCCAGTGGCTGATTTTTAGAGTTAGACCATGCTGCAGAGGGTTTGACTCTGAAATAAGACCGTGTGGGATAAGCACACAGTGCCCTGTGGGTGCCCGGAAGGTTAGAACTATTGCTATCGGCAGGTGTTTCTGGAGTGGTCCAGTGGGGAAGACAGGTCCAAAGTCAATTCAAAGGCCCATCCCAGGACAATGGGATTGAAGAGGGAGTGATTCATTTGGAATTTGGATGTTCTGAGATCCAGAGGCCTTCCGATGTTCTCTGTATTCGACTTGGGCCTTCGAGAGTGGGCAGGGTGTCAGTAGACAGCAGACGGCGATGAGAAGGATATGGCAGGGGCAGAGGAACAGAGCCAGGAAGGGCTGGGCCAGGGTCAGAAGCTCATTTCCGTCCCAGGAACCCCAGTGAGTAACAGAGGGAGGGGGTTGAGGTGAGGCGATAGGGAGTGGTGGGGACTGTGGAGGGTGGAAGGGTGTGTGCCCGTCTCAGGCAGACACGACCGGGGCACTGGAGCCGTCAGGAATATGGGTCCGGAGCTGCCAGGCTCCTCTGGTTTGTCCACGGAAGCCAGAAATCTGGATTTTTATGTGAAATCTGACTTTTTAAAGTTGGCAACCAAGTCAAATTCTTTTGAAGCACTGTGCTCGGCCAAACAAAACATGTCTGCCGGCCGGCTTCTGCCCAGGCGCCTTGTCGGCCAGTTGTGGTGGAGCCCGTGCTGGAGGAGAAGGGAGAACGGCATCGTGTGACTAAGATAGAGGGTGGGGGATGCTGGCGTGTGGGTTGGTCTGCCTGGCCGAGGGGCCCTGACTTTCCCGAGGAGGCTGGGGAGCCACAGAGCCCATGGAGGCCAGAAGGCAGCTGGGCTGTTTCAGACTGAGAAAGACAGATTCTGGCATCTTGGGATGGGTGGCAAGTTCTAAGTTCCAGGTCTGCCTGGAGATGGCTAAGGGCCCGCAGCCAGACACCTGCACAGGCTGACTCAAGTCAGAGTGGTATTCCCAGCTGGGGACCCTGAGGGGATCGAGAGCAGGAGGTGGAGGCAGCCCCCAGGAGCTGCCCCACGGTCACAGAACCACTTTCTCCCTGCCTCTCACCTCCAGGGCTGTCTCCACTGACTAGCTGCTCCTATGGGTCCCCTTGGTCTTACTCCCCATTGACTATGGGGCTCTCTGCCCACTCAGACTCTCCATGATCTCAGAGCTCCAGGCCCACTAGCAGTTGCCCGTCTCAATTCAAATTCTCAAGAGAACAGATTGAATTGAACAGGGTGGACCAGGTGGCTTCTCTGTCCCAGTCAACTATGTCCAGGATAAGTGCCACATGGGACAACATCTCCCCCTTACTGGGCTCTCTTTCTGCAGGGTTGTAACTGAGGCAATGCGCTTGAGGGGGAGCCCATGGCAGTCCTGGAGGTGGGGGACAGCCTGTCCCAGTGCCTGATTCCTCCCCAGCTCCCAGGGACCCCTATCTGGGCCTTGAGAGCTATCAGGGTCCTCAGCGGTTTTCCTGTGGTTGGAGTTTCTGGGGAGAGAAGCATGCATGGACCCTAGGAGGTTGTACCTTTAATGCAAAGCTCAGGGAAATTAGATTCCAGAGGGTTGGGACCAAGCAGTTCACGGCGGGGTGGGGGGGTCTAGAAAGCAGATTGAGTACCTTGAGGGGGGCTTAAAACAGATGGGGGGTATTGTAGGCCAGAGAAGTCAGCCAGGTAGAACCCCAGTGTCTGGAAGAACCGGGACAAAGAACTCTAGAACCACAAGCCCCACATGGCAGTTGAGAGCAATCTGGCCCTATAGTGCCTGGAGCCGTCATGGCAGGACCCAGAGAGCTGGCAAGGCAGCTCCAGGTCCCTGTGGGGGAGGAAGTAGCCCAGAGCCTGCAGAGCTTAGGGCCAGAATCCAGAAGTCTTGGGACAAAGGATGTTAGAACCCAACCCCAGCCCTGAGCTGTGACAACCCAGGGACTCAGATACACAAGCAGATCTCATCTGGCTGAGTTCCCCAGACTGAGGAGGGTGCATGGGAAACTCCCCCAGAGCTGGCTGAGGTCTCCAGGTCTCTGGAAGCCCAGGTGACAAAGAGGATGCTGCTGGGTGGTAGAGAAGGGCCATGCTTTCCACCCCACCCTCAAGCCAGCTGCGTCCTGGCAGGCAGGCTGGGGCAGGGCCATCAGGGTCCTCCTAGGGCTGTCTCCCACCTCAGCTACCTTTGCCCCCAAGCTAGAGTCAGGACAGGTGTCCTTGACCCTTCAGACAGCTGAGGAAGCAGAGATTCCGAGAGGGATATCAGAACTGTGTGATTCTGTGAACCAAGTGAGGCGGGGCTGGCCTGAGAATTCTGAGAGTTAGCGGGGTCCCTTCTCAGAACCCCAGGCTCACACTCACCAAGAGCAGACTGGGGGACTGTGCCGTCGCTTCCCTCTCACCCTGGAAGCTTTAGGACACTAATGGAGACCCTTGTGCAGCTGTTCTTGCACACAGCCTCCTCCTCTCGACAGCCCCCTGTGCTGCTTTCCAAAGGGCCTTGCTGCCCACTGGGCCCCACATGAGCTCCTCAAGGCTTGTCAGGGTCACCAATGAGTTCCCAGGGCCCAGCTCAGGCCTAGACACAAGGTAGGCCCTCCAAGGACTTACTGTGTGTTTGCTGAGTGAATCCAGAGAACCCAGGAGACCTGGGACCCATCACTGTTCCCTCCACCAAGAGTCTTCGAGGGAAGGGACGGGGTCCTGGTCACCCGTGAGTCCCTAAGGGCCAGTCCATGAAAGGGGGCAGGTACCCTACTCTGGTTGGGGAAGGGACCAGGGTAGCCTTTGGGAGAGAGACCCGGGCCCCAGGGGAAACTTCCATACCTGGGGCTCATCTACCCAGGGCCCCCCAGCACCCACCTCCAGGTGCGATGGGGTCTGGGCAGGCTTAGAAGCACACTGAGTCCCTTGGGAGAGTCTTTGCCACCTCCCCAGGGCTCCATTTCTGTAGTTAAAAGTGTTTTGTAACCATTAAGATGCTGTCCAAGTATCTCATGATGCTATTTACATAAACTACAAGATCAGGCAAAACTGATCAGGCAAAACTAATCAAAAGAGAGTTCAGGACCATCCCCTCAGAGGGGAGAAGCTGACAGCCCCCATGAGGGAGACCTCCACATTGAGGCTGGTGATGCTCTACTTCTTAACCTGGGTGCTAGTTATTTTGCACGAATACGTTTTTGTGAAAATTTTACTAAGCTGTGTACTCATGAGAGCTGCACTTTTCTACACCTATTTATTTTACACTTTCATAAAGTTTTAAAAATGCTAAACAGCACCAAGATCATAGTAATAAAACATTAGTCTCCAGGTCCCCTCCACTTATGGAACCCTTACCCCCATCCCTGATAGCATCTCTAAATGAGAAGAGAGGCCTCTGCTGGGGGTGGGTGGCAAAGGAAACCGGGAGCTGTCCTGACCTGCGTGCCTATCTACAAGAAGGCATCATTTCCACTGAGATGGTACCTTTCGGACGAGGAGAAATAGCAGAGCTGTCTAAAATGCCTTCATTCCCACTTTCCAGGAGATTGAGAAAATGTCTCCCAATCACACCAAAAACAGAGGTGTTTTCTTTTGAGGTGGCTGGGAGGCTTGAGCAAGTGGGGGGGGGGGTGCGGAGGGATGGCGTTTAGTCACACCCACGACTTTTCAGAGAGAGGGGGAGGGTGCGCCGCGTCCTCCCTGCTGATGCCCCGCGCTGCAGGGTGCAGGCTCTGCCCAGCGGGGCGCCGGGAGGAGGGGCGCGGGGGGCGGGGCCCAGAGTCCCACCCCATAGGCGGGGCCCCACTCCACTCCTCCCACCGCCCACCTGCCCCGCCCCGCCTCTCACCGCCGAGGGTCCCTCGGGCGCAGCGCTCCGGCCTCTGCCCAGGCACCCGGCCGGCGCCCGCCCTCCGCTCCATCGCCGGTCGCCCTCCGCGCCGACCCGC
>NW_011494861.1:7026421-7033494 GCF_000754665.1 Bison bison bison
CGGGGGCTCAGCCCTCTCCCTCCTCTGGGGAAGGCCTGCTTGAGATGGGAGGTAGACGCCGGTCTCAGAATCAGGGCTGTGGGGGTCCAAACTCTGTCCCCATGTCGGGGCGCTCTTCTTCACCCCTTCCCCTGGCCCTGCAAGCTGGCCGGGGTGGGCAGCCTCTTTGCCCCACTTCCCTGTCCCCTCTGCTGCTGCACCCCAGGAAGAGGGGCAGCTTGGAGGGGGCCAGGTTCTGGGTCAAAGATGGACAGCGGGTGAAGGGACCACCCTAGGTTCTTGCGGGGGAGACCATCCATAGAGGCTGCGATGTGCAGGGCAGGAGTAGGAAGGGATCTTGGACCCCTGGAGTCCCCCTTTCCCTCACTGTCTTATAGGAATCCCCCAGGAACCCTGGGGCCCCAAGGTCACTGAGCCACCCCCCTTCCCCTCCCCACCCCCCACCAGTGGGACAGAGAGAGGGAGCAGTTCATTTCCAAAGATGTTTTCTCCCCTTGGAATCTGGATAATTTCCCTAGGGAGCTGCAACAAGAAAAGGGCTCTGCACACAGATTCCTGTGCAGATAAGTTGGCATTTAAAAGAGAAAGGGACACTGCCCTCCTTTGAAGGGTGCATTGAGGAGACCGCCCCACCCCGTCCTCTGGTCAGGAGGCTCCTGGGCCCCGGGGAGCCAGGGTCCTCCTGCCTGGGGCGCACCCTCCCTGGGCCCCGCCCAACTAGTAACCCTCCTTTCCTCTCCTTTGCAGAAGACCGGAGCCTGGAAGAAGAGAAGGGACTGCGTTGTCAGAACCCTGACTGCATGGACAAGGGCCGGGCTGCTAAGGTAGGGAGGCTGGCGGGCCTGGGGACTGCTGGGGCAGAGGGGGCAGGGTGCTAACCACCCCCTCTATCCAGGCCCGGGAATCCATGGGGCCCTGGCAAGGGTGCGCTGGCCTGGCCACAGTGTGGCCTGAGTTCAGGGGTGGGCAGAGCTGCAGGATGGCTGGTTTAGGAGGCAGAGGGGCTGACCTTGGTTCAGAAAGAGCAGAGTTGGGGGGGACTTCTATGAGGGCAGCAAGAGCAGGGGTGCCTCAAAGCCCTTTCTTGCCCTACGGTCCTTAGAGGCCTGAGGTGACAGGCACTGCTGCTTAATGTCACTGATGAGGAAGCTGAGTATCAGCAAGCAGAGACACCCCCCAAGGTTCCGTTCCAGTGCCCCATGGGCACTCTTCCTGGGCCACCAGGCCACTCTTCAGGTCTGGGCATGGGTCAGGGACACTATGGGACCTTGTGACAGTGACCGCAGGCCTGGGGATGAGGAAGGGAAGAGGGGGCCCACTGGTCCTGGAGTGTCAGGATTTGGGAGCTAGGAGTGGACAAAACAAGAGGGATACAGATAAAAATGATGGGGGCCTTCTGCCTGGCCTGTGCTGGGCCCTGTGCCTCGTGTGCTGTTTGTGGTAGCTCTGCTGGGAAGGTGTGGGTCGTTGCCCTGTTTTCCAGATGAAGATACCAAGGTTCAGAGAGGTCCTGTGACCTGGCCGAGGCCCCACAGCTCAGGAGAGACTGAGCCAGGGTTGGAACCCAGGTTGGGCCCCTCCCCACATGCATTTGAGGGACAGCAGTGGTAACTGCCGCAACTCACCATGTCACCCCAAGCCCCGAGGACTCTTTATCTCCTCCCTCTGGCCTTCTGACACCTGTCCCGTCATGATTCTCATTCACAGTAGAGAGGTAGCGGCTCACCTGAAAACGCATCTCTAGGATGAGGGAGAGCTGAGATTTGAACCCAGAACCCTGATCTGTGTGGTGCCAGAGCCCTGTTCCTAGCCACTGTGCAGCTCAGCTCTGCAGTTGCAGGAGATTAAAGATGCCACCCCGTTATACCCTTCCACCCGGACACAGCCGCTTACATTCTGTACAGGAAGACCATGGCTGGAAGGAACATGGAGGGCTGTTCTGGGGGTGGGGAGAGGTGGGGGAGGCTTCCAGTTGCCGTGGTCACCGGCAAGGGGGCGGCTGTGATGTCAGATGCAATCTGCTGGCACGGATGGTGCCTGGCATCAGGGCTCTGGTGTTGGCTGGCTGCCTCTCCCCCATATGGGGGCTCCTGGCAACAAATTGGCCCCAGTTACCCTCAGTTACATCCTGCCAGGGGCCTGTGAAGCCTTGGGGCCTCTGCCTGACCCAGAGGGATGGCAAAGGAGGCAGGCCACAATGACCCAGCCTCTTCTGTGGACAGCCGCTCCTCAGGCAGGCCCACAAGCTGCCATGGGAAGGGGCAAGGGTGAGGCCTGTGAGATGAGAGCTGGTGTCAGAGTGCCTGAGGCTTTCTGCAGCCTCCAGGTCTCAACTCCAGCCCAGCCATGGGCTGCCTGCAACTCAACATGGCTGACGTTGGCATCAGCAGCAGACCGTCACCCAGCCTGCAGGGGGAGAGCCCTAGTTCTGTCGCTGGTGGCCCCCGCTTTGGGACAGGTGATACACACTTGGGCCACAAGGATGCCTGAGCGATCAGAGGCAGAAGGTCTAGTCAGGGAAGACATCTTGGAGGAGGGGACCTCTGATGGGAGTGAAAACGTGGACATGCATGCATGCTAAGTTGCTTCAGTCGTGTCTGACTCTTTGTGACCCCATGGACTGTAGCCCGCCAGGCTCCTGGTCCCCAGGAGTCCATGGGGATTCTCCCGGCAAGAATACTGGAGTGGGTTGCCATTTCCTCTCTCAGAGAATCTTCCTGACCCAGGGATCAAACCCATGTCTGTTATGTCTCCAGCACTGACAGGCGAGTTCTTTATCACTAAGTCCGAAAACGTGGACAGGCAGAGCAGAAGCCAGGGGCAGTCCAGGAAGGGGGAACTGCCACAGGCAGAAGTGCAGAGGCAGAAAACAAGGGGCAAGAGGCAGGTCTTGGCAAGGGTAGGAGCAGGCTGGAGCAGAGGGTCAGAGGAGGTGAATGACACCCAGGCTGGTGAGAGAGAGGAGCAAAGAATATCCTATTGTTGATGATAATAAGAACCACCAGTGACCAAACATGTTTACGTGCCAGGCAGGTTGTCAGGCCCTCATGCTTGTTTCACTGAACTTTTGTGAGAACCTTAGAAGATAAGTGTTATTATCATTCCTATGTGAAACATAAGGAAACTGAGACTCAGAGAGATGAAAGAAGAACTAGCCCACGTCACACAGCATGACTGGCCAAGCATAGCCTGGAATGAGATGGAGAGCCTGGTTCTTACTGTCCTCCCCAGCCATTCTAGGAACCGCTAGCAGGATGTGACTAGCGTTTTGAAGGAGATGACATCATTCATTCATTCACCAAATCAGCCTGAAGCACCTGGCATGCCAGGCCCTGTTCTAGGCCTGGAGATCTCCGGGGAACAAAGGTCCTGCCCTCCTGGAGCTGACCCCAGCCTCCCAGGGAGGAGGAGAGAAGTGAGGACTTGGGTTTGTCAGACTGGCACCCCCCAGGCTGCCCTGGGGAAGGGCCATCTTTCAACTGGGCTGGACCCTTCTGCTTCCGGGCCCACCCTCAAGGGTTTTTTTGGTGTGTGTTTGTTCTTTGGCTGCACTGGGTCTTCATTGCTTTGTACAGGCTCTCTCTAGTTGCAGAGAGCAGAGGGCTACTCTTTGTTGCGGTGCATAGGCTTCTCATTGCAGTGGCTTCTCTCGTGGCAGAGCATAGGCTCTAGGGCTCACGGGCTTCAGTAGTTCTGGCACACCGGCTCAGTAGTTATTTGCACAGGCTTAGTTGCTCCTCCACATGTGGACTTGTCCCAGAGCAGGGATTGAACTTGTGTCCCCTACATTGGCAGGTGGATTCTTAGCCAATGCGCCACCAGAAAGTCTGAGGATTTTTGTTTGTTTGGTTGGTTTGGTTACATCTTTGTTTTTATTTATTTTTGGGTGTGGCACGCAGGATCTTAGTTCCCCAACCAGGGATTAAACTGGTTCACCCTGCATTGGCAGCATGGAGCCTTAACCACTGGACTGCCACGGACGTCTCCACCCCTGAGGTTTTATTTGAGCCTCTCCTGGGTGCTGGGGCTCTTGAAATGCATCAGCCACTCCACGCCTCCCTCCTGTTCTGGAGTTCACTCTGAGGGAATGGAGATAACCAGGATGGGCTTCCTGGAGGTGGCTGCAGGTGTCCAGAGAAACGAGGGCTTATTAAGATGGAAGAAAGCTGAGTGGGAATGGGGACGGATATTGGGAATGGATAAAGTGAACAGGGCTCAGGGGATGGGGAAAGGTAGGCAAAACTGAACAGGGAGCATCCTGAGGTCCAGGTGAGGTGTCTGAACTACCTGTCTTGGGGACCACAGAGGGAGGTGGTGTCCCTACACTTCCCAAGAGGAAGCTGTATAGAGTAGGGGGCCTTCCTGGTGGTCCAGTGGCTAAGATTCTGCGCTCCCAATGCAGGGATCCCGAGTTCCATCCTTGGTCAGGGAACTGGATCCCACATGCCGTAACTAAGAATTTGCTTGCCACAGCTAAAGACCCCATGTACTGCACTGAAGATTGAAGATCCTGTGTGTCGCAACCAAGACCTGTCACAGCCAAATAAATAAATGAATATATTTGTAAAAGATGTATGGAGTAACCCACACCTGGGAACTTCAGGGTTGCAGCCTACCCCTTTCCAACTGCAGGACCCTGGGAAAGTCAGTCTACCTCTGAGCCTCAGTTTCCTCATCTGGAAGCTGAGGCTTCTAGAGTTGTGACAAGAATTAAGAGGGCTTACCTGTGGAGTGCTTAGCAGAGAGCCTGGGTTGCTGTGGTGTTCAAGAAGATGCTAGCTGTGATCATGTGTGAATCATGTGCGCAGGGCGACAGAAACCCCTAGGCTCCCAGCATGCCCTCCTTTCTTTCCCTGAGATCTGAGACCACCTTAGGTTCCCTCCTAGACCTGACCAACCCCACCCAGCCAGATGGATGTTTACTGCACAGCTATCCTGTCCCCAGGGCAGGTGTCCTGTTGGGGGCCCAGAGGAAGTGTTTGCTCCCTCCCTCCCAAAGGGCCAGGTGATGACCTGGTGGGTGTCCCCACCCTCCTGCAAGTTAACCACAGGGCAGAGTCCCTTGATCTGGGCATTCTGATGGAAGTCTGTACAGGGCACCTCAGGTCACAAGGGGACACAGAGAAGGGCTGACATTGGCCTAGGGAATCACATTTGAGGGGATGGAAGACTTGGGGTGTTTGTCCTGGAGATGGAACCCTCAGGGCATCATCCTTAAAGGTATCAGTTCTAGCAGCCACTGTGTTCTTAGCACCTATTGCGTGCCAGCCCTTGCCTCAGTGCTTCTCCATGGGGACCTCATCTAGTCCTCACCCCCACCCTGTGCAGCAAAGACACGCCATCTCCATCAGAGACAGGACACTGAGAAAAAGAGAGGGGAAAATAATTTGCCTGGGTCTGTCTCAACCAGATCTGTCTGTCCTCAGAGCCTACCATTTCTAACGAACTGTCAGGAGGAAAGGAGCACCCGGTGAGTTTTTCTGCAGGGCTCCCAAGGGCCCTGGCAGGGAGGTGGACTTTGGTTCAGTATAGGTAAGAGTCTCCAACAGCTGAAGCTGTTCTCTGATACATAGGTAGTGAGCACCCCATTGCTAGAGGCAATTTAAGCAGAGAGTGAAGACTGGATTTGATGACCTCAGACTTCCCTTCCAGCTTAACACTGGGCTGTGAGGTGGCAGGGATGAGTCGGTAGGGGTGGTGTCTATGTCTAGGGGAAGGCTTGTCAGATGAAGACCAGTGGACACAGGGCAGAGGAAGGGGTGGGTTTGAGGTCCTTGTGGAGAAAGAGTGGGCAGGATGTGGTGAATAATGGAAGAAGGAGTCACTTATTCTCCTGGGCAATGAATGCTTTGGGGGTGAGAGGTAAAGGCCAGGCGCCCTTGAGAATGGTCAGATTCTGGGATCTCTGGAGGTAGCTGGCTCTTAGAGATGCTGGTCAGCTGTAGATCCGGGGCAGTCCAGTGTGTGACTGGAGAATGGGGCAGGACCAGGGAAGCAGTGCAAGTGGAACTTTGGGGCTTTGGCTAAGTAATTTGGAGGGGGGAAATTGAAGGTCTAGGGTGCCCCAGAGGCCGGGACCCACCACATTCGACCTGGCCAAGATGAGCTGCCCTGGTGTGGGCCAGCCCCAGGGAGGTCATCGCTGTCAAGGACGGTGACTCCCATTAGGAGGGGGCTCTTGTAGTCTGGAGGGGGCCTGATGGAGATGATCTAGAGTTGGGAAAATGCAAGTAGGTCTGAACCAGGAGGCTGGGAGTGCGGGGTGGCAGCCCCATCATGTCAGACTCCCTAGGGAAGGGGGTAGGTGTGCTTGGGGCGGGGAATCCCGACACTACCCCTACCTCAAGTCCTGAACCCTGAGTTATTCTGAACTCAGTCTGCCAGGAACCACCGAAGGGCGGGATGGGCCCCTCTTTCAGGACCTACTAGGCGTGGGCCAGGAAAAAAGAGGGAGGCACGGAGCTAGGCGGGCCCGTTTCTCAGGCGCCGCGGAGGGCGCAGTTCAGAATCCAGCGGAAGCCAGCCTGGCTTGGGGCGATTCCCGGGGCGGGCAGGGCCTGCGGGTGCCTCCTTCTGGACCCCGGGGGGCAGCGTCCTGCCGCTGGCCCTGGCCGGGGGCGGGAGGGCGAGCTCTTTTCTTTAAGCCCAGGTCAAAGATTGCAGGTTTTGAACTTTCTGCAGGTCTGTAAGGGCAGCCCTCTTGGGGACAGTGACAACGGCCTCCTTACCTCTGTCCGCAGCCCGGACCCTAGGTTACCCCCAAACGCCGGCCGGCCCTCCAGCCACCCCCTGGGCCGCGGGGTGGGGCGCCCGGAGCTTCCCGGGAGCGCAGCCCCTCCCCGGCCCAACCGGGCGCGCCGATGGTACGTCCCGGCCCGCCCAGGTGGTAGCGCCCGCGCGGCCTACCGTAATTCCCCTACGACCCGCGCCCCAGCCGGCGCAGAGCGGACCGAGCCCGCCCCGCGGTTCCTGTGGCCCTCGCCCTACAGGCCCCTCGGAGCTTTGGCAGTCTTGACCCGAGCCCTAGCCACTGGGGAGGAGACCCATGTCCCTAGGTGAGTCTCACGGGGGAA
>NW_011494861.1:7033664-7035131 GCF_000754665.1 Bison bison bison
GGGGTAGGGGAGGGCGAGGGTCCCACACAGCCCTGGGCCTGCAGGTGGCCGTCGATGGGCGCCACCGGCTCTGCTTCCACTTACTTGAGGGTGGAATGGGCTCCAGCGCCCGCCCCCACAATGACTCTAGGGTGGGGTCGGCTGGGATAAATAGCCGTGAGGAGTCTGTAGGGCCTCAGCCCTGGTGTGAGGGCTGCTGGTGGTGCGAGGGGTTCCAAAGGGGATTTGGCGGGGCTTGGTTCCGTGGTTTCGGCTACCTCGCCGCATCTGGGCGTCCATGACGGTCCGAGCGGAAAGTCCTCTCGATGCCGGCAGGGGGCGCGAGAGTCTGCACCTCGGGCCGCCTGGGTCTGGCCTGGGTAGAGAGAGAGCCAGAGGACCCATGGATCTCCTGGAGACCCAGAGGCCAGGAGAGACCCTGGGCCGCTCTGATGAAAGACTGAGGAAGTGGAGGCCCAGCGGCTTCGGACCCTACCGATTCCTCCAGTTCCTTCCCCAGGCTTGGAGGGCTCTAGGAGGATTTGTTTCACTATTCTTCTGCTCCTTTGCCAGAGTCCAGACACACATTTGAACCCAGCAGCCATCCCTAGGTAGAGAATTCTAGAAAACTGGCCAGTGCCCTCTTTGCACAGTAGGGAAGGGCAGGAGGTAGGTAGGTGGGCCCAGGTGTGCAGCCCAGGCCTGTGCCCTCTCCCCAATTCCCTCCCAAAGAGCCTTTTGTGTGGCTCTGAAACAAGAGGTGCCTGGAGAAGTTGCAGGCTTCCAGGCTGGGGTCTGGGGCTCCAGGGCACATTTCTGCAGGACCTGGGCAGGGGGCAAAGTTCATGGACCACACAGCCTCTCCTTCTCCGCCTAGTACCCACTGGTCCCAGCTGGTTGGCTCCCTGGGGAGGAAGAGGGCTCACTGGCTTCTGGACTTGGTGGCGTGGAGCTGGCCTGCGGAGAGGTTCTCTACACCCTTACCATCTGCCCAGCACGGGGCAGGTCCTTAGAGCAGGCTCTGCCTCCAGGGGGACCCCAGAACCTGAGAACAAGCGGTGAGGCCCAGGCCTAGGGGAAGGGAGGAGCCAGATGGGGCGTTTGGAGAGGAGAGCAGCCTGGCAGAGCCAGCTCCTCCCTGGCTAACGTGCCCATGCATGCAGCCTCCACCCCTAGATTTCTGAGGTGCCAGATGGAGCCTCGGGGCTGGGAGCCTCTTAGGGGAGCTTAGCTTGGGTAGGGAGCCCCTGGGCAGGGGTGTCCCCCTGGCCAGAGAGCCCCAACTCCTGGTTCCGGGCCAGTCTCCTGTGGACAGAACACAGAGCTGGCCCCAGACCTGTGACCTCCCCTCTCCCACTGCAGACCAGGCTGGGGCCCCAACCCACTGTGGGGAAGGGGAAGCCCACAGGCCTCTGCTTTTCTGGGGCTGGGGAGGTGGTGCAGGGCGGGAGTGGCAGGGGGCTCCTGCCTTGGAGACTCCATTATTCA
>NW_011494861.1:7035231-7037621 GCF_000754665.1 Bison bison bison
CCATTATTCATCAGCCGTGGCA
This sequence comes from Bison bison bison, assembly GCF_000754665.1. Taxonomy (NCBI): domain Eukaryota; kingdom Metazoa; phylum Chordata; class Mammalia; order Artiodactyla; family Bovidae; genus Bison; species Bison bison. Next base: position 7,035,254 of record NW_011494861.1, read on the forward strand.
TCTGGTTTCTGGGTATCAGTTTCAACAAGCCAGTCCTGACTCATGAGCCTGGAGCTGGGGCTGGGCTAGGGAGGGGCCCCCTCCTCAGGGATTCAGGGGCTGGGACCTTTTGGGCCTGCTCATGGGCTATTTCAGCTCCCTATTTAGCAAGGAGGTGGGAACCTCGAAGCCTGCCGAGGCCTCCTCCCTTCCCTGTGCAGGGCTCCTTTCCTCCCCTGCTCCACAGGTTCCTTGACCCTGCACTCTTGGCCCTGGGACAGCAGGGCCCTGGCCCTCCAAGGAGCAGCCCCAGCCCTGGATGGAGAACCCAAGCAGGAGCGTGACTCAAGGTGGCCAGAACCTGGTCACTCCAGTGACCTCTGGTGACCTGTCCTGGCCCAGTCCTGATGGTCTGGCTACCCCAGACTGGTGGGCTTGGGGATCTGCCCTGTCCTCAAGGGGGTGGACCTCAAGTCCCCTGCTGCCCAAACCACCACTTGGCTGGTCTTCATGTCACCCTTCTCTGTGCTTGAGGCTCACAGGGGGTGGTCCAGTGGGCATCCGCTGTTAGAACAAGTTTTTTTACCTTTCCAAACCTCAGTGTCTTTGTCTGTTGAATTGAGATAGTAACAGTATCTTCTCCTTATGGTCTCTGAGAAGAGTGAACAGGATTTGGCATAGGCCTGGCACTTAGGTGTGCTCAGAGGTTGGCCTGGGGGGCAGCAGCAGGGGCAGGGGGCTTGGACAACACCACCAGGTTTTGAGGTAGAAACTGACCTGCCTGGGGCCAGCAAGCCAAGGTCATGGATGCTGGAAGGGATGGAGAGAAGCCGTGGACAGGCAATAGAGAAAGCTTTGTTAACCGTTGGCCACAGGAGGGGGCATCCTGGCCAAGACCTTCCTGGCCCTAATGGCCTTCTCTGGCATGAAGCCCCTCCTCCTGTCTTCATTCGTCCATTCATCATCTTAGTCTACACTGAGTACCTGTGGTGGCTAGGACTGTTCTAAGTGCCAAAGATGAAGCATGGGCCAGACAGCCAAGACTGCTAGCCTCTGGAGAGAATATTCTAGCAGGGAAAAGTGATAATCAAGAAGTGAACAAAGGAAATAATTTCAGGTCATAATATAAATAGATGCTTTGGAGGAAATGATTCAATTTAAGGGGACTGAGAGTTCCGGGGTAAGGGGGTGTTTATTTGGAGAGAAGAGTAATGGCCTCCTTGGAGAGGTAGGATTTAAATTGGGGCTCAGTGCCAGCTGTTGGGAAGATAAAGGGCACATGGTGTTCCAGAACACAGAGGAGCAGGTTCTGAGCTCAGTGAGTTGTGGGGATGAAGGAAGCCAGCATGGCGGCCCACCGTGTGTAACCGGCCAGGGGGGCAAGATAGGAACCAGGCCACAATTGGGATTTTATTTTAAGCAAGATGGGAAGTCACAGGAGGGTTGGGTGGGGGGTGGGGGAGTGACATGGTCAGGTTTCAGTTTTAAAGGATTTGCCTATGGTGTGGAAAGAGGGCCACTCAGGATGTGGGAGGGGACACAGCCGTGGAAACCTCCTGGCCGGGATAGATGGATAAATTGCTGCTCCTTGCAAAACCTGCGGAGACCGTCTTCCCCCCACAGAACCAGACTGAGGGGGAGCTGTCTAGGGGATGGGGCTGATGACAGCGTGTCCCCCTCCCCCATGAGTACTGAGGAGTGCCCCAGGGAGGCCATTCCAGAACCCCAGAGTCAGAAGCCTGGGTGTCAGTCCTGCCTGTGGACTTCTTCGTCACTTTACCCCCCACTCGATGAGCGAGGATAACAGTGCCCGCCTCCACCTCCTGGGAGTGAGTGTGAAAGGCTTTGACGACCTACAGTGGGGATCCTGGCACCACACCCCATTCCTGGTCTGCGTCTTGGGCTCTGATGAGCGCCCTCTGGCGGTAGGGCACCGGAAGCTCCCACGTGGCCTTGAGCCGGGGAGGGGTGCGGGGCGGTGGGTGCCAGCCTGGAGCAGCAGGGGCTTCGTGGAAAGCTGAGTTGGGCTGCGGGGTTGTCCCGACGCCTCCTCTCACTCTACTCCTGGGCGCACCCCAGAGACCACCCTCTCCGCCCCGCGCACCTGCCTTCTGCCCGCCGCCTCCACCTGTGGTCACCAGCCCCAATCTGCTTCTCTGCCTGGCATGGGCAGTGGGAGCGGGGGTCCCCCGGGCTCAGGCTCTGAAGCGGGGGTCTCTTGGATTGCGGGCCTATACTAAGATGACCCTCAAGAAGGCCTCTGAGCGCCGGCTGTGTGGCTAGGACTGGGAAGTGGAGTCAGATATCCTCGGGTCTGGACGGGGAGCGGGGTCCGAGGACCCCTAGGGAGATGTGATGTGTCCTTGGTCCGGTCCCCCCTCTTCTGCCA
>NW_011494861.1:7038418-7053136 GCF_000754665.1 Bison bison bison
TCCCCAGCCCCTCCTCCCCCCTGCCCCGGGGTGCACACCGCGGGGGTGCAGGGGGGAGGAGGGGCTGGGGAGGCGATGAAGGGCTGGGGGCTTGAGATGTATCCCCCACCCTGGCACCAAGGGGACCAAGCAGCGGAGGGGACAGCCAGACCCTGGCCTTTTGTGTCTGGGGCTGACTCCGGACACACCTGTGGGTCCCAGGGCCTGCATTGGCCACCCTCCCCTTTCCTTCCTTTGCCCAGGCCCTACCCACACCCCTCCTACTCCTGCTTCTGAGGCCACCCTGGTGGGACTGGGAAGACTGATTTCTCCACGCCCTATCCCTGGGGGAGTTGGCCTTGATCGTGCTCCCCAAGAGGCCCAGGCCCCTCTATTATTTGTAAAGTTACCGCTCATTCTCTGCCTTTGGACATGCAGTGACGCCTCCGCTCTCGCCTCTTTGGCTTGAGTCCTGAGAACTTTTGGCCTCGGACCCTGCTGTCTCTCCCTGGCTGGCAGGATCGCTGCTGCCCTTAGAGAGTGGTTGTAGCGGGGCGTGAGGGGGCAGCAAGGAGGTGGGGAGTAGACCCTGGGTCTGAGAGAAGAGGCTCAAGAGTCTGGCTTTGGGAAAGGGCTACCCTGCTTTAGTGATGGGGAGACCCCCAATCCTGGAGGGAGTTGCGGAGACCCTGGGGTTCGGAGATGGAGGTGTAGGAACAGACAGTGTGGGCTGTGCCCACCTCAGCCTCAGCCTCCCTCCCTGGGGGTTCTCAGAACTTCATCCTCAACCCGCTGAATACTCACCTGCTTCAGATCCTAGCCTGACTCTCACATCATCCTGGTGTCCCTGAGCCTGGGGGCTGCTGGGAGGATGGAAGGAGGTCAGCCACCAGCTGGACTCTTGTTAAAATTAGCATTAGTGACAACCCTGTATGTGAGACAGCAAAAGAGACACAGATGTATAGAACACTCTTTTGGACTCTGGGAGAGGGAGGGGGGGATGATTTGGGAGAATGGCATTAAAACATGTATAATATCATATAAGAAACGAATCGCCAGTCCAGGTTCAATGCAGGATACAGGAAGCTTGGGGCTGGTGCACTGGGATGACCCAGAGGGATGGTATGGGGAGGGAGGTGGGAGGGGGGGTTCAGGATGGGGAACACGTGTACACCCGTGGCGGATGCATGTTGATGTATGGCAAAACCAATACAATATTGTAAAGTAAAATAATAATAATAAATAAATAAAAAGAAAGAACTAAACCATAAAAAAAAAAAATTAGCATTAGTATCAGTAGTAAGTTCCTCCTCCAGGGGATCCTCCCAACCCAGGAATTGAACTCTTGTCTCCTGCATTGGCAGGTGGATTCTTTACCACTGTGCCACCTGGGAAGCCCACCTATTGGTTAGTACATTCAGTTAATATTTACTTAGTGGCAATCTGTATGCTATGCAGTGGTATTATAGGTATTATAAGTAGGAAATGGCAACTCACTCCAGTATTCTTGCCTGCAGAATTCCATGGATGGAGAAGCCTGGTGGGAGCACATTTACTGGTTAGGTTTTAAAACAAGATTGTGGCACAGAACCAAGGACTTGGACTGGAAGAGTCCCAGAGAACCACCCCCCCCTCAACCCAGAACACCCACAACCTAGCATGGCTCCTTCCATGTCACCCCCCCACCCACTGTGAAGCTAGGGCCTGGGCAGCTGGACAGTCCACAGCCCCACTGCCCAATGCCAAGCCTGGCGCCAGAAAAATGAAGCTGTCAGGGAAATCGCTAGAGGCCTGGAAGGGGTCGGCATGGGGCACCTGTGCCAGACTGACTGCCAGGCTGGACACAGAGGGCGAGAGGGCTGCTGAGCTGGCTGGCTGTGAGCCTCCCGGGGAGAAAGGACAAGTGCTTCCTCGGATTTGTTGTCAGGAAAAGATGCTCACTGCAGGGATTCCTGTATCCGTGAAGCCCGGCCCTCTGTCAGGAGGGCCCCACTCCTCTCTCCCTTCTCTGCTACCAAGAAATGGTGTGAATGTGGTGAAAATGTGGGATCTGGAGCTACATACCCTAGGTTCAAGTCCTGACTCCACTAGCTGTGTGACTTTAAACAAGTTGCTTAACCTCTCTGAGCCTCACTTTCCTCTTCTGTAAAATACAGACAATCCTAGCCCCTACCTCATGGGATGAGGAACCCTCAGTGCAGCCCCGGGCACATGACAATCACGTTATAAATGATCAGACATTTTCAGCTTCCTCTTCTTTCCTATCTTTGGCCATTTTCTCTGCTGTCTAGGCCATCCTTACCCTGTCTGTCATCTTCAAAATTCCTAATTGGGGCACTTCCCTGGTGGTCTGGTAGCTGAGACTCTGCGCTCCCAACGCAGGGGGTCCAGGTTCAATTCCTGGTCAGGGAATTAGAGCCCACATGCTACAACTAAGAGTTTGCATACCACAGCTAAAGATCCCATGTGTGGCAACCAAGACCTGGCACAACCAAAGAAATAAACAAATATTAAAAGGAAAATCCCTGGGACTTCCCTGGTGGTTCAGTGGTTAAGACTTCGCCTTCCATCCCAGGGGTGTGGGTTTGATCCCTGGTCGGGGAGCTAAGATCCTACATGCTTTGGGCTGAAAAACCAAAACACAGAACAGAAGCAATATTGTAACCAATTCAATAAAGACTAAAGAAGATGCCTGATCAGGCTCTCTCCAGCCCAAATCTCCAGTGGTCCTCTATCATGCTACTTAATAATCAAACCAGTACTTATTGAACGGCTAGGATGAGATCAGTCAGTGAACCTGAAAGACCGAAACTGCTGTCCTTGTAGAGCTGATAGGGTGTGGAGGCAACAAAGTGAGACACGCAGACTGCCTGCCAGTGGGAGGTGTTAAGGAGAGAAGGCGGGGGCAGGGAGTGGATGTGGAGGAATGAAACCTTAGAAGGAGAAGATGGTGACTTTTGAGTGAAGGTGTGCAGGAAGGGAGGTAGCTGGTTATTTCAGTGTCTGGGAAAGTGTTTCAGGCTGAGGGATTAGCAGATGCCAAGGCTCAGAGGTGGGGCACATCTGAAGAAGCGTGTCCAAGAAGGCAGGAGGAGGGACTTCCCTGGTGGTCCAGTGGCCAAGACTCTGCTCTCCCAATGCAGGGGACATGGGTTCAATCCCTAGTCAGGGAACTAAGATCCTGCGTGCCACAACTAAAGACCCTGAGTGCTGCGACTAAAGACCCAGCGCAGCCAAATAAATAAATATATGCATGCTCAGTGGCTCAGTCGTGTCCGACTCTTTCTGGCCCCATGGACTGTAGTCTGCCAGGCTCCCCTGTCTGTGGGATTTTCCAGGCAAGAGTACTGGAGTGGGTTGCCACTTCGTATTCTAGGAGATCATCCCGACCCAGGGATCAAACCTGTGTTTCTTGCGTCTCCTGCGTTGGCAGGTCAGTTCTTTACCACTAGCGCCACCTGGGAAGCCCAGTAAAAGGGAAGGCAGGAGGCCGGTGGGTGGGGGCAGTGTAAGGAGCTAGGAGAAAAGGACAAGAGGCCCCGAGGTCACCTGCCTTGGCGGGAGATGGGAAGCCCTTGCAGGGTTTTGAGGAGGTCCGTGTGACTCCTCGGAGAAGGCAGTGGCACCCCACTCCAGTACTCTTGCCTGGAAAATCCCATGGACGGAGGAGCCTGGTAGGCTCCAGTCCATGGGGTCGCTAAGAGTCGGACACGACTGAGCGACTTCACTTTCACTTTTCACTTTCATGCATTGGAGAAGGCAATGGCAGCCCACTCCAGTATTCTTGCCTGGAGAATCCCAGGGACAGAGGAGCCTGGTGGGCTGCTGTCTATGGGGTTGCACAGAGTCGGACACAACTGAAGCGACTTAGCAGCAGCAGCAGCAGTGTGACTCCTCTTTGAACTGGGTCCACTGCGGCTGCTCATGGAGAACAGACTGGGGTCAAGGATGGGTGTAGGGTGACCAGCTCTGGGGCCCTGTCATCCTGCTAAAAGGCTATGGGAGCTAAGCTGGCCTGGAGAGTGTGGCCAGTTTGAGACTATGGATATTAAGGATGGCGCCTGAAGATGTGTTAGACTGCCTGGATGATGGGTAACAGAAGGATCACAGGTGACCCCAAGGTTTTTGGCCTATTATATTTTCTTGGGGCTGTCATAACAAGTCAGGGTGGCTTTAGAACAACAGAAGTTTATTCTCTCGGTTCTGAGGCCAAAAATCTGAAATTAAGATGTGGTCAGATCGTTCTCCCTTGGAAGTTAGCAGGGGAGGACTCTCCCTCGCTTCCTCCAGCTTCTGGCGCCTCCTGCTGTTCCTCAGTATCCCTTGACTTGTAGATGCCTGACTCCAGTCGCCACCTCTGTTGCTACATGGCTTCTCACTATGTGTCCCCTCTCTATGTCTCTTCTCTTCTTATAAGGATACCGGTCATATGGTTAGTCCATACTCTATCCTGTGTGATTACAGACACCATTATGACCTCAGCTTAACTAATGCCATCTGTAATGATCCTCTTTCCATCAAGGGCACATTCTATGGTGCTAGGGGTTAGGAATGAACCTATCTTTAAAAAAAAAAAAAAACTGTTTGCTGTGCCACCTGGCTTGTGAGATTCTAGATCCCCAACCAGGCCTTCCCAGGTAGCTCAGTGGTAAAGAATCTGCCTGCCAGTTTAGGAGATGCAAGTTCGATTCCTGGGCCAGGAAGATCCCCTGGAGAAGGAATTGGCAGCCCACTCCATATTCTTGCCTGGAGAATCCCATGGACAGAGGAGCCTGATGGGCTACATACAGTCCATGGGGTCACAAAGAGTCAGACATGACTTAGCAAGTAAACAACAACAGCACTTCCCCAACCAGGGATTGAATCCAGGCCCATGGCTGTGAAAGCACCAAGTCCTAACCACTGGACCACCAGGGAATACCCTGAACCTATCTTTTTGAGGGACATAATTCAGCACATAACATCAGCATAGCCAGAAGGTGTTGCCAGTAATCGAGATGGGTTGAGCCATGTGGAAAATTTCAGGAGCTCATGGGAGGACCTTTTAAGTTTGAGATGCTTGTTGGGATACAGGAGGAGGATGGAGAAGGTGGGTCCAGAGTCTTGGGCCTGGTCCCCACTGGACAGATCACCTGGGAGCCCTCTCTAGGACAGTGGGTGTGGGTAAAATGAGGAGGGGTCCACAGATGGGGAGAGAGCAGGAAGCAGGCAAGGGGCCTGAGAGGGGAGGGAATAGGCAAGGCATGGGTCCTGGGGGCCGAGGAAGAAACGGTTTCCAAGAGACCATGTCAAATGCTGGGTCCTGGGCGAACAAGCAAGAGGACTTCGAAGTGTGGATGTCAGCAGAGACCTTAGAAGAGCAAACTGGGGAGGGAGCAGAATTGATGGGAGAGGGTCTGAGAGAAAATGGAAGAATTAGAAAATCTCCGGTTGCAACCATCGTAGTAATAGTTTGATTTAGGCAAAAGCCGTCAGTGAGGACTAAAGTCCTGGAGTGTGCAATCACTGGGGAGCAGGCTGTCTCAAAGTGTCACCCCTGGACTACCTACTCATTGGTGGTTTAGTGGCTAAGTCGTGTCCAACTCTTTGCGACCCCATGGACCATAGCCTGCCAGGCTCCCCAGTCCATGCATGGGCTTTGCCAGGCAAGAATACTGGAGTGGTTTGCCATTTCCTTCTCCAGGGCATCTCCTGACCCAGGGATTGAACCTGGGTCACCTGCATTGCAGGCGGATTCTTTACCACTGAGCCACCAGGGAAACCCTGTATCCACTCATTACAGAGAGAGAACACGCCTTTACAGAGTACAGCGAGGGGACTTCCTTGGTAGTCCAGTGGTTAAGAATCCACTTTCCAATACAGGGGACAGGGAACTAAGATCCCACATGTAGCAGGGCAACTAAGCCTGTCAACTGCAACTAAGACCTGGCACAGCCAAATAAGTATATATTAAAGCAAACAAACACGATACAGTGAGATCCCCAGGTGATCTGGACTCGGGCACACTGAGGAAGACACGGTCCACTCTCTGTTGTCCCTGCACATATGCTCATCTTTAAACTATGCAGGAAGAATTGATGCTTTTGAGCTATGGTGTTGGAGAAGACTCTTGAGAGTCCCTTGGACTGCAAGGAGATCCGACCAGTCAATCCTAAAGAAAATCAATCCTGAATATTCTTTAGAAGGACTGATGCTAAAGCTGAAGCTCCAATATTTTGGCTGCTTGATGCGAAGAGCTGACTCATTGGAAAAGACCCTGAAGCTCGGAAAGATTGAAGGCAGGAGGAGAAGGGGATGACAGAGTATGAGATGGTTGGATGGCATCACTAACTCAAAGGACATGAGTTTGAGCAAGCCCCGGAAGATGGTGAAGGACAGGGAAGCCTGGTGTGCTACAGTCCGTGGTGTCTGTGCTACAGTCAGACACAACTGAGCAACTGAACGACAGCAAACTGTGCGAGACCCCCAGACAAATCCAGAAGGAGGGGCTTTCTGCAAAACTGCTGGCCTGGCTGCTTCAATGTCCTGAAAGACAGGGTGGAAAATGTGGGATATTCATTCAATCTTTTTTTTTTTTATTTTTTAAGTATATATATGTATATTTTATTTGTTGATTTAGCTGTACTGGCTCTTATTTGCATCCCTCAGGATCTCTAATCTTCACTGAGGCATGCAGACTCTTTAGTTTTGGCATGTGAACTCTTAGTTGCGGCATGTGGTATCTACTTTCCTGACCAGGGATCAAACCCAGGCCCCCTGCATTGGGAGCTTGGAGTCTTAGCCACTGAACCACTAGGGAAGTCCCAGGGCATTTATTCTTAAAGGGATAAACAAACACAGCCAAACGTACATACATATGAACCTTGATTGAATACCATGTGGGGAAAAAAATCTGTGAAGGACATTATTTAGACACTTGTGGAAATGCCAAGGGAGATTAAAGTTGGACAAAGTATCATCACTGAGTTTCCGCGAGTGTGACACACATAGAGTTGTGTGGGGTTTTGCACGAGAACATCTGTGCTCCCAGGTGGTGTCGATTTCCTCACCAGGGGAGGGGTGTCATGAGCAGTGTGGCGAATGTGAATGACTGGCGGAGCTAGAATGGTGTGAAGATGTCATTGTACTATTCTTACCACTTTGAATTATTTTAAAACAAAAAGTTGAGGGAAAAGAAAATAAAGGGTAATGGGAGGAGAGAACAGGAACTGGTGGTTATGGATGCCTGGTTTTACAGAGTTTAGTTATAAGTGGAGGGGGAGCTGGAGCTGGAGAATCAGGTTGGTTTGCCCATGGGAATGATCTGGTGAGAGGTGGGTCTCGGTGGAAGGCTGGTCTGGGATTGGGGCAGGGTGAAGCCTCCACAGCCCAGGATGGGTGGGTGGCTGTGGTGGTTGGGGCTCACGGAGTGCCTTCTGGTGGCTTCTGTTTCCCTGGAAAAGTAGGCAGTGGGTCAGTGGGGCGTGAGTTTGGGATGCTTAGGGGATGGAGGAGATAGGAAGGTCATCCATGGGGGTGGGGATGAGAGCAGACTGGAGCGAATGGGTAAATCTGAGGTCACGTCACTAAGCAACGGCCCATGGGTCCCACGTAGGCACCCAGATGCCAGCATCATTCCCTGACTCCTCCATAAGCCCCTCCATACCTTGACTTAGAAATCCAGGGTGGTCAGCTGTTCGGGGGCTGCACAGGTCATAGAATTGAGGGCAGAGGCCCTGGGCACGGAGGACGGGGAGGCATTCTGTTTGACGACACTGAGTTGGGCAAACTGACGGGCAGCCCCAGCCTCACTTTTGGGGGCCCTTTCTGCCTGTGTTCCAGAAGAGGCCTGGGAGCACCTGCTTCGTGGTTACTTACTTTGCACTGTGTTTCTTGCGGGCAGGGCTTTTCTTTCTCTGCATCCCCCAGAATGGACACCTTGTAGGTGCTTGGGAAACACTTGATGGATAAATTAATAAGCACAGGCCCCTGTGGAACGTGGATGTTTGGACATGAAGAGCAGCCCCTGTAGGGCCAGGGGCCCCGTGTACCACAGGGGTCTGGGTCCACCCTGCCCCCATCCTTTCCCACACAGGTATGCCACCACGCCGACTGCCAGCAGCTACACCACCGGGGCCCCCTCAACCTCTGTGAGGCCTGTGACAGCAAGTTCCACAGCGCCATGCATTATGATGGGCACGTCCGCTTCGACCTGCCCCCCCAAGGTGAGCACGGGGAGGGACCAGTCCCTAGAGCCCTTGCCTGGGGGCACAGGGTCCTGGTAACTGTAGGCATCATGACAAGGCCGTGAGAAAGGACACAAGTCAACTGTGAACAATGAAACCCAAATCTGCTGCCCCTTTTGTTCCACAAATGTTTTTCTTTTTTTAACATTTATTTTGTATTGAGGTATAACTGATTAACAGGGATTCCCAGGTGGAGACAGACACAGATTCAATTCCTGGGTCGGGAAGATCCCCTGGAGGAGGCCATGGCAACCCGCTTCAGTATTCTTGCCTGGAGAATCTCATGGACAGAGGAGCCTGGCAGGCTACAGTCCATGGGGTTGCAAAGAGTCGGACATGACTGAAGCAACTTAGCATGCATGCATAGCCCATTAACAATGTTGGGATAGTTTCAGATGAAGAGGGAAGGGACTCAGTCATACATATACATGTATCCATTCTCCCCCAAACCCTCCTCCCTTCCAGGCTGCTACGTAACACTGAGCAGAGTTCAATGTGCTATATAGTAGATCCTTGTTGGTTATGCATTTTAAATACAGCCATGTGTACATGTCCACCCCAAACTCCCTAACTATCCCTTCCTGCCATCCTCCGCCCTGCCAGTTTTTTAATAAGAGGAAAAGTTGGGGACCGGCCCTGCTCGAGGGCCAGCCTGTCTTCTCTAGGGGCCGGGTCCTTCTCAATGGACCTGCCTCTGCCCCTGCCCAGGCCAACGTGGAGAAAGCCCTTCTGTCTTCTCCTCCAGGCAGGGGATTTCTGGGCAGATCCTCTAGCCAGGCAGCCAGCGGGCAGAGGCAGTGGGAGGTGGGATGGGCAGGTCAGAAGGAACTTGCAGCAGGAAACAAGAAACCCCTCCTGCTGAACAGGCACCTGGCCCAGTCCCACTGCCATCTGACTGTGCTGAGGTGGCTTTGTCTCCTTCCCCAGCTGGTCAGAGGGACAAAAGGACTGTTCCCCAGGGCCCCCTGGGACTTTGGGTGTGGTCACAGTGGTGACCTGCAAGAAAGGGGAGGGGAGAGGGGGACACCTGCAAGAAAGAGCCATGGACTTTGTTCCCTCCCTGCAACAGTCCTAGAGGCAGCGCTTCTTTATGCCTGTTTCATAGATGGGTAAACTGAGGTGGATTTGTACTGGGCGCAGGGCATCACCCAGGATGTCATTCCAGGGCCCTTGCATCTTTTTGAGTCTGGGGATGGGTAAATGATAAGCAGTGACTGACCCCCTCCTCACAGAACTGAGGGGCCCTGGCTTATTAGGGAGGCGGGGTCCCAGGGTCCATAGATGGCTTTGGTTCCTCTGGAGACTGCCATGTTGGAAGACTAAGGAAGGGACCAGGGACAGGGAGACAGGCACAACCCCGCTCCCGCTCTACTCCACAGGCTCTGTCCTGGCTCGGAACGTGTCCACCCGGTCATGCCCCCCGCGCACCAGCCCTGCTGTGGACTTGGAGGAGGAGGAGGAGAGTTGTATGGATGGCAAGGGGTAGGTGAGGGGTTGGTGGGCGGAGAAGACACCTGGGAGCTCCCAAGGCTGGGTGTCAGGTCACAGATCTAGGGACCAGAGACCCCTCCTAGCCCCTGCTGCCACCCAGATTCCTGGAGGGTGAGCCTCTAGGGCTTCTGGGGGCAGACTTCCACCTGTCTAGGGACCCTGGGTATGACTCCTGGATTGGCCACAGGGGGGCGCACAGCTCCTTGTGAGCCACTCCCCACCTCCACCCTTGCTTGCCTGAGCCAACCTGAGTTACCTGGCCACCTACAGTCAGAAAGGGGTGGGTCACCAACTGGGGCCTACCCACATCCCACCCTGATGAGAGCCCACCCACGCCTCCAACCTCTGCCCTGACTGGCTTCCTTGCAGGGACCGAAAGAGCACAGGCCTGAAACTCTCCAAGAAGAAAGCCAGGAGAAGACATACAGATGTGAGAAGCCCCCAGGCTGGCAGAGCAGGCCCCTCCCCACCAGCCTCTGCCCCTCCTGGGCCCTTTCCATTCCCGAGGCTGGGCCTCTCTGCTCTGAATTCCAAGAACCCGGGGATGGGGCGTGGAGTGAGCATGTCTCTCTGTCACTGCCCAGCCCTGCAGCCCAGCCCTGCTCACCTTAGCCCAGGTGGGGGATGCTCCAGGAGCTCCTGCCTCTGGCAGGAGGGCTGCCGGGGCCCTCCCTGGGATAGAAAAGGACAGGGAGATCCCTGTGCTCACTAGGACCCTGGGGTGGGGAGGGGAGGGCCCTAGGGATGCAGACGCTGAGATGCATGTCCGCTCAGGACCCAAGCAAGGAGTGCTTCACCCTGAAATTTGACCTGAACGTGGACATTGAGACGGAGATTGTACCAGCCATGAAAAAGAAGTCTCTGGGGTAGGGCTTGATGGGGCTGAGGGGAGAAGGGAGCTGGGGGCAGTTGTGGCCTCAGCAGGTATGACTGTGTGTCTGTGTCGTGGCCCGTAAACAAGTGTGTCCTCCCTCATGGGCACCCCACTCATGTGCAGTGAGGGCCTGGGAGCCATGCTTGAGTGGACGTGACCCACCCCTGGGGCATGGACTGGCATGTGACAGGGTCTGCCCTGGTGTGTCAACACGAACGTGTGAGGGCGAGGGCATTGTGTATACACGTGTGAACCTCCTATTCATGTGTGCATATATGAACCTGGGTGTGATCCCCCTGGGGTCTCCCTTTTCTTTTGGGGGGATGGGGTGGGGGTTCATGTGATGTCTCTGGGCAGGGTGAGGGGTTCATATGATGGCCCCCAACACACACACCTCCTGTCCTGGGGCAGGGAGGTGCTGCTGCCAGTATTTGAAAGGAAGGGCATTGCACTGGGCAAAGTGGACATCTATCTGGACCAGTCCAACACGCCCCTGTCCCTCACCTTTGAGGCCTACAGGTTTGGGGGACACTACCTGCGGGTCAAAGGTGAGCAGGGGAGCTGGGGCGCAACTGGGTCCTCTGGGGAGGGTGTTGTTTCCCAGCTCAGGTTCCCGTTGGCCATGGCCTTGAGCAGGCTCATTACCATACAGGTGTCTCTGCTGGGCAGCAGTGCTGGGTGCTGGCGGGGGGGGTTTGGGGGAGGGTAACCAGGGTGCTGGCAAGTGGGGCTTTGAGGGAGGGCAGCCAGGCCTTGGTTTGGCTCCTCCAGGGAGAGAGAGGACCGGGGTCTCGTCCTCCACTGGCCTGGGTTTTGAGGACCTCTACTTGTCCCCACATGCCTCCCCAGCCAAGCCAGGGGACGAGGGGAAGGTGGAGCAGGGGGTGAAGGACTCCAAGTCCCTGAGTCTGCCGATCCTGCGGCAAGCCGGGGCTGGGCCCCCGGCCCAAGAGCGCGTGGACCTCCAGAGCCGCCGGGAGAGCCTGGATATCCTGGTGAGGAGGGGCTGTGTCAGGGCTAGGGGTGGGGAGGGGCCAGAGGGGAGGTCACCTGGGCCCCTTGCTGCTCCTGCTGGGGGCTTTCCTACCCCTTCTGTGAAATGGGGCTGGCTCCGGGCGTACCGGGTGGATCTAACCCACTGCAGGGGGATGGGCCTGGGAATTCTGAGTGTTCGTGCACGAGGAGTCTGAGCATGTGTGTCCAAGCAGACACTGTGTGGGGAGCGAAGCTGTATGTCACTGGCTGTGTCCGTGAGCGTTCATCAGGGATCCACTTGGACGTGGGCTTCTCAGTGCACCCGAGTGTGTGTGACTCTGTGTTCTCCCAAGTGCTTTATGCTCCTGGTTGGGGTTGGCGGTGGTGGGAGGCGTGGCCCAGGGGTGCCTCTCTGGACCTTCCAGCCCCCAGGGCATGTTTAGGTCTCAGGAGAGGTGGCCTCACAGGGTGGGGGAATGCAGAGATCCTCCTGCATCCCAGGCAGGTTTGAGGCCCTGGAAATGCGTGATGGGGTGGGGCCATGGGGGTCAGAGTGGACCCGCCTCTTGACTGTTGCTCCCTGGCCAGGCCCCTGGTCGCCGACGCAAGAACATGTCAGAGTTCCTAGGGGAGGCAAGCATCCCTGGGCAGGAGCCCCCCACACCCTCCAGCTGCTCTCTGCCCAGCAGTAGCAGCAGTGGCAGCAGCAGCAGCAGCAGTGGCAGTGACAGCTGGAAGAACCGGGCGGCCAGTCGCTTCAGCGGCTTCTTCAGCTCAGGCCCCAGCACCAGCACCTATGGCCGGGTATGTGGGCCCGGGTGCCCTGGGGCAGGGCGGCTGGCTGACCCCTGACCCCTGACCCTGACCACGTCTCCTCTCAGGAGATAGACAAGATGGAGCAGCTGGAGGGCAAGCTGCACGCCTATGGCCTCTTCGGGCTGCCCAGGCTGCCCCGGAGGCTGCGCTTTGACCATGACTCCTGGGAGGAAGAAGGTGACGAAGAGGAGGATGAGGATGACGCCGGACTTCGGCTGGAGGACAGCTGGCGGGAGCTCATTGATGGGCACGAGGTGGGTGCCGCCCGCCTGCCCCACAGCTCCCCCCTTCTCAGGGAAAGGGGGGCATTATCGCCCCTGCCCCACTCCACGGGGCCCTTCCTAGGGTGGCAGGATGGTCCATGGACAGCCCTGCCAGGCTGCTGTCATCATTAACCAGCTTTGGAGGAACTCAGGCAAGGTGAAAGTGTGGTGTACCACTTGGCTGGCCCAGAACTTGGGGGGCCTCTGTGTCTCAAATGGGAAAAAAGGTTGCGTGCAGGACCACTCCACCTGCTCCCCTGATCTGGCCACCCCGGGGCTCCTGGAGACACCCTGCCCTCCCCACAGAAGCTGACCCGGCGGCAGTGCCACCAGCAGGAGGCGGTCTGGGAGCTCCTGCACACGGAGGCCTCATACATTAAGAAGCTGCGGGTGATCACCAACGTGAGTGTGGGGCCCAGAGCCACCCCGCCTCCCTGCCCACCCCCACCCCCACCGTGGCCTCCTCTGGGTGTCCCTGAGCAGAGTTTGGACCTTTGCAGAAGGAGCAGGTGCCAAGCAACAAAGTGGGAGGAGAGTAGGGGCAGGCCACACCCCAGAGTGGAGGTGATTCCCCTGGGCCCCTGGGAATTGGGAGGGGGCTTGGGGCAAGTCTGCTGGCTTGAGCTGAGTAACACAGACCTCATCCCTTTTACTCATCCACTCAACAGCTGTTTCCAAACACCTGCTGTATGCCAGGTGTCCAGCAGCCCACACCCTAGATGTGGAGACAGGATGGGTAGGCATTGGGAGTGGGGGGGGCGGTATAGGGACTTTGATCTGGGGAAGCATCTGTCCTGGGCTTGTGGGCTCAAAGAAGACACCCTCTGGGCAGAAACCAGAGAGAGCCAGGGCAGAGCTGGAGGAGAGAGTTCCAGATGTGGCCGCCAGGGCAGTGTGCCAGAGCGGCCCTCCACGTGGGGCCTGGGTAGGGGGACCCCCAGCTGGGCCATGGAACTGGGTCTTTTCTCAAAGGGTGAACCCTTTCTGTCTCAGGCTGCCTCCGGCCTCCAGGATGGGGAAGGGGCGAAGGGAGCCTTAGAGTCTGGGTGGGGCATCGGGACAGGGAGCCCCCCACCCCGACTCCAGACGCAGTGCTCCTTGCCCCCACAGCTGTTCCTGTGCTGCCTCCTGAACCTGCAAGAGTCGGGACTGCTGTGTGAGGTGCCGCGCGGGGCCGGGGCGGGGGCGGTCCCAGGAAGTAACGGGGAATGGGGAGGGGCTAAAGCCAGGGAGGGGCGGGACAGGGGCGGGGCTGACTGGTGGAGTGGGTAAGGGACCGGGCCTGGCATCTAATTGTGGACGTGGGATGATGATGAAGAAAGCTCCGGGCGGGGCTAATGGGTAGAGTGAGAGGCGGGGAAGAGGATGGGCAGGGGCGGGGCCCGGCCCCAAACGGGATGGACCCCCTTAACGGCATGGGATGGTGCTGAAGAAGGCTGGGGTCGGGGCTGACAGGGCGGGAGAGAGATGGGTTGGGGCGGGGCCGAGCGCACCTCCACCACCAATCCCGCCCCCCAGGTGGAGGCGGACCGCCTGTTCAGCAACATCCCTGAGATCGCGCGGCTGCACCGCGGGCTGTGGGGCAGCGTGATGGCGCCGGTGCTGGAGAAGGCGCGGCGCACGCGGGCGCTTCTGCAGCCCGGGGATTTCCTCAAAGGCTTTAAGATGGTACGGATCAGATCGGACACACTCAGGGACACAGAGGCAGGGCTGGGGCGCCAATCCCGTCTGCCCAACACCCCAGCGCCCTCCCAACTGGTGGCCCGAATGACCCCTGGTGGTCAAGAGGCGTAGAATTCAGAGTCGGTCGCAGTGGTGTGAAACTCCACCTGACCGTGTGCCCTTGCTACCACCTGGCCGAGGCCGATCGCTTTCGCTGAGGCTCCGTTTGTTTCCTCGTGTGGAAAACGGGGATAATAAGCTTGCCCCCTGGTGGTCGGGGAGAGGCAATAAGGGAGGAGCGAGCGCGGGGCCCCCTCCCGCGGTGCGGGCGCGCGGTAACCGGTGCTGTGCCTGTTCCGCCCCGCGCCAGTTCGGCTCCCTCTTCAAGCCCTACGTCCGATACTGCATGGAGGAGGAGGGCTGCATGGAGTAC
>NW_011494861.1:7053568-7053933 GCF_000754665.1 Bison bison bison
GGGTCGCGGGCAGGGTCCCTCCCTCTGGCTGGCGGCCCCTCCTGACCCGGTCCTTGAGCTGCCCTGGCCCGCCCGCCCTAGATCGGCTCGGTGGAGCGCTTCATCCACCACGTGAACGCGTGCATGCGGCAGCGCCAGGAGCGGCAGCGGCTGGCGGCCGTGGTGAGTCGCATCGACGCCTACGAGGTGGTGGAGGGCAGCAACGACGAGGTGGACAAGGTGGGTGCCTCCGTCTGTGTGGGGGTCCTTGGCCCTGCTGGGGGCGGGGAAGGGCCACACTGGCAGATGGGAGCTATACTGGGAATCTCATCTGAGATCTCCCAGCTGAGATGAGGGGTCAGACCTTGACCTCTCTTGCCCCCCCC
>NW_011494861.1:7054033-7058439 GCF_000754665.1 Bison bison bison
CCCCCCCCAACCCCACCCCCCAGCTCCTGAAGGAATTTCTACATCTGGACCTGACAGCTCCCATCCCTGGTGCCTCCCCTGAGGAGACACGTCAGCTGCTGCTGGAAGGGAGCCTGAGGATGAAGGAGGGGAAGGACAGCAAGGTGACTCCAGGAACCTCTCCACACTCAGGGCCCTTGCCTCCCCCTTACCCTGTGGGGTTTGAACCACCCCTTCCTCGGGACCTCCCGGGCCCTAGTCAGTGATTCTTAGCTGCTCTGTCCCTTGGGTGGCAATTCAAAACTAGTGCCTTTATGTGAGGAATGACTGTTTTTTTTTTCTTGTTTTAAAATTATTTGTAATTGAAGGATAATCGCTTAACAATATTGTGTTGAGGGATGACTTTCTGCCTGCAGTTTACTTTTTACAAATACAGCAGCTGGATCCCGGCCATCAGGTGCCATTCTAGCCCACCTGTCAATGCCACAGTGTGTTCCTGTTGGGAGGGAGGGGCCCATTCTGTGAGCAGGCTGGGAATAGCCTAGAGTCTTGCTACAAAGCTATGAATTTTTCAAGCACTGTGTAACCCAGAGTCTGCAAATCATGATTTTTTAAAAAATTTATTTATATTTGGCTGCACTGGGTCTTCGTTGCTGCATGAGAGCTTTCTCTAGTTGCAGCGAGCCAGGATGACTCTCTAGTTTTGGTGCACAGGCTTCTCTTTGTGGTGGCTTCTCTTAGTTGCAGAGCACGGGCCCTAGTCGAACAAGCTTAGTTGCTCTGTGGCATGTGGGATCTTCCCCGACCAGGGATTGTACCAGTGTCCTCTGCATTGTAAGACGGATTCTTAATCAAGGAAGTCCTGCCAATCATGATTTTAAAACCACCTTCCTTTCCCTCTTTAATGTAAACTTTTAACTGGCATAAGTCACAAGTAAGTAGCTGGATGAGAGAAAGTCATCTTGTTCTTCATTTGAATGTTACTCTCAGTTCAGTGGGGGTGGAAGGAGACAGGTACTTGACACCAGTGCTCCCAGGGGAGGGTGCCTGCCTTGGCCCTGACCTCTGGCCTCTCCTGCTCTTCCTGCATTACCCTCCACCCCCCGCCATCTCCAGATGGACGTGTACTGCTTTCTCTTCACTGACCTGCTCTTGGTGACCAAGCCAGTGAAGAAGGCTGAGAGGACCAAGGTCATCAGGCCACCGCTGCTGGTGGACAAGATCGTGTGCCGGGAGCTTCGGGACCCAGGTGAGTTGGCCGGCTCCCAGCTCCTGGGTGGGACCTATGATGGGGGCGAGGGGTGCTGTGATGGGCAGGACCTACAGTGGGCTGGGGTCTTGGTCCCAGCTAGCACTGATTCGAGCCCTTCCTAACCAGGCTCCTTCCTCCTCATCTACCTGAACGAGTTCCACAGTGCTGTGGGGGCCTACACGTTCCAGGCCAGTGGCCAGGCTTTGTGCCGTGGCTGGGTGGGTGCCATCTACAATGCCCAGGTGAGAGCAGAGTGGTGGGCAGCCTGGCAGGGCAGCCTGGTGGGGTCTGCTGCTCACCAGCTGTGGGGCCCCTGTGCATGCCCATCTCCAGAACCAGCTGCAGCAGCTGCGTGTGCAGGAGCACCCAGGCGACCAGCAGCACCTGCAGAGCCTGGAAGAGGAGGAGGATGAGCGGGAGGAGGAGGAGGAGGAGGAGGAAGGTGGGGGGAGTAGCACTTCGGCTGCCAGCTCCCCTACCATTCTGCGCAAAAGCAGCCACAGCCTTGACTCCCAGCACTGGTACGTTTGCCCAGGAGCACCCAGCAAGCTGGAGCAGAGCAGGTGCTCTGCCCCAGGACTCCTGACCCCAAGGCGACCGACACTGAGTGGGACCCCTTTCCCTGTGCATGGCTTTATGATATGAACCCAGTGGGCATGGGGAGGGGGGCTCTGCCCCCCACTAGCGGGGATGGCAAATGGATTTCAACTTGAGTGCCCACTCTGATCTATTAGTGGTAGCTGCCCAGAGCTGAGCTGAAGATTCTTAGACTATATCTGACAGCAGATACTGTGGTGATGACAGACGCCATTCCTGATACCTGTGTTTCGGGCTCACGTGCTGCCTGCTTGCAGTCTTTGAGCCTCAGACTCAGGAGGGCAGAGGCTCTCAACTTCTGTGTCCAGCCGTCTAGGCTTCCTTTAGCTGGACTGACTCCCCTCTCGGCCCCCACAGTGCCTCGGACGGCTCTACGGAAACCCTGGCCATGGTGGTGGTAGAGCCTGGGGAGTTGCTGTCCTCTCCTGAATTCAGGGGCAACCCCTTCAGCTCCCAGTCAGACGAGACCTCTCTCAGCACCACCGCCTCATCTGTCACTCCTACCAGCGAGCTTCTGCCCCTGGGCCCTGTGGATGGCCGCTCCTGCTCCATGGACTCCGCCTACGGCACCCTTTCCCCCACATCCCTGCAAGACTTTATGGCCCCAGCCCCCACGGTGGAGTCAGCACCCCGGCCCCCAGAGTTACCACCAGCCCCGTCACCCCCACCCTCGCCCCGCCTTCGCCGCCGCACTCCTGTCCAGCTGCTGCCCTGCCTGCCCCACCTGCTTAAGTCCAAATCCGAGGCCAGCCTCCTCCAGCTGCTGTCAGGGGCCACTACCCGCAGAGTGCCCCCAGCCCCGAGCCGCAGCCTGTCGGAAGTCTGCTTGGCTGCTACTGTCCCTGGGACAAGGACTCGGGGCTCCTGTCAGGAAGCTGGGCCCAACTGGTATTGCCAGGGGGCACCTGGCCCTGGCCCCCAGCTGGCAGAGCTAGAGGGTAGAGCCCACTGCCCAGGTGGGGAGCCCGAAGGACCCACTAGGAGGAGCAGAGAGCTGTCCTCGGGGGCCTCGACCAGGGTCCAGCCTGAGCCTCCCCAGGGGATCTCGGCCCAGCACAGGAAGCTGACGCTGGCCCAGCTCTACCGAATCAGGACTACCCTGCTGCTTAACTCCACCCTCACTGCCTCGTGAGTGGCCTGGCCTGGGGTGGAGGACAGGTGGCCCAGTGTGCTGGGGGCATTGTCATGGCTGGGAACAGATGGCACTTGGGCACAGGGATGGGAGAGGGAGCCTGGGACCTGCCCCAGCATCTGGCGAGGATGTGCACAGTGGGCAGCGGTGAAGAAGCCTGAGAGGGTGGCCAGAGCCCCTCCGAATACCATCAGCCAAGGAAGAACTGTCTCTCCCCTCCTCTCCACTGCAGGGAGGTCTGAGCAGAGGGAGGCCCCCAAGGGTGCCACTGACCAAGGGACAGCAGACAACATGCCTCCTGGGGTGTGCCAGCCCCTGCTCCAGCTGCTGCCTTAATGTGCACACGGGCCTGAGTGCCCAGCCGGACACCACCACCGCCCCCAAGGGCCCAATTTGCACTTTGCCAGACCGGATGGAAGTGGAGGAGGGCTCAGCAGAGGCCTAGGCTGCAGGACCCCCCGACAGTCACCACTGTCACTAACCTGCCTGTTTCCCCACCCCCCAACCCCCAGCCTAGGCAGAGTCCTTTGCCCAATGCTCTCTGAATTCAGGACCTCCAGTCCTCTGGGCTGGACTCCAGGGCTGGGGTCCCAGGCAGCCCTTCCCTCCTCCACCATCTGGCGCCAAATGGGACGACGGTTCCCCTGCCTTTAGCCCCCTCCCCCTCTTCCTAGTCCTTGGGATGGGCTCTGTGTAAAGTTGCATATTTATTGAGCTTTTGATTCTTTTATAAAGACTTGTATATACTTCACTGGAAAGAGTCCTTTGCTTTTGGAATGCCCCCTTTCTGGACTCAGGTACACTCAGTGCTCCTCTGGGCTCCTGTCCCCTCCATCTGTGGTGGGCCACCGCTGGGCAAGACTGGGAGCACAAGGGACTTCGTGGGGGCAGAAATCGCCTGACCAGTACTCCCAAGGTCAGCCCTGTCCCCCGCCACAGCCATGAAGTCCACCACTAGGGCCCCCCACCAGGTGCCCTCCCCACATGGGGCCCTGGAGGGCCCTACCCCAAGCCACCCCTCTGAGCTGGCACCAGGGTGGGCCACGGGCTCAGGCTACTGAGCAGGCCCCCTTGGACTGCCTTCCAGGGCAGGGTCATGCCCTGTGTGGGGAGGGTGGGCCTCCCACCTGG
Organism: Bison bison bison; assembly: GCF_000754665.1. Classification (NCBI taxonomy): domain Eukaryota; kingdom Metazoa; phylum Chordata; class Mammalia; order Artiodactyla; family Bovidae; genus Bison; species Bison bison. Next base: position 7,058,125 of record NW_011494861.1, read on the forward strand.
GTTCTTCTGGCCCAAGCCCTCATGGCTGAGGGTGCCTCTGAGACCCGGAGAGGAGAGATTGCCTCTCTAGGAAGAGGTAGTCTCTGGGTTGAGCTAGAACCCAGGCTTGGGACCCGGATGCGGCCCCTCGTTATGGGCACGTTGCCCACCAGGTGCCTCAGGTGAGCTCAGGTGAGGGCTGGGGGCTCCTTTCCCGGCAGCCCCGCCCTAGCCCCCACCCCCGAGGCGGGCTCTTCAGGCGGGGCGGTCCTGAGGGCGCCGCGCTGGGCCCCACCCGCTGCGGGCGGAGCGGGGGAAGCCCGGTCTGGTCGAGGG
>NW_011494861.1:7058703-7059628 GCF_000754665.1 Bison bison bison
GGGGAATGCATGTCTTCGATCGGGCTTCCCTGGGGACTGGGTCCCTCTTCCCACCGAGTTAGAGGTTCAGCGGGGGCGGGGCCCTTCCCCCGAGAGGAAGCACCATGTCAGGGGCCAGAGGCTTCTGGGGACCCCGGCAGAGAAAAATCAGGATCCCCCACCTTACCGCAAGCACGGGTCGGGGTGGGGCTGCCTGGTTCCTGCCCGGTGGAGGGCAACATGCGGGGCTGGCAGGAAGCCTGTAATCTGCTCCTCCCAAGCCCCATCTGTACCCGGGGGAAGGAAGTCAGTCTCACCCCCCACCCATGGGCATCTCCTCTGCTCAAGAACCTGGGAAATGGGCTGCTCTGAGGGCAAGCGCTAGGGTGGGAGAGACCGGGCAGAGAGAGGCCCCCGCCTGGGCAGCCAGGCTGGGAGTCAGCAGCCCCTGTCCCCAGGCCCTCCTCTTCCTGCTGCTGCTGGGTGCCCGGGCCAGCACCCCCAGCCCCCGGTGTGACTGCGGCCACAGCTTCCCAAAGCGGAGTGTTCTGGGCTGCTGCAAGGGCTGTCCAGCAGGTGAGGGGCTGAAGGGGTGGGAGGGACATGGGAGGAAGTGAGGGCTGACCACAGACAGGTGAGGGTTAGGTGGGGCTGGGGAGTGGAGGTAGGCAGGCTAGGGATGAAGGGAGGGGAGGCTGAAAGTGGAGCCAGAGATGGGGGGAGGGGCAGGTGGAAGCCCCCTTTGACTGACCGCACTGGGTTCCACAGGGCACTACCTGAAGGCCCCCTGCACAAAGCCTTGTGGCGCGGCCACCTGCCTCCCCTGTCCGCAGGGCACCTTTCTGGCCCGGGAAAACCACTACGAAACCCGCTGTGCCCGCTGCCAGGCCTGTGATGAGCTGGGTGAGGGGCTGCCTAGTGCTGGGGGTGAGGGGCGCTTGCGGAC
>NW_011494861.1:7059728-7063404 GCF_000754665.1 Bison bison bison
GTGCTGGGGGTGGGGGGTGCTTGAGGACTCGTCTGGCCAGGGTCTTTCTGAAGGAAGCGGCTGGCTCAAGCCCAGCCTTTGGGTAGGAAGCCCCCGTGCCCACCCCATGCCACCACATGCCACGCCATGCTGAGGCCTCCACCCTGGTCCTGCCTCAGGATGTCTTTCTGCCCTCTCATCCTGTGACCTTCCTGTCTCTGTGCCCCATCCTCTGGTCTGTGATGATCCCCACACTTCTCTCACTTTGGGGGCAGTCCTGTCTCTGGTCTCCGCATCTCCATTCTCCAGGGGACCTGTCCCACCTCTCTATGGGGGTCTCTGGCTCTGACAGCCTCTGCTCTCCCTGGTCTCCCCAATCCCCTGTTCCCACCAGCCCCCCAGATGGCCCTGAGGAACTGCTCAGCAGTGGCAGACACCCACTGTGGCTGCAGGCCAGGCTGGTTCATGGACTGCATGGTCAGCCAGTGCCGGCATGGTTCCCCCTTTCGCTGCCGCCCATGCACAGACTGTGGGGCCCTGCACCGGCACACGCAGACACCTTGTGAGTACCCTCATTCTGGGCTCCCACACCCCACCCCATCCCACCTCCTCCTCTCCCATCCTGACCCACAGCATCTCCTGGACCATAGGTTCTAGCAGAGACACCCACTGTGGGACCTGCCTGCCTGGCTTCTATGAATATGACAAGAGCTGCGTGTCCTGTCCCACGTAACTTCCTGGCTGCCCGGGGCCGGGGGAAGGGAGGCTGGGAGCAGAGTGGGGGTCGAGGGGCAGGGAAGAGGGAACTCAGTTCTATGGTAGATGGGCCCCACTTCAGACAAACTTTGAATGGTAAAGAGAAATCTGAATTTACCTTACGTCAGATAAGTAAGGGGGCATGTCTCTACTTGATGTCATACTTTCCTCTAGTAGTCCTTCCGGCCCTATATTAAGGATAGGATGTGTCACTTAGAGAGTCACGTTAATGTAGTTTCAAAACTTGGCCTGAGGCTCAAGATCTGCCCCTGGTTCCTTGAGGCATCTTGAGCAAGTTACTTCAATCTGTTGGCTCCCCATCTGAACAGGGGGGTGTTAGTAGGCTCCCCCAGGGCTATGGTTAAGGGGTGATTAGTCACTCATTTGCTCACCAAGTTTCTTGAGTATCTACTATTTCCAGACACTGTTCCAGGTACTAGGGAAACAGCAGGGAACAAAACAGGCAAATCCCAGAGTTGACATTTTAGTGCCCCTCTGTCTAGTCTAGATGCTCAGTAAGTGGTATTTGTTGCTATTGTATGAACACTGGTGACATTTCAGCAGTACTTTGGGAACATTCTTGGGTAGAGGGAGACTCTCAGGAGGGTAGGGCCTCCAGGGTGGAGAAGATGTTGGGTGGTCATGAGCAGTCTTCCTGGTGTGTACCTCACCCTCCACACATTTCCCCCTCCCCTTGCAGGAGCACCCTTGGGAGCTGTCCTGAGCCCTGCGTGGCTGTCTGTGGCTGGAGGCAGAGTATGTGGTGAACTGGAAATGCCAGTGGGAGAGCTGGGATGGGCCACAGGGAGGCCGGGGGATGGCTACCACCCGCCACCCACCAGCTGCTCTTTCAGTGTTCTGGGTGCAGATGCTCGTGGCAGGCCTGGTGGTCCCACTCCTGCTTGGTGCCACCCTGACCTACACATACCACCGCTGCCATCCTTGCAAGGCCATAGGTCCTGGTAAGTGCACGTACGAACACACACACACTCTGAGAGGCCTGGGGTCAGGATGGGTAGCCCACAGCCCATTGGGCCTGGCTTTGGTGGGTAAACTGAGGCAGAGAGTGATGGGAGTGGGGTACAGAGGAACCCAAGAAGGAGCTGGGCTAGCACCCAGGTTCAAGTGCCTTGCCTGATTGTTCATTAGACTCTCTGTGTCTCTCAGCAGATGACACTGGTGTGGAGGTCTGGACCCCCCTACAGGTGAGATTCTCAGTAGCTAGTATTCTGGGAGGAGCCGTGAGCAAGTCTCCTGGAGCTGAGAGGTTGGGCCTTATTATAACTCAGATCCCAGGCACTGAAGAGACCTAACAAACACATATGCCAAGTTATCAGTGAATGAAGGCATCTCTGAGAAGCTCTGAGCCTACAGGGTCCAGATAGGTAAACAGGAGTGCTCAGTTCAGTAGGATGAACAGGAGGCCTATGCCAGGGTTGGGGGAATAAGGAGAGGGCAGCAGGGCCAGGGCATTCGGGACAGAGGACAGGGCTCCTCTCCTGGGTCACAGTGAAGAGGGTACAGTTGCACAGAGGAGGTGGGATGGGAGATGTGTCTACTGACTGAGTCGGGGTGCCCACTCCTGCTGAGAGACCCCGCACGGGCAAGAGCCTTGCTAAGCAAGCAAGGCTGAGCTGGGGGGGTCTCTCTTGGCTTCCAGACCACCCATCTCTCACCCCCGGACAGCGGCCCTGCCCTTCTGGTGACACCCAGCAGCAGTGAGAAGGTGTGCCCTGTCCATTTGGTAGGCCACAGCTGTACTTCTGGCTCTCCCCAGACCCAGGAGGCACCCTGCCTGGAGGCCACATGGTCCTGGGACCAGCTGCCCAGCAGAGCTCCTGGTAAGGGATTTCAGTGACCTGAGAGATTGACCCCTTCTCCTGAATCTGGGGTGATAAGCTGTGATTTCCTGTGGACACTTGCCCACATCCCCTAATGGGCCAGGTGGACCTTCCTGCCCTGTTTGGCCCCTGTCCCTTGCCCCTACCAGCACCCTCCATTGACTTTCTCTGGCCTGCCCGCAGGCCTGCCGCCCCCGCCCTCGCCAGCGCCCCCTGCAGGCTCGGCTGCCGCCACGCTCCAGCCTGGCCCGCAGCTCTACGATGTGATGGACGCCGTGCCCGCGCGGCGTTGGAAGGAGTTCATGCGCACGCTAGGGTTGCGCGAGGCGGAGATCGAGGCGGTGGAGGTGGAGGTCGGCCGCTTCCGCGACCAGCAGTACGAGATGCTCAAGCGCTGGCGCCAGCAGCAGCACGCGGGCTTGGGCGCCGTCTACGCGGCCCTGGAGCGCATGGGGCTGGACGGCTGCGCAGAGGACCTGCGGAGCCGCCTACAGCGCGGCCCGTGACGCCGGGGTCCACCCACCACTTCGGGGCTCTTGGTGGCCCTTGCAGAAGCCCTAAGTACGGTTACTTAATGCGTGTAGACATTTAATGTCACTTATTAAGCCCCTGGCATGGCTCTGCGTAGCAGCGCCAGCCAGCCTCACACTTGAGCGCCCCCAGGGGTCCAGTTAAGGCGAGGCAGCGCCAACGAGGATCAGGCGGGCGTCGAGGCTGCTCAGCTGTTTCTCGGCTTGTATTTGGTTGAGGCCTCGGTATTAAATCTATGAAGAAAAGCTACAGCTTGGTGTTTCCGCGGGGCTAGGGGTGTTAAATGGCCCAGACTTGGTTTCCGAAGGGCCAGAAGTCTTGCCATTCATGGCGAAGGCCAGTGTGACCCTCATCCCAAGCCTCCCCCTCCCGCTCAGCCGTTGGCCCAGTTACCCCGAGGAGAGGAAGTCGCGGTGTCGGCGAGTGAGAGTGAGCATAGGCCCCGGGCGGCTGAGAGAGCTTTAATGGGGGTGCGAGATAGCGGGGATCGGGGAGGCAGCAGTTGGGAGACACAGCTTTAGGGTCCCTCGTCCTCTGCTCACTCCACCAGGGCAGTGAAAGGGTCCGGG
>NW_011494861.1:7063504-7067231 GCF_000754665.1 Bison bison bison
CTTTCCCAGCATCAGGGTCTTTTCAAATGAATCAGCTCTTCACATCAGATGGCCAAAGTATTGGAGTTTTGGGGGGTGGATATTGAAAAGGGGGATGATGGGCTTGTGTGAAAGGGTCCGGGGAGGTGCGGGGCCTGGCTGGGGACGGCGCGCAGACTTGAGGGTGGTGGGGCGCCCGGAGCGGCAACTCCGTTCCTACGACGGGCAGTTTGCAGTTTTCACCGTTTCTGGTAAACATGACTGAGAGGAAACCCTCGGCGGGGATGGGAAATGCGGCCGGGGCTGGGCCGGGCGTCGATCTGGGTCAGGAAGGGAGGAAAACCCCTTCCCCGAGCGCTGGGCCTGCCTCCGCCCAGGATGCGCCAGCGACGTGGGTTCCGGGGTGCGGGGGAGGGGGCGGCAGCCGGGCGCGCGCCCCGCAGGAAAACAAAGTCATCACCCACGGAGCTCGGGAAGAGCTCTGCACACTTTGACATTCAACGAACATGCAAATATATGTAAGTAGGCATGCAAATAAGCAGCATCTTTTTTTGCGTCAACAGCTTGGGCACTTTTTCTGGGCGGCGGCGGCGGCGGCAGCGGCCGCGCTCCAGCGTCGCCCAGGACTGGGGATGCGGGGGCGGGGTCGGGGTCAAGGAAGGGTTTCAGCGCGGGAGGGGAGGGCGGCGCGGCTCCCAGCCCTTCCGCCTGGGCCCAGCAGGCCGGGGCGGGTCTGGGGGCACCCCCGAGCTCGCGAGGCTGCGTCTAGTACTTAGCGATGTCCCCCTTCTTCAAAATGATCTGTCGCTGCCAGGGCGCCAGCTTGCTCTCGTCGTAGCCCAGCGTCCGCAGCTTCTCCGACTGCTCTTTCTCCCGCTGCATCTCCTCTTGCTTCTGTCTCTCCTCCTGTTTCCTAGGCATGGCGTGGGGGCAGAAGCCCGGGCAAAGGTGAGAGGGTGGGCCAGGCCCCGCGCGGGGTCAGCGGTGGCAAGGAGTGGGTTACTAAGGGCAGGGGCTGGGTTGCTGAGGACAGAGGCACTCGTTTCATGGGTTGTAGGGGCAGAAGGGGATTAGGGACAGGGGTTGGGTTAGGAGGCATGTGGGTGGGATTGCTGGGGACAGAGGGGCTTGACTAGGGGCAGACTGGGGTCACCGCGGGGGGATGTTGAATACATAGGAGTTGGGTGAGTGAGACTGTGGCTGGGTTATTGCTGACCGGGTGTTTCTAGAAAGTGCTGAGACACAGTGTGGCAGAGGATGAGGAGGGGGTGGTGTGGGGGAAGGGCATGAAATTATTGGGGCTAGGACCTGAGTTCCTGGGACTGGGGTAGGGCTGCTGGGCAGAAGGACCACATTTTTGGGAGACAGGTGCTGGGTAACTGGGAACAGGTTATTAGAACGTGGCTAGATCTGCACAGGTGATGAGGCTAAGCTTCATCAGCATCTTTGTTCCCGTTAAGACTAAGCACGTGTGGCTGTTGAGCATTTGAAATGCTGGGACTGAGATGCACTGTGGGCTCAAAATGTTCATTCCATCTTCCAGACTTAGTTTTTAAAAAGAGTGTAAGACATCTCAATTTTTATAATTACTATCACTGGGTTACATAAAATATACTATTAAGTTCACTCATATCTTTATTTTTTTCACTGTGGCTGCTAGAAAATTTGTGGCTCAAATGATACCTCTATCACACAGCACTTGGCTAGATGACTAGGGGTAAAAACTAAAGAATTAAGGGACATACATTTTGTTAAAAATTTGAGGGACAGATTCTCTAGGTTATTGATACCGAGGCTGGGTTAACTGCAGGGCAGAGAGGCTAGGTTAATGGGAGAGGGCTGGGTAATTGGGAGTACAGGTTATTACAGGATAAGAGCTAGACTTTGGGGGGCAGTGGATACGTTACTAGTGTCTGGTAGCATTATTGGGAGCAAAGATGCTGTGCAAACAGGGCTGAGTGACAAGGGGAAATGCTCACGATGGTCCTAGATGAAGAGGCCAAAGGACTGGGACTGGGTGGGGGGAAGGGACACAGGTTGGGCCCAGCCCCACACTCACCGCTTCTGCTCCCTGGAAGAAAAAAGAGATAGTGTTGGTTGGTACCACCACCTCAGGGACACAATCAAGACACCTTGCTGAACCCCAAGTCTACCCGAGCTCACCTCTCATCTTCTAGCTTCTTCCGCAGGATGTCCCGCCTCCAGGCAGGCATGCTGGCCAGCCAGGCCTCCTCCTGCTCCTCCTGCAACACAGCATAGCATGGGCTGGGAGATGGGGGCCAGCACCCCCACCCAGGGAACCTTTTTGAGTCAGGGACAAGGAGTTGCAGGAAGAGACCTTTCTGTAGGGCAAATGGATGAAGACTCAGGCCCCAGTGTCCTAGAGGGGGCGCCAGAGAGTCAAGAGCTGAGCGCAGAAGTAGAAGAGCCTCAGAGGAGATTCCCCACAGGGTTGGATGGATAGATGGCTCCAGGCCCATGACCCAGAATCTCTGGGCAGACTCATACTTGGGCCCCCATAGTTCCTGCCAGCTCAGAGAGGCTCAGACTGGTCCCTGGTGCCACTGAGAAGGAACTTCTGGCCCATGCCTATCCTATTCTGAAAGGTGGGAGACACCAGCTCAACAATTGTGCTGCTGCAGTGACACCATGCGGGGAGGATCCACACAGGCAGCTTACAGCAAAGACTTTTATTACTTGCGTGTTACAGAGGAGAAAGAGTCTGGACACATCAAATGAAAACTGCACATGTGGCTCCCCTGACCTCAGCCAAAGAGGTCGCTCTGAACTCCAGTGAAAAATGAAAACCACAGGGCCCCAAGGGGGACCCACAGTCCCCCACTCACAGGGGCTGCTGTTTCCACCTGGCTCCACACGGAGCCAGGCATTGCTGCAGAGCCAAAGGGGGACACCAGGTTGACCCTGTGCTCTGCCCTGCCGATTCCTGCCAACACCCCACAATCGGCCACTAAAGGCTGAGACAGCCTGGTCCTGGACACTCTGGCTTTTCCAAGGCCATTCGTCCTGTCCTGGTTTCTTCCTGCCCTTCTGGAGGGGATTAGACAAGCATCCAGGCCCAGGTTAAGACACTTGAGGGTAAATTCCGGATCCTCTGGCTCAGATATCAAAGAGTTCTGCCTCCTTCTCCTTCCAGAAGGAGAAGCTCCGGTCGATGTACCGGCAGATGTCCTCATTGCTGAACTCGCCCATCTCAGACACCAGCTCCAGAGGGTCTTCGGAACTAGGAGGGACCGACGTCGGGGGAGGCGCGGGCGGGGGTGAAGGCGGGGGCAGCCGCGCAGGGGTAGGCGCCTCGGGCTGCCCCTCTGGCCAGTTCCCTGCCTGAGCTGTACTGGCCTCTTCCATTGGTTCCCTCTCATCCTTATCTGTCCCTTCCTTTTGCTCCTTCTCTGTCTCTTCTCCCCGAGCCGGTTCAGCCTCCGGGCTGTCTTCGAAGAACTGTCGTCTGAGGTCCTCGAAGCCGTCGCTCCAGCTGCGCCGGCCGGCCTCCACCTCCTCGATCACCACGCGGTGGAAGAGACGGATGAGTTCCCACGGGTGGCTGCCCAGCCGGTCGAACATCTCGTAGCACAGCAGGTGGCGGAACTTGCGCTCCTCGCGGCTCAGGCCCATTTCGAGCAGCTGGAAGTAGCCGAGCATGAAGAGGTCCAGCGTGAGGCTGTCGTAGCGCCGGGGCGCGCCGCCGTCGAGGGGCGGCAAGAAGTGCTCTGGCCAGTACAAGCCGTGC